>NC_050578.1:268947297-269547297 GCF_011100635.1 Trichosurus vulpecula
TAATGAGTTTGTCCCTCACAATATCTGTGGTGCTCTGAGATAGACACAGTTATTTGTTAGCTAGAAAAGACTTGGAAACACTGATTGATACTGTCCATAAACAGTGGTACTTTGAATTGAAACAAGGTCAATGTGGCTGCACAGCTGTATTTGGTTAATTGATCCAACTCAAGGATAGCCAGAAAATGCAATAATGTGTGGAAATAATAGGAGAGGTGTTTAAGTAATCTGAGTAGGCCTGTTGTATTGAGTTTCACCAGATGACTGACAACTTGGATCTTGGCTTAATGCTCCACAATAGGCTGTACTGATGAGAGGGTGTGCTGCTCACTGACATTCTCTCCTGCACAGCCCAGAGGAAGGGGAAGATCTTATCTTTATCAGAGAAGACAGAGTTGTGCAGACAGTCAATCATTATGGTTCTTCTTTCAGATTCCCTGTCCAAAGGAAGTCAGAATGGGCGATCCCTGGTCAAGTTTCCCTCAACAGAGGGAATACAAAGATGAGAGAGTTGGAAAGTTTTCTCTTGTTTATGGGCGGTCTTGATCAGTGTTTCCAAAAACCCATTTCCTCATCTATTAAATGGGGCGTAACACTAATACCTATGTTATAGGGGATATGTAAGCACCAAATGAGATGAAATACAATGCATTTCAAAACTGGCAGCAATATATACAAGTTGGCTACTATGAAAACACTTTGCAACATCTGCCATCTTTTCTGTAAGTACTTTTTCTGCTTGTCTTATTAGAAACTTCCCCTAATCCTGATCCCACCACCATCTGGTAATCTTCCCTAGGGGAGTCTCTCCTCCTACTCTTTAGAGTGAAGAGGTGAAATCAGGAAACTGTTTTGTTCCTAATGTCATTCATCTATCTCTGAAATCTCTGCCATTCACCTAGAGTCTCCACCCCTTCTACACCCTTTTCTTTACCACAGACCTATTTGTAGCATACTTGCTAATCTTGCGTTCTCCATTCTTTTCTTTGCTATCATACCCGAAGATGATAAAATCTGCTTTAACAATTCCATCAAGATCCATTGTCTTCACAGGTCCTTGATTACCTCAATTCCAGTTATTTTCATCTCTCTCCACTTCAGCTCCCCATTATATCAAGGTTCCTTGTCATTCCTTAGACTTGCTCCTTTTTCAGTATCTTGAACTTGGAAGTTCCTCTTTGAGACCACAATCTCCTTATCTTTCATCCATTTCTCATTCTCTGTCTCTCCTCCTAACGCTATTCTTTGCCCTCATCATGCCTTCTAGTCCCAAGAGCCCTTTCTCCTAGATTGTCCCATTTCCCTCCTTCTGGATTCACTTTCTTTTTTCTTTTTGCTTGTAAACTTGACCACGTGGTTAGCTATTTCAGTAACGCTTGGGACTAGCATTTTATGATGTTTCCCTTTTCTTCTGAGTATGAAGATGTCAACTGGCTTCTTTAATAAAAAAAGACACCAACACTCTGCTCCCCCACCCACCTCTACCCCATGCTCCCCATGCATCATTCTTTGTTATGTTGGTGAAGATGGAATGTTTCTTCTGCATGCTCCTGATATATAGGTAGGCCCTGGTAATCATCCTCCTTTACCCCTGTATCCTGAGCTGTAGACTTGATGCCCATATTCTCTGTGGCATATACATCTTCAGGATCATAAAAGACCTTGACCACATGCCATTAACTTTAGTTTGGCACAAATGTGATTCATCATTTAGGCATTATCTCTTTGCTGTTAGTATGCAGGCAAACAAGAGCTTATCCCATTGTAACTGATGCATCTGGGTGAGCAAAGGGCTTGGTGTGTTTCCTCATTAGTCCTGCCTCTGGATGACTGACTTATTTAGATGAGAGGATTTCGAAGCTGGGCATATTTTAGGGATCAGCTAGCTCCCTACCCTTATTTGACATCTGGGGAATCTGAGGCCTCAAATAAAAGTGACTTGCTCAAGTCACACATGTAGGGAGGAGCAGAGGCAGCATTAGAAACCCAAACCTTGGGACACCACATTTGAGAAAGTGTTTACTACACTACAGTACTCTGCCTCCCTAAGAGATCAATTAAATGGCAACTCCTCATTAGGCAGCTACTAAGCACTTTGCCAGGAGGTAGAAATGGAGCATAAAGACAAAAACATAATGTTCAAGAATCTTATATTGTCTCAGGGAAATCACCAAGTACACATATTGGTATAAATGAATATATGTGCACACTAAACATGAGATAATGGACACAGGTACTGCAGGGATGGGAGATCTGAATCAAGTGAATTAGGAGGTAGTGCCTCCTATGCATCAGGCATTGTTCTAATTACTAGGGATACAAAGAAAGACAAAAAACAGCTCCTCATCTCCAGGAACTTACGGTCTTATTAGAGAGACAACATGCAAATAACATACAAGAAAGATGTGTACAGGATAAATTGCGAAGAATCTCAGAGGCAGGGCACTAAGATAAAGCAGGACTGGGAAAGGGCTGGGAAAGCCTCATGTATAAATGAGGTAGTTGTTGAGCTGAGCTTTGAAGGAAGCTAGAGAATGTAAGGGATGATGGTGAAGGACTGTGTTCCAGAAATGGGAAACAGCCAATGCAAAAGCATGGCAGTGGGAGATAGAATGTCCTGTGACAGCAATAGCAAGGAAACCAATTTGGCTTGGCAATAGAGTACATATAAGACACTTTCATGCAACCAGTTTGGAAAAGTAGGAGGGAGCCAAGTTGTAAAAGGCTTTAAATGACAAGAAGAATAATTTGTTTTTCATATTAGCGAAGAGATTTGTAGCCTTCTCATGTGTCATTGAGGGGTAGCATGATGAGATGATCCCCATAATCACCCAACAGAAGACGGAAGTCTCTGTTCTGGTTCTAACAGAGGCTATTGCTAGTACATTATTATTCCTATCATGGGCTTGTCGTGAGAAAAGTTCTGCATAAAATACAGAGGGAAAGAAACAACATTTATTACTGTGTGCCAAGTTCTTTGCTAAATGGTTTGCCAATATTATCTCATTGGATCCTCACAATAATTTTGGGAGGTAGATGCTATTTTTATCCCCATTTTACAGCTGAGGAAACTGAGGCAGACAGGAGCTAAGAGACTTGCCTAGTATCACAGCTGGTAAGTGCCTGAGGCTAGATTTGAACTCAGTTCTTCCCAGTTCCAGGTCCAGTACTCTAACTACTGCACCATGTAAACTGCCTTTATATACTTTATAAACTTTAAAGAGCTTAGGATCATGGTCAGTGTTACGGTGGGGAGGAAGTAGAGATGGTGTATGGAGTAGAGAGAGCATTTCTTTTTTAAATGTTGTATTATATTTTCATTTACTTTGTTAAATATTTCCCAATTATATTTTAATCTGATCCATATGGACCTGGGCCCTCATACTTTGACACATCTGCCTTAGAACACCTGCTCTCTTGCTCAATACATGAGTATTCAAGTCAGTCTGGGATCTCAATGTGATTTCCTCTAGCCTATGTGTGTCTCTCCATCCTGCTTAATTTTTGTCCATGTTTTCCCAGGGGTTCACTGCAGGGGGTCCACCCAACATGTCGGCAGGCTTCCTCAAGTTCTTTTGACATTCCAAGGATAACAATGGTGCGTACAGGCAGTCCATCCATTATTTCTCTCCTTACTACATAACCAGCCCATTCTATTTTTTGGATCATATGTTTCATTGATGGCATCCTTTAGATCACTTCTTCATAAGAGCAGGTTTGTGAGCTACTGCAGCTTGTCAACCCAACACATGCCTGCTTCTCCACTGCCCTCTGGGTGATTCTCAATTTTAATTTCTTACAGTTAGTGTTCTGTGACTCCCAGTCATAGAACATGAGATGAACATTAGCATTAGAAGCATGCACCACTAAGAATGAATTAATGAAAAAGTATCTTATTGAGCAATAACTATGTGCAAAGCACTGCACTAGGAGCTGATGATACAGTAGAAAAGGAAAATACAACCTGCTCTTGAGAAACTCACTTCTGACAGAAGTATACACAGATGAAGTTTCAGGTGTAAGACAGCCATGCGGTCTTAAGGGAACAGCAGCAAAGCAAATGGTAATGCATTTTTTCCTTTTTAATTAACTAATAATATGTTACAGATTGAAGATGGAAGAAAAAGCCTCCTGGGAAAACCCAAGAGGTTCTCAGGAAGGACTATTTTTTTTTTTTTTAAAAGAAGGGTTGTTTTTTAAAGTCAGTCCTACACAAATTTCTTTTTAAAAATAAGAGGGGGGTTGGTGTTGTAATACAGCCAGACGCGAGGAGGTTCAAGGCCCCCTTTTCCTAACGGGCCCACGACCCCAGCCCGGGCGGGAGCGGTGCGGCCCCCGGTACGGGCGCGGGCGGGCAGGTGCACGGGGGCGGCTGCGGGTACAAGCCTCGCCGGTACTGCACATAGGGCCTCGCCCGCAGGCTCTGCGCCACCACGTTGGTGCCGTGGCACGACATCAGCAGCCGGTTGCAGGGCTGAACGCGGTAGGCGAAGAACATGAAGGCCAGCGAGTACAAGATGAGCGCCGGCGTCATGCGGCAGCTGAGGATGACGGGGGACGCCCTCATGTCCTCGAAGGCGGCCAGCGGCAGGCCCCAGTTAGCCACGGGGCCCCAGAAGTGCGGGCTCTTCACGTACTCCTGGAACCCTTTGGTGCGCAAGTACGCCTTCGTCTTCTCAAAGAGCACCCCGATACTCACCTGCAGCATCTTTTTTTCCCCCTTTCCCTCCTACTAGGCCTTCTTCTCCCCCACCCGGGGGCGGGGACCGGGGCCCAAGTCTGCGGGAAGGGAGCGGGGAGGGAGAGGCCGAGGGCGGCTGGCGCCGCCTGCGTTGCTTCGAGGCTTCACAACGGGTACCCTCCCCCGCGGCTGCTGGTGCCGCCTCCGCGGCTGGGCCGTTAGCGGTCGGAGCCCTACAACGACCGAGAGAACCGCTGCTCCCTGGCTCGCGCCCGGCGAAGGAAGGGGAGCGCTGGAGTGTGAAGTGCGGCGAGTGCCTCGAGGCCCCCGAGCTTTCCCTCTTCCCACGTGCGGGAGGCGCGGTCGGTAAATGCATTTTCTTGACTCATTTTCATCGATAAAACCTTGTAAATTCCTGACATTGAGCAGCTTCATAATGCTAAGACCTGTGCTTGTGAGAACATTGTCTTCCAGGTCTTCAGTAAGTGGAGGGAGTTGCCAGGTTGCATCTCCACAAGGGCTGCTTCCTTGGACTCTGACTTTGAAAGCCAGGCTGGAAACAGGACTGCTCTTCCCTCAAATGGCTGTTGTTTCTGCAATGCTTAGGCTTACTTGCCTTTCGATGGAGGCTGGGTGGCTGATGATGTTGGTGATGCTCCTCTAGTGCTGTGTGAAAGGGTTGAAAGCTTCCTTCCTCCCTTGAGGAGTATGGCCATTTTCCAAATACACTGATGAATCTTCTATAGGGGCCCCTCAAGACATTATCTTAGGATCTCTCCTTTTTCCTCTCAACTCTCAATTATTGTGTGTAACACGTTCTCAGTAAGCACTGACTCTCATGGGTTCAATTACCATCTTTATAAGGATAACTCCTAATTTTATGTATTAAACCCTCCTGAACTCCAGTCTTTCATCATAATTCATCTTCATCTGGGGATTCTATCTCAGATTCAACATATATGAGATAAAGTTCATGACTTCCCCACTTCAACCTGACCCCTCCTCTAAACTTCCCTACTTCTGTTTTGTGTCTACCATATTTCTTTCAATAGCCCAATCTGGGACTCATCCTTGACCTCACATATTCAATCATTAATTAAGTCTTATCGATTATATCTCCAAAATCTCTTTCTTGTCCATTAACTCTTGTCTTCTCAAGCCATCACCACAATTCAGATCTTCATTATCTTTCACCTAGACTATTGAAACATCCTCCTATTTGGACTTCATATTTTCATGCTCATCTCTCTCAAATACATAATCCGTAGAGCTGCTAAAACAGTCTTCCTCTAAAGTATAATTCTGGTCATACCACCCCAGTTCAAGAGTTGTCAAGGGCTTCTTCTGATTGTAATATTAAATGCAAAATCCTTAGCTTGACATTCAAAGTCTTCTACAATCTGCTTCCATCTTACATTTACCAATTTAAATCTCATTATGCTCCTTCCCACAATCTAGACCTCACTCATAGTGAACACTTGATTCTTGCTGAACTTAGAATTCCATCTGGCTACTTCCTACTTGTGTACAAGCTGTCTCCAGGTTTCTGCCTCTTAGAACCTCCCATTTCTTTCAAGACTTTGTTGAGATGCTGCCTGCTATAGGAAAGCTTTCCTGATCCTCCTAGTTTTGAGTGCTCTCTTGCAATCATTGTGTATAACACTTCTGTGTTTACATGTTGTATTCCTCTAGGATAAGAGAAGTTCTTGGAGAACAGGGAATATCTCAGTGTATTATGCCCTTAATGCCTAACAGACTGTCTTTGCATATAGTTGTACCCTAGTGACTATTGGTGTCTAGGTGATTTCTTATAAGGAGAAAAAATCAACAGCTCTTTTTTGAATAGTTGGTCTCTAGTGAATTATTACATGGGTTCAACAATCTACTTTAAAGTTCTTGCAGATCCCTTTGTTTAATGCTTGAGGATATAGAAAGATGCATAAATCCTTGTACCCTCTGAGATCAAATATAAAATCCTCTGTTTAGCTTTTAAAGCCATCCAGAACCTAACCATTTTCTAACTTTCTAGTCTTCTTACACTTTTCACCTCACCTACACTCTTGGATTCTGTGACACTGGTCTACTCACGTTTCCTTACTCTAGATACTCCATCTCCTAGTTGTTGTTGTACAGTCATTTTAGTCATGTCTGACTTTTGGTGACTCCATTTGAGGTTTTCTTGGCAAAGATACTGCAGTGGTTTGCCATTTCCTTCTCCAGCTCATTTTCCAGATGAGGAAACTGGGGCAAATGGGGTTAAGTGACTTGCCCAGGGTTACACATCTATTGTCTGAGGCCACATTTGAACTCAGGAAGATGATTCTTCTTGACTCCATGCCTACCACCCTATTCACTGTGTCATCTAGTTTCCCATACCATTTCCTAACTTGGTGGAATTTCATTTGCAGAACCCCTTTCTGGAATTCTCTCCCTCCTCATCTTGAAATCCTGCCTTCCATAGTTTCCTTCAAGTCACAGCTGAAGTTCCACCTTCTGCAATAATCCTTTCCCAATCCCTCATTATACCAATGCCTGCCATATATTAATTTTCTCCAATTTAATTTTTATGTGGCTTGTTCGTACGTAGTTCTTTGAATATATCGATAACAATTTTTAATTTGAATGAATGAATTTTAAAAAGCATTAAACACTAGGGTTTTAAAAGTTAAAATATTTACTAGCATTTATTAAATGCAAAATTCAAAACTGTCCCAAAGAGGAATGAGTTGCTTCCAGGGGTGGCAAGGTCTGCCTCACTGGATGTCTTAGGTGAACACCAGATGCCAAGTTATCTGTTTTGTGATTGATAAGATTTTGTTCAGGGATACATGGTGTCAAAAACACATCCCATAGCTAGCATGATGATCTCAACAACCCTAAATGCAAAGCAGATTAAAATGTAATTGGGAAATATTTAACAAAATAAAAATTCAATAAATCATAGGTGACGTTTTAATATATGGTTATCTAAGTCAATGTGTGGTCCATGGGAATCCTTACGTATGGTATAGTGACCCTGTTTCTATTTGAGTTTGACACTATTATATTAAATGATCATTGAAGTCCCTTCTGGCTCTAAAATTCTGTCCTGAGAATTGCCCTGTTGTGAAGAAAGAGCTTTTGTTGTAGAAATGTGAGCCTCTTGCAAGCGGAGCTAGACTTTCCTTGTAAAGATACTTTAGTAAGAGGTTTTGTCTGCATGGGTGAGTAGTGTCCTTGGGACCAGAGAAAAAAATAGCAGATAGATCCATTGACTGATATGTTGTATGAAGAAGAGAGACTTTAGGGAGACACCATGAGATTATGGCAGGGATGGACTGGGGCTTTGGAATTCTTATAACTTCCTTCCTGAAAGGAAAACTGCCTGTGGCCATCACAGATGACCCTGGGCCAAACTGAGAAATAAACCAACTTTGTCTTCATTGATCCCTGTTCCCTCTGTGTTCCTACGATCCCCAGCCTCCCTGCCCCGCCAGCCACTGGCATCTGAAAAGAGAAGCCAATAAAGCAATTTGTTAGGAATTGACAAAAGCAGCTCTCATTTTATAAGGACATCATATTTACAAATCCCTTTCTAAATAATATCCTTATGTATTATTATCCTTCTTTTGTAGATAAGGAGACTGACCTTAAAAGATGTTAAGTTTTAAAAATAGTTTTATTGATGCCCTTGGTTTTATATACTACAGATATCTGCCCCCCCATCTCCACTGCCACTGAAACCTTCATTGCCCCAAGAAAAACTGGTCAGTAGAACCCACAGACACAGTGTGGGTAATATTCTGCACCCCCCATCTCTACTGAGGGCAAGGAACTATCAATTGTTCTCTAGAATCATGACTCACCATTGCATTTCAGCTTCATTCAAGCTCCTTTTGGGGTTCTTTTCATTATTTTACTGCAGTTATTATTAAAGTTCCTTTGTTCAGTGTCCATTCATTACAAATGTCTTCATGCTTGTCTGAATTCCTCATGTTCATTTTATATGACTCAGTAATATCCTGCTTGATCCACGTGCACAGATTTGTCCAGCAGGGCTCTGTC
The DNA here is from genome assembly GCF_011100635.1 of Trichosurus vulpecula. Taxonomy (NCBI): domain Eukaryota; kingdom Metazoa; phylum Chordata; class Mammalia; order Diprotodontia; family Phalangeridae; genus Trichosurus; species Trichosurus vulpecula. The sequence continues at coordinate 268,956,023 of NC_050578.1, forward strand.
CTGGGCCTTCTCCTCTTCTCCTTATATACGGTTCCACTTGGCGAACTTATCAGTTCTCATTTATCATCTCTCTATGCCTATGATTCTCAGCTCTACTTATCCAAAACTAACCTCCCTTCTGACTTTTGGGCTTTTATCTCTAACTACCTTTTAGATATCCTGAGCTGGATGTCCTGTAGCTATTTTAAAGTCAACATATTCCAAAGTGAACTCATTATCTTTCATTTCAAACTCTCCCTTCTTCGAAATGTCCCAATTACTATTGTAGGCACTACCATCCTTCCAGTCCCTTGGGCTGTAACCTAGAGGTCATCCTCCGCTCCTTGCTATCTCTCTGTACAATGCCCCCACTAAATCTATCTGATGCCAAGGTCTGTCAATTTCATGCTTGCAATATGTCTTGAATGTACCTCCTTCTCTTCTCTGATATTGCTGCCAACCTGATATCACTTCATGCCTGGACTATTGCAATGGCATGCTGGTGGGTCTGCGTGCTTCAAAATTCTATCCACTCTAATCCATCTTCCCTTCAGCCATCAAAGTGATTTTCCTAAAGCACAGGTCCAATAATATAAAAGCCCTGTTTAATAAACTCCAGTGGTTCCCTATTGCCTTTAGAATTAAATTTAAAAATCTCTGACATTCAAAACCCTTCACAGTCTAACCTCTTTATAAGTCTTTCCACTTTTAATATGACAGTTCAGTCCCCTTGACACAGAAAAGAGGGATCTGAGCAATCAGAGAGAGGACTTTAGGAAGATTACTGACTCAGAGAGTGGTGGAATAAACAGGTGAGTAGGGCAGTGGAACATTTATCTCTCTGTTTTTCAGGTCCTGTGATGCCCGTTATCTCGGCTTCTTCCTAGATGGCAGTAGAATTATGCACTCTAGGGCAGGACCATGGAGAATGTCTTTGATGTCCACAGCAAGCAGAATAAAACCCTCTCTTAAGTCAACTTTGTAACTCATGGTGTGAAAATCAGCCATGAAGTAGCTTCAGTGGACCAATCCACTGGATCTGGAATCCTAGGCCATTTTTATTCCACTAGTGCTGAGACATCCCATCCAGAAGGTGAGGGTGAAGGAAGCACTGGGATTCCTTGCCCTCCCTCATGGAAGTGTCCTTATCTTCTGATGGCAATTGGGTGAAAGATTGACCCATCTGGAAAGGACAAAGGCAAAGAGGTAGCCCCACAGGAGGCTTGGTGATTTAGATTAAGAGACAGAGACAGAGAAAGAATGAAGTCTTGAACTGGCAAGTAAGCACTTGCCCCCAAAATCTCTCCCCAAGTCTTAACCTGCCTTTTTCAGTTCTCTGCCTGCATGTGAGGTAAGGGCAAGGAATTCCTGAAAGAGGGAAATCCTCTGCAGGATAGCATCTTCTCCTTAAATGTAGACTCTGTCTATCTTCTACTTTAGTGAACACGTATACTTTTTAAGTTTTGGCACCTTGTAAAATGTTAGTACCCTGAGGCACTTGTCCTGGCTGTTTCACCTTTGCCTTTGTGAAAGGGACATTAAAAACTCCCTTAGTAGAGCTCCCTCATTTTTTTCCTTTTTAATTCAATTTTATTTTATTTTCAGGTCTGCGTTCTTTTCTTCCCATATCTCCACTTCCCCAACCGCTGAGAAAACAAGAAAAACAAAATCCATTAGAAATACATACATACATACATATGTATATGTATATAATACATATATATATATTATATGTATGTATTCAAGAAAAACAGATTCTGAAATTTGTTCAAACCTTTTATGAAAAAAAGTTCATTCGACACTGTGAGTCCCTGTCTGGAGTTGGCTAACATGAGTTTTACCATAAGCTCTCTGCAATTGTAGTTGGTCTACTTTCAAAATTGTTTTTACTATATTGTTGCTATTATAACAATTGTTCTCTCAGATCTGCTCCCTTCACTGCGCATCAGTTCATACAAGTCTCCCCATGTTTGTCTGAAACCATTCCCATCGTCACTTCTTACAGAACAATCGTATCCCATCACATTCATGTACCATATATTGGTCATCAAGCATTATTAAGTGTGTACCATGTGGACATCACAGTGTTTTGCCAAGAGACAAAAAGGCAAAAAAGAAACAATTCCTGCCCTCAAAAAATTTATATTCTAATAGGAGTGTGGGCAAGGGAGATGATGACATAGACAATAAATGTGAAGTATCAACAAAGTTCTGCAAAATCATTTAAAAATAAATAGAGCATCAGTAAATGGAAGAAATCAAAAAAAGTTTGCTAATATAAGGCAGCCCCTGAGTATTGTCTTAAAGGAAGCTAGGGCTTCTAAGAGGCACTGGAGAGGAAGGGGTGCATTGTAGCCATGGGGGATCACCCATGAAAAGATCCAAAGGCAGGAGATAGTTTTATTAGTAAATATTTTGTTGTTGTTCAGACTGACTCTACACATCATGTTATAATCATTGTGTATTCTAATTTTTGAAATCTGTTTTCTCCAATGTCATTAATATTGTTGAGTATGATTCCCTCTTTGTAAACCTCATTTTCCTTTTCTGGAGGGCTAAGTTCCCTTGTAGCTCTAAATCTCATGTTACTAAGCCAAGATTTTCCACTGTAGGGAGCTCTCCTTTTGTTGGTTGACTTTGGACTCTAACTCTGCCAAAATTATTTAAATTACTTCTCCATTGGATAAAACTCTTAAAGTTAGGCCTTCACCAGGAAGGTGGCTTCCAGTCAAGGAAACTCTAGTGCTTTAAGAAGTTTATATCTCTTATGGTGCTTATCTTTATAGTCAATGCAGGGATTTTTTTCAGAGGGTTGTACAACCCAGGTTTTCTTAGGAAAAGACAGAATGCAATTTCTGCATATAATAAGTAGGAAGCTCTGATGCTTGGAAAGGGTCCCCACCAGGAAGCAAGATGATCTTCCTTCTTGTCTGCTAGATTTTGAGCAGGGACCCTTAAATTCTTTTATTCCTTTTGTAAGAGTCAAAGGTGACTAATGAAGAATCCTTTCGAAGAAGCGGGTTCCACACATTTTTGATAAACTGCATTTTACAAATTATTCTGGAGCTTTTTAAATGGGATGCTAACATCTAGAGGAAAAAGTCCAATATTCTTACAAGTAATTGTTTCTATCCAACTAACGGGATTCAGTCTGTACCTTTTATGACTGATAATTGATATTATATGGTGCTTTAGGCTTCGTGCAGTGTCTTACATTTTTCCCCTGATGGCAACCTCCTGAGGTAAGTGGCATATTTATCCCCATTTTACAGATAAGGAATGTGAGAGATTAAGTGTCTTGCTTAAATAACACCATAATTTTCTTGACCTCCATCTAGGGCTCTATGCACTATGTCAGGCTGCCTGTCATTATATCTTTCCTTACAAATACTTAGAGTTGGAAGGAATCTTAGTTCTCATCGGATACAAGCCTGCTGTTTCTAGATGATGAAACAGAATTGCTGAGTGGTTTTAGTATCATGGAGATGTCAGCATCCCTACAGAGAAAATGCATTAATTTCAGTCTTAGCTTGTAGGGAGGAACACTCTGTATGTATTGTAGACTGATGCCAAGAAAATTTTAAAATAATGCCACCATATTTATTCTAAATGACATTGAGCCACATGACTGTTGAAAACCCCATATATATGTGTATGTGTATATATATATATATATATATAAATATAAATATATATATATGTATATATAAATTTTTACTTTTTTGCTATGGTACATAGAGAAGCGAGTTTGGCCAAGTTGCTGGTTTGGATTCAGGAAGCCCTTTCTTCAAATTCCTCTAATGTTTGCTAGCTCTGAGACCTTTGACAAGTGATTTCATCTCTATGTGTCCCAGACAACTCCTTAGGATTCAGTGTGGTATATTAAAAATGAGCTGGGTTCAAATAAAAGTTCTGTCACTTTGTATCTGTGTGATTTTAGGCAAACCATATCTGGGCCTCATTTAGCTTACCTATAGTAAAGAATAATATTAAGATGTTTAATTTGATTGTCTCTAAGGTCATTTCTAGCTTTAAATCTAGATAGGGAGATAGAAAAGCTACATATAAAGTACGGAAATGATGTTGGCTTTGGAGTCAGGGGATCCTGGTTAAAATTGTGCCTCTGTCACTTTGGTTGCTTCAAGTCACATTCCTGAGCTTCAGATTCCTTAAATGCAGAATGAAGGGGTTGGCCAGGTGGCCTCTAAGATATCTTCTGTCTTTTTAAATTTTTTTATAATTGATTATTTTTTTTGAATTCCATAATTTACTATTTAATTTTTTTTAGTTTTCAACATTGATTTCCACAAGATTTTGAGTTACAAATTTTCTCCCCATTTCTACCCTCCCCCACTCCAAGATGGTATATATTCTGATTGCTCCATTCCCCAGTCAGCCCTCCATTCTGTCACACCCCTCCTCTTCCCCCCATCCCTTTTGCCCTTACTTTCTTGTAGGGCAAGACAGATTTCTATGCCCTGTTGCCTGTATATCTTATTTCCCAGTTGCATGCAAAAAAACCACCCTTTTTTGAGCATCTGCTTTTAAAACTTTGAGTTCCAAGTTCTGTCTCCTCTTCCCTCCCCACTAACTCTCCTTAAGAAGGCAAGCAATTCAACATAGGCCACACATGTGTCGTTATGCAAAACACTCCCATAAATAGTCATGTTGTGAAAGACTAACTATATTTGGCTCCATCCTATCCTGTCCCCCTTTATTCAATTTTCTCCCTTGACCCTGTGCCTTTTCAAAAGTGTTTGCTTTTGATTACTTCTTCCCCCATCTGCCCTCCCTTCTATCGTCCCCCCTTTCTTATCCCCATACCCCCTTCTTTCATGTGGGGTAAGACACCCAATTGAGTGTGTATGTTATTCCCTCCTCAAGTCAAATCCAATGAAAGATTCACTAATCCCCCCTCAGCTGCCCCCCTTCCCTTCCAACAGAAATGCTTTTTCTTGCTACTTTTATGTGAGATGATTTACCCCATTCTATCTCTCCCTTTCTCCCTCTCTCAATATATTCCTCTCTCATCCCTTAATTTGATTTTTTTTTTAGATATCATCCCTTCATATTCAACTCAACCTATGCCCTCTGTCTGTATACAAATATATTCACTTCAACCACCCTAATACTGAGAAGGATCTCATGAATTACACACATCATCTTTCCATGTAGGAATGTAAGCAAAAGAGTTCCACTTTAGTAAGTCCCTTATGATTTCTCTTTCCTGTTTACCTTTTCATCCTTCTCTTGATTCTTGTGTTTGAAAGTCAAATTTTCTATTCAGCTCTGCTCTTTTCACTGAGAAACATTGAAAGTCTTCTATTTTATTGAAAATTCATATTTTGCCTCAGAGCGTGGTACTCGGTTTTGCTGGGTAGGTGATTCTTGGTTTTAATCCTAACTCCTTTGACCTCTGGAATATCATATTCCAAACCCTTCTATCCCTTAATTTGGAAGCTGCTAGATACTGTGTTATCCTGATTGTGTTTCCACAATACTCAAATTGTTTCTTTCTGGCTGCTTGCAGTATTTTCTCCTTGGTCTGGGAACGCTGGAATTTGCCAACAATATTCCTAGGAGTTTTCTGTTTTGGGGTCTTTTTCAAGAGGGTAATCTGTGGATTCTTTCAATGCCTATTTTACCCTCAGGCTCTAGAATATCAGGGCAATTTTCCTTGATAATTTCTTGTAAGATGATGTCTAGGATCTTTTTTTGATTATGGTTTTCAGGTAGTCCAATACTTTTTAAATTATCTCTCCTGGATCTTTTTTCCAGGACAGTGGTTTTTCCAATGAGATATTTCACATTGTCTTCCACTTTTTCATTCCTTTGGTTCTGTTTTAGAATATCTTGATTTCTCATCAAGTCACTAGCTTCCACTTGCTACAATATAATTTTTAAAGTGGTATTTTCTTAAGTTGTCTTTTGGACCTCCTTTTCCATTTGGCTAATTCTGTCTTTCAAGGTATTCTTCTCCTCATTGGCTTTTTGGAGCTCTTTTGCCATTTGAGTTGGTCTGTTTTTTAAGGTGTCATTTTCTTCAGTATTTTTTGGGTCTCCTTTAGGAAGTCATTGACTTGGTTTTCATGATTTTCTTGCATCTCTCTCATTTCTCTTCCCAATTTTTCCTGTACTTCTCTTACTTGCTTTTCCAAACCCTTTTTGAGCTTTTCCATGGCCTGAGACCAATTCATATTTTTCTTGGAGGCTTTTGATGTAGGCTCTTTGACTTTGTTGACTTCTTCTGGCTGTATGTTTTGATCTGCTTTGTCACCAAAAAAAATTCCAAAGTCTGAGTCTGAATTTGAGTCCATTTTCACTGCCTGTTCATGTTCCCAAGCAACTACTTGTCCCTTGAGCTTTTTTGTGAGTGTCTGACTGCCTGTAGAGTAGAGAGTACTTTGTCCCAAGCTTTAGGGACTGTGCTGTTGTTTTCAGAGCTGCTTCTATACAGCATACTCTGCCACTCCAGTTCTCCTCCTCCCCCAAGAACCACCAACCCAAACCAAGACCCAGATCCAAGCAGGTTTTGCACTCTAGATCTGATCTGCCACTTAATTCCTCCCACAGGGTGGCCTTGAGCCCTTAAGCAACTGCAGCTGGAGCTCTGGGAGCAGCCCCAGAGCTGCACCACTTCCGTGCCCCTGGGGCTAAGGCCAACAGCCCACTCCTTTTGTTCCAATTTAGCAGTTTTCCCACTAACCTCTTTTGTCTTTGGTGTTTGTGGGTTGAGAAGTCTGATAACTGCCACAGCTCAATGATTCAGGGCCCTACCACCTGTTCCGCCCAGCTCCTGGTCTGTTTGGTCCTGGCGTGGCCCACACTGGACTGTACTGTGCTCCACTCCCAGCTATGTGCAATAGCACCTCCCCTGTGACCATCCAGGCTTTCCTGGGCTGGAGCTCTGCTTCTCTTTCCTATTTCGTGGGTTCTTCAGCTCTAGAATTTGTTCAGAGCCATTTTTACAGGTTTTTGGAGGGATTTGGGGGAGAGCTTAAGCAAGTCCCTGTTTTCTAGCCACCATCTTGGCTCCGCCCCTTTCTGTCTTTAAATAATTGTAAATTTGTACTCTGTTGGTACAGAGACTTCTCATACTGGAAGGTAATCCATGCTGGGGAAATCACACATCCTTCATGTATTTGCCTAAGGTAATAATACAATAAATAGAAACAATTAATACAATAAACAGGTGAGTGTCAATGATATAAGGATGATAGGCTGAGGGACATAAGATCTATGTTTGTTTACCAGTTTTGTCCCATACTTAGTTTGTGACATTGGGCAACTTGCATGAGCTTCATTTTCAGATACATTGAACGGGAGTGATAATTCCTGGAGTAAAATAAACAAATAAGTTATGATACCCTGACCCTTAAGAGAGAAGTAACATTGCACAGAGTAGGGAACCCTGGCCTCTGAGCCAGAAAAACAAGGTTCAAGTCCCTCCTCTGACATCTACCAGCTGTACAACCCAAGGTAAATCATTTAAATTTTCAGTGCCTTACAAAACACTCTGAAACTGTCTTGATACCTGAGAGTAGAGAGATTTTCTTTTTTTTATGGTAAAGTCTATTTTTTAAAATTTATTTATTTTTAGTTTACCACACACGGTTCTACATAGTTTGAGTTCCAGATTTTCTCCCCTCCCTCCCCCCTCCTCCCCCCTGCATGGAATCTCATATTGAGAAGAATTAAATTTGTTCTGTTTGGCCTCAGAGGGGAGAATTAGCAAAAATGGGTGGAAAGTGCAGAGGGCCAGACTTCCTTCTTGTTGGAAGAAAAAACCTTATCATCAGCTAAATGGTGCAGTGGATAGAGTTTTAGAATCAGGAAGTTCTGAATTCATATGTGGTCTCAGACACTAGCTGTGTGACCCTGTACGAGTTGCTAAAATTCTATGACTCAGTTTCCTCATCTGTATAATGAAAATAACGATAGCTTCTATGGTTGTTGTGGGAATTAAATGAGGTATGTAGAAAGTGCTTTGCCAAATTTAAAGGGCTGTATAAATGCTACTTTTTATTGTAGTTGTTTTTCTAATGAATCAAAATTATCCCAAAAGAAAATGGACTGTTTCTAGCAGTGGCAAGTCTCCCTTCATTAGATGACTTCAGTTGAAAGCTAGATGACCACATGCCATGCATATGATGGAGGGAATTATTGTTCAGGAATGAATTGGAGAAGAGACCTGCTGAGATCCCTTCCTTCTCTGAAGTTCTCTGTCCTGGGGTTTGTCCTGCTTTGAAGAAGAGCATGGATTTTCCCCATAAAGATAGGCCAGGGGGAGGTTCTCTTTTCTTGGATGGAAGGTGTCATGGGGCCAGACATGCATGAGGTGATGAATGCACTCTTCAGAGATAAGCTATCAGTATATAAGAGGTAGGATTGCAATTATCTAAATTTCCTTCCTGAATGAAGAATCTATTTGTGACCATCATGGCCAAAATGTGTAAAAAAGAAAAGAAGGCCACGGAAGCTTTTAGGGATCCAGTTTCTGTTTTGTTTGTCTCCCCACCTCCACTCTATCCATAGTACAGAAAACAAGATGCCAATAAAGCAATTTACACTGAGGTGCCCTCTGTTGGCTACACCTCCTCTTTGTAAGGGCTATGGCATCTACAAAACCCCTTCCTGTGACAACCCTGCAGGACAGAAAATCCTCCCCTTTTTATAGATGAGGGAACTGAGGCTGAATGAGGTTTGAAAAAATTAACTTATTGATGCCTTTTGATTTTAAGCCATAACCATTTATTCTGTCTCTCCTCCACACGGCCCCAACCCATCCTGCCAGAAAACTCTGTCCTACAGTCTTACGTATAGTGCCTCCCCAGCCCCGCCGCCCCCCCCCCCCCAGGAGTTTTGTCATCTGGGTTGAGCTTAGCACCAACAACAGCTCCTCAGGAGGAGGGCTTCCCTGATCCCTATAGCAGAGTATATACGTATACATACACATATACATATACATATACATACACATATACATATGTATATTGCTTTGACCTAATTATTTTATATTTGTGTATTTTTATTTTATTATTACATACCTATAAAATAAATAAGAATAAATATATAAAATACATAAAAATAAATAACAAATATAAACAATGTAAAATATGTTAATGTTATTATTATTTTTAACAAATTAACTCCATTTTGGAATGTATATTCCTTGCCGGACTGGAAGTTTTATTTTTTAATGTCTTTGTAGCCTCAGAGTCAAGCACAGTGTCTGACACACAATAAGTGATTAATAAAGGCTTGTTGATTGATCGACAGACTGCTCTGTTCTCTGGAGCCCAGACTCATTAGGGCACTGAGTTCTCTGGAATTTTCCTGGTGTTTTTGTGTATCTTGTTGTAGCAATGATTGTTTTCCTGATTCTGCTTTCTTTACCTTACCTCAGTTTATACAAGGCATCGCAGAATGGTTTTTTTTCTTATGCCACAGTTGCATTCTTTTTCAGTCAAACAGCACGGTTTGTCCAGCTACTCTCCAAACAGTTGTGGTGTTCAGTGATTTTCCCATGGTCCCACAGCTAGTATATGGAAATGGGTAGAGAAGGTATTGCAGAGTGAAGAAGTGAATGAATGAATGAAGGTGTGGAGGAAGGAAATCCTATGATTAGTACTGGGACAGTGATGTCATGGAGAGTGGCCGAATAATGTGAGATCAGTCTGAAAACGTAGGTCAGGACTGTATTGTGAAGGGCCTTGAATGCCAAGCTCAGGTGTCCTGATTTTATTCTGTAGAGATACTTTTTGAGCACTGGAGTGACCTGATCAGAGCTGTGCATTAGGAAGATTTATGTTGTGGTGAGGTTAACAGTTTACTTGAGTAGGAAAAAACTAGAACCTCCTAAGGAAACATTTCCCTTCTAAAATGTGTATTCTTAGGCATCTGGAAGGGGAGGTGGTTTGGAGAGTTGGGGGCTGATGTTCTTCTTCATCCTGGTGGGCAGCTAGGTGGCACAGTGGATAGAGGGCTGTGCCTGAACTAGGGAAGACTAAAAGCCCTTTTATGAAGCTTTAGGATGGAGCGATTCTGACTTAACTGTTTTGCTTTGATGAGTCTGTGAAGAGACTGAGAATTTAACTGAGATTCTGAAGAGTCTGTGAGCTGAGATGCTTGTAGAAAGACTAAGAAAACATAAGGAAGAAAGTAATGAGCTGATTTTGTGAGAGAACTGATTTCAGTTTTATGTTGTGAGGGAATATGGAGAGAATTCTTGAAAATAAGAAGATCCAGCATTTAGAGGGTTTTTTCTAAAAATTGCAAAGGATTTTATAAATATTTTCTTTTATCTTTGATAGGAGTCTTATTATTATACCCATTCCCAAATGAAGAAACTGAAGCAAAAAAGGTTAATTGGATTGCGTAGGATCACATAGTTATTGAGTGTCTGCGGTCATATTTGAACTCAGGTCTTCCGAACTCTGTTTCAGGGTGTCTAAGACTGCTGGTCTAGCTTCTAGCCTAGTCCCCACAGCTATTATTAAGTAGGGAAATCATTGTGGAAAAGGAGCCCACCTTTCTCACAGCCCTGCCCCCCCAAAATAACCAATCACCAGATGCCTCTGTTGAGTACATTAGCCTGAAGACAGTTGACCACAAATCATTAGTCCTGTTTCCAGGTCAGTTCTTATAGCTGCCATCAGGGAAGCAACCCCATATAGCCTGACAACTGCTTCTGTTGGCTTCTCCAGCCACAGCTACCAAAGAAAGTTAGTGCACCCCAAGTCCTTCGAAATGTCAAATGGTCCAATACCAGAAATTGGTATGATCTTTTAATGGAAATGATATTAAATAAAATGTGTCACCATCAACTTTGCACCTGCATTCTAAGGCTCATGGGACCTTTCCTTCTCACTCACAAATATAACCTTCTGCATCTAGTATTTTCTCTGCCCATCCCATCCCCATTAAAGTATCAACCTTTCGAGAGTAGGGACTATCTTATTTTTCTACTGTATCCCCAGCTCTTAGCAAGGCATTTTTTGTTTTGTTGTATTTGTGCCTAGAGCTTAATAAATGTTTTCATTGAGATAAAAGCACCAAAGGGATTGTTAACCTGGGGACCAATAACTTTTTTTAAATAAAAAAATAACATCTTATAACTAGTTCTATTTAACTGATTTCCTTAATTATGTTTTTTTTTATTTTATGCTTTTAGAAAATATCAATCCATTGAAGGGGTCAATAGGCTTTAGCAGACACCTGAAAGGATCCATGACATTAAAAGAAAAAGTTTAAGAACCCCTGGTCTAGGGAATGGCCTCAGTGATTTTCAAGCAAAAATACTGCTATTGTAGCTGATAGTCTTCATTGCCGACATAAGATTGGAAAAGACCTTAAGAAACCAATCAATTAATTCCTTTTAGCCTCTATAACTCAAAAGGCCAAGTCTAGGGAAATGATGTGACTTTCTCAACATCACATAATCACAATCTAGCCAAGACTGGAATCTAGGCCCTCTGCTGGCAGATCCAATGCTCTTTGAACTAAGTTTCCAGAGGCAAGTCTTTTATTTGTCTATCAGTGGACCCTACTCAGGCATGTTCTGGTCTTACCTCGTGTTTCAGGGTCTTCTTTATAGAGCTTTCACTTTGTTCTGTTATTTCTGAGTGACTCCAACATATTCCCTGTTTCTTTCTATTGCTATTTCCCATTTATTTCCCTGTTCCTTAATTACAAATATCTTCTTAATTTGATAGGGTTAAATGTCAGTGATGAGGAAAAGCTGACCTTGTGAATAACCTAGAAACAATTTGTGTCCCACCACATATTCCAAAACCCGCCACAGTCTCCAACCCATAAAGACAAACTGCTTTGAAAAGAGTTTCAAAAGAAAATTAGGAGTTTTCAACATGTATCATCTAAACAATTTTCTGTTTATAGCAAAAATGCTGATTTTTTTAGGCAGCCTGACTGATTGCTTTTCATTCCCTTCAGCAAGATGGGACAGCTACTGATTGTGTATTTGAGAGTGATAATCTTATGTCCCCAAGGAAAGGAGGACTTTATTGGATCCTGGTTATTTTAGGAATAGGGCCTCTCATGTATTTACATATTAACTCCTTCTGCTATCCCTCATCAGTTTTTGGAGTCCTCTGGAAGTTCTGTGATTCACTTGGAATAGGTCAGTGATGAATTCCCTCTAAGAGGTGGTTTCCCCATCAATCAGTAAACATTTATTAAGCCTACTACTACTAGTAGGCACTGTCCTAAGGGCTGGGGATACAAATTTGAAAGGATAGTCCCAGATTTCAACTAGCTTTCAATCTAATAGGACAGCACACAAAAGGAAGCTGAAAGGCGTGTGTGTGTGTGTGTGTGTGTGTGTGTGTGTACGTACGTGGGTATAAAACAGTGTGTGAAGCAATGATGAACGCCAGAGGAGTGTAGCCATGGGTGAAATAAGGATATGACTGTCTTAAGTGCCCTCCTTATATGAAAGGACTGGCTCGATCCTTCTGCCCTATATCAGAGGGGCACCAAGGAGCAGAAGGTACTCAGAAGGTAAGAATTCCAGGGCTGATAAGGATTTGCAGGATGAAGAGGTTCCTGAGCCATGATGGAGAGATACAAAGAGGTGCTGCTAGGTGAGACACTGTGTTTTATAAATTGCCTTAAAGCTCATTAAAAAGGATGTTAAAATCTGAGGAAAAACAAAACTAAAATTTTTTTTAAAGAGATCAATTCTGTCCAAATAGTCTGTGTTTTCAAGACACCAAACAATGGACTGGAATGATAGTAATTGACATTTGTAGAGTACTTTAAGACTAGCAAAGTATTTGAAATATACTATTTCATTTGGCACTCCCAACAACCCAATGAGGTAAGTGAATAGATTCTCTTACCTGCAATGTAGACACGAGGAAACCAAAGTTTAGAGAACTGAGGGACTTACGTAGGGGCATCCAGCTGGTAATTGTCTGAGAGAGGATTGGAACCTTGATCTTCCTGGGCCTGTGTCCAGCACTCTATCTGCTAGGGTAAGCTGCCTCCAATTAAATTATGTGTTTCTGTTGCACAGAGCTGGAAAGAACTTTCATGCTCATCCCATGCAAGACTGTAATTTTGTGGTAGAATTAATGGAGTTTCTTGGTGGATTTAACATCATGTTGGAATGCACATAGAGAAGTTAGCAGAGTGGAAAGGCCAATGGCTCTGGAGCCAGAGGCCTTAGATTCAAATCCTACCTCTGATTCTTGATACTTTGGAACATTAGGGAAATCACAACCTTCCTTGGCTTCCATTCCCACATTTGTGAGTGAGAGAATTGGACTAGGTGGCCTTCAAGATCCTTTCCTCCTCTTGATCCATTCTCCTGTGTACAAGAAAACACTGTCTATAAAGGAGAGTGACAGTAAAAGACCCTGAGAATGCTATTATACTAGCCATCACATTTAAGTGGAATTTGGCTACATAACTTTTGAAAATTCCTTTCCTGTCTATATAAGGAAATGAGTCTACACAATCTAGGGCTGTTGTAGAATCAGGAAAATCTGGTTTCAAATCCTGCCTCAAATATTATTAACTGCTGGGACCTGGGCAAGTGGTTTAACTTTTATGTGCCTCAGATAACTCTTCAGAACTCAAACATTTTGGCATAATGGAAGGAATACGTAGAGTGTGGGAATTGGAACTGAAGAACTTGGGTTCAAATCCCAGTTCTACCACTTAGTATGAGCAAGTCAGTCCATCTTTCTGGGATCCAGTATCCTTAATGGAAAGATGAACTGGTTAGACCAGATGAACTCAAAGATTTACCTCCTTGGTAATCACTGCTAGAGTGATTTCCCATATTTGGAGTTTCTCAGACTGAGATCACACATCCTTCCTTTATAGGCCTACGATCTATAAACTATAATGATTTGATACAAAAGTCCAATAAAGAAGAAAATATTACAAAATAAGAGAAATACTAGTTGTTCATACTCTGTTATTCAGAAACTCTGGAGGTCATTGTCCAAACCCCATTCTTCATTCTCCACTACTTGATTTCTTTCTCATCCCCCTCAGCTCTCTCACCCCAAAGTCCCAACCACCCACCCATTCCACTGTGCTTTCTGGAATGCCTGTTCCATAAGCAACACAGTTTTCATAATCCTAAATCTTTTACTAATCTTTCCATCTTTTAGTGATCACTGAAACCTGAATTCCCCCAATGACAGTTTCCCTGGCCACCTTTTCTAGCAATGGCTACATCTTTACTTAATATCAGAAAACCAAAGTGCCACCATTTTATACTTTTTTGCAGGTGCCTTCTGCTATAGGTCTAAGTGTCATCTTCCTGTTAATTATGCTATTTTAATGAAATGCTGGGGAGTTTAAGCTTCATCCGATTGGCTATGTTAACTTCACATTTTGGTATGATAGTGTAGACAAGGAGGCAAATGTACTCAGAGCATCAAATATTTTTCCCCAACATTCTCCAGGTAGATCTTACTTTTGATTTGCGAACTATTGCCATCAACAGGAGGCTGTTGGAGTGTCCTAATTAATAAATATTATTAGAAACCCTATTGGAAGAAACCATTGTGTGGGTCATCCAGAGAGAGAGAGAGACTAAACACACACCAACATGTGATGTACGTAGACACAGTTTCACTCGTTCACAGGTAAGTCCATAAAATGTCCCAATAAAATGTTCCTCTTCACCTCACTAAAATGGCAGATGGGTTCACGTAGAAACCATATACAACTTCAGTTCAAAACTTCAAAATGTTTTCATCAGTAATTCATTTCACTCAATCAACATTCATCAAACAATATTAATCAAATGAGTACCATGTAGAAGGTACAATGCGGAAAAAGAAAAAAGAAAACGTCTTGCCCTCTAAGAATTTACATTCTACTGAGGGAAGTGAGAAGGATGATGATAAGACATAAATGGATAATAAATGTGGGGTAAGTACAAAGTTACCCAAAGCAATTTCAAAAGAAAGAGAGCATTAACTACTGCTAGACCTCAGGAAAGGTTACCCGCCTAAATTGTGGCACTTATGCCTTGAAGGAAGCTGGGGATTCTAAGAGGTAGAAGACGTGGAGAGATGTGTTCTAGCTGTGAGGGATCAGCCATGCAAAGACCTGGAGACAGAAGACAGTTTTACTCATAAATACAATATTTCTCTTATCAGATTGCAACAGATAACACGAGTTAGAAATCAAACTGTTGTTGAATTTCTTTTCTTGTGACTCACAGATTGTAATCTGTAAAATAAGAGGTTGGATGAGATTGACTCTGGGGTTCCTTCTGTTTTTAAATCTATGATCCTTTGTCAAGAAAAACTAAAGAGAATTACATGCTCCTTATTTTCTCCCCTCCTTGCTGAACACAGAAAAATGAGTGAGAATTAAGACTAACTAGACGAAACTCTGGTTTGCTCTTTGGTCTTTGTGCTAGAGGGCAGTTGGTAGATGGGAAATGGCCCTGGCTTTGAACTCAGAGGGCCTGGATTCAAATACCACTTCTTTCCATTCGGGATTTAAAGACCCTTAATCTGGGCTTCAGTTTCCTTATCCGTTAAACCAAAAGGTTCAAGAAGATTAATTCTTAGGGATCTTCCAGCTCGAAATCCATGTTCTTAGGATTCACCTCAAAGTTAGTGCTTGCTTGGTTAAGAGAAGGGAGTGATGTATGTGTCTTTGGACTTTGTCAGGACAGTGCCACAATGACCACTCTGAGGTGAGTCTTCTTGGCTTCCCATGTCTACTGTATTTATGATGTCATGGACATTGTGTATGCTACTCTTTGAATTCTGCTTTCTTCAATGTTAGTCAACATTATTGTGTGTGATTCTCTCCTCTGTGCACCTCATTTTTCTCTTCTGGAGGGGTGAATGACTTCCAATTTGCCTTGCAGATTTAAATCCTACGTTGCTGAGCCAGGGTTTACCCTAGGGTGGATATCCCTTTGTGGGCTGATTTTAGACTCAATTTCTGCCAAGATCTTATTAATTTCTCTTCTACCAGTTAAAGCTCTTGAGGTCTGAGGTTCACCAGGCAGCTGGATCCCAACAAAGGAAACACCAGTATTTAAGAAGTTAATCACTTTTATGCTTCCCATATTTAAGATCAGTGCAGGGATACCAATTCTGTTTTTCTCAGAAGAGTTGCAGAACCCGAGGCTTTCTTGGGAAGAGAAAGAGTCCAACTTCTTCATGATATGCATAGGAAGCTATGATGCTTGTAGGGAATCTCCTTAAGGAAGAGAGATGATCTTTCCTCCTGTCTTCTAGGTTCTGAGCAGGCACCTTGAGTTCTCTCCCTTTGAAAGAGTTAAAGAAGAGTAGTGAAGAATTCCCTCAGAGCTGGGTTCCACACGTTTTGGATAAGTGGAATTTTATATTATAGTCGATCATTAAAGAAGAATGGGCAAAAAGCAATACCTGATACTCTTTAAAATAAGTAGTTCTATCCAAGTGATGGAAGTGAATCTATAAGACACCAAGCACTAGACTTGACTAATAATTATAATTTACATTTATATTGTGATGTCAGCTTTGTAAAGTGTCTTATATTTGTTTCTTATGTCAACCCTGTGAGGTACGTGCTACAGACATACTTATCACCATTTTACAGATGAGGAAAATGAGGCTGGGAGAGGTTAAGTGACTTGCTCAAGGTTACATCATAATTGATGCAGAATTAGAAACCACTTCTTCCAAATTGTCAATCCAAGTCTTTATGCCTCTACCTATACTTAGATTTGGAAGGAATCTTAGATCTTATCTAATGTAAGCCTGTCATTTTCTAGAGGAAGAAACAGAATTGCTGAGTGGTTTTAAAATGATGGAGATATCAGCCCTCCCATGGAGAAAATGCTTCAATTCCAATCTTTTGATGGAGAGAAAAACACTCTCTGTAATGGAGAATGACACAAGGAGAGTCACAAATTATGCAAGCCATCCCATTTTCTGCAAATGGAAATGTGCTCAGATTAGAGTTGAGTCACCTGAGTTCAAGTGAATTTTCTATGTCTTGTATCTTGGTTACTTTGGGTGAATCATGTCACTTCTATAGGTCTCAGTTACCTCATCTGTAAAACAGCATAATGCTGAGGTGTTTGACTTGATGGTCTCTCAGGTTCTTAGATACCTTAGAACCTTAAAGTTAAATGCTTATTTGTCACAAAAGTTCTATTTCAAGGATGCTATTACCAAGGATTTCCTCAGAGGATTGACCAAGAAATTATTTCTGGCTCGCATTTTCAAGTGGTCTATTGTCCAATTACTGATGGGCACACTTTGGGGACTCTGATTCTTTCAGCAGATGTTGCTATGTCCGTGTTCAATTATAGGTTGGGGTAGACTAGATGGCCACTGGGGCCTCTTCCAACTCCCAAATTCTGTAGTTCTGTGTCCCTTTCTTTCATTCCCACAGTTTTTCTTTCTAGTGAATTGCTTCCTTCTTTCAGTAGTGAGTTGGAAAACAAACATTTCCTTGAAATTTAGAGCTATGAAAGTATTTGATGAGTTTTCATTTTATTCTTTAAATGTCTTAAGTTGAATTCTAGAATTTTTTTCGGGAGACTTTGAGTTTGGTTATAGAACATGTAGAGAAATGAACAAAACTATGACTTTGACTCTTAAAGGAGAAGTAACATTGCATAGAAAAGAGATTCCTGACCACTGAGTCAGGAAAGCCAGGGTTCACATCCCATTTCTGATACCTATAAGCTGTATGGCCCAGGGCAAGGCATTTTAACCCTTAGTGCCTCAGGAAACACTCTAAAACTATCTTGATATCCAGGAATAGAGGGATTTTCCTCAACAGCATTTCCCCATGCCTATGACATCATCCTATGACATCAACAAATCAAACCTCTGACATACACATAAAAGGCTTCTTCCTAATCCCGTGTGTCCATGATGAGCTTCTCTCTGGAATTGTGCCATTAGAGATTCACTGCTTTGATTAAACCTTCTAGGTATGGGAAAGCAGAGAAAATGTGTGTGTGTGTGTGTGTGTGTGTGTGTGTGTGTGTGTATCATACTGTGGAGTAGTGAAAGGAACCTTGGATTGTGCCTCAGAGGTCCCTGGGTTTTTTTTTTCAGCTTCGACACTAACAACGTGGCTTAAACCAAATCACTTCATCTCTTCACCTCCGAGACCCCCGTTTACTCCTCTATGATATGGAGATCATAGTGCTTGTGTTTAGTTTGGAGCAAGCCAGTCTAGGAAGGATGTTGAAAACCTGGAGGATGACAGAATGGAGGATGATCAGGGTGATGAGAATGCTTGAGAACTTAACATATACTGCTTAGTTGAAGAAATCGGGGTTGTTTAATCTGGAAAAGAGAAGATTTTGGGAGACAGTGGCCATGATGACAATCTTCATGCGTTTGAAGGGCTATTTGTGCAAGTATGATTGCAGGAAAATTAATTTTAATATTGTTAATATCAAATGTTATATTCCCTTCTCTGTCAAAAGGCCTTCCTGACAGTAAGAGAAGCCCTTCCCTCTACAGAATCCTAGGGATGTCATTGCTTTCCTGCTGTTAAGGCACTTTACTCTGGAGAAGTTGGACTGGATTACACCCTGGGAATGTAAGCTCTGTTTATCCAGAAAACAAAACCTAGCTTGGGCTAGTCATGCTTACTCAAAGTGACTCAAGTGTCCTTGTACTCTCTCATTAGAATTTGGAATAATTTGGATCATGAAGGAGAAAACGACTACAATGAAATGGGTCTTCTTTCTCAGATTGTCAAAGGTGGCTGGGATCTCATGACCAAGCTTTGCTCCTTATATGATTCCTGCTTCTGTTTTCCTCCTGAATGTATAAAAACTTTCTATAAGTTTTCTTGGGGGACACCCATGTATTCACAATATACACATTCACAAATATTCATGATACATGGGTAACCTAGGCTTACAAACTTCTTTATCTGGATTAAAGATGCATTTTCCTCTCTATTTTATTTATTTTGAGTTTGATTTATTTCAGAACTCGACAGTGATTACATTTGCTCTGTTTGGCCCCAGGGGAGAACTAGGAATAATGAGTGGAAAGTCCAGAGGTCCAGATGTCAACTTGAAGAAAGGAAATCTTGCCTTTTTGGCAAGTAGGTGATGCTGTGTTGGACTTTGAGTCAGAAAGTGAAGAGATCAAATGTTGCCTAGACATTTACTAGTAGAACAGCCCTAGCCAAATCATTTAACCTCTGACTCAGTTTCCTAATCTTTAAAATTGCAATAATCATATTACCCCATGGGGTTGTTGTGAGGATCCAATGAGATTATATCGGGTAAGTGGTCTTTAACCTTCAAAAAATTTAAAAGTTATTTAAATGCTACTTTCATTATTATTACTAATAAGAAGTGTCTCAAAGGTGCATGGACTGCTTCTAGGGATGGCAACTTCCCGCTCACTAGGTAACTTCAGTTGAAGGCTAGATGACCACTTGTCAGGTATGTGATAGAGGGAATTCTTGTTTAGGTATGGATTGGAGTAGAACCTACTGAGACTCCTTCCATCTCTGAAGTTCTGTATCCTGAGATTTGCTATACTGTGAAGAGAAATATTTGACTATTAGAAATGGGAGCATTTTTCTTCTTGAGAATGGGATTGGAGTTTCCTAGTACAAGATGGCTCAGTGAAAGGTTCTTTTTTCTTTGGTTGAGGTATCATTGGGCCATTCACACCTGGGTATTCCATTTGCCAATGTATTGAATAAATAGGGGCTCTGCAGAGATGGGATGAGTCTGTCTGGGAGAGAGGCAGGGATTATTTGACTTATATTTCTTTCTAAATGAAGAAACCATCTGTAGCTATTGTGGTTGAATTCTGGCCAAAATTAAAAAAAAAATAAAACAGTGTGATTTAAGGGTTCCAATCTCTCAGCTTGTGTCTTCTCCATCTCTAACACCCCCACCCCCTAATTTTACAGAACACAGGAAACCAATAAAGCAATTTAAGCTGAAATGTCGCCAGCTGACCAAACCTTCTTTTCTATATAAATATGTTTGCAAAATCTGTCCTCACAACAACCCTGTAGGACTGAGAGTTGTTCAGTCATGTCCGACTCTTCCTGAACCCATTTGGGGTTTTTGTGGCAAAGATATTGCAATGGTTTGCCATTTCCTTCTCTGGCTCGTTTTCTAGATGAAGAAACTCAGACAAACAGGGTTAAGTGTCCACGGTCACGCAACTAGTTAGTGTCTGAATCCAGATTTGAACTTAGGAAGATAAGTCTTCCTAACCCCAGGCCCAGCACTCTATCCACTATGCCACTTAGCTGCCCAGGGGACAGGGAAGATGGATACTTTTATTCCCTTTTAATAGACTTTAATAATATTCCCCTGAATAAAAGGATTTGTTCTATAAAACTTGGACTCAGTCACCCAAGGACCTAGGAGGCCACAGTTTCCCCACCCCTGGTGTAGACCAATCAGTTGGGTGACTTTGTCCAAGAGAATAGAGAATAATGTAAGTCATCACATTTCTGGTAAATAACATTGAGCTACATGACGAACAAAAATCGCACCTATGTATACATGCATACTCACACAATACGTGGATACATACACGTATGCACACACATGTATTTTGTTGTTATTCTCGTACATTCATGAGTGAACAAGGCAGAGTGTTGGGGTTGGATGCAGGAAGCCCTTTGTTCAAACTCCTTCTCTAATGTTGACTAGGTCTGGGTCTTTCCATAGGTGACATTACCTCTATGTTTCAGACAACTCCTTAGGATTCTGGCAGCGTAGCATAGTGAAAAGAAGGTTTGGGTAAATGGCCTGGATTGAAGTGAAAGTTCTGGCCCTTAGAATCTGTGTGACTTTGGGCAAATCATTACATCTCTCAGAACTTCAGTTACCTCACCTGCTGAGGTGTTTGACTTAATGGTGTCTAAGTTCCTTTATAGCTCTAAATCTCCCTAGGGAGATATAAACGCTACACAGTTAAGTGTGGAAATAATGCCGGTTTTGGAGTCCAGGGGGTCTTGGCTAAAATTGTGCCTCTGGCGTTGGTGGTGACCTTAGGCAAGTCATGCCACTTTGTTGAGCCTCAGTTTCCTCAAATGGAAAGTGAAAAGGTTGGTCAAGATGGTTCCTAAGGTCCCTTCTATCTTTATATCATAGACAGTATGGACTCTCTTGGTGGAGAGACTTCCTACACCAGGAGGTGAACTCTGCTTAGGAAATCATAGAGCCTCTTGTATTTGCCTAAGGTAATAAAACAAATAAGTGAGAATCAATGAGTTATATAAGAACACTAGACTGAGGGATGCAAATGTTATGTCTGAGTTCTTGTTCTTTCCTCTGTTTGTTTTGTGACATATTTGACTCTCTTGACCTTAATTTTCCAGATATGTCAAATGGGAGTGATACTCCTTGTTTTAGGTGCCATATCCATGTGTGTGTGTGTGTGTGTGTGTGTGTGTGTGTGTGTGTGTGTGTGAAGTGCTTTGTAGACCTTACAAAACACTTAAGCCAGAGATCTTTTAATCAAGAATCTGGTTAGATGTTAATGAAGATAAATATTTCTGACTGAAATAGTTTGAAGCTGTCTATTTTCTACATACTGTTGGGCATACGTAAGGAGACTACTTGTTTCTTTCAGCAGTTACTATCTTGCCTATCTGGGTCTTTGTTTACAAGGCCTACAGCACCTTTTCTTTTCCATGGGACTCATCCCATTGACCTGGTTAATTTATGGGCTTAGGAGACTAGAGGCTGCTGAGGTCCCTCCCAGCTCTCAGGTTCTATGGTTCTGTGACCCTGTGTTTCAGTCTCAGTTCACTTAGTCTTTGACTAATGAGTTAGGAAAATTGTCTTTTCCCAAAATTTGTGGCTATGAAAAATATATGCTATCTCTAGTATTTTATTATTTAAATATCTCAATAGGTTCAATTCCTTTTCTTTGGGGGGGGGGTGAATATTTACAGAACATGATGTGAAATGCACAAAACAATCAAGAAACTATGACCCTTAAGAAAGAAGCAACATTGAACAGAAGAGAGAGCATGGTCATTGAGTCAGGAAAGCCTGGTTCAAGTCTCACCTGTGATTCAAGGACTCTGAGCAAGGCATTCTACCCCTTAGAAGCCCAGAAAGTTCTTTAAAACTGTCCTGATCTCTGTTATTGTGCTATGTTGGTGCCTCATCGTGTTGACACTGAGAGAACCATCAGTCACTTAGTGATAGGATTTGCCCTACTGAGAGCAGATGTCTCAAAGGGAAGTGTTCTATTAGCCTCAGCCTTCCCAGCAACAAGCATTATAAGTTTGCACCACTGTGCCTGGCAGGGGATCTTTTATGAACTAGGCAAACAAGACGCACAGAGAAAGTTTGGTTTAGAAACACATTAAGTTCAACTGAAAAGTGTTGGGAACAGGGAGAAGGGGGGAGGGACTTAAAAGGGATGGAAGAGGTGGGGAGGGAATGGTCACAAGCTAAAAGCCAAACCAAACTTGAATGTAGATGGATTGTAAAGGTGGATCATAAAGGAGGGATTAAGAGGAAAGAAAGGAAGTAGGAGCCAGTGATCTGGGGCTTAACTGGGGGAAGTAGAGAAGGGCAGAAAAGGAAAATTAGACCATTTCAAGTATGAATTACTAGTATTGAGCCTATTCTCTCCCTCACCAGCTCCATCATTGTAAAGCGCTGGGAGAGTAAGGGAGGAAAAATATACATAGCATATGATGTGGAAAAGTACAATTAACAATAACTACCATGAATATGAATAGGATAAACTTATTAGCCATTGGCAGAAGGTGCCTGAATCAGAACACAACAATATATTGTTTATAAGGAAGACACTGGAAAAATGAAGATTCACATGGTTAAAGTGAAGGGCTGGAGCACGTCTCCAGACAGTTAAAAACAATAACAAAGATGAAAAGAAAACAAAACAATGGTGACGTTTAATCTCAGACAACACAATAGTAAAAGTAGTCATGGAAACAGAAAAAATTGCATTACATTTACGGGCATCATAGATCATGAAGTATTGTCAAATTTTTTTTGGGAGGGAGAAGGCAGGGCAATTGGAGTTAAGTAACTTGCCCAAGGTCATACAGCTAGTAAGTGGGTCAAGTTTCTGAGGCCGGATTTGAACTCAGGTTCTCCTGACTCCAGGGGCAGGTGCTCTACTCACTGTGCCACCTAGCTGTGCTGTCAGTTTTTAATATACGTGCACATAGGACCGTGCTAGGTGGCACAGTGAATAAAGACTGGGGCTACAACTGAGTTCCAATCTGACCTCAGACACTTGTCAGCTGTGCCACTCTAGGCAACTCACTTAATGGCTGCTTGCTTCAGTTTCCTTAACCATAAAATAGGGGTAATGATAACACCTACTTCCCAGATTGTTGTGAGGACCGAATGAGATAATAATTGTAAAACAGCACCGTGCACTTTCTACATTTGTCTACGAATGACAGAGCAATCGCTGTACAAATATTAGTTATTATTACTGTTATTTAAAGTGAAAGCTAATGCAAGCAGATGGGAAAATAGTATTATCAAAATAGCTGGGAGCTCAGTGTACCCATTTCAGACCTTGACCAGTCTCCTAAAGGTATAAACAAAGTAATTAAGAACCTGAAATGAAATTTAAATATTAAATATCTCTGATACATGCTAAATGAGAGTCAGAAAGAATATACATTTAAATGAGCTTAATATGGCGCATTTATTATAAAATGACTATGTTTGGCTGCAAAAATTTATAAATACAGAAAGAAATATTAAACATTCTTATGATAAAGGGCTTCATAAAGGATTCCACCTTACTTGAGACCAAATAAGCTTGAAGGATCTGTATAACAATGAACAAATTATAGAAACAAGAAATAATTTTATCAGAGAATATTACAAGTTAATATACCAGTAGAAATGACATCAAAGGAAAGGATGTACCATCTGTTTTGTTGCTACACCATGAGACCTTTCTATCTGATTTGCCACTGAAATCTTCCATGATGTCTTGTCTCTTCCATTAGAATTGGAGCTCCTTGACAGCAGGGGATGTGTTACTTATCTGTTTGAATCCCCAGTGTTGAGACTAGCCCCTCATATACAGTAAGTGTTTAATAAATGCTTCATTCATTAACTGATTCATATATGCACCATTACATATTTTGCATGTTTTAATAGACTGGATGAGTAAAATGATTCTGATACTCTGTTTTGTCACAGGATGTTGCCACTCCTCCAAGGTAGCCAGCCTAGCATGATTTTTTTTAATTTTCAACACACATATTTTTATGACATTTATGCTAATTAATAAATGAGGAAAACTAAAACAAATATTACAAGGCTAGAAGATGTCAACTAGTTTTAAGTAATAGGACAGTTCAGAAAAAGAGGTATTTTCTCACAGACTGCTTTCTTGGTTTTCCCCCAGAAAAACTGATAATTTGGGGAATATAAGCATTTTAATTAGTTGGGTGTTTTTAGAATTATGAGTGACTTGACCAAGATAAAGGGTTTAGAGTCCACGGATGGGGAAACTTTGGCCAGACCACATGTGACCATTTAGGTCTTGAAGTCCAGCCCTTTGACTGAATCTAAACTTCCCAGAACAAATTCCCTTAATAAAAGGATTTGTTCTGTAAAATGTAGGCTCAATCAAAATGCTGCACCTAAGACCTGGAAGGTCGGATGTGGCCTCAAGGCCTCAGCTGCCCCACCTCTGACCATAGCCTTAATATCCTATGTGGCAAATGTCACAGTAAATCTCAATGTCAAGGCTGGGATTGAAACATAGGATCTTAGATTTAGGGGCAGAAACATCTTAAGAGAATATCTATCTTCTTATGTTACACATGAGGGAACTGGGGACCAACAAAGAGTAGTTACTGCTTTATTACAAAGGAAAGCAGCATGGTATAGTGGAAGGATATTTTACTAGATATACTGCCTGTACAGTAGGGCTATCGCTTAACTTGGCTGAGCATTAGTCCCCTCACCTTGAAAATGAGGATACTGCTTAGAACTCTCTACTTGTAAAAGTTGTTACAAGGAATATATATATGTATCTATATATATATATAGATATGTATATATACATATACACACACACATATATATATATATATATATATACACATATATATGTACATATATTAAACCTTAAAGTTCTATTGCAATGGGAGCTATTATGGTGGACTGAATTGAGTATTAGAGATGCTGAATGACCCCGAGAGACTTTGATGCATAGGAATTTGCACATTCTAAGAATGGTTCAACAATTAAATAAAAATAATCCCTACAGTTAAAGAAAGGAAGCATTGCATTTTCATATTAAATGGAATCCCTGTAGACCAGTTTAAGTTATGAAGATGCTAAGTCTCATCTAATTAGTTTATTGCTTAATAGCATAGCTCCAAGAGAAGGAGACACTTGAGGGA
Source organism: Trichosurus vulpecula (assembly GCF_011100635.1). Taxonomy (NCBI): domain Eukaryota; kingdom Metazoa; phylum Chordata; class Mammalia; order Diprotodontia; family Phalangeridae; genus Trichosurus; species Trichosurus vulpecula. Next base: position 268,981,373 of record NC_050578.1, read on the forward strand.
GATTATCTCCCCAAGATAAAGGGGATAGAAGTATGCTTCTTGGTAAGAAAACTGCTCCCTCTTTTTCCCAAAGAAGTTTTACAATTCTGCTATGAAATTGGCTCTTCTCTGTGATGAGATGGTAGTGGGTGAGGACTAAAGGGTGAGGGAGGAAGGGTAAGAGAGAGACTTCTGAGAAAGAGAAGGCAGAAAACATTCGGATCACCTCTTGCTACCTTGAAAGGGGAAAAATCAAGAACATGTAAGTTGAGATATTTTTAATTTTTCCCTTCTTTACACATTTTAAGAAAGTCAAGGTGTTCACTAGAAAATAGTTGGACTTAACAAGGCATCCTTACCAAACTAAGGCATTCACTAATGAAGAATAGGGACCACAGGCAGCAAAAATGTGACCATCTTAAAGTTAATAAGCCACAGCATAGTGTTCTTTATTGGCCACAACTTGGTTTGGTCATAGCCTGTCCAAGACTACTTGTGGTTCAATTACTGATTTATTTCATTTCTCTCGATGGGCTTGGTTATTTAGAGTGAAGAGGGATTTTTTAGCCATGATGTTGGTGGGGCAGAGAAAATGCTGGGTGTAACTCCAAGTTTGCAAGGATAAATGCCTCTGAAGCACTGGGTGCTTTAGAAGTAGATAATGGAATTTTTTAGTTGAACTATGTAAAGTTTATCCACATGTTAGCACAAATCTACCAGCATCCTTCTTTTTTAACCCATCCAATAAACTATCCCTTTTGAAGGCAATAGAAAAAGCAAACTATCAGTATCCTTGAGATGTATGATAACAGGATGTCAGATGAACAAGCACTTATTAAATGCCTACTATATGCCAGGAACTATGCTAAGCAAAGGGGAGACAAAGAAAGGCAGAAACAGTCCTTACTTTGAAGGAGTTTACAGGGAGATGACATGCAAACAACTATATACAAACTATATGTATATGTGAATTGGAGATGATTTGAAAGGGAAATTCTTAGCATTTAGTGGGAAGAAAGAAGCCAGAGAATCCAGGAGATGGAGGTGAGTGGGAAGAAAATTCCAGGCATGGGGTACAGGCAGGGGAAGGAGTCACTACTTTAAAATCAACTTTACTGCTTTGCTTTTTTGGTGAACAAAATAATTTTATTCACGTAGTCATACGGTATATATACTTTCCTGCCTAAAGAGAAAGCATACACTTTAATTCAGGAATAGATGGATATCCAGTAAACATGCAATACATTCTCTCAGACCAGGTTAAATTCTGCTTTTATACATCTACCTTGAGGTGATAATGGTCAGGGATTTCATGCTGTTTTGCATTTTTACAAATGAAGAAACTGAGACTTGCCCAAGTTGATCCCACTGGGAAGTGTCCAATTTGTATTTGAGTCCAGATCTTATCCTCAAGTCCAATTCTGCCAAGCTATGCATCGGCTGCGCTGTCCTATAGAGGGCAGAATTTCACGTTTCAAGGAGCCTAGTTTCACAGTTTAAAGACTCACTCATTCACCATTAAAAATGCAATCTACCACAACATCTCTCCTTCGTAGTGGGACTTCCAAATAGGAAAGGCAGCCATCTATGCCTCTGCCATCTTCACCTGTCTAGGTGAAGGACAATCAACTGTGGGAGAGCTGTCGGAATGTTTCAAAGGAATGGTGCCAATAGAAACACTGAGATATAATATCCACAGGTAGAAATCTGGAACTTGATTTCAGGTTTCACCAGTAGAAAATGCTGCCTGAACATGACTCCTTGAAGTACAAGGACCTAAGTAAGGGAGCTGATAGTGCCACACCACTTTTTTGTGTTTGGATCCTGTGTGAAGTATCATAATAAACTCTGGGGTCCCCACTTTAGACAAGACAAACAAGAGACCATAAAGGGCAAGGTAAGGACCTTTTTTGTGTCTTGGACTCCTTTGGCAGCCGGGAGGAACCTATGACTTCCTCAGGGTAATATTTTTACGTACCTACAACAAAATATATAAAATTCACAAAAGGAATTTCAGTTATTTTGAAATAGTCACACACATATATGACACATACACAATAATTTACATAAAACACATTCACGTACCACTAGTTAAGAATTCTTGGATTAGATAAGGATCTTTCTGACTCTGAAATTCTCATTCTGTGACCTGGGATACATATGGATCGGTGATCATGCTACATAAAGATTGGTTGAAAGAAATGGGAATTTTTAGCCTAGAATCAGAGACACGTTCAGTGTCTTCAAGTCTTTAAAGGGCTCTCATACGTTAGAAGGATTATATTTGTTTTGTTTGACTCCAGAGGAAAGTTCTAATAGTAATGAGGGGAAGCTGCAATGAAGAAAAACCAGGTGTGCTGTCAGCAATTGAAAATCTCACAAACTGGGAAGTAGAAAGGTGCCCCTTCGCTGAAGGTTTCCATGCAGGGGCTATTGAGTAACCACTCATGAAGTGTGTGTTAGGAGGAATTCTTTTTCAGGTATGGATTAGACAGGGTATCTGCTGAAGTTCCTTCTGTTTTTTGTGATTTTGTGATTCTTGGAGACAGCATATGGAAATTTTTCACATTTTCATTAATGAGGAGAATGAATGGCTTTCAATGTTTCAAAGAATGTGTCTGTAATCACCATGCTTAAGATGCTGCACCTCAATATTTTAACAGGTGGTTTTTGAGAGTTCCTATGAGAGTTCATGACTCTGTGACCAATTTGGTGATGATGCCTATCCCTAATTAGCTAGCCTGGGCCTGAGTGGCCAGATGCACAGTCCATCCCTTGGCTTGTACTTAGTCTTTGCAGCTTGGAAAGACTTTCCAGAAATTGTCCTTTCACAGTAAAGCCTTACAGGAGGAATAGTAGGGCAGGTGAATGTCCTCAATGAAGGACAGATAACAATAATTATAGGTGAAATTTTGGGAGTGTTTTAAAGTTCACAAACACTTTACAAACATTACAAGCCTCACAGTAACCCTGTGTGCAGATACGACAGCTGTTGTGACCCCCATTTTAGAGATGAGGAAATTGAAGCTTTGAGAAGTTAAGTAACTTGCCCCTGGTCACATAGTTAGAAAGTTTCAGAAGGAGGATCCCAGTCTTGATGTTCCCTAAGCAAAGTCAGGAATTCTCTCTGTTGTGTCACATCATGTCCTTTAAAGAAAGAGACTATGGCTTTTTTAACAAAGGACAATAAAACAAAAACAAAATGCTTTATGTCCTCAGGGCCTGCAACAAAGCTCATGTTAAGTAGAATTTTTTAAAATTAAATAAAATATAATTGAATTGACTTGAATTAAAAATTTATTGGCTTGGTCAATAGAAGTGCACGCTACATCACAATTGCTTTGCTACTGCTTTTTCTCCCTCCCTCCCTTCCTCCCTTCCTTCCTCCCTTCCTCCCTCCCTCCCTCCCTTCCTTCCTTCCTTCCTTCCTTCTTTCCTTCCTTCCTTCTTTCCCAGTACTTTTTGATCTTTTGATTTTCACAGCAGAGACAACAGGTGCTCTCTTTTGCTATGAAATACACGTTCTGTGTAACTGTGTATCTTTTTTTAATAAACTTCATAGCTTCATTATAATTTCCCAAGGAACTTGAGCCTGTGACAGCTTTTCCCTGGGCCCAGATTTTGCACCAGTTTTCCTCACATGAGGGTCATTAAATTAGTGCTTCCTTTGGAGATGAGTGCCAGTAAGCTAAAGTAAAATCTGATAGACAGCAGGGAGGCTTCTTTACTCTGTAGAGTTGCTAAGGTGGCATTCCTGAAGCTCATGCGTATTCTGTCACGTTTTCCTCATCAAGGTCTAGTGCCTCACGATTTGCCTCTGGGATCAGTACAGGATACCACATAGGGGCACTTAAGAAATATTTATTTGATTGATGGGCTGCCTGAGGACACAAAACAGGTAAATGACTTACCTGTGCTTGTACTACTAGCTTATTTCAGAAGCAAAAACCTCTTTTATGTGAGAAAAATTCGCCCATTCTACCTCCTCCTTCCCCCTTCTCCCTGTGCATCCTTCTTTCTCCCTCCATTTTTAAAAAAGCTCATGCCAAAATAATTGACTCACACTCATGCCCTCTGTCTACATAGACTCCCACTAACTACCCTAATAATGATCAAGTTCTCAGGAATTACTCGAACTCAGGCGTTCTTGACTCTAAGTAAGGACTTCCATCACTCACAGCAGGCTCCCTATTTGCAGTTTTAGATTTTTGGAATTCCAAGACAAATATAACACGATCTCACATTGCTATAGCATTCTAAGTATATGTTGATCATAATAACCAATGTTTACCTAGCACTTTGCAGTTTGTGAAATAATTTTCATCTTATCTCATTTCAGCCACATAAGATAGGTGCTATTATTATCCCAATTTTACAGAGAAAGAAAGTAAAGCTGAAAGAGGGGAAGTTACCTGCCTAAGGTCACACAGATAATGCATGTTTGAACTCAGGTCTTCCTAGTGCTAAATCTGGCCCTCGCTCCACTACACTCCCTGTCTCATAAAAAAGGCAAAAAGCACTTTCTTCACAACAGCACCATGAAGTAGGCATATAAGTCCCATTATCCTCATCTTACAGAGAGGGAAACTAAGCCTGAGAGTGGTGTTGGGCTATTCTCTAGGTAAGGAGGCTAGCAAGTACAAGGGCCAAGACTCCAGTCTAAGTCTTCTGACTCTAAGACTAGTGATTTTGACTCTTTCCTGCACCATCACTCTTGAAGGATGCTGCTTTCTTCTTATGTGTTGTGATTTTTTGGAAGCCATTGTTCTCACCAGAGAAGTCACTAGGGTGGAATAATTGGTGTTTTGTTCCAGTGCATTAGCATTTCTGTCTTTTTTCATTTTATTGGCATATACCACACTCATTTTAAAGAACTGTTTGTTTTTAACATTCGTTTTTTTAAAAATTGAATTCCAAATTTTCTCCCACCCTCCTGCTCTTCCCCCACCCACTGAGAAGGCAAGCAAAATGATATCAATTATACATGTGAAATTACACAAGACATTTCCATATTAGCCATAATTCAAAGAAAGCAAAATTAGTCCTATGTTTGCTTTTGCTTGGTCTAAGATCATGAATGCCACCCCTGCCTTTTTTACTTCACCTGAAGCATAATAGATTCTGTTTCAGTCCACTATTTTAACTCTGTGTTTATCTTGTAAACAATATATAGTTGGATTCTGGTTTCCACTCCATTCTATTCTCTGCTTCCATTTTATGAGTGAGCTCATCTCATTCACATGTATGAATACTAATTATGTATTTCCCTCCATCCTATTTTCTTCTGTTTATCCTTCTCTTCCTCTTTTTATCCTATCCCTCCTAAAAAACCTGTTTTGCTTCTGACCACAGCTTCCCTTAATCTGCCTTGCTTTTTATAATCTTCCCTTATAAATCTTATCCCTGTCCCCTCTTATCCCCTATTAGGTAAAAGAGATTTCAATACCCAACTGTGTGTATACATATTGGTGTGTAAGTATATATGTGTATATGTAACACACACACACACATATTCTCTTTCTGAACTAGATCTGATGAGAGTGAGGCTCAAAAATTACCCACTGCCCCCTCCCTATTTTTTCATCCACTATAAAAGCTTTTCCTTGAAAACCTCTTTTTTTGTGAGAAAAATTTCCCCAATCTAACTCTTCCTTTCCTCTTCTCCCTCTTTCTATCTTTTTTTAAAAAACATCTCATTCCAACATAATTGACTCACATTCATGTCCTCTGTCTCTATAAATTCCTGTCAACTGCCCTAATAATGATCAAGTTCTTAGGAGTTGCATTACTCATCTTCCCATACAGGAATGTAAACATTTTAACCTTATTGAGCCTCTTGTAATTCCTCTTTCAGGCTTAACTTTTAATTTTTCTCTTGTGTCTTCTGTTTGAATGTCAGATTTTCTATTAAGCTCTGGTCTTTTCATTAGGAATGCTTAAAGGTCCTCTTTTTCATTGTATATCCATTCTCCACACCCCCTGCAAAAGACTATACTCAGTTTTGATGAGTAGGTTATTCTTAGTTGTAATCCTAGTTCCTTTGTCTTCTGGCATATCATATGCTAAGCCCTCTGCTCCTTTAACACGGAAACTGCTAAATCTTGTGTGATTCTATATTTGTCCCTGTGATATTTTAATCATTTCTTTCTGGACACTTGCATTATTTTTTTCCTTGACCTGGGAGCTCTGGCTATAATATTCCTGGTAATTTTCATTATGGGATCTCTTTCAAGAGGTGATCAGTAGATTTTTTCAATTTCTATTTTTCCCTCTGGATCTCGGATGTTAGGGTAGTTTTCCTTGACTATTTCCTGAAATATGTTATCTAGGCTTTATTTTTTTTTTGTATCGTGGCTTTCAAGTAAACCAATAATTCTTAAATTATCTTTTCTTGAACAATTTTTCAGGTTAGTTTTTCCTATGAAATATTTCAAATTTTCTTCTGTCATTCTTTTGACTTTGTTTTATTGTTTCCTGATGTCTTCTAGAGTCATTAGCTTCCTCTTCTCCAGTTTGGCTTTCTAAGGAATTCTTTTTTTTCAGTGAGTTTTTGTACTTCTTTTTCCATCTAGCCAATTCTACTTTTTAGGCAATTCTGAGTTAGGTTGGACAGAAAGGCAGTGTGGAAGACAGGAAATAGGCCCTGCATTTGGAGACTAGAAATTGGAACTCAATATCAGTTTCTCATTTAGTAGCTGGGTATTCTCAGGCAAGCCACTTCCCCTCCCTGAACCTCAGTTTCTCTCCTTATAAAAAGAAATGTTTGGATGAGATGGTCTTGAAGATCTGACTATAGATCATATGATACTACAGCTTTGCACAAACTACTTTGGAAAAAGTACAATAATTGAATTTTTTGACATCCAATAAACTTTACAAATTTTTACACCTAAAAAACATTTTAATATGCAATATGTCCTTTTATTATACTTACCTGTTTTGAGCTGATCTGACATTAGACTTACAATATTTTAACATATATTCTTCAGTTCAGCATGAAATTGCAATTTTACCATATTATATATTAAGCTCCCTGTGAAGAACAATACATATTCCCAAGTACACACTTGATAATGGTCCATAGGCTTTCAATTGGAAATTGAATTCCTGGCCAATGACAAATAATTTTTATTCTTCCATTGGATATATTTTTTAACCTTTTATGATATATAGTATGCTAAAAGATCATATTACAATATTTGATCCACATTTATCAATCTCTATAATTTTGAAACAATTCTGCTTTTCAATACATCAACATATTTAGCAGAATTTATCATTCCCTCACTATGGGACAAGATTTTAGCCCCAGGAGAATTTCAATAAAATATTCCTGACTGCAATGTATAGTCTGATGAACATGCCTATATCTAATAGTTTCAAATAGACTTCTTTGACATCAATTTTTATAGCCTTGAAGGAAAAAGTGAGTTTTATGTGGAAAAAATGACCCCTTTTCAATCTTCTGTAATCTAGTCTCTTAATTTTCTTGCCATTTGATATTTGATATCCTGCCCATCATAACAGTGGTTAATAACTCTTTTGTTATTATTATAATTGTTCTTATTGTTTCACTGTCTTAAAACTTTAAGAAGTTCATGTCATGTTGAAAAATTGTTAAAAACCACTCCGTTTCCATAGTCCCAACCAATGTCTTCAGTTATTTTGTGGGCATTAAATAGACTGCTTCTTGTTAGCCTGTCAGGTTTTGCACTTTTAATGATACATTCTTTTTGCTGAAGTGTAACTGCTCTGGTCATAATGTGGTTTTGGGTGATTCTTGAAATACTTGACTTTTCAAACCCATAGCCATGACAATATCTCTAATAGTCACTGAAGTGAGGTCTTGAAGAGTTGTAAACTTTGCATATCATTTTGAAGTAACATTCATTCTTAAAAAACACACAATTTAAAACACAACAAAGGAAATCCATAAAACAATGGTGCATTTCATGAATTCCAAACTGAACCGATAGAGAACTAAGTAGCTGTGGACAAACCAGCTCAATCTACTTTCATTTGGCTAAGGTCAAATAGCTTTAGTCAACTTAATCTCAATACAAACACATGCATGTTACAATTGCTATGACAAAATGAAATCATAGCCAAATCATTGCTTGTCTCAAGTAATTCACACACTACAGTAATTTTGGAGTTTGGAGAACTGAGCAAGATGACAAATTCCTTTGGCTTTTCTAGCATTAAATCAGTTGTTCCAAATTAATTATCATTTATCATCCTTCTTGTTATATTCAAAAAAATTAATGTAAGTACTGACTCAACTTTGACCTCATAAATTTGCAACGCCAGAGCTGGAAACACCACCTCTACCACCATCACCACCGTCACCACCACCACCATTGTTACCACCATCAGTACCATCACCATTACCACCACCACCACTACCACCACCATCACCCCAACAATTATGACAATGCCAACAGCATCAACAAAGCAAAACAAAACAACTCTCTCTTCCCGAGTGATGGTGGATATGTCTTCATAGATATACATTCATATGATTGAAGCTGTTGATTCAAATGACAGGGCAGTAGAGTGGGTTTGAAATTAAGGTTCCTAGATTTAAATCTTGACTCTTAATTATGTGATATTAATGATCATAAGCCTCAGTTTCCTCATCTGCAAAGTGAAAGGATTGAATTAGATGAGTTCTAAGGTGTTATCCAGCTCTACAATTTGAACCATAAGATCCCTCCTACCTCAAAATCCTAAAGCCCTATGATCATATATGTTTATCTTTCCCTCAGCAGAAAGCACCAGGAATAAATGGCCAGTGGAAACTACACCAGAGTCACTGAGTTTATTTTTGTGGGCTTGAAGTATCATCTGAAGTTGCAGATCATCTTTTTCCTTCTGGTTCTACTTTTTTATCTCATTAACATGACAGGCAATTTGGGAATGATCATCCTCATACGAGTGGATGCCCACCTTCACACCGCCATGTATTTTTTTCTCAGCCACCTGTCTTTTGTGGACATGAGCTTCTCTTCCACAGTTGCTCCCAAAATGCTTAAAGACATCTTTGAGGAGAGAAAAACCATCTCTTTCCTGGGCTGTGCCTTGCAGCAATGGTTCTTTGGGCTTTTTGTGACCACTGAATGTTTTCTCTTGGCATCCATGGCCTATGACCGCTATGTTGCTATCTGTGATCCACTGCTTTACCCCATTGCAATGTCCCAGAAACGTTGCAACCAGCTGGTGGCTATCTCCTATACTGCTGGGTTCATAAATACCATGATTCACTCCACTTTTGCTTTCCGTCTCCCCTTCTGTGGCCCAAATGTCATCAATCATTTCTTCTGTGACATCTTTCCCCTTTTCTCCCTCATATGTGCTGATACCAGCATCAATGAGTTATTAGTTTTCGCTATTGCTGGAATTGTTGGTGTCTTCAGCGGCCTGACCATCCTTGTCTCCTACATGTACATCCTCACAGCCATCCTGAGGATCCACTCTGCAGAAGGAAGACAGAAAGCCTTATCTACCTGCTCTTCCCATCTCACTGCTGTCACCATCTTATATGGGACGCTTTTCTTCATTTATGTGCGGCCTAACTCAAGTTTCTCCATGGACACCAATAAACTTGTCTCTGTGTTTTATACTTCAGTTACCCCCATGTTGAACCCCCTCATCTATAGCCTAAGGAACAAGGAGGTCAAAGATGCCATTCACAGGACCATTGCTAAAAGGAAGTTTTGTATTAGAACATGAAATTTCTGGAATGGGAAATTGAATATCATAAGATTAACATGACAGACATATAAGAGAGGTACAAAATTAAAAAAAAAAACAACTTATGGGGTTCAAGTGTGAGGTTAGGGCATCACTATCAAGAAATGATTCTTGAATGATCATAAAACCACAGAACACAGATCTGGAGCTGGAAGAGACCTCAGAGGTTATCTGCACATGTGCAGATACAGATGCTAAAGTCCAGAGAGAGTAAATGCTTTGCTTAAGGTCACAAAGGTAGTAAATGGGAGTTTGAGGATTCAAATTTAGATCTTGTGATTCTATGTTCAGAACCGGTGTCACTTGAGTTGAGGTTTCAAGAATATATAGACATTCACCCGACAAATAAGTGGAAAGCAAGACATTCTAGATGTTAGGCATTTTTTGAATAAAAGGGGGTCACAAAGTGTGTTGGGGGTGGGACCCAGAACAAACCTGAAACAAAGAATGCTTGGAGGAGAGCAATATAAGACGAGCCTGGGAAAGTCGCATGCTTCCAGATAGTGAAGGGCCTTAAATGCAAGATAAAAAGTTTAATTTTTAGTTTAGTAACACAAGCAAGGGGAAACCAGGCGGCACAATGAATAGAGTGCCAGGCTTGGAGTCAGTAGACTCATCTTCCTGAGTTCAAATCTAGTCTCAGACACTTACCAGCTGTGTGACCTTGGGCAAGTCATATGTATATATACACACATATCCTGGAAGGGTCATGGAAGATGGATTAGAATTTAGGGGGAATAGGGGCTAGAATGGAAAAAGGAATACCTGTAAGGAGGATATAGTAAAAGTCTAGGTGGGTAGTAATGATTGTAGGGGAATTGAGAAAAGGAACCAAATTTAGGCACGTTGCAGCGGTGGAATCAACCAGAACTGGTCATTGATCAGAGAGGATTTGAGGGAGACATAACTTCATCATTTTAAATGTGGGAGACTAGATGTATTTATGACAAAGTTGGAATTAATACGAGGTGACTGGGACTTTGCTCTAGATTCTGATTGAGGGAATGCAGTCTTCCTGTACTTGGGGATGAACTTTGTCACCTCTCCTCCAAACCCTATCTCAGTGCTAGACCTTACCAGGCCCAAGCTGCTCTTCACCTCACTCAGGTCCTATATTTATATCTCTGGGTGCCTTTTCACTAATGTGGAAAGGTTACAAGCACTACCTTCTCTCTTTTCAGAGTCATATAGCCTAGAAATCCACATAGATTGGGAGGTTTAAGTTCAGCAGCAGCTGTGAGGTCGGCAGCAAAGGCAGATGGTCCCTGGATATAGGCTCCTGCTTCTCCTTCCCATCCATCAAATAGTAATCACAAACCTAGACCTATCCAAGGCACTATGACCTTTGACCTCAGGGAATCTTCCTCTTTTGTGGTTCAGGGGAATGAACACTGGATTTATGGAAAAAGGACCTGAATTTGCTTGCTGGTTCTGACACTTTCTACCTATGTGTCACTAGGCATACATGATTCTAACCTTTTCATTTTTATGTAACTTCATTCCTGAGAATTGGCCCACGTATACCCCAACTCCATTTATCCTGATTAATAATTTTCTCACTTGGCCACTATTTCAGGAAGGTCTCAGTTATTCTTCATTTCATTATTTCCTCCTTGGCCATTCTTTTCCACCACAAAAAGACCTTCTATAAATGTTTTTGTATACATGGGTCCTTTTCCTTTTCCTTTGTCCTCTTTCGGATTCAGACCCAATAGTGGTATTGCTGCCTGAAATGGTATGCACAGTTTTATAGCCCTTGGGGCATTGTTCAAAATTCTCCTCTAGAATTGTGGGACTAGTTTAACTCTACCAATAGTGTGTTAGCGTACCAGTTTTTCCACATCTCAAGAATTTGTCATTTTACTTTTAACCAATCTGACAGGTATGAGGTGGTGCCTCCGAATTGTTTTAATTTGCATTTCTCTAATAGTGACTTAGAGCATTTTTTTTCTAGTAGACACAGATAGCTTTGAATTCATCCTCCAATAACTGCTTGTCCATATCCTTTGGGCATTTTTTAACTGGGGGATGGCTCTTTAAACAAACGGAACAGCAACCTCTATATTTGAGAAATGAGGCCTTTGTCAGAGAAATTTAATGTAAATTTATTCCCGGTTTCCTGTTTTCTTTCAAATTCACTATGTTTTGCGTAAAATCTTTTTTAATTTCATGAAATAAAAAATTATCTGTTTACCTCCTGTGATCTTCTCCGTCTCTTGTTTGTTCATAAACTCTTCCCTTATCCACAGATTTGAAAGAAGCATTTTCCCAGACTCCTCTAATTTAATTATGACATCACCCTTTATATATGAAGCATGTACCCATTTTGACCTTATCTTGGTATATGGTGTGAAATAGCGGTCTATTCCCATTTTCTGCCAAATTGCTTTCCAGTTTTCCCAGCAGTTTTTGTCAAAAAGTGAGTTCCTTGCCCCCAAAGCTTGGATCTTTGGATTATCAAACAGTAGATTACTATGGCCATTACTATTGTGTATCATGTACCTAATTTGTTCCACTGATCCACCATTCTATGTTTTAGCCAGTACCAGAACTTTTTGCTGATTATCATGTTGTAATATAGTTTGAAATCTGGAACCGCAGCTAGCTTTCTTAACATTTTTTTTCATTGATTCCCTTGATATTCTTGACCTCTTGTTTTTCCAGATGCATTTTGTTATTATATTTTCTAGCTCTATAAAATAACTATTTTTTTTAGTTGGATTGATATGGCACTAAATAAGTAAAGTAATAGGTAGAATTGTCAGTTTTATTTTATTGGCTCAGCCTACCCATGAGCAATGAATATTTCTCCAATTATTTAAATCTGTGTTTACTTCAGTGAAAAGTGTTTTGTAATTGTATTCATATAATTCCCTGGGTTTTTCATGACAATTCAATTCCCAAGTATTTTACATTGTCTACAATTATTTTAAATGGAATTTCTCTTTCTATATGTTGCAGCTGGTTTAGCATATTGAAATGTTGATGATTTATGTTGGATTATTTTATATTCTGCAACTTTGCTGACATTGTTAACTGTTTCAACACTTTTTAGTTGATTCTCTATCATCACATTATCTGCAAAGAGTGATAGTTTTGTTTCCTCATTGCCGACTTTTATTCTTCCAATTTCTTTTTCTTCTCTTATTGCTATAGATAAGATTTTTAGTACAATATTAAATAATAGTGGTGATAATGGATGTCGTTTCTCCACCTCTGATCTTCCCCAATAGGGAAGGCTTCAGGTTTATCCCCATTACAGTTAATGCTTGCTCGTGATTTTAGATAGATACTATTTATCATTTTATGAAATGGTCCCTTTATTCCTATTCTTTCTAGTGTCTTTCATAGGAATGGGTGTTGTATTTTGTCAAAGGCTTTTTCTCCATCTATTGAAATAATCAAATGATTTCTGTTGTTTTTTTTTAATAATATGGTCAACTATGCTAATGTCTTCCTAATACTGAATGAATGCTGTATTCCTGCTATAAATCCTGCTGTATGAGCTCTGTGATATGTACTGTAATCTCCTTCCTATTAATTTATTTAATTTTTTATTCAGTAAGGAAACTAATCTCTAGTTTTCTTTCTCTGCTGTCACTCCCCCTGGTTTAGGTATCGAAACCATATTTGTGTCATAAAAGGAATTTGAGAGGACTCCTTCTTTACTAGTTTTTCAAAATAATTTATACAGTATTAATCCTAACACTCTAGTAGTAAAGAAGAAATAGGTAAAGAAGGAGTCCTCCGAAATTCTTTAAGTATTTGGTAGAAATCACTTTTAAATATATCTGGTCCTGGGGATTTTTCCTTAGGGCATTCATTGATGGTTGGGCCAATTTCTTTTTCTAAGATAAAATTGTTAAGGCATTGTGTTTCCTCTTCTGTTAACCTGGGCAATTTATATTTTTGTAAATATTCATCAATTTTATTTAGATTGTTAGATTTATTGGCATACAATTGGGCAAAATAACTCCAATAATTGCTTTAATTTTATCTTCATTGGAGGTGTATTCATCTTTTTCATTTTTAATATTAGTAATTTGGTTTTTTTCTTTCTTTTTTAATCAAATTATTCAATGGTTTATCTATTTCATTGTTGTTGTTTTTTTCATAAAACCTGATGACCATTAATTGGAGAATTTTTGAACAAGCTGTCATAGAATGGTGATGGAATACTATTGTGCAATAAGAAACGATGAGCAGGAGAGTTTCAGAAAAAACCTGGGAAAGCTTATGTGAACTTATGCAAAGTGAAGTGAACAGAAAGAGGAGAATATTGTATACAGTAAATGTAATATGGTAAGGATAATCTAGTGTGAAAGACTTAGCTTCTCTGATCAAGAAAATGATGCAAGACAATTCCAAAGGCCCCATGATAAAAGATGCTATCCACCTTTAGAAATGGAACTGCTGAACTCTGAGTACAGATTGAAGCTCACTTAAAAAAAAAAACAACTTTATTTTTCTTGTTCTGTTTCTTTTTTCTGTGATTTCCTTTGCAACATAGCCAATATGGAAATGTTTTCTTTGACTTCACTTGCATAACTGATATCAAAATTTTAGCCTTCTCAAAGAAGGGGGCAGGGTGGGATGGAGGGAGAGAATTTAGATCTCAAAAATCAAAAACAGATGATTGTTAACTATCTTTTACACTTAATTGTGAAATATTTAATGAAATAAAATATATTACAAATAAAATAAAGCAGAACAGAAATGATATTACTGGCACTGCCTCAGAAAATTATGAGGAATATGTTTAGCAAACCTTAAAGTAAATGTGATTGGCAATCAGCATTATTATTCCTGCATAATTCTTAAGTAATTTGAAAACACAATAAGCCTCCTCTGAGAATCTCAGCTCCAATTTTTCAGGAAAGCAACTAATGATGACTGTTTCATTTGAACTTTCTTCATCCCCTGAGACCAGAGATGCCCAGGAGAGCAGGTCCCAATGCCAGCAGGTTGGTTTATGTGTCCCCACATTTGGAGCACCTGAAGAGATGCCATCTTAGGATGTCAGTCAGCCTGGAGTTGATGGAAACAGGACACCTCTGAATAATATAACTTCTCCTAAAATGAAGCCAATTTCCCATTATTTCCAAAGAACTGTATATGTTTAATGTCTTGGAAGAGAAGAAGAGCCAGGAGGAAGAGTGTCAGAGGAATAGAGGGGCTTGTTCTGAGGCTGGGCACAATCCTTTCACCTAGGAGGCTCTGCTGAAGGGGTGAGTAGCAGGACTTCTGACATTGTTGAGTTACCAAGTGACCTGCTGGGGAATGGATACATCACCCCTGGGAGTCAGGGTTCTTGGAATCTATAGCTAAAAGGTGCTGATAGGGGATCCAGTCCATCCTCTTCATTTTGCAGGAAAAGAAACTGAGGCAGCTAGTTGGCTCAGTGCATAGACTTCTAGACATGGAGTTCAATTGGCCTTATACCCTTACTAGCAGTGTGATCCTAGGCAGCTCACGTAACCTCTGTCAGCCTCAGTTTCCTCATTAGGAAAATGAGGAGAAAAAAGAAAGATATTCCCTTCCCTCTTATCTTCCCCCATATAGGTTTTGGAGATGGGTCTAAGAAAAGCACAGACCCTGTGGCAGACATGCCCTTCTCTTAAAGGTTTCAACATCCATTGGGCAGAGTAGTAGGAAATAATGCAAAGAGCACTGAACGGGGTGTCTGGACACCTGAGTTTCTCTTCCATGTCTTCAACTGACTCAGGACTGAGAGCACAGAGAAGGTTACTGTGACTTTGGACAAGTCACTCGACCTCCCCAGGCCTCAGCTTCCTCATCTGTGACTCAGAGAGGCCGGGAAAGCTAGCTTCCATGTCACCTTTCATTTGGGCCATTCTACATCCCATGGTTTAGGGGCCCTTTGTTCAACTCTAACATTGTACGTACTAAGGGCCCGGCCAGCTCTGACCTTTAGACTTGGCTTCTTTGGATTCTGCCAGCTTTGAAATTGTGTGCTTCTCTGAAGACAAATGCCCCTTCCAAACTCATTGTTTCCATCTATTCAGAGCTACCATGCCAGAGTGGATATCTGGACATTTTGGGTTCATGTCTTACCTCTGACACATACTGGCAAAGTGACCCTGCACAAGTCACCTTACTCTCTCACTGCTCTCTGCAAATCTCCAAGATTCTCCATTGCAGACAAAGTGCAGACCTGCATTGACAGAGGGAGTTTTCTCACCTGGGCTACCCTTTGTCCAGTTTAATCACAAAGCCCATCCCTACTGAATCAACCAGCCTTGATTAATCCCCTACTGAGCACCATTGGTGGGAGTAACCCGTTTTAGAAATTTGAGGGGATTTGGCCTGTGAGAAGAATCAATGCAGTAAGTGGACTGAGTTGCATTTTCTGTTCTCAAACTAGAAAAGGAAAGGTACAGGGAATATACTTATTGTTTTCCAGACCCACCTTTTTTCACTCAGTAGGAACTTATCCACTAAGATCCAGCCACCCGTAACTAAGTGGCTCCAAATAACTTTTATATTCTAAATGTTCAACCCTCCTGCAAAGGGGGAAAAGGAGATTTTCCACCATTTAGTGGTAGAGATTCTAGAGATAATTGTGATCTAGAAGAGCAATCACATCTGAAGAAATGATTGATGATTGAAATAAGTGTACCAGTTTTTAGAGGCACTTCTGTGAAGGGGAGAGATCTAATTATAATGTGTAATTCCTGGTATATTTGCAAAAAAGTAACTTCTGGATAACATCAACAGAGCTCCACTGTAGAGATTTGTAGTTCTGGTGTAAGGTTCATATAAGATCCCTCTTCAGAAACTCGAAATCCTTAAGAAATATCTTTGCCCAGGCCATCGAAGTATTGAGAGAGTCAGAGATCCTGAACCAGGTTACCTAAACATAGATTGGTGATCAGCCTTAAGCACAGCAGGCTATATACGATTTCTAAGAGAAAAAGACAGACTTAGAAGCGAGAACGGCAAGATTGGAAATATATTTAAGGAAATGAGGAAGCGTGGCAGGTAGAGTGCTGGGGTTCATATCTGGCCTCAAACACTTAACTGTGTGACCCTGGAAAAGTCACTTAACCTCTGTCTGCCTCAGCTTTTTCATGTATAAAATGGGAAAATAATCACATGTACCTCCAAGGCTTATTGTGAGGATCACCTCAGCACATGTGAAGAGCTTTGTAAAACTTAAAGCACTGTGGAAATGCTAGTCATCACTGGTGATTTGGACACAGACAATGTGGCCATTTGGTTTGCTTGACTCTGAATATTTGTTGAAAGAGGCTTGTTTGGTTGTTTAATTTAGAAGTAGTGTGAGAGTGGAAATAAATGCTTGTTTATTGAAAAAAAATTAAATAAAGAATAGCATTTACATTTGATAATGACATTTAGAACTAGGAGAGGCCTTAAGGAAGGATCCGTCAGTCTAACTCATTCACTTTATAGGTGTGGCCCCATTGCAGCTGTGGGCACTGCTGGGGAGTGAAGATTTCCTAGCCTGAAAGAGGGGGTGAAGGATTAACTAGCTGGGATCTGTGTGAGTCTGCTGAGAGGGGACACAGAGGGAGGAATAATGGGAAGGGCTGACCTGATCCCAAGGGAAGGACTTGGCTTCTCCAGATTGACCAGCATAAAAAGCAGCTGGAACCTCGCCTTGCCTCCAGATCCATTTAGGGAGTGATATGCTAGGGTACACCTTCCTGCTTTCATCACTGTACCTCACAAAGCTGTTGAGACTTGCTGAATGTAACCACTCTCCATTTCTTCTTCATTTTTCACTAAAGATAATATTTGTGAAGTCTTTAGCACAGTGTGTGGCACATAGTCAATGCTATATAAAAGTTTATTCCCTTACTCCTTCCTTCTTCTCTCTTCTCATATTTATCTTTGTTACAAGAAAAGGTTCTTTGGGCAGAGGAGGGAGGATGCATATATTCCTAAATGAAGTTAATGTAAAAATAAAGTATCAATAAAAATAAAATTATTTAAGATTAAATCATCATGGTAGGAAACTAAAGGGGATTTTCTTTTTTTTCTTTTTTTTTTTTTTGCAGCAGGGAAGGCAGGGCAATTGGGGTTAAGTGACTTGCCGAAGGTCACACAGCTAGTAAGTGTGTCAAGTGTCTGAGGCTGGATTTGAACTCAGGTCCTCCTGACTTTAGGGCTGGTGCTCTACTCACTGTGCCACCTAGCTGTCCCTAAAGGATATTTTCATTCCCAGTCATGGGTGCTTATAATTTTGTCTTTGTCCTTCTTTTTGCCTCTTTCATCTGCAGATCTCATGCTAGTCATGACACAAGGAAATGGCACCACAGGGACTGAATTCATTCTGCTGGGATTTTTTGTTCAGCAAGAGGTGCAGTACGCTCTTTTCCTTGTGTTTCTCATCATCTATGTCATCTCTCTAGTAGGCAATGCTGGAATGATCCTCCTCATCAATATTGATTCTCGCCTTCACAGCCCCATGTACTTTTTCCTACAACATTTGTCTTTTGTTGACCTGTGTTATACATCTGCTATCACTCCTAAGATGTTACTAAACTTCTTGGTTTCCCACAAGTCTATCTCCTTCTCAGGATGTGTGTTACAATTAGAGGTTTACGAAATTTTTGCCAGCACTGAATGCTACCTTCTCACCGCCATGGCCATAGATCGGTATGTGGCCATCTGTAAACCTCTGCGCTATCCAATGATCATGTCCCGAAGAGCCTGCATGCAGCTGGTGGCTGGATCTTATTTCATGGGTTCTGTTACTGCATCCATTCAAATTGGCTTTCTCTTTTCCCTATCTTTCTGTAACTCCAACATAATCAATCACTTTTTCTGTGATGCTCCCCCACTTCTTGCCCTTTCCTGTTCCAGTATTGATATGAATGTCATGACGTTAATTATCATTTCAGGCTTCAACCTGTGATGATTGTATTCTTCTCCTACATGTACATCCTGTCTGCAATCTTGAAGATGCTCTCTGCCACAGGGAGACACAAAGCCTTTTCCACCTGTGCCTCCCACCTGACAGCTGTCACCATTTTGTATGGGACTCTTTTTTACATGTATTTACATCCTTCTTCCAGTGAGACCCAGGAAAACGACAAAGTAGCCTCTGTATTTTATGGCATCATCATCCCCGTGCTAAACCCCCTCATCTACAGTTTAAGAAACAAGGAAGTCAAAGAGACGGTGAAAATTCTAGGGAAGAGTTGCTCATGATTCCAGCCTTCTGTTCCAATGGCTCAGTTCAGAAAAGCATCCAGAGAAAGACTATCCTAACTCCTTTCTTTAAAAGATAGGCAACATCTCAGCTTTGGGGGATGTGACAAATTAGGGACAGAAGTTGCAAAGATCCAAACAGAATTAACCTTCGAATAGCTTATGAAAATAATCAAAGAATTTTCAAAATTCTTAATATAATTATAATAGTTAGTAGCCTTATTGATGGATACAGTGGTGATAGCAGTGGTTCTGGCTTTCTTTTATTTATCGCTAAGATGCTTTCACATTTTAGCAAAGGAGGGAGACTCAAAACAGCAAGGTAGTCAGTGTAGAAAACTCCCACAGGAGAAACTGCCTCCAGTGACCTCCCCTAGAGCAGAAGATGAACTTGTAACATTTCTGACACTACTGGTACATCACACAGTTTCTGGGGAACAATGAGGAGTTTAGTGACTTGTCCATTGTTGCACAACTGGAATGTGTCAAAGACAAGACTGGAATACAGATTGTCCTCACTACGCACCATGGCCTAAAACTTCTCACGTGATTTATTTAGCTCTCTGCAATTACACTCTTAGGTAGTTAGTACAACATTATTTTCTCTACTTCATACTACGAAAGCTAAAGATAAAAATATCACCTAAAAGTAATTTTTTTCCATGATTTAATGGAATGTTAAGTCTGGCAGGGATCTTACCTCATGTTACCAAGATAGAACTTAATTCCAAAGAGAGGAAGTGACTTATTCAAGGCAATAAAACTTTTTGTGGAAGTAGAGACATTGTTTGTCCAGATTCAAGGAAAATGGAAAGCTGCACGACCAGACTACTGGGAGAGTGTCCATTCGTGGTAAGTAGGGAGCTGCATGATGCACCCAAAGACGTAAATTGTGAAGGTTCAATGAATAATTGGATTGTCACCACCACCAGCCACTCAATTTAAAGCAAGCGAAAAGATACTTAGTCTTGAAACATTTACAAAATGGCATATTTTGATTATTCGCTAGGCATAAAAAGATTTGGCTACCTCTTTATATTAACCAAAGGCATTTCAATTAGGGGCAATGGGAAGTCCCTTCTGATTGGATAAGAGACTTGGTCACTTCCCATGGATCTTTTCCAAAAGGCTGATTCAGAGCTGAAGAGAGAGCTTTTTGAGCTTCTGATAACAGAGGTAAAGTGTAGCCATCAAGGGCTGAGACAGAAAGAAGGCATCTGGAGAAAGGAGAAAGAGAAGATAGGACTGAGCTGTGGTAGAAAAGGGAAGTTCTGAGAAAGACCATCAGGTCTATAGGCTTCTTGGAGTAGAAGACTTGGTCTGACTCCCCTGGAGATACCCATCTCCTCAAGAACAGAGGGAAGCTCCAAGAAAAGCTTTGCTTTTTCCTCAGTTTCCCATCCCAAGGTCTATCTATTAAGAGATGATTATACTTTGCTGGTTATTTTCCCAAACATTTTCAGGAACATGAATTTTGCATCAACCTCAAAGAGGACAGAGAAAAATATAAATGTCAAACCTTTGCCTAATTTTTAGGACTTTTCCTAAAAGGGGGATCAAAGTGATTGGGTTGGTATTCATCATTTTTCATTTAATATAAAATCCCTAATGCAACAGAGGAGGAATGCACATGGATAGGATACCACTGCTAGGCTTAAAACAGTTTATTGCAATGTTATATGAGTTACATAACTTCCTTCGCTAAAACATGGCCCATTCAGATCAATGTCCACCAGCCTGGTTCAGTCATCTGACCATCAAAGGAGATCTAGGACATTTTGGGGGATAAGAATGAGCAAGAAATTTCTGCAAATACATCTTGACCAGTAGGAACCCAAACTCTGGTTCCCTGGGTGTCCAGGAAATGTTTGTTGAATGGACTTGCTCTAGACAACTGGGCAATAGCCAGAGGTCTAAATATCGTAGAGAGGATCTCAGCTTGGAAAAGACCTCAGAGGCCATCTATTCAAATACTCTCACTGAACAGATGAGAAAACTGAGGCACAGAGGCTAAGTGACCTTTCCAGTGTCACGTAAGTAAGAAGGGGCAGTATCAAGATTCAAAACCAGGTCTTCAGACTCAAAGTCTGGAACTGTGTCATTGTACTAAGGGTTTTTATCTGTTTGTTTTATGCTGAGAGGCCTCCATATGACCCTATATCACTGATGCTAGAGAATTTTAAGTTTAAGCAAACAGATTCTAATGTCCCTTTCATCTACACATCATTCTGGGTGCCTAAGGAGCTTTGCTAAGTACATTGAATATCCTAATAGTGCCATGGTAGAGGTTGCATCTAAATGTGGAAAAGCTCCTTTTCAGACCTCTCCAGTCCTATAGAATAATGTAATAGAAACAAATTGCACTCTAATCTAAACACATGTTTCTTTATCAAAATGCATTACAGGTAAGTGGCTTCTCAAATGGTCTCCTGCCAACAGTCCTGAGATTTGTTTGTGTTTTGGTCAAATAGAAACACATCTGCAGTTGGTTAGTGAAGATTGTGCCCCAAATACACCCGGGTTGGTTGTTTCTATATAGAGTCCACTCAAGAAAGAGCCACTCATGGTGGTCCCATCATAAGAGTTAGTGACTGGCCCATTCTCACCACCCTCCTCTATCAGAAATCTGACCTATGTGGGGAGGACCTTGAGGAGAGTCCTTGGACCTTGGAACCCAAAGCCCCTTAGAGTGAGAAACCCCAGATAATGTCCCCATGACGAAGGGACAGAAAACTTAGGGGTCTAAGCTCTGGGGTTGGAGACCCAGCAAAACCTCATGGCACTTTATATTTGTTCTATATCGATTTGCTGTCTCCTTCAATAGATTGAAAGCTTCTTATGTCTAGAGATTGTTTGATTTTCTGTGTTTTTATGCCTGACATGTAGCATGGTATGTGACACATAGCAGCACTTACTAAATGCTTATTAATTAATTGACTCATGGCACATGATAAGCACTTAATGAGTGCTTGTGGATTGATTGATCATAGTGAAGGATGAGGGGTAGCTGCTAGGGACCTGAACAAGGTAGGGTTGGACCAGGGGCTAAAGGCTTTACAAATATTACTTCATTTGATCCTCACAAAACTCTGGAAGGTAGGCCGTATTAGTATTCCCATTTTAAAGATGAGGAAACTGAGGCATTCAGAGGTTCAATTATTTGCCCCGGGTCATGTAGCTAGCAAGTGTCTGAGGCTGGATTTGCTGACAGAGAGGGAAAGGGATGTTGTGGGATCTAGGTCTCAGGGAATGTCACAAAGAGGAGAGAAAGTAGTCTCAAATGGAAAGAAGTTTGTTAATCCCTTTGGTTAAGAATTTAGCCCTAAAAATGGAAATAAAAAAAACTCTAAAATTTCACCTCACTCCCAGAAAACTGGCAAAGTTGATAAAAGATGAGAATAGTCCTTGTTGAAGGAAGTGTGAAAAAACAGACACTATTTTCAATTCTTGTCGGAGTAGTGAATCAGTATATGCCATTCTTGAAAGCAATTTAGAATTATCCAGATAAAATGGCAAAAATATCCATATCCTTTGACCCAGAAAATCCCATTGCTCTTCATACACCCCAAGGAGATCACTGATTTAAACAGAAAGGTTCCATATTCACAAAAATAAATATTGTAGCTTTTAAAAAATATGAATATGAACAACCTGGATTCGGTGAGCATTATCAGGTTTGACAAGTGTCAAGATTGTCACCATTACATTCCAGGGGCATAGCTCAAGAAGACAAAAGCCCTCTTAATTGTCCACATCCAACTGACACAGGGCTCTATTAGCAGCACAGAATATGAGAGTTTGGTACTTAAAGACTTGAAGTTAAATCTTGCTTACTAGCATTAGGACCACTCAAAAGTCTCTCAATCTCTGAGACTCAATTTCCTCACCTGTAAAATAAAGATATATAATTTCTGCAAGCAATCCTAAATCATAGGAGTTTTGTGCACCTCCATTGAGATAGTGAATTTAAAAGCTCTTTGCAAACTTTAAAAGCATGTAGTATAGATTCCCATTGTCATTGTTATCATTATTAATCAACACTGTGCTTGTATTTTTCCTCTAACAATGAACTGAGGACTTCTCTCCCAATACGATCTATCAATTCTCTTTATTATTTCTTTTTTTTGTTGCTTTTTGGCAGGGCAGTTGGGTTAAGTGACTTGCCCAAGGTCACACAGCTAGTTACATGTGTCAAGTGTCTGAGGCTACATTTGAACTCAGGTCCTCCTGATTCCAGGGCTGGTGCTCTACTCACTGCGCCACCTGGCTGCCCCTCTTTATTATTTCTTAGAGCAGAAGGAGTTGTTTCCTCCTAAAATGTCCAGCTTCCCATCTACAGAAAGACCTCAGAGTAACTAGCTGTGGAAATCCAAACATTCAGTGGTCATTCTTCTTCCCTTCCTCCTCTGGGTCATAGTTTTCTACATTCCAGCCTGCTGATTTGGGTTAAGCAGAAAAGTCCCCCATGCCTCTATCATCTATTTTCTTCATTCTTCCGTGAAGTATTTCATTCTTTCTATTACATCATAAAGTAGGAATGCTCTTTTTAAAAAATTTATTGTTTAGTTTTAGTTTACAACACTCAGTTCCACAAGTTTTTTGCATTCCAAATTTTCTCTCCCTCCTTCTGCTCCCCCCTTTCCCCCAAGACAGCATGTAATCTGATATAGGTTCTCCATATATCTTTGCATTGAAATTATTCACATCACAATCCAGTTTTAAAGAAGAATTATAACCAATGGAATGAATCATGAGAAAGAAGAAACAAAACCAAAAATGAACAAAAAAAGAGAGCAAATAGTGTACCTCAATCTGTATTCAGACTCCGTAATCCTTTCTCTGGGTGTGCATAGCTTTTTCCATCATTAGACTTTTGGACCTGTGCATTGAACCTTGCATTGATGAGAAGAGCCAAGTCTATCAAAGTTCGTCTTTACAGATAATGTGTGTCCGTAATCATGTATAGTGATCTCCTGGTTCTGCTTCCCTCACTCAGCATCAGTTTATATAGGTCTTTCCAGGTTCTGATGAAGTCCATGTGCTTCTCATTTCTTATAGTACAATAGTATGCCATTCTTATAATACAATAGTATTCCATTACATTCATATGCCACACCTTGTTTAGCCATTGCCCAATTGATGGGCATCCCTTTGATTTCCAGTTCTTTGCCACCACAAAAAGATCTGCTATCAATATTTTTGTACATACTGGTCCATTTCCCATAAAGTAGGGATGCTTTTGCCAGCCCAGCCTTTTTACTTTCTCTGTAGGATGGATACCAACACATGCTTTGTGATGCATAGTTATGGCAGAAGCATAAACATGGAATGTTTTCTGTTAGTCACTTCAAAGTTCCCCTTGTTTTCTATTCTAACTTTCAAGTAAGATCCTCAGTCCCTTGTCTTCTTTTTGGTAGATCTTTTGCATTACTCCTGGAACAAATTACCTACTTACAATTACCTGTTCTTTGTCCCAGGGGCTCCAACATAAAATAAGACTTCATTCTTTCTTCAGAAATTATCTGGTACAGATTTTGAAGAAAACCTGAGAAAATCATCTGAAAGACTGAAAAATTCCACCTCAATCCAGGATTAAAGGAAAGACCTTTAGGGATTTCATCTTAATATTCCCACAACTGAGCATTTTCTCTTTCTTAGATTGCTGTCTCTTCCACAAATCAGTATACCCACGGTCATTCCATTCTGGGGAATTCCTCAAATTTTCCAATTGCCTACCAAGGACTTGGCACTGGGAGTATGAAGCCAAACATGACACACACCTGCTTTCAAGGGATTTCTCTTCTTCTGGGGAGAGAGTTTTCACCAAGAAGTGAAAACAAGATAAGCTGAAAACAGAGGGAGCTCTATCACCTGTTGTGCAATAGGGAAGTTGTGTTTGATGAGATGGCATTTGAGCTGAGATTTCAAGGAAGTTAGGATACACAGAGAAAAATTGTAGGCATGAATACCAGAAATGGAGAATGCTTTGTGCAAAATGCGTGAAAGGGGGAGATGAAGTGTGAGGATTGGAGAAGATTATATTGCAAGCTGAATGGAGGGTGCATTGGAAAGGAGAGAGACTGGACGTAGGGAGTCCTTTTAGTAGGCTGTGACAGTAGTCTAGGTAAGAGGTGATGAGAGCTTGAACCAAGAATTTGGCCATGTGAGCAGAGAAGAGAACAACTGGGAAAACGTTGAGGTAGAATTAAAAGGGCTTGACAATAGATTTGATAGGGAAATGAGAGACAAGGCTGGGGTAGAGATAGAAAAGGTAGGGGGAAGTCCAAATCCATACACATCTCCCATTGTGAGATGTTTTTCCCCATATCTTTCCAAAAATCCTCCACAGAAGAACTATCAAATATGCTATATACTTTTCTCTAGGGGGCAACAAAAAGTGCAAGGCTGTTTCTGTTGTTTCATGTTTTCCTTAGGAGTTTGGCTCTAAAAGGAAGGAGGAATTTAGGACTATGACTTAAGGGAGCGTTAAGGTACAGGTAATGTTTTATAAAGATGGGGGATATCTCCATATGCATGTAGAAGGGAAGGAACCTATGGATCACAGAGCTCAGGCCTGTTAATTAGCACTTACATAGTACAGGTTCCCTCCAGCCCCCATATGATGCTGGAACCTCTCTCTACTTCCCAGATTTGAGATGCTACTTTGGGTCATCAGGTATTCATACCTCCAGCTGAATCCCCTGTGCACTGAATCTTCTCACGTATTAGGCCAGTTCGACATGTAAAATCATTCAGTAAAAGATTTCTAATGGAAATGCAATTGCACAGTCAATCAAGAACATTACAACCACATTGCCTGCTGTCTTGTTGTGTCCTGGCAATGCTTGTCTTAGGACTCTTACTGATTATTCTGTCTCTTCAACATAGTGAAAAAGCATATAGCAAGTCATTCCCTGCAGGAGTTGTCTCAGGTACTGGGATCATGGTAGATTATTGTGGGTTTCCCTCATCAAAGCCCCTGCCATGGTCTCTTGAGAAGATGAGAAAGGCTTATTAGATGTTGACTTAGTTCTAATCTAGTGCAATTTGGCCCTTATTGAAATGCTTGATTTCTCTATTTTACATGAACACAACCATACTATTAAGGCTCTTGGGAACTTGATCATTGTATGTGCTGCAGTTACAAAGACCTCCACCTATATTTTATTCTTCTTCATACTATCTCATTTAGTTGAGTTCATTAGCCCCTACTGATGAAATTATCATCTCAATCATCACTATTGACTCAGCAATACCACTACAAGGTTTATTTCCAAAGATGATTAAAGAAAAAGGAAAAGAACCCATATGTTCTAAAATGTCTATAGCAGCTCTCTTTGTGGTGGCAAAGAAATGGAAATTGCAGGGATGCCCATCAACTTTTGAATGTCTGAACAATTTGTGTTATATGATTTTGATGGAATACAACTGTGCTATAAGAAATAATGAGCTCAGTGATCTTGGAAAAACATAAAGTACCTTAGAAATGTAGTTTACAATCATTACTGCAAAACTGCCAAGTAACTGGAAAACAACAGCACACCTGGGAGGTCAGAAGTAGAGTAGCTAATGATTACTCCTTCTCAGGATCTTTCCTCATCCTCTGGGCCCAGAAATGCCCAGGAGAGCAGGTCCCTATGGGTCCCTATGCTGTTTGGCTGGCTTATATGTTTTAACATTTGGAGTACTTGAAGTGATGTCAGCTTAGGACTCCAGGGAGCCCAGACCTGATGTGAGCAGGAGAACTTGGAGTAAGATTATTTTCCCTAAAGCCAATCTCTCGTTATTCCCAATGAACTGGGTGTGCTTGGCAAAGTGTCTTAGAGAAGAAGCAGAGCTTGGAGGATCAGGGTCAGATATACAGAGAGGCTGGTTCTGAGGCTGGACACCCCCAGCAAAGCCACAATGAAGAGGGAGAGAATGGTGGATGAGTAGGTAGGACATCTGACCTTCTGGAGTTATTGACTGACCTTTAGGAGAAGGGAGAAATCACCCTCAGGGATTAGAGTTTAAGGTTTAGAACTTCAGTGACCTTAGAGATCACTTAGCCCCTTCATTTCTAGGAAGGAAAGATCTAGGATTCCTATAGCATCTTATGGTCTGTAAAGCACTTCACATATATTACCTCATTTGATCCTCAATAACCGTGGGAGGTAGGTGCCATCATTCTCCCCATTTTAAAGGTGAGGAAATTGAATCCAGGGGAGGTTAAACAACTTGCCCAGGTTCACACAACTAGTAAGTGTCTGAGGCAGGATTTAAGCTCAGCTGTTCCTGAAACCAAATCCAATACTCAATCCACTATACCTCCTTGATGTCTATAGGAAACTGATAGAATTGTATTCATGTTACTAAGTATTTATGGAGCTATATGAGAAGGCTGTTCTCAATTACCTCTCAAGTTCCCTCCTGCTCTTAATTGACTCTCCTGTGTACTAGTCCATGCAAGGCCTAGTGCTCAGGGCTTGGGATACAAAGATAAAAAGCACATTGTCCTCGTGCTTAAGATATTTGCCTTCTCTAGTGGGGAAGATGCAGGATATGCCATTTACAGAAAATAACATATGGAAGTAGTGAGTGATGGGAGGCAAAAGATAAATAGAGAAGGAGGAAGGGAGGAAAGGGGAGAGAGACAGAGTCAGAGCAAGTTAGGGCAAGAGAGAAAAAAATCATAGTAAAAATTGAAGAGGAAAATGATCGAAGCCTTGAAGGAACAATGGGGAAAGATGAGATAAGGAGGCAGGGCATTTGAGAAAGGAGAAGCTTGTTCGTGTGCATGGAGGCTAAAGAAGGCAGGATTACTTTGGAGGAGAGCTGCCAGTACAGTGTGGCTGGTATGCAGACTATATAAAGATTAATAATGAGAAATTAGTCTTAGAAGGAAGTTAGAGTGAGGTTTTTAAATACCAGATGAAAGCATTTGCATGTTTTTCATACTATCAGTGGCAATAGGCAGTTATTGGATATTCCAGAAAAGAACGGGAGCCTAGTGTGCCTGAAGCAGGATATTTTGGAAACTTTGTGAAGAATAGTTGATTAAGGAAGACAATGGAAAGAGAGAGAATCCTCAGGAGGCAATATAAGAGCCCAGATCCAGGGTGATGAGGGCCTGAACTCTCAGGATGGTTATGTGGCTAAAAAGCACAGGACAGAGGCAAGAACTGTTTTATAGGTAGAATTGATAGGACCTGGCAACTAATTAGATATGACTGATGAGGGAATGAGAAGAGTGAAATGACTCAGATTTGAGCCTGGGAGATGAAGGGCATTGAGATGCTACCAAAAGAACCAGGTAAGTTGGGAGGAGGGACAGGTTTGGTGGGGGCAGAACCAAGATGGATTCAAATTTTCCCTTTGACAAGTCACTAACTAAACTCTGTGATCTTTCACCTGGAGAAAAAAAATTGGGGTTTTGGATAGCAATGAAGCAAAGAATAGTTGTAGCAAGGTGACATTCTGACCCTGGTGGCCAGGAGAGGGATGGCCCAATGATGAGGCAGTAGGGATGAAGTGATAATGGGGCATTAATTAAGACATAAGAACCCAGTTATTTCTATGGGCAAGCACTGCAGAATTTTGACTTAGGTATTTTTGTATGTATGTGACATATGGAGTAGGGGAAGAGAGATGTGTGCAGCCGCTGGGAGGAAAAGGAGCATAAGGAAGGTGAGGGCACAGGTAGAGGACAAGAAGAAGGAGAGAGAAGGTGATTGTGGCACATGCTTGTAATCCCTGTTATGGAGGGATGCTGAAGTTTATGGATCTCTTGAGCTCTCTTGTGTTCTCAGGAGTTCATAGTGGTGCTAGAGCCATTTGGCTATCCCCAGTAAGGATAACACCACCAGAAGGAGCCATGGGCCACCAGGTTGCCCGAGGAGGTATGGACTAGACCAAATCAGAAATGGAATTACCAGGGACATTGGGAGATAACTGGCCACTGTACCTCCAGCCTGGGAAAGATAGGGAGATCCAGTCTCCAAAAGAAGAGAAAAAAAGCAACAGGTACTGGATTGGATGTAAGGGTGGCTAGCCTCTAGTCTAGCTCTGCCAATGGCTCAGAGTTGGGAGATAGTTTAAAGTGATCTTAGACAAATCACAGAAACTCCCTGTGGCCTTTGTTTTCTAATCTGTTAACGCAGAGACTTGGCTAAAGGATTTCTAATGCACCTTTTGGTTCTGGCATTTTGAAATTACTCACAGGTCTTACACCATTCTATGTTCGAGGTTCCAGGGTCCTTTCACTCTGAGTTTCCTGTCCTGAGCACCCTCCTAGCTCTGACCACTGGGCTAATTTTCCAGCTCTAACAACCAATCATTCTCAGGATCTAAATATCCCTTCATACTCATCTTTTACTACTCTAGCCAATGAAAAAATGTCACCAGAGCACCTCCAGGATATCAGCACTACCAATACTAATGGTTTGCTTTAGAGTTCTTTGAGATTATTTTTAATATCAACCAAGAAGAAGGCAGCTAGGTGGTGTAGTAGATAGAGTGCTGAACCTGTAGTCGGGTAGTCTTGAGTTCAAAACCTGTCTCATACATCTGTGGTGAAACTTTGGGCAAATCACTTAACCTCTACCTGCCTAATTTCCTCTCAGGGCAATTATGAGGGCTAAATTTAAAAATAAATGAATGTAAAGTGTCTTTCCAACTTTAGGGTGCTAGATAAATGTTATCTTTTAGTATGATTTACACAGCCCAGCAAGGGCTTTCCCCTTCAGAGCGGCACTAGGGAGACTAGATATTTATTCTTCTTGTGCCGTTATTACTGAGAACAAACATGCCAGGTCTCCTTGTGAAACCTTTGTTGAAGAGCCAGGTTAAAAGTCACAAGGAAACTTCTGATTCCTAAACTGCCTCAGGTAGGATAACCATAGAAAACATAACTCAGAGCTTGAGGGGAAAAGTCAGAGTATTCTGAGACAGACTCGGTATGTTGGTTGGTTTTGCTGAATTCTTTTCTTCTCTTTCTTTATTAGTCTTAGGGATACAAGGAATGGCTTTTTGGGTCAGGTAGTGGGGAGGGATAAATTTAGAAATAAAGGTGATGTGAAAACACAATATTTCAACAAAATAAGACCCAACATTAAGCTGAATTCCATTTCATTCTTAATTTGAGATCACTAAAATCTCTTGCTCCTTCTCTCTGTATCCTTCATTTGCAGACGATATGAAAGCCATGATCCAAGGAAATGGCACCAGAGTGACTGAGTTCATTCTACTGGGATTTGCAGTCCACCAAAAAGTTCAGTACATCCTCTTCCTTGTGTTTCTGGTCATCTACATAATATCTCTAGTGGCTAATTTTGGTATGATTCTTCTCATCAAATGTGATGCTCGCCTTCACATTCCCATGTATTTTTTCCTCCAAAACTTGGCTTTCGTTGACCTCTGTTACACATCTGCTATAACTCCCAAGATGTTACTAAACTTCCTGGTCTCAGATAGATCCATTTCTTTCTCAGGGTGTGTGACACAATTATATGTTTATGGTATATTTGCCACGATTGAATTATACCTTCTGGCTGCCATGGCTGTAGATCGTTACGTGGCCATCTGCAACCCACTCCGTTATCCAATAGTCATGTCCCAGAAGGCATGCATCCAACTGGTCACAGGATCCTATGTTATGGGTTCCCTGAATGCTACCACTCAAGTAGGCCTTCTCTTTTTACTGTCCTTCTGCAATTCCAACACTATCAATCACTTCTTTTGTGATTTGCCCCCAATCCTGGCCCTTTCTTGTTCTAATATTGATCTCAATGTCATGTTGTTAATTATTTTTGTGGGATTTAACCTAGTAAGCACCTTGCTGGTTGTATTCTTCTCCTATGTGTACATCCTGGCTGCCATCTTGAGGATGTCATCTACTGCAGGGAGACACAAAGCTTTCTCTACTTGTACCTCCCACCTGATTGCTGTCACCATTTTCTATGGCACACTCTCTTACATGTATTTACAGCCTTCTTCCAGTGTGTCACAAGAGAATGATAAAGTGGCCTCTGTGTTTTATGGTATCATCATACCCATGTTGAACCCCCTGATCTATAGTCTGAGAAACAAGGAGGTGAAAGAGGCTGTGAAAGTTTTTGTAAAAAGTTGTTCATGAATCAGGCCTTGCATTCCAGTGGAGAAGGTCAGAGGAGCATCCAAGCAACAAGCATCTCATTTCTTTCCTTTAACAGCTAACTACTGGATCAATTCACAGAGCAGTCCATCTCATTGTTTCAATATGTAAACAACATCTCAGTTACAGGGGATATGACAAACTAGGGTTTAAATTAAAAAAAACACATTGCCTCCTTGGGCATGTCTAGAAATATGTAGCCTACTTGAACCCAGCAAGGATGCCCTTTGAGTCAGTCATCCCTGCAATTCTTCAGAAATCTTGGTGTTATAAGATTTGTGATCACTCATGTTTTAATTGAGAAGAATAGTCTTTGCAGTAAGGTGCAACTTTTGATCACTAAGTGCAACACAGATCATAGTATTCCTCCCATTCAATTTTGAGTTCATTTCACTGTTTATATTCAGTGCTTCTACCAGTAATTTTGTTGATGTGCTAATTCATACAACTATATGTCATTGTTTGAACTATAAATATTTATATCATCCATTTCATTGTTCCTGTATGAATTGCTAAGTTGATCTCTTTTAAATAATCAATTTCAGTAAGTAGGTTTAATGTAATCAGTACATCATTATATATAAACAGGAACATCCAGAAGACCTTCCTATTTATGGGGAATCTTTTTTTTTTTGTCTAAATAGCATGTAAGATATTCTAAATGACAATGGTGAATACCATTGGAAATAATTTTTCTCTGTATTTTATTCCTCATTTGATTTTAATAATTAAGTGAGGATTGAACAAAGTTACCTCTGTGGTTGCATTATCTAAGAATCTTTCATGATCTTTCCCTTTGGTGGCACATACTTCCCCTTGAATATCTTACAGATATGAGTAAGCATGCACATGGGTAATTCATCATCGATGCCCATTTTATTCCCTTCTCGAGTAATAACACTATCTGTCATTTATTGCAGTCATTCGATATCTTCCTCTCCTGAAGATATCTTGAAAACTGATTCCTGATTACTTAAAATTTGACTTTCCACTATCTTGGAATTCTTCAAATCTAGATGCTCTTCCCAACTTTCAACTCCTAGTGTCATTTTCCCTTGTACAAATAACACAACATGTACTAAGGTGTTAGCATTCGAATGTCATAGTCAAAGATGATCACCTTGTAATGTTGGGAGATCTACTCCGTTTCTACCTTTGTTAAAGAATCACAATCTGACTTCCAACTCCTCTATTCTCCTGAACCTGCTTTCTGCATTATTAACTAAATGTAACTGGTGAATTCAATAACTTTTTTGTAGACTTCATTATCTCTTACCTCTCCCCATACACACTGTTGACCAGCCTCTCTTGGAAATTTTCTGTTTCCTCGGCACTTAGTGTCACTTACCTTCCCAGATACTCCCACTGTTTATTTACCTGGGGGGGACTTTCTTTAAAATTTTCTTTTAGATCTGATCACCCATCTCCTCCCAAACCTGAGTGTCCCAAATCTCCATACTGAGAGCTTTTTTTCAAATAAGTTAACATGTGAAAAGTGCTTTGTAAACCTTAAAGTGCTGTATAAATGCTGGCTATTTCTATTATTATTAAGTTCTCAACCCTGTCTCTCTCAACTCTGTCTTCCTTCAGAACTCAGATCAAGTGGCATTTTCCTCCATGAAACCTTCCTTGACCCTCTACAACTGTTATTATTTATCCTTAACTTCTCTAAGTACTTTCTATTTACTTGTATGTCTATTTGTTATACCCTCCAAAAAGTTAGAAGCCCACTGTGGCAAGGATGCTTTTATTGTTGACTTTGTGTCCCCTGTGCCTAACACAGTAGATTGCCCATAGTAGAGGGTTGATAAATATATGTTGAATTCGAAGCACTGCCAACATCATAGAGGTCATATCCATTAATGGATTGAGGGCTGTTGCAAACATCAGAAATTGGCCAGCTCAGTTGGGAGAAGTCTCTACCAAAGATCTAAAAATGTTTGATTCAACCTTGGCTTTTCCTGGAAGTTTTAAATCATCTACCTTAGTTCCTTAGGTTTTCTTCCAAGTCAGCTCCTTGAAAGTTGCTGAAAGTATTTCAGTTGCCATTAGGTAACTTGGCCATGGGCAAATTTAGAAAGCAAGGACAAATATGAGGTGAGTGAGCAACAGAGTGTGGGTGGTACTTGTTCTTCTGCCTTTATCAATAGTATGTATGTATCCATAAAGGGAAAAATGGTCTCTATCCCTAGGAGAAAGGAAAGGGGGTTGGCGCAATTCACCTATATTCACTAGTTTATTAAGAATTTAGTTTTCCTTAAAGGAATGTAGAAAGATGCATAGTGTGCTATAGTGGAGAAAGTATTGAATTTTTCCAAACGGAGGACATGGGTTGAAATCCTGGCTCTGCTACTTACGATCTGTGTGACTTTAGACAATTCTAGGCCTCAGTTTCTTCATCTGTAAAATGAGGGAGTTGAAGTAAATGACATCTAAGTTTCTTTTTAGCAATAAAATTGTGATTCCATGACTCTACATGCTTCAAGGAAGAAAGAAAAAGAACATAAAAGGTAAAACAGAATCTCAACCCACATAATCATTTTTGAGAGTTGAGAGGCAAGAGACGGGCTTCTGTTCACTTGAGGTCATTTAATAAGCATCAGGCTCTTGCGTAGATAAGGCAGGCTCGTGCCACTCACTCGGTACACATGTAACTTACCCTGATCCCAATATTGGGAGCCTTCACTATTTCCAGGGTCCACCACGTTATCAGTCACCAAACCTCTAGTTTAGACTTCCACCCAGTGTTCTTACACACCAATGAGTTTGACTCATGGAATCATCAACAAAATATATTTAATAGAAACAAGCTACAAAGAAAAATCAAGGATACTGAGTTAGCCACACCCCTACCCATGTTTCAGGAAACACAAATTTACTTATGAGAAAGTTTTAATACAGGGTCTAGGAGCTTTGTTGAGATTACTATTCCTCTCCTCTTGGCAAGGGAGTTTTATTACCTTCCCCTTCTGTTGGGAGATAGGAGAAGGAATAGAAGTATCCTTAGGACTCCCCAACCTACCATATTAACCTGCACTATTCATAGACATTCAAACACTTTTATTCTGAGGGCCAGGGTTCAAATCCCTGTTTGGTTGGAAAGTGCTTTGAAAGGTAGGATAGTATAATGGATAGAGTCCTAAAGCTGGACTCAGGAAGACCTGGCTTTGAATCCTGCTGTAACACTTATGAGGTGTATGATTCTGGGCAAATCATTTAATTTCTCTGTGACTCTCATACCTCTACTGACTTTGCAGACTGTAACCATATCTCAGCTTCCTTTTGACCCCGGAAGTTCCCTCAACCCCTGGGTCTCCTCACCCTGGATGATCCCTCCACCCCAAGGCCCCTTCTCTCTTAGTGAGTTCCTCAAGAATGTCCATTATGAGGGCCCAGGACAGCCATCTTTTATTCCTTTCCTAGCTTTGCTTCTGATTCTTCAGACTTTCCCACCATGTCTAGGTGACTCCCTTCAGCCCTGAATTTACAACTCTTTCTTCTGTGTCATCTTCTCCCATTAGAATATAAGCTTCTTGAGGGCAAGGGCTATCTTTTTTTTTTAACTTGTACTTGTATCCCTGGTGGTTTGGACAGTGCCTAGTACACAGTAGTGCTTAATTAATGTTTGTTGACTTGTCTTGCCTCAATTATCTTATGTAGAAAATGAGTGGACTGTATTCAATGATCTTTAAATTTCCTTCCAACTGTAAATCTATGACATCATGAAATGCAGTGACCTCAGGAACTGCATATTATGTGTGTGTCAATGTCAAAGTTGCCAGAGGCTCCTCATAATCCACTTTGTTTCATAACTTTGGTCCCAGATCACCCCCGTATCATATCTGTGGCATGTTCCAGCCAAGTCCCAAAGGCTTTCTCTTTTAAAGAAAATGGTCTATCCTCTCAAATAGAACATTGGTTTCTATTTTGAATCCCATGCCAGTGAAGAAGTGGCCTCTAGTGCTTCAGAGTGTCACATCCTCTGCTTAGACACTTGCTAGGAGTACTGGGGGATAAGTGACTTGTCCCTCGGGGTCATGTAACTAGTAGGTTTCATGGGCAGAACTTGAGTCCTGGTTTCCTACCTCTGAGAACAGCTCAATACCGCTACTCTGCCATGCTAACTCTCCTAATCACTATACAGCTAAATCCCTTAGTAGTTAAGTTTGAAAACAACTATAATGAAGATAATAATGGGAATTCCACTCTAGGAGGCTCAGCTCTAACTCTGAAGGAAAACAGATAATGATCACTGTTCCTCCCCTGAGGCCAAGGATGCTCAGGAGAATGGATCCCAAGTCTATGGCCTGGCTAATTAAAATCTGCATTGGGGCACTGCAGGGATGTCCTCTGAGGATGCCAATCATCCTGTCCCCACTATAAACAGGGAAACCCAAAGTAATGTTACTTCCTCTGAAATGAATCCATTCTCCCACTATCCTCAATGAGCAGTGGTTGTTCCAATATCTCAGGAGAATAAGCCTGAGGAGCCAGTGTGGGTGAAACAGAGGAGATGGTTTGAGATTGGGTAGAGTTTATTCCTCAGTAAAATCACAATGAAAAAGGAGTAGGAGATACTCCTGTTGGGATGAGTGGGTAGGACTTCTTATATTCTTGAGTACTTGACTGATCTTCACGGAAACAAATAGGTCCAGGAGTCAAGCAATCTAAAAAGAATCCGAGACACTATAGGTGAAGTTGTTTTGAAATTGTAAAATGCTTTAATAAGAGATAATATATGTAAAGGGCACTGAAAAGCCAAACTATTGATAAATGCTGGTCACAACCATTATAAGAATTTAGAACTGGATGGATCTTAGAAATCACTTAGTGCAAACTATACATTTCAGGACATTGAGGCACAGAGGTTTAATTCAAGTCAAAAAATGTTTTTTTTTCCAATCTGTACCAGGCACAGTGGGGTTTATGAGGTGTTCAGGGAGGACTAGCAGCTCTGGTGTGAGTGCTGCCAAGCTTTTTTCATGGCTGCTCATCCATCTTTGGCATCTACTTTTCACTCCAAGAAGCTGTAGCATGTGCAATGGCCACACCCCAGTAAAACTGTCTCAGCAGATGGGCTAAACCAGATTGAGAGTAACTGACAGGTCTCAAACATATAGGTGAGTTAGAGGAGTGTCTACCTTAAGCATGTGAAGTTTTCCCCAGTGGAAAGGATGGATGAAAACATTTCGTTTTAATGACCATGAAGGCAGCTGAAGCAGGCACCGTGGAGGCTTTAGAGCTTGGTTAGACATCAAAGAGGTCAAGGTCATTCACTGGGTCATCCTGAGTCATCACCAGTAGTCCTGACTTTTGTCTTGCCACTGTTCTTTGATGACTCTGGAAGAGCAAGAGTGAGGCATAATTAGAAAAGAAATGCTATTTAGAATAAAAATTTCAAAAAGAATTTAACACTATAGTCAAGGATAGAGAGCATGAGGGCTTGAGCTAGACCACTAGGTGGCTGTGTAAATATAGAGAAACAAATAGATATAATTGACTTAATGTTACAACTGATGGGAATTACTGGATAGGAATGAGAAGAAAGAATCAAAAACATCTCCATGATATTGAACTGGGCTGATAAGGAGTATTGTGTGCCATCAGGAGAAATAGGAAAATGGATAATGAGCAACAGGACATTGTATAAGCCCCTAATGTCTTTGGGTAGAGGAATAACTAGGAAATCTTTCACCTGGGTTAAAAAAGAGTTGGAGGCCAGTGCAAAGGTTAATTTAGAGGTGGGGGGGCAGTAGAACAAAGATCACTGGAGCCATGGATGCCAGCAGCAAGAGAACAGACAAACAATAGATGCAGTTGTCAGGTAGTTTTGTCATATGTATTTTAATGGCAACCCCCAAAAGGTGAATATCTCTGCAATAATTTATTTCCCTTTTTCTGCTGAGAGTGTTTTATAGTTGTTTCTAGAAATCTTCTCTGTGTATTTCTGGGTTAATGCCTAGATATGTGAGGTTTTTATGACAATGAATATCCTGTTTCTCCTCTTTCCAACCTACTTTGCAGAAATTTTAAATGGAGTTTCTCTTATTGTTGTATCTGCCAGGTTTTGTGAGTCTTATGTTTGTGAGTTCCTGGTTTTTGAGAGAGAATGAAAAATCTGTGAATTTTTTTTTTGTCTCTGACAAGCTTGCTAAAGCAATTAATTCTGGCTAGTTTTTCACTGATTTTCTAAGGTTTCCCGAGGATAATACCTTATTGTCCTCGACTTGAGATATTCTGTCTCTCCTTTACCAATGTTTATCCATGTCATTTTATTCTCTTTAGTATTGCTAAAGATAGCACTTCTAGGACTATGTCAAGTAATTGCGGAGGGACACCCCATATAATAATTAATGCTGAAGGTGTTCTTGAGGATGAAAGTAAGTACTTGCTCATGTTTTACCAAAGTACCTTCACATACACAATCTAACTACTTCTTCAGAAGAACCACATTCATTAGGTAGTATTATCCCTACTTTATATATAAAGAAACTGAGTCTCAGAGTTACTGCATTATAGAATGTTAAATCTAGTACAGATCTTAGTGGTCATTTAGTTCAAATCCTGCTCCCACCCCATACAAAAAGTAAAATTAAGGAATGGGACAAGCAATGACTTGCCCAAAGTCATACAGCTTGTTAATAAAGAGAGATTGATAGATGAAATCCTAGGAAAATGGTAGGCATGTTTCCATGATACCAACTGAGTGGTAAGTAGAAAGCCTTTCTAACCATTTTAAAAAGATAATACTCTATATCAAGGGTTCTTAACCATTTTTGTGTCATGGATTCCTTTAGCAGACTGGAGAAACCTATTGATCCTTTCTAAGAATAATATACATTTTTAAAAATTCTTAAGGAAGGAATCGCTATATTTCAGTTAGAGATTAATGAAGATGAAGATTCAGTTTTTCACATCCAAAATTGTAGGTCCTCTGAAATCTATCCATAAGCTGGTTTTATGACCACAAGTTAAAAACTTTTGTTCTGAGACAAGTGTCCAATACCCCTGGGTTATTGTCTGAGCATAGTGAGACATCCAGAAAGTCACAGTGAAGTAAAATAAACCAACAGATTTGGCCGTGTTCTTCCCATAAGATGAAGGGTAGGACAGGCCTCTATAGAACTAGGCATTTAATGGATACTTATTTAATTGACTTATGCTGAACAGGTAAGCAGAGGCTAGAGTTTTGCCTGCCAATATTCCGGGCTCCACGAAACCTCAAAATGCTAACATCTAGGGCTTTCTACTCCAATCTGTAGCAATGCTAAGCAAACAGATACCAAGACTTCTTTTCATTTAGACTTCCCTATAAGTGAAGAATAGCTTTGCACTGAGTATACATCGACAATCTTAATAAGGCATTGTAGGGTATTGCCTAGAAATGAGAGAGGGAACTGTTTTGAGCCCACTTCAGTAGTGTAAAAATAATTTGTCAGCTTAAAAATGAGACATACATTGATTGAAATGCCTTCTGATTTGTTCATTAAAATAGTTGCCTACGGATGTCTGATTCTCCTCCCTGGAGGGGCAGCAGTAGGCTCCTGCCAGCAATTCTGGCGCCCCTTGCTTGCTCTTGCATCAAGCAAAGACATATTTTGTCTGTCTATTATAGATAAACTAACCAGAGATGGGGCAAACTATCTCCACATGCAACCCCCTCCAATAAAGGCCGCTGACTGGAATCCCGTTAAAAGAGTTGATGGCACCAAGATCACCCCAACCCACTTCCACTCCATTCAAAGCAAGAACAGTTGTGTCAGGAAACAGCTAAAAGCTGCAGTGGATAGTGCTGGCCTTAGAGTCAGGATGACTGGATTCAAATCCTGACTCAGACATTTTCTGGATTCCTCACTACTTCTCCCTGCACCCCATACCCAAATTGTTGCCAAGATCTGCCTGTTTCATCTTTACATCATTTCCCTACTATGTCCCCTTCTCTCCTCTCACTCTGCGACCACTTCACTACAATCCATCATCACCTCACCCCTTGATTACTGCAGTGGCCTGCTCATGTGCTCGTGGCTCTGCCTGCCTCCAGCCTTTCCCCACTCCAATTCACTCTCTATTTGGCCACTGAAGTGATTTTCCTAAAACACAAATCTCATCATACCACATTCCTGCACACTCCAGTGGCTCCCTATGACCTCCAGGAGCAAATACAAAATGTTCTGTTTGGCATGCAAAGCTCTTCATCACCTAGTCCCCTCCTACCTTTCCAGTCTTCTTACATCTTCCTCTCTGATATGTATCTTTCATTCTAGTCAGTGACACTGGCCTCTTGGCTGTTCCATAAACAAGTTGCTCCATCTCTCAGCTCCACATATTTTTCTCTGGCTGTCTCCAATGCCTGGAATTCACTCTCTCATTCACTTCAACTACTGACTTCCCTGGCTTTCTTTAAGACCCAGATAAAATACCACCTCCTACAGGAAGCCTTCGCCAACCCCTCTTAATTCTAGTACCTTCAATCTTGATTATTTTCTCTTTATCCTGCATGTACCTTGTTTTGTATTTGTTTGCACGTCGTCTTCCTCACTAGATTGGAGGCTCTTTGAGGGCAGGGACTGTCTTCTATCTCTTTTTGTATCCCCAGCGCCTGACACAAAGTAGACACTTAATAAATGTTTAATGAGTTGAATCCATTTGGGTAAATTTTGACTATTATTTTGGTTTATGTGAATTATTATTAACTTATCCTCATCTTTTTTCAATGGGCTTCAAATAGAAATGGCCATGTGACAAGTAGTTCTCCTGTCATTATTCTTTTATTTTTACTGTTCTATTCAGTATTACACATATGTATAACTGTTTTTTTTGTAATTGAATAGAAGAATTCATCTTCTTTATGTTCGTTGAAATCATTGTTGGCAGTTCCAGCTGTAGACACCACAAGTGGGATAGTATGATCTTCACCCTGTCCCCCTATGATTTTTACCTCCT
Organism: Trichosurus vulpecula; assembly: GCF_011100635.1. Classification (NCBI taxonomy): domain Eukaryota; kingdom Metazoa; phylum Chordata; class Mammalia; order Diprotodontia; family Phalangeridae; genus Trichosurus; species Trichosurus vulpecula. The sequence continues at coordinate 269,021,376 of NC_050578.1, forward strand.
TGGACTAGTCTTTATACTTTGAAAGCCTGGCCTGTTTATCATGTGATGATGTTGATGATATCATAGAGCAATTTCCTGTAATATTTTGCAGTAAAAAATTGATTTATTGTTGTTTTGAGATTGGATCACCTTCCTTGCTTATTCTGGGAGTACATTGGCCACTCACAGGCCAAATCTCACTACTGACCAGTTTGGGAGCTGGTTTTTCTCTCCTCAGGCAGCCTAGTTGCCTGCAGATCCTAGAGCCTCTCCATATTGGTGCTTCCCTTAGTTCAGTCAATTGTGTCAGTCTACTGCAATTCAAAGCAGTCTACCAGCATCACCCTCCCTAGTAGCAGTGATCAAATCTGTGTTACCAAGACAAGTGTAACAAACACCTCTTAAACACTTTGTTGACTCTAGGTAGTACAGAGGATAAAGCACTAAGTCTGGAGTCAGGAAAACATCTCTGTGAGTTCAAATCAAATCTCAGACACTTAGAAGCTGTGTGACCCATAGCAAGTCATTTAACCCTGTTTGCCTCAGTCCCTTATCTGTGAAATGAGTTGGAGAAGGAAATGACAAGCCACTCCAGTAGCTTTGCCAAGAAAACCCCATGTGGGATCAAAAAGAGTCGGCTGTGACAGAACTGATTAAACACTATGTGGAAGCCACTGTGCTAAACTCAGTGGGTACAAAGCCCAAAGTGGAATATTCTCTGTTTTGAAAGGGTTTACATTCTCCAGGAGGGCAAAAGGGGTTACAGAGATAAATAAATACAAAGTATATGCCAAGTAGTTTCAGGAGGAGGCTTTCACTGACAACTGGGAGGATTCAGAAAGGCAGCAGATAGGAGATGGCATTTATTTGCTTTGAAGAAAATCCAGGATTTTATGTGGTAGAGGATATTAGAATATATATTCCAGACCTGGGGGACCAAAGGCAGAAGACTGTTTTCCATGTGTGTAGAGTAGCTCTCAGGCCAGTGTGATCGAAATGGGCAACAATCAAAAGTTAGTGATAGGAAATGAGATTTTTTTGAAAGGTTAAGAGTCAAATACAGGAAGGCTTTAAATGCCCAGCTGAGGATGCTGTGTTAAATCCTTGAAGTAATAGGGAGCCACTGAAGATTTTTGATTTTTTCATATCTGTTTTAGCAATAACATTTTGGCAGCTATGTTGGGAGAGCAGAGAGGCAGGAAGCCAGAGAAGGAATTAGGATGATATCTAAGGAGTTGAGGCAAGGAATGATGAGGAACTAAAATAGAGAGGAAGCATGTGAATGATAGAAGATGGTGAATGTGACAGATATTGTGGAGGTAGAATTGACAGGACTTGGCAAATGATTGGCTACAGGAGTGAGGGGAAGAGAGAAGAGTTAAGGACAGAGATATCTGAGGATCCAACTCAGTCCAGCTCCATTTCCCATTCACTTTTTCCAGTGTTCATAATGGATAGATTCATAAACGATAACCTTTGTTGTAAACATCTTGAGCAACCAAACATAAAATTCAGAAAGAAGGGCTTTGCTCCTATTAAGCACCGGCTGTGTACAGGGACATGTGGACTAGACAGCTACAGAAGTCCCTTTAAATTCTGAGATGCTGCGACTCTGAGCAGGGGTAGGTGAGGGGTTCAGGTGGGCTACTGCTAGACCATGAGTAAACTATGCTTTGGTTGATTACTCCGTGAAGAGGCTAGCTTGATACAGCTGCTATAGGTGACTAAGGGCAGTGTAACATAATATATGCATATATTTCTCTCTTTGGGAGGAAGAGCAATAGAGCCCATGGCCATTGCAGGGTCCTATGATTTGTTACCAGAGGCCTACCAGAGGGAATAGAGAAGGGCTCAGAATATTGAGGTAGGAGGGCACTGTTCCCTGACCTTGCGACACAGAGACATCACTGCCCTTTGAGTATCTCTGATCCGAAGGCCTTAGGAAGCTTGCAAAACAGCTGCATAGATAAGACATACACAGCCCAGTGGAACAGGCCCAAAGGGAAAGCCACTTACTTAGGAAGAGTCATCAGAGCTACACTGTCGTGCTGCAAAGAGGACACATTTGCTTCTGCTAAGATAATGGAAGTATAAAAGCACCGCACTAGGGTGAGTTTGGGAACACCAGCCCAGAGGATTTGGATGTTCTTAAGTTTATCCATTGCCTCCAGGTGACCCCAGTGGGAAAGAGGATGGGACCCATGTCAGTAGTTGTTGCTATATGGCCCTGGCTACTCATTAGACAAGTAGAATGCCAAAGTACCTGCCATTGTGTCTGTGTGTGTGTGTGTGTGTGTGTGTGTGTGTGTGTGTGTGTGTGTGTGTGTGTGTGTGTGTGTTGCATTTATAACTTTCTATAAGACTCCAGGTAGCATATTTTGATATCTGGCCTTAGCATATCCTTAAACTTCTTTGAAAAGCAGCCTACTTTTCATTTCCTTAGCCTTTTAATTCCTAAAGGAGGAGGTGGACAGTTCAAACTGTGCAAACAGCAGGAGACAAGTATCTATGCATGCTCAGTCAGGAGGGCTTCTTTATGGTTGAAGAACCAGATTCCAATACTAAATTTTAAGCACTGCGTCAGGAGAACTGCGATAAAGAAAAGAGACCTTAGAAGGCACTTTCCCAATGTTCGCCAGGTGGTGATTTTTTATTTTTTGACATAGATTTTTGCGACTGTATTTTTGGAAGATTCTGGGAGAGAGAAGCTGGAATCTTGGGTGCACAGACATTCTTGTCCCCAGTCCAGAGGAGGAAAGTCAGGCAGGGTTATGCAAGGCAGCTCTTAGGTGCCGACTCCTTGACTCGAAGAGTTTGAAATGTAGATGATGGGAACGAGAAGTGACACTTCCCAGTGACTAAGAACTGATAGGCATTTTGGTGAGAATGTAGAAGAGCCATGTGGAACTTTGCCTTTCTCCTGACATGGATATCAAAGAGACTAGCCCAAAGCTGGCATCTCTGGTGAGGTAATGGGTGATTTGGGAGACACCTGAGCTCAAAAGAAGCTGATTAAACTTTGACAGTCAGCAGATGAAGCTACCAGCTGCTTCCTTTCCAATGAACTGTTTTCCCAACCCCCATTTCTCATTGATTTTCATTGATATCATTATGTTCTCTTTTGTACAAAAAGAAATCCAAGGCCCACTAAATCCTTGTCTAGTATGATTAATATTGGTGGGGTTAGCTATTTGGAGAGATGTTTGGATCCCTGTAGAGGGGAGATATCACAGCTTTAGCATTACTGAGGAAGGAGAAGCAGACCCTGATGCCAAAAGGGAAGAGGAGAGAGATTGACTCAATATAAGAGGAAGCTGGGCAGCAGAGGGGAGAAAATGCAGATAAGACCTGAGTTCAAATTCAACCTCAGACATATTAACTGTATGACATTGGACAAGTTACTTCTGTTTGCCTCAGTTTCTTTAACAGTAAAATGAGGATAAAATAGCACTTCTCTTGCATATTTTTTGCAATGAACAAATGAGATAATATTTGTAAAAGTATCTATCAGGGTGCCTGCCATATATTAGCACCTAGATAAATGTTTTTTTCTCTCCTTTCCAGTGTCTAAAATCCAAATGAAATGGTAATGTAATGTTTTCTGCCTCTATGTCCTAGAGATTCTATGACTGTCTCTATTTCTCTTTTTCTCTCTGTAAATAAAATGTATGCATGTATATTGTGTATATATTTAGTTATATGTGCTATATTATACATGTATATTATTTAACTTATATGTATAATATATGCCAAACATATTATGGATATAAATATACATGCATACATGTATACCCCTTGTGATAAAAGTTAACAAAGCTCAGGAAGTGTTGCCTGTAGGACCTCTGCACACTAACCCTCTGGTTATAAAATGAATAGTCTTTAAATTCCTTGCATTCCATCCAAATAGAGACTAGGGCTTCTACTCTTAAAGGAGAAGGCGCACCCCTAAATTCTACATGAATAAGTTGTACATACTGACCTCTCTTGTTTATTGCTTGCAAATAGAGAGCTGGAAAGGACCTCAGAGGCTCCCTAGTTCCATTCCCTCCTTGTACAGAGTAAGGAGTGTTAAGGAACTTGCCCAAAGTCTCAGAGACAGTAAGAGTCAGAAAGGCTATTTGACCTCAAGTCCTCTCACTCCAGAGTCATCGCTCTTTCTATTGTGGAACAAAGAAGAAATTCTAAACTTTTATACTAGTAAAGGTAAAAGGAAGGATTTTATCCCAGGTCTTCTGACTCTAGAACCTTCCATTTTGGGATCTACTACTTGGGGCCCCTTCTATGAATCATGTATATCAGAAATTTGAATCTTGGCAAATACCTGACCTCCCCCAGCTGTTGGCTGAGCCAGGAGAAGCCACCATTTCTGTAAGCACTTTAAGGTTTATGTAGCAATTTTTCTCCTAACAACCCTATGAGGTTAGTAAATAATGTAAGTATACTTTTTTACATTTGGGGAAACTGAGGTACAAAAAGACTAACCCAAGGTCACACAGTTAACCTTATATCTAAGACTGAAGCCCACATATTTTGACCCTAATTAGTACCTTTGCCACTATACCACACACAGCTCCCATCCAGGCCTCATCAATGTGAACAACACACGTACCCTACTCTTTTACGCTGGGTAACCCATGGAACTAGAAAAAGAAAGTAGATTCTACATACAAGTGCTTTCTTGGTTTTATTTACACTGCTTATTTATTTGCACCTAAACCCACCATTTAAATATTTGTCCATTTGTTCTGGTCAATCAGATTAACTGATCTTTTTGAAGAGAACCAGTGTCTTCTGGGCCAAAAGCATCTCCAAAGATTTGGGTAGAAGATCCAAGATCTGGATATATGATCTCTAACATTTTCTTCTCCCTTTCCTTCTGTAATTCTTTGTTTCTCTTTTCAGGCAATATTTCTCTTTCCTGATATTCGATGCCTCATCATCACTATGAAGGGACTTGTGGTTCTCCAAGGCTACACCAGCAGGGCACAAATTCTGCAGCTTGTAACTAGTTGAAAAAGTGTGTATAATCCTGGTAAGAACCTTTGTGCTTATTGTGTGAGGACTAGACTAGCTACATTTATAGAGACTCCTCACCAAGAAGTTTGCTACCTGGGTATGCATTGTTTTGGTCATAGCAACCCATGAAAATCCATGTAAAAGATATCAAAGGGATGAGGGTCCGTGTGGGTGAAGGGAGCAGCTGTATGGAATAAATCTTAGCCCTTTTAAACTGCTGCAGGAAGCACTTAGCATCTCCTATTCAGTTTTGAGAGATCCCAAAAAGCAAAGGCTTATCAAGAAGGCAGCCAAGCCTTTACCTGAGCAAAAGAACACCAATGGAGAAGGAAACTCAAAGGACACTAGAGGAGGCAGATGCCTGTGGTTTTCTGTGAGGTGGGCAGGAAGGATCTAAGGGTACACACAGAGGGATGAGGCAGAGGGCCCAAAACAATCAACCTTTGAACAGACAGAGCTTCCTTACTGGCATAGCTGGAGTCACCTAAATGGAACAGCCAGAGCAAATGTCTGATGTATGACTAATTTATTAGAATTTAAAAATCCCTTTTAACTCTTGGTCAGAGCAGAGCCAGAAGAGGAGGACTGATGGATGAGCAGATATGTTAGCAATAAGGTTCCATGAAACCTACTGATAGCCAGAGTGCTATGTTAGTCTGTCCTATCCTGGGATTGCCTCCAAGCCCTAAGTAATCCCCCTAGTTTAAACCCCCTCCTTTCATCAGTTTAATAGGATCATTCATCATGCTGATTTCTATTCCTACCTCATATCAATTAATGTCCCTTCCCCCCTCCAACTTCTGTTATTTCTCTAAAGGAATTAAGTATTGGTTCCATTACCTGCACAATGGGGTTGGGACTACTGTGGAGATGAGTTGCCCAATTAGTAGTTAGTCTTCAGCAACCCTGGATTTATTGAATGTTAGAGATGGGAAAGACCATAGAATAGAGAATATCAGAGAAGGGAGGGACCTCAGAACATAAAACATCAAGGGACATAAAAGATGTTAATAACATAAAATGTTAGAGATGCAAAAGAACTTAGAACAGAGAACATAGAATGTAAGAAGTAGGAGGGACTGTAGAACATAGATGTCAGAACTGAGAGCAACTTTGGATCACAATTTCTTTAAAGCTTGACTTAAACACCAACTTCTACATAAAACTATTTTGACTCCTCAGTTAATAAAGCTTTTTTCCAAAAAAAAATAACTTATATCTATTTTGAATATATCTGATATATTTAATTTATTTTGAATATATCTGATACATTTATATCTGTTGTCTGTTGTTTCTCTCGGTAAAATATAAGGTCCTTGAGGGCATGGACTGTTTCCCTTTTGTCTTTGTATTTTCAGCTCCTAACCCAGTGCCAGGTATATACTAGGTGCTTAATAAGTAATCCATGATTGATTGTCCACAAAATGTCAGAGATGGGTGGGATCTAAGAGAATAGAATGGGGAAGCTCAAAAAGACCTTAAAGGATCCAATCTTGGGGAAACAGGCCTCTCAAAGAGAGACAACTTGTCTAGGGTCACACAGCTAGTGCCTGGTGGAATTAAGGCATGAGCTAAGGTCTTCTGCCACCCAATTTTGTACTTTTTCCAATAATGGTTCCTTTTCAATAACATGCAAAATTGGAGGCACTGTGATGTTCCTCTTGGTTCTCAACAACCCCATTAATGAAGAAGCATTCATTAAACACCTACTAAATGCCAGGAACTGTGCTAAACACTGGGGACTGTGCTAGCACTAAGTCCTTGTTCTCAAATAGCTAACATTCATTTTTATCAAGAAAAACTTTAAGACTCTTCATACACCCTCTGCATGTCAGCCTACTCTTTCCCATCAGTGGGAAAGTTGCACTTTCATCTACTTCCTGGGGTGATGAGAAATAATAGAAAGAACATTAGATCTAGCGCCAGATAACCTAGGTTTGAATCCTGACCTTACCACTTACTACCTGTATGACCTTGGACAAGTCACCTCCTTTCTGTGAGCTCCCAATTTTCTTCTCTGTAATAAAAATCTCACGTTTCTCTAGTATTTAAAGGCTTTTGAAGTGTTTCCCTCTTAAGTGCCCCTTGAGGAATGTTGTGCAGGTATTATTGCCACTTCCTCTGTAAAACAAGGGGATTTACTCTGCTCTGCGAAGATCACATTCAGGAGACTGGTCCAGTTCTTCACACCACAGTTTAGGAAGGAGGGGGAACATGACGGAATATGCCCAGGGAAGGCAGCAAGGAGATCATGACATACAAGCTTCATTTGAAGGATCTGGGGATATTTAGCTATAGGAAGGGAAGATGTGTGGTGGAGACATGATCGCTATCTTCAATTACCTGGAGGCCAAGAATAGGAGCAATAAATATGTCTCAGTAGAATTTAATAAAAGTAAACTGAGGTGTGGAATTCCAAGCTTTATCGCTTTATTAGCAGGGCATGAACCTGTTAACAAAATTGTCAAATGGCTACTTTGTCAGGCCAGTGAACCAGAGGAGGAGGTGCAGTTCCTTTTTATAAGCATGGGGCAAAGGACAAAATAATACAATTGGTTATAGGGTTGACAGCATGGAGGTGAGGACAACACGATTGGTTACATTAAGAAGAGTAGGCTAAAACTCATGGGGCTTGCAGCTCCCCCTCTCTGTCTTATGGGCATGCTTGACTGATTTATGGGACCCATCTGCATCCTGAAGCTATAATAGTGGACCAGGAATAGCAGACTCACTGGTTCTTAGACAGGAGATAAGACACTTCTTAATTGTACAAGGACAGGAAAGGCTGGATAGAAAGATAGAAAACAGATATCATGTAATTTTTGAGGAGCTTGAGGTATGAGGGCTAACAAATTTTCTTTTATCCAACTCAGAAGGGAAGCAAAAGTCCTGTGACTAAGAAATGTTCATTGTTTGGTCCAGCTGCAAGGTCAGAGATGGTGGACCAGACTCCCAGTGTTCACCTGCATCTCTCAAGGATAACATATTTAATTGACACAGGAATAGAACAGTAATTAACAGGACAACTGAACTTCTAAACTTAGCTCATAGACAAAGAAACTAAGAAATGTGTCTTGACAAATCCTACAAAATGGGGCAGTAGTACCAAATAGTATTAATTACAGAACATAATTAATTATGAAATGATATAGAATTAGTTTAAGTTCTTCAAATAGAAGTGCAAAGATGCAAGTTTAGGTTCAATAAAGAGAAAAACTGCCCAAACCTTAGGGCTGTCCTAAAGCAGAATGAGCTGTCCTGGTAGGAAATTTGTCCCCTCCCTGAAAATCTTTGAGCAGAGATTGGATGAATGCTTGTCAGAGATGTCACAGAGGAAATTCTTGGTGAGGCCTAAGTTCAGCTCTATGGTCCGTTCTGACTCAGAGATTCGGAGGTTCTGTGACCATCTCATTAGATGTTCTCACAGATCCCTCTGCCTTGAAATCCTATGATTGCTTCTAATTCATTCATTCCGTAAGTATTTCCTAATCCATGCAATTTAGATATTATTTAGGTGCATAATGCTTGGGAAGCTGGGGAAAAACAAAACTTTTATAAAGCATAGGGACCTATACGGTTAAATTTATGCTCCGTGTGCTAGGATTTAAAGAAATTAAAGATAGGGGTTCGAAGACCTCTCTTGCCAAATTTTCGAACAAATATTCTAAACTCTTAAATGAGCTTTTCTCAGTTAAAATGCAGCCCCCATAATCAATGATTGAAAATGACACAGATCCCACAAGATTCTATTCATTTCACACCAAAGAAATCTGTCTTCAATGTTAATAAAACAAAGCTGGGAATGAGGGAGCCAGAGGAAAGGTGTAACCAGGGTGCCCTTATACAACTAGGAAGTGAATCCTCATTATGAAACCAAGAGACACCTGAGAATCCCTGGCAGCTGATACATTTTGGATTTGACTTTCCCCACAAAGGAACGAGGGCAGCATGGTGAGGAAAACAGGCAGCCTCAGCATCAGTAAGACCCAGGTTCAAGTTCTACCTCTAACACATATTGGCTGTGCAATGAGGAGCAGGTCACTGAATCTCTCAGTGTCCCTCGGAAAGTCTCTAGGACTTAGTTAATGAAAGAAGGAGAGAGAGAGAGAGAGAGAGAGAGAGAGAGAGAGAGAGAGAGAGAGAGAGAGAGAGAGAACGAGGAAGAAAGGAAGGAAAAAGGAAGAAAGAAAGGCCCACCCTCATAAAACAGTCAGTGTTTTAGACACTGTAGACAAGTCTTCATTTCCTGCAAGGCAGGGGTTCCTGCCAGAAGAGAAGGGTGCCCACAGTGACTAATCGGGTTAAGGTCATGGATACCAGGAAAAGAAAAGGTGCTTTTGTCACCGTCTGTGACTTGTTTAATATTTCATCAAAACTCTGTGTGTTTCTCTCTGTGTCTGAAATCCTCTGCTCTGGCTTATTCAAGGCCGTTGGGCATTTAGGTCATTTCACAGTGGCTCCCGTCCTGTGAAATATTAACTCCCTGGGTTCCCTTGGTCAAAGACTACCATCATTTGTCTCTGTTGCTGGTGTGAGACAAAGATCCAGCAGAGGCAAGTGTGACATTTCTTTGATACTCAAGGTTTGGAAGAGCAGCAGCAGGAGGGCAGCCTTGGAGTCAGGGAGACTTCCAGAATCTCAAAACTTGGAAAGCCATAAGCAGCCATCAAACCAAACCCTAATCAGAACCAGAATCCCCTCCACAATGTATACAACAAGCGGTTGTCCAAAGAGCCTCTTCTTGCAGACCTCAAGTGAGGATGAGGAGAGCCTTCTGCCTCTTGAGGTTATCCATGCTGCTTTGGAGTGCCCTCCACCCATTTCAGTGAAGACCTGGAGTTGGGTCTTGCCTCTGACACAGACTAGCTCTGTGATCCTGGGCAAGTCACTTAACTTCTCAGTCCTCCCAGACAACTCTAAGCCTGTGAGCTATGGTTAAGTTGCTGATCTGCATCAGTGGAGGGAATGTCTTTGTGGAGTACCTTTAAAAACATAGGAATGGACTAAAGGCAAAATATGTTTTGAAGGAGCAGGACTTAGAGACTTCAACCCTGGAACCTTGAGCAGCAGTACCTAGAAAATGTCAGTAGTTTTTGTCTTCATGGTTTTTACACAGTTGACAAGGTATATTCCCACAAAACCTCTTGACATAAGGGATGTGAGGATTATCCTACTTATTACACAGAAAAGAAAACTGAGGCTCAATGTTGGCTGAGGAAACCTCTTCATAGAGTTAAACATAGACCTAAACCGGCAGGATTAGCACAATCATGGGATCGTGGATCAAGAGCCGGTAAGAGTCTAAGAGATCACTGATTCTAAACAGCTGATTTTACAGATAAAAAAAATGAGGCCTGAAGAGAGGCCTAAATAAATAATTCTATGTTTTACATATACAGTATTTATTTCTGTGTATTCAGTCTTCCCTGATAGAAGGTGAGTTCTTCAGGGCAAGGACTCTTTGGGTTGTTTTGAATCTTTATATCCACAGCACCAAGCACAGCTCTTAGGTCAGAGCTGGTGCTTAATATATACTTCTTAGTTGATTGCCCAAGGATATACATCTAGTGAGCAACAGCCAGGATTTGAACTCAAGTCCTCTGAATTTCTCAGTTCATTGATCCTTTGCCATGTATCAGGCTACTTCCTCTTAGTCCATAACATCTAAATGGAGTTTTTGATTTAATATTTTATTTTTTACTGAATTGCATGTAAAAACATTTTTAACATTCTTTTTTTTTATTTTAGAGTTCAAAATTCTAAATTTCCTTCATTTCTTTCCTTCTTTTGAGTGTTTCTTAATTTCACTTCTTTGGGGAATTTAGTGTTCTAAGACCCAGGGACATAAGACAATATCAAAAGAACAGTGGTATGTAAAACACGTAAAACCTTTGTTTTAAGGAAAAATTTGGGGATTCTTAAAAGAAATCTATCATTTCTCAGAGATGACCCAGGCTGCTTTCCTCCTGTGAGAAATAACTCATTCAGGCTCAGGAGGTATGAAAATAAAAGATAAGTTTATTACATGCAACTGCAGTGGAGGGTTGTATTGGGAATCAAGATGGACTCTTAGCACTTATTCAACCAAGTGCCCTTGAAGAGTTTGACCTTTGTTTCTTTGATTAAATTAGGAGTCTTTGATGACCTCCTTGCCTCAAAGGAAAGCCTAGTTTACATGGGTTTGAGTGACATGTTTGTGACATCAGAGGCTTTTAGACCACGTGGGTTTTGTGACGATTTTAGGTCATGTGGGTGAGTCGCATGTGTGATTAACCTTTGACCCTGAACAAGAAATATAAAACCAGAGTCTGGCTTTCTTTTTTCAGAGTTCTGAGCCACAGCAGGAGTGGTGTGCATGACTCTGGGCCAGCTGTTTTTATGAACTCCCTGGCTTTGGAGAAAACCCGGATGTTTGGACTTTGTTAAACCCTGGTATCTATGCATTGAAATTTGAATCAGACAAGGTCTGTGTGTTGTTTGTAATTTGTTTGTATTTGCTCTGAAGTTCAGGATGCTGGCTTTTTCCCCTGAAATAAGCAAATGATATTTGTATGCTGGATTAAAGTAAGCTTGTTAATCCCTTAATATTCCTTTCCTTAGTAAAGGAGATCAAAAGAAACTGGGCTTGCAGCATTCTGTGTGCTGGTTGTTGCTGGTTTTACACAGCCACAGTAGCTGCTAGCCGAATTGTTGAAACAAGGGTGTCTTAGAAAATAGGCACACCCTAAAGAAACAAAAGCAAGCCTTAAAAACCTATGCCCAAATTCCAAGTCCCTCTCCTGTCTCCCCATTGGCTGGGCAATACAGGGCATAAACTTTCTGATATGCCTACTACACAGTTCCCCTTGATATGTCCTACCTCCTACTATATGCATTGTATGACCATTAAAATGAACCTTTAGTCCTGTCAAAGAAGGAGAAGTTAATATTCATAAGTTTATTATGCACAAGCATTCCAAGCAAGATTTAACTTTTACTCTACTTAGCTGACTCGTGACCTCAAAACAAGCTAAAACCAGTTAGATACTTGCTTTGCCTGTTATCATCTGTGTGAGACATAACTCATTTGTTATGTCCCCCATTCTGCTGATTGTTATTCTGAAGTTATGGAAACAAATTTCTCTGTTTTATCTTTCGATTCCCCTCTTCTTCTGCTAGAAGATAATCTGGTACTAATATATGTTGCTAGTGTGCCTGTTTAAATGTCTCATCCTTAATAGCCATAGGCAGAGAAATTCTCTTAGGTATGCTGATTAGCCTGTTGAGTGAAAATGTTTAATCAACATCCCCCACTGCTTTCTTCTACAATCAGTTTATTTTCCTGCATTTGCTGCGAGTCAAAAGACATTTTTGCATTTATGGATCCCTAGATTCTGTAAGTCATGTATTACATAATTTCTGTGGAAACAAAAATTTTAATCATTCCTCACTCTCTTACTCTTCAATGCTGTGTCCAAGTCATCACTTCTCTTGACTAGGGTCTAAATAACTGTCCTTATCTAGCCTGGGAGCCCAGCCCCCATTTGTGAAGTTGTGTCTGTGGGAAGCCAAGTTCTGAGTTCCAAATACCTTCCTCAAATTCCCAAACATTGCTGGTTTCATTCTCCTGTCCTTCCCACTAGGCTCGCGAATATCTAACTCTCTTCTCTATGCCCTGGAATATAACATTGCCTTGTGTGACAAGGATCCTCCCACTGGCAACTAAAATAAGACATGAAAGCCCTGCCACATCAGGCACCTAATTATCACGAAGTTTTTGTTAGATTTCTCAGTCGGCATTGATTCAAAATTCTGATGCTAATGGGAAAGTTTCCAAATTCCAAACCCATGCTATATGGTCTCTTGTGGCTCTGATGACCTATGCTCTCTATTCAAAGGCCACTCTCAGTTGGGGCATTTTATGTTAAATTCGATTCAATAGGCCTTTATTAAGTGCAGACTGTGTGCCAGACACTCTGCTAGGCACTTATAATGCAAAGATGAAAAATAACATAGTCCCTGACCTCAAAGAGTTTCCAGGGAGAACCCAGTTTGAACATAGAGAAATATGACATAACGCAATAATACCAATAACTAGTCCTTATGTGGTGCTTTAAAATTGATAAAGCATTTGACATTTTTATCTTCCTAGCCAGTTGCCCACGGTTTCCACACCATAGAACCTTTACCCTTCCATCCTTCTCGTCCTTTCCTCAATAGCTTTTGTTCTTGGCTCCTGAGACCCTGAAATCTAATATGTGAGTTTTCGCCTTATTGTGCTTTTAATGATGCCTTCATGTTAATTCTTGGCCATTTCCAAGTCCTGTTACCACATTAGTAGCTCTCCCTCTTTCACAGCTTTCCTTCATGTGTTGTCTTCCTCTATTAGAATGCAAGCTTTTATTAGGAAGGAATTATTCTGTTTCCTTGAACCTGGTACAAAGTAATCACTGAATAATGCTTTACCATTAATTTATCCATTAATTATCCTACTTGTGCCTCACAACAACTGTGATATAGGTGTACTTAAGTATTATTATCTCCATATTATAGATGATGAAACTGAGGCTTGAAGTGGTCATGGGATCATTGATGTAGAAATGAAAGTGACTTTAGAAGATATCTAGTCCCATCTTTTCCTACTAAAAATGAAGAAACTGAGGCAGATGACATGATGAATGATACTGAAATAAATATGTCTCTTCCTCATCCACAATATAGTAAAAAGAACACTGCACCTTTAATTAGAAGAACCCTGACTTCCCATCTGGGTTCTGACACTGACTAGCTATGAATAAGGGTGAGTGATTTACCTCCTATGGACATCAGATTTTTCATTTAAAAAATGGTGATAATTGTAGCTACTTTACAAGGGTTATTGTGAGGGAGGAAGAAGACAATATGGAGAAAAATCACTCTCTGCACATTAAAGTGTTATATGAGTTGTTATCAAAAGAGGAGCAGCCAGTATGGGAAAATGTGGTATGAGATGTGATGCCTTTAAAGGCAGAGGTTTTTAACCTGGGATCTGTGAACTATTTTTTAATTTTAAAAATTGTACTACAATATAATTTATCTTCTTTTTAATCCTTCATATTTAATTTTATACATTTAAAAGCATCATTCTGAGAAGGGATAATTAGGCTTCACTAAATTACCAAAGAAGTCAGTGGTACAAAAAGAATAAGAACTCCTGTTTTTTGTTCCCTCCAAAGCTGGGAGGCTTGGGAAAGGAAGTATGTAAAGATGAAAGGAAGCTTGGTAACAACTTACAATATATACTGCTACTAGTTCTATAGCAGCTCTTTTCATGGCAGCAAAGAATTGGATACTGGGGGGATATCCAAAAATTGGGGAAGCTCTGAACAAGTTGTGGTATATGCTTATGATGGAAGACTAGTGTGCTATGAGAAATGATGAGGTGGAGATTTAGGAAAAGCCTGGGAAGACTTATATGAACTGATGCAAAATGAAGTGAGCAGAACCAGGAAAACTATTTATACAACAGTAACATTGTAAATTTTTAGTTTGAAAGACTTAGTAACTTTGTAAATCATTTACCCATATGCAAGAGGACTTAAGATACCCACCTCCAGATAGAGAACTGATGGACTTAGAGTATGGATTGGACCACATTTTCTTTTCTTTTCATTTCATTTCATTTCTTTTCTTTTCTTTTCTCTTCTCTCCTCTCCTCACCTCACCTCTCCTCTTCTTTTCCTTCCCTTCCCTTTTGTTCCCTTTCCCCCTTTATTCCTTTGTTTATTCCTTCCTTCCTTTTTTCCCTTCTTTTTTTTCTCCTGGCTAATTCAGGAATTTGTTTTGCATGACTGAAAATATTGTTAATATTGTAATGGGTTCTGTTTTACTTGTCTTTTCAATAAATGTAGGAGGAAAGGAGAGGGAAAGAATTAGGAACAGAAAATAAAATAAAATTGGATAAAACATGGAAAATGTGTGGTGGGGAACATGGATCTAGAGGATGCAGGATACAGGCTGGGGAGGACTAGACATAGAGATGATGTTCCAGTCCTTTCTGTCTCTCAAGTTCTTTGATCCTATGACTCCATCAACAATCACAATTCTAAGTGGAAGTGAAATGTAACTGTATACGGAAGTGTAAACTCATGTTCTCACCCCTAAGCTAGCAAGTCCCTCTTCTCGTAGCCTCACCTGGGATGGGCTTCTCTGTGATGCCCTGCTATGAATGACCCTATTTCAGAAGTCTTGGAATATCTGTAATCTTGGATTCTGGCTCCATATCTGTCATTAAATAGGTTTGTGATTTGTCTCATCTCTTAGAATGGTTGAAATCATTCATCTATAACCTACCCCATTGCAATGTTGAGAGGATCCAAAAAGAAAAAGTATAGAAAGCATTATTTTACTACATAGGGTAATTTGATTGATTAATCCCTTTGAATATAGAGTGATACAAATTTTTTTTTAAAAAAGTCATATTCAGTTGGCAATTTTTTAATCTAAGAGGATGAAAGGTGGACATCCAGGTGATATAGCAGACTGAAATCTCAGGAGCTAAAGTGTTCAACAAAAAAAAAAGAAGCATCTCCACAAAAGAAAGAAAGTTGTTCAACCTTTTATCCCAGAATGGAGATTATCCTCTTGAATTTGGATTTTTAGACTGTGTGGGAAGATATGTCTCTCAGCAAGTCTGTATCCTACTCCATTTTAAAACAAGCACTGGGATAGGCTTGAAGCCAGAGACTTTGACACTGGGGGGAGCAGCAGAATATGAGCCAGCTCACTACTCTTCCTCTCCTCTATCCCTTTAAGCAGCATATCAGACAGGTCCAGAAATGCGAGACATTGTTAACATTAACAATCATTAAATGGAACTATCAGGGGATATGAAATAGGATATCAGTAGAGTCCAAGAAACCAGTCAATCCAAAGAGGCCCAGAGGATCATGGGATTCAAACCTGGAACAGGACTTTTTTTTAGAGAGAATACATTTTAATAATATTTCAACAATTAAAAAAAATCTTACCAATCACCTTAACTTTATACATCACCTTGTGCATGTGGAATGCTATACCTAAATAAATTATGGTAACATCTTGGTTCATTTACCATTTAGAGGAAGACTTAGTAATGACTTCCATTTACTAGAAACTGAGGAAGTCTTATTCTTTGATAGAGCCTACTGAACAGGCAAACTAACTGATGGATTTTATCTATGGAAAGGGAAGATATCTGCAAAAAAGAAAATACAAGTCATTTAATTCCAAGTTCATTTGATGGAAATGAAGTTTAAAGGATTTCCATATTTAATCCCCTTGTGGTTGATGGAGGTCATTACTTCGTTATATAAAGTGTTCAGGGAAAGAATAGTGAGGTTAAGGAGTCTGAATAGCTCACACAGTGTTGTAAAAATTACAACTGACTGCCTTTTAATAAATAAAGTAATTGTATAGGGTTACATTTACAGAGTGAGAAGTGAATACATAGCACTTCAAGTTCAATTCTGTGGAAGTACCAACGAGTACTAAACCTTAACAAGATACACTAGCTATTTTAGAACCTTCCATCATTAGCACCAATTATAAAGATTCAACAAAATTACCTTTATTCCCACAACATCTCAAAACAAACTCCCAAATTCTTAATGAAGTTTATTAAGTGCAGTTGCAGACCTTAAATATTCACATTGTTTTCTATTTCAGTCTGAAAATAAATTCACCACTTTTTCTGGACATTCTTTACAAAATCCTATTAAAATTCCTGGTATTATGGTTCTGCATTATACAGTAGCACAGCAACCCTATATTATTTCACATGATAGCTCCCTAGAAGTTCACATCTACTTACAGTTATCACTTTATGAACAAAAACCTGCCCTGCCCTCATCTTGCACACAGCTCAGTTAGTCCCTGGTTTATATACAAGGAATGGGACTTTTTAATAAACAGTTTAATGAATGAGGAAACTGAGGCCAAGAGAAATCAAGTGACTTGCCCAAGGTCACAAAGGCCGTCAATGTCAGGGCTGGAATGTGAACCTTGGTTTATTCAATAAATTAATCAATAATTGTTTTTTATGCATTTACGTTATGAATATAATGAATGAAATAATTCCTATTCACAAGGAACTTATGTTCTACTGGCAGAGACAAGGATAAGATAAATTTACAGGGTATCCCAAGAGTCTTTAAATTATTCAGGCACTAAAACTTTGGTGGCATGCTGTGTGTTTATGTGTGTATATATACAAATACATACCCACATATAAATATATAATATAGAGGGAATAAGACTAAATACAAAGTGGTTGAATACAAGGAAATTTAAGAAGTGAGGCATAGGCAATTGGGGGAATTTTGAGAAGCTGCATGTAGAAGGTGAAGCTTGAAGGAAGAGGAGGTTCTTTTAGAAAGAATGCATCCTAAGCATGTGAGACACACAGTACAAAGTCGCAAAGACCAGAAATAGAGTGTTAATTACAAGGAACATAGATAAGGTGAGTTTGACTGTATCATGGAGTTTAGAAGGGGGAATAATTCTCAATGACAGTGAGGTCAGAAAGACAGATGAGGGCCAGGTTGCTAAAGACCTTAAAAGTTAAACAGAGGAATTTATATTTGATTCCAAAGGTGACTGGAAGCCACCAGAATTTATTGAGAAGACTGGCAAGGTCAAATCTGTCCTTAAAGAAGATCAATGTTGGAGAAACAGTGTTGAGAAAATCAAGGAAGAGATAGCAATCATAAGGCTATTCTAGTAATATAATGGAGAGGCAATAAAGGCCAGGACTAAGTGGTAGTTATGTGAGTATGGAGAAGGGATCAGGTGCAAAAAATATTGTGATGGTAGAAATGGAATTTGGCAACTCATTTGATATTTGAAGTACAGGAGAGTAAGAAATCAAAGATAATGCCAAGGGTATGAACCCTGGAGACTGGAATAATGGTTGTGTCTAAAATAGGAATAAATATATTTAAAAGGAGAGGGTTACAGCAGCTTTTTGTGATGGAAAAAAAAACAAACCTGACTCCAGGTCTAGTTCTCTGTCCATTATGCTATCTGGCTGCCTCTGAAACAAAATGGAAAAGTTAGAGTGTAAGCATATTTTGAAGGGCCTTAAATACTCTTTTCTAAGAAGATTGTGTTTC
Organism: Trichosurus vulpecula; assembly: GCF_011100635.1. NCBI lineage: Eukaryota > Metazoa > Chordata > Mammalia > Diprotodontia > Phalangeridae > Trichosurus > Trichosurus vulpecula. Next base: position 269,039,480 of record NC_050578.1, read on the forward strand.
ACTTTATAGATAATCAGGAACCACTTGATGCTTTTGCATAAGGCAAAGGACATCATGACCAGTGTCATTTGATTGACATGATCAGTGCCATTTGACTTACGTGATAAGTGCCACTTGATCAATGTCAGCTTGATTGTGTGTTGGTAAAGATTATTTTGACATGTGTGTGGAATATAGATTGGAGAAGAGAGAGACTGGAGGCAGACACATTCATTGGGGGTCCATTCTAATAATCCATATAAGTTCTTAAGGGCCTGAACTTGGGCATAGAGATGCTGGTATAGGTGTAAAGGGGATCAGTATCAGAGATGCTACAATGGTATTCAACAAATGATTGAATGTGGAGAATGAGGAAGAAGTAAAGACCAAAAGACAGGAAATCCCAACAGGCAGCTGGAAATGCTGAGTTAGGGAAAGGGGATATATTGGGGCTAGATATGGGATTTGGAAGTCAGGTGCAAAAAAGTAATAATTTAAGAAGGCATGACAAGGCAATTGGTAAAATCACCAAATGAGAGTGTTAAGAAAGAAGAGAAAGTGAGCTAGGGCAGAGCTTTGGAAGATATCCACACTTCAGGGGACAATAAGACAGTGAAAGAGACTGACAAGAAATAAGTCAGCTAGAAGGAGAAGAGCAGTTTCCTGGAAGGCAAGGAAAGTCTCTAGACAGCACACATTATCTCTCACATTAGAACATGAGTTCCTTGAGAACAGGAGATGCCTTGATTTTCTATTTGTATCCTGACCTCTTAGGCATAGCACTTTGAACATAGTAAGAACTTGATAATTACTCCTTCATTCTAGGTTCAGAACAGTTGAGGTCTACTCGAAAACGTACTAGACTTGAAGTCCCCGTTCTAACTTTACTGCTTACTAGTGGTGTGATTTTGAGCAAACACTTTCAGCATCTGAGTCTCTTTTATTGCCTGCCAAATGAGGACAATAATTCTTGCACCACTAACCTCACAGGGCTATCTCAAAGAATAAATGGGAAGACGTATGTGAAGTGTTTCGTAGAAAGTAAAGTTCTATATTAATATTAACTCTGTTTCGTACCTTAGCTGTGATGGACTCTCAACATCTATTCTAAGTAATTTTAGCTAAATTACATTAAAATTTTGCCAATATTTTTGTGTACAGTATCTCTGTTGAGGTTCACAACTACCTTGTTAGGCAGACATGATTTTTTTTACACACTTTTGAATTAAATTTTAATGTATCCTCATTTTACAGACAAAGAAACACACAAAAAGGTTATGGCTTTCCCTTGGTTGCACAGGTCAGACATCAGAAAGGAGATATAAGGGAGCTAGAGCAGATAACTTCTAAGGTCCATTCCACTTCTGATATCCCACCCTAATAATGCATAAGTCTATGATTTGATCCAATCCTACCCAGCTGCTGATGGGAACACGTTTCCAGTTCTGGCAATTTACATTCTCATACGTTTAATTGAGCCCATAAATAAAGCCCTAAAGGATAATACTTTCTATTTGCTTTCTACTGGATTTTACTTCTCTGGTTTCTCTATTAATCTTCCTTACTTCATTTTCTTTTCCCTGTAAATCTGGTGATTGGTGGTTATCTTTAAGTTAATTTCTCTCTCATTTTTCCTTATCTTTAGAGTCTCCCAGGAATACTTATTTCCACTTTTAACAACAATAATAAATCTCACATTGAATAAATTCCTTGGGAATGACTAATTATCCTCTCTTCTCTGTAGTTCCAGACAAGCCTCCATTCTTTCCTGATCCCCCCATTTGAGTAAATAAGAGTCACATGATTGGGGCAGCTAGGTGACACAGTGCATCGAGCACTGGCCCTGTAGTCAGGAGAACCTGAGTTCAAATTCGGACTCAGATACTTGACACATGTACTGGCTGTGTGACCCAGGGCAAGTCACTTAACCCCAATTTCCCTGCCAAAAAACAAAAACAAAAAAAGAGTCACAGTATTTGTACTTTTAAATAGGCCTTTACATTAAGTAGTTTTAGTATTTCTCTTTTTAAAACGGTTTTTTTATCTTACCACAATACAGATACAAAATAGAGAAAAGAAGCAAAAAGCATATCATAAACTTAAATATTGAAACTTAAATATAAAGTAAGAAAGAAAAAAAGCATGTCAGGTGCATAGCAGAACATAGGAGAGGATTCAAAATACGTAACAATCAATTTTCATTTCAAGAAAGCCTGTATGATAAATAATACACCTTGTGTTGAGAATTGTCCATCTTTTCTTTGCTTCTTTGTGTTTTCTTTTGTCTGCTGTGCCCTTTTTAACTTTGTTCTTTTTTCCCCTCCCCCAACCCCCCAGAAGGCTACAATATAATTTAGATCTTTATTGATATATACATAGACATACAGATATATACATACTTATACATATATGCGTGCGTATATAGACATATACTTTCCCAAACATAATCTACTCTTGATCTTTTGTTTTTTATGTGTGTACATAGCTTCTGTTTCCTATCCTTCCTGCCCCCTCTACTTTACTTCTACCTGCTACATTGCCTTACTATTACTTGCCTACCCACCTCCTCCACCAACCACCCTGCCCTCCTATTACTTGTCTTCCCCCCTCTAAGGATCCCTCCCCTATCCCCCATTCCCATTAATCTAAACTCCCTTTACCTATTCCCTCATTCTCCACTCTAAAAATCCTTCCCTTGTCCTTTCCCTCCTCCCTGTACCCCTACCATTTATTTCTTCTAAATGTAGGAGACTTTTATACTCTTCTAAACATACATGTATTGTTCCCTCTTAAACCCATTCCCTATGAAAGTAGGTTACCAGAACTACCAGCCCTCCTCCCAATCAAAATCCGCTGTATCCTTTCTCCTTCTTGCACCTCTTTTGTATAAAATAGTTACTGTTTTAGTTGTTTCTAAATCGTTTTACTTTTTTAAATTCATATCATAGTCAGGTTTATCCCCCTCTTTCTTATGAGCTCAACAATGATTAATAAGAATGTTAGACATACATTTTACATTTTATGTTATATAAAAGGTAAGCAATCTGTTCTTACCAATCCCTTATAGTCAATCTGTGGTGTGTGCCTTATGTTTCTCTTGGTTTTTGTGTGTCGAATCTTCTATCAAGTTGAGGAAATTTTTAACAAAGTCTTGAAAGTCTGAGGGTTTGTCAAATATCCGTTTTTTCCATTCAATACAATACTGAAATTTGAAGGGTATGATATTTTTGGCCAGAGCACCAGGTCTTTTGCTCTTCGATATATTTTGTCCCAAGACCTGTGTTCCTTTAATGTCTCTGTTGTTAGGTCTTGTGTAATTCTAATTGTGGCACCCTCATATTTAAGTTGTTTTAATCTTGATGCTTTTACTATTTTATCCTTGAGCTGGGGGTTCCAGAATTTGACTACGGTATTCCTATGAGTTTTCCTCATAGGATCTCTTTTAAGTGGTGTGAGATGGATTTTTTCTATTTCTACTTCCCTGCCTTGTTCTAATGCTTCAGGACAATTTTCTTTAATTTTCTCATATTATTGTATCAAGATTCTTTTTTTGATCATAACTTTCAGTTACTCCAATAATTTTTGTATCTTCTCTTCTTGGTCTATTCTCCGAATCTGTTGTTTTTCTTATGTTTCACTTTGTCTTCCTTTTTTTTCATTATTCATGTTTTGTTCAAATATTTCTTGATAACCTATAATTTCACTGGCTTCACTTTGCCAAATTCTAATTTTCAAGGTGTCATTTTCCTCCTTGAGATTCTGGATCTCCTTTTCTAATTGGTTGATTTTCTTTTCATAATCTTCTTGTTTTTCTTGGATTATTTTATTTTATTTTATTTTATTAGTTTTTCCTCCATCTCGGTCATTTAATTTTTAAAGTCTTTTTTAAGATCTTCTATAAATTCTTTTTGGGCAAGTGACCATTTGACATTGCTCTTTGGGACTTTCTTTATTTCAATGTCCTCCTCTGAAGATGAACCCCGGTCATTTCTATTCCCGTAATAGGTTTCTATGGTAAGATTTTTTCTCCTTTGCCTGTGCATTCTTTTTTGGTAGTAATAACTCAATTTTAGTAATCACCTCTAGCCCTGGGGTATGGGAACTGGTGCCTCTTGCCCCAGATCTTTAGTTCTCTCCTCTAGCCTGGAACCACAGGCAAAATTCCAACCTTCTGTAAGCGCCCACAGCCAGGGGCTTTCTGCCCTACTGCTTCTGCACTCACCGGACGTGTCCTGGTTCCTTCTCGCCTCCGCTGACCTTCGGAGCACAGCTGGGTCTGGCGTTCCTCCTCAGCAGAGGTTCCCGCAGTCTTCCTCGATTCAAACGCACAGCTCCCCTCACTATTGCAGGGTAAAAAGTTCCAGCGGCTGGGGTCAAGGCAGCCTCTCAGACCAACTAACCCTGGGGCTTACCACTAGTTGTATAAATGGCTTTCTGGCTTGTTAAAACGGAACCTAGCCCAGAGGTGTTTTACTCCTCTGGGTGACCAAACCTAGTCCTGGGGTTTCTCTTCAGATCTTCTCAAACGGTCCGAGGAAAACCTGGGTTGTACCCCTATTTTTCTTTATCTCCAGGGGCTGTTATAACTCTTTTGCGGTGGGACATCTTGAGAGCTTGGAATTTTCTGACCTACTCCACCATCTTCCCAGAATCCTCCAACAGTTTTAGTACTTCTTAACTGAGCTCAGATAATTTGGGATTTCTTTCTTTTCTGATATTTCTATAATGATTTAGTGAGAAGCAGCATGGAGTAGTGGATAGAGAGCTGGCCTGAGAGGTAAGAAGAGCAAAGTTCAAAGCTTGTTTGTGATTAAAACTGGCCACAAAATTCTGGGCAAGTCAATTAGCCTCTCAGGACATGAGGCAACTATAATACTCTAAGCTGTAGAGCTGGTTCTAATTTGCGTTGGCAGAGGGATTTCCTCATTGAGAATTCTCCACCCTAATGAATATCAGAAGTCCAGTTCAAGAGAAATATGCAATATTCTCATTATGCGTAAATTCTCTAGTTATAAGTGTGTGAGAGTATTTCATATTTCTAGATTACATTGTTTATCAATCAACATGTATTATTGGGAACAGAAAGATAGAAATGAAACAGTCTCTGCCCTCAAGGAGCTTGCATTCTATCAGAGGATACAACATATACATATTTAAATATATAATAGTATGTAACAATATAATATGTAATAACATGACATACTATGATATGACATGACATAATATAATTAACATAAATTAGCATAATATAAACAATATAATATGGCATGATATGACATGACATGACAACAACACAACACAACACAATATATGGTATGATATGATATGATATGGTATAATATAATGTAATATAATACAATATATAGATATAATATAAAGTAATTTCTTATGGGCCAAATCCAGCATTTGGGGGCATTGTGTGGAATATGGCACATGAGCTGAGCCTTGAACTACAAAGTGGTTTCCTCACAAAAGCTCTGTGACGTAGATGGTGTTAGTATCACCGCCCCCATTTTATGAATGGAGACCCTTGGGTTTAGAGGGGCAAAACAGTTTTCCTATGAACACACAGTTAACAAATGTTGGAGCTGGGACTAGACCCCAAATCTTCTGACTCCACATCAAATATATCCTCTTTCCGCTGTGTATCCATTCCATAATGCTACCTCACCCTTACTTCATGAAGGGTATGTGTGCATGTTCATGAAATGGATATATGTTGGATTCATATGAATGTTACTCTCCCTATTACGCTCTTCCTTCAGCCTATGTTCTCTTTTCTCTTTCTGGTATAGAAATACTTAGAAGGACCACCTTAACACTATTCAGCACTACAGACAGTTCCAGAGCCTCTGCAAAAGGGAGGAAAAGAAAAAAAAAAGTTCCTTGCTCAGTATCATCTCGCCAATGCACAGTAAGCTTCAGGCTGGAATTGAATGAAGCAGCAGATTCTCCCCTGGTAATGTTACATTAGTGTTGTTTATACTTCAGCTACAAACGTGGAGTCATCTATTCATGACTTTATTTCTATTTGATTAACCCCACAGCCATGATTTAGTCATTTCATTTAGCTTCATGGATTCAATTTTCCTCTTTTCAACTTACTATTATACCCTTTGAAAAGATAAAGCTATTAAGTATTATAATTATTAACATTGTCTTTTTGTTAAGATGAAATGTACATGTTTTGTTCAATCAGCCAACATTTATTGAGTGTTTCCTATTTGGAAGGCATTGCAGTAGACTACGAAATTTGGAATTGATTAAAGATGGCTTTATGTAAGCCAGTCTATGAACTAAGGGGATCCTGCTCAACGTTAAGGTTTTCTTAGCTTTAGTCGATAAAAGCAGTTAAGCTGGAATGGAAAAGCAAAATTGTATTGCAAATGCCTAAAACATAGCCAGCACTAAAAATACTGACTTTTAAAATTTTATGTAACATTTTACTATAAAAAGAAAATTATCCATCATAATATTTATACTTCATAATATAAGAAAGTAGTGGATAAATTGCATATTTAATAATAATTTTTTCATAGTCAGCTGGTTTAGTTTTGTTGTTGTGCAGTCATGTCTGACTCCCATGACCTCATTTGAGGCTTTCTTGGCAAAGATACTGGAGTGATTTGCCAATTCCTTCTCCAGCTCATTTTACAGATGAGGAAACTGAGGCAAGCAAGGTTAAGTAACTTGACCGGAGTCACACAGTGAGGCCAAATTGGAACTCAAGAAGATGTCTTCCTGACTTTAGGTAAGGTACTCTATCCACCGTGCCACCTAGCTGCCCAGGTTTAGTTTTGAGGTAAAGTCAAGATATAAAAATGTCACTTTTTGCTTAATCTCTCTCCCTCCCCTGATACAGTAACTTTTTCAGAATATATCATTTTGTAGTTAATTATTGAACCAAACCACACTACTGTAGATGGTTATAAATCTAGCTTCATTATTAAAACCTCCAGCACACTGAAACAGCAAAATTTCCTAATATGTTTTTAAACCGGCAAAATGATATTCAGGTGTTCTGTCAGTGTTCCTTTGAATGGTTTTCCACATAAACTGAAGGAACATTCATTTATTCCATCTGTTTAGCATTTGTGTTAGCACTTCTGGATACACGATAGATATCTATATAAGCAATAAAGATATAACAAAGAAATGATCTAGAAATCCTAGAATTCCGAACAAATCTTCAGGAGCAAAATCCAAAGGTGATATCAGACAGAAAAAAAGCTACCAGTAAACAAAATAATATCCTGATGGAGAACATCTTCAATTGAACACATTTCCCTGAATGCATGTCTTAGTAAAGTTGGCAGACCCATAATTCTTTCCTTAATAGATTTAAGCTGTCCTAAGAATCATCAGTTATAGTCCTTAATATCTTGATGAAATGCTGAAACATCCTGAGTCTAATTGTCTTCACCAAATACTAATAAGAATAAGCAAGGTAACCCTTTGTTTGTATTTGCACACCTAATTGCTCTAAGCCATGAACCCTATATCCAGTATGCAGTAATGCAGGTATCTCACACACACTTACATAAGGCAATGAGGCAGCTGTTCTATCAAAGAAATCAGGAGAGTGAAGGAAGAATATTCGACTACCATGTACTATCAGTGTCCTCTTGTGACCAGTAGGGGACATAGCAACCACTAACTAGAAAAGCACATAGAAATGAAAAGCAATGGAGAGAAATTACAAGGAAGCAAATTTTGGACTATTATCAGGAGAAAAATGTCTAACACTTAGAGAGTCTCCAAAGTGAAATTACTTGCCTCAGGAGGAAATGTGTTCTCTTTTACTAAAATTCTTCAAGCAAAGGTTAGATGATCTGTATCATAAATATCATCAAGAGGAGGGGTTCCCTGGGGTGAGCTCGCCCATTTAACGCTCCCTCTTGGTGTACGTAGACCCCTCGGTCTCTGTTCTCTGAGCCCAGCGGAGGAAGCCCCATTCAGAAACGCAACATGTCTATTTTGAAGATACTAGCAAGAAAGATCTTCGACTCTCGTGGAAACCCCACTGTTGAAGTTGATCTCTACACTGAAAAAGGTCTCTTCCGAGCTGCTGTGCCCAGTGGGGCTTCTACCGGTATCCATGAAGCCCTGGAGCTCCGAGACAATGATAAGACCCGCTACATGGGGAAGGGTGTCTCAAAAGCGGTTGAGCACATCAATAAAACTATTGCCCCGACCCTGGTTAGCAAGAAAGTGAATGTTGTGGAGCAGGAGAAGATCGACAAATTGATGATAGAGGTGGACGGCACTGAAAATAAATCTAAATTTGGTGCAAATTCCATATTGGGAGTGTCTCTGGCTGTTTGTAAGGCCGGAGCTGCTGAGAAGGGTGTCTCCCTGTACCGCCATATTGCTGACCTTGCAGGCAATGCTGAAGTCATCCTTCCAGTTCCAGCCTTCAACGTGATCAATGGTGGCTCCCATGCTGGTAACAAGCTGGCCATGCAGGAGTTCATGATCCTCCCTGTTGGAGCGGCAAACTTTAAGGAGGCTATGCGCATTGGAGCTGAGGTCTACCACAACCTGAAGAGTGTGATTAAGCAGAAATATGGACAGGATGCCACCAATGTAGGGGATGAGGGTGGCTTTGCTCCTAATATCCTGGAGAATAAAGAAGCTCTGGACCTGCTAAAGTCTGCTATTAGTAAGGCTGGCTACACTGATAAGGTCGTAATTGGTATGGATGTTGCTGCCTCAGAATTCTTCCGATCTGGGAAATATGACTTGGACTTCAAGTCTCCTGATGATCCCAGCAGATACATCTCCCCTTCTGAGCTTGGGGACCTCTACAAGAGCTTTGTCAAGGACTAGCCTGTGGTGTCTATTGAAGATCCCTTTGACCAGGATGATTGGGGAGCTTGGAAGAATTTCACTGCTACTGCAGGCATCCAGGTGGTAGGGGATGATCTCACAGTGACCAATCCCAAGCGCATTGAAAAGGCTGTGAACGAGAAAGCCTGCAACTGCCTCCTCCTCAAAGTGAACCAGATTGGCTCCATGACTGAATCTCTCCAGGCGTGCAAGCTGGCCCAGTCCAATGGCTGGGGAGTGATGGTTTCTCATCGTTCTGGGGAGACTGAAGATACCTTCATTGCAGACCTGGTGGTGGGCCTCTGCACTGGGCAGATCAAGACCGGTGCCCCCTGCCGATCTGAGCGCCTGGCCAAGTATAACCAGCTTCTCAGAATTGAGGAAGAGCTGGGCAGCAAGGCTAAATTTGCTGGAAGGAACTTCAGAAACCCTCAGGCCAAGTAAGCTCTGTGGCCAGGAGGCCTATGAGCTCGTAGGTGCCAGTCACCTCTGTAGAAGTCTGCTCCTGCCCTAAGAGTGGGCAGCACCAAGTACTAGACCAGTTTTGTTTTGGGCGCAGGGGCCTCCGCTGCTCAACTTCCCTCTCCCTTCCACCTTTCTGTGATGTTCTCACTGCTTTGTTAGAACTGTCTTACACCAGAGATGACCTGATGTTTGGTTCTCTGTCGGAAAACCCTTATCATCTTGTGACTGTGATAGAATCACCTGGTCTCACCCCCAACCCTGGTGTTGATGTGTGGAGCCCTGTCCTTGTGATGCAGTCCCGATGAGCCCACAGGCCAGCTCCTTAGTGGCTTCTATGTGCAGAATAAAAGTATTCAGTAACCCACTGGAAAAAAAATATCATCAAGATTATTGTACAGGTATCATCTCATTTACCAAATGTCTGGGCCATTTCCAACTTTGAAATTCTTTTATTCTTTTACAGAATAGGTTTACTAGATCATAAATGTCTGAAAGGGACCATAAAGTTCTCATCCAACTCCTTCCATTTGAAGAAACTGAGATTTAGAGAGGTTAAGTGACTTGCCTAAGATCACACAGGTTGTAAGGAGAAGATACAACATTCGAATCTGTATTCTCTAGCTCCAAATCCTTCCTTTTCTGCCATACTTTAGTGAATATCTCATAACAATGAAGAGCTTTTTTCAATTCAATTGAAGAAATATTTGTTATCATTAGCAAGATAAAATTTAAATATATTACTTCATTAAATATTTTCCAATTACATTTAAAAAAATTTTAACATTCATTTTAAAAAAGAGTTTCAAATTCTCTCCTCTCCTGTCTCTCACCGACTCCTCAAGAAGGTCACCAATATGATGTTGATTATACGTGTGAAGTTGTAGAAAGCTATCTTCATGTTAGCTATATTACAGAAGAAAAAATACACAAAAATAAGCAAGAAAAATAAAGTGAACAACTTTGCTTCAATCTAGCAAGAGATAAGAATATTTTTGAAAGATTAATAATTTAACATTATTATTGACTTCACATTTTTGTAGCTCTGTAAATTTTCTAGTACCTTCACATTCAGTGTATGGTTAAGCTGACTCCTGAAGATTTAAAAAACATTGTATAGATGTTGCAGATACACATTTACTCATATATTCGCATTCATGTGGTGCATTGCGAAGCACCAAATAAATCAACAGATGATCCATTGTAGTTTGCATACCTGTTGCTCATTAGGATAGAAAACTCGGATTTTTCCCTCTACATAAGTCTTCTCTTGTCTACTTCTCTCTACCTCTCTCTTTTTTGCAATGTACTTTTTCTTTAGGACTATTTTCAGAGTGCTTTAATTTTCAGAGTACCAATTTTCTCAGAACTCCTGATTTCCCAGACTGTCTCTGTCCCCACCATTATGGTTCTTAGTGTTTCGCTTTTATCCTTTCCCTTTTAGTAAAACAAAACAAAACAAATAAATAAAAAGCCTACATCCAAATTATTGTCTTTACAGTTGTAAAATGTTTTGACCTCATCTTGGCCAGTTGGTTCCTAGAGACCTCTACCAGGGCATACACACATGTTGAGTTGCTTTATTTATCCTTTCCCATGCTTTTGGTGCTCTATCTCTACTGCCCTACAGTTTCAATCTTGCTGTCCATGGTGCCATCCTTGGCAGCTATCAGTATCCAGGAGCTCCAGCACTTCAGACAAATTTACTTGAGCTGTGGATGGGAATGGAGAAGTAGACACAATAGGGGGATCAAAAGTGGACAAATTTCCATTAATAGATAAGTTAGCTTAGAAACAGAGGTCATAGCATGTGAAGAGAATGAAAGGTCAGAATCTTTAAAGCATGCAAGGTTTGGGGTAGAAAAGAAGACTGAAAACTCGGTATTAAACTTCTTGAAGAGGGAGAGTGATGACATGGAGGTACATAGATGACAGTAACAGGAATCATGATAGAATGATGTAAGTTTTAAAGCAGATGTAATTACTGAATGATGATGGTAAAGGAAGGGACTGAGCCTGGCAATAGGGAGCAAAGAGAATGTCAACTTCTCCTGGCCCTATGTGTCAGGACATGTGAGAGGAGGAGAGATCAGCTTTGGAGGGGATGACAAAAGTTGTGGAGTCTTTGAGAATTCCAAGAAGGTAAAAATAATGTGAGAGGAAGAAATCTATGATCATGGGAAAATAGTTTAGAGATAGAAGAGACTCTGGACATCACTTTGTCTAAATCTATCTTTTTTTACAGATGTAGAAACTGAAGCCCATAAAGGTTAACAATGAATGCAAAACATGAATGTGCTTGATATTTGACAAACATTATACTTTGAACACAATACAGAAGCAAAGATAAAGCAAAGATAATCCACGTCCCCAAGAAGCTTATATTCTAGTGGGGGAGACCACAGTCATAGAAGAATGGTGACCAGAGAGGGACACTTTAGTGGAGAAAGTTACAGGGATGGTGGGTTGGGGTATATAGGTGCATATTGACATGCCGTATCAAGGAGCAGTAGCAAAATTGATGTGATCATGGTTCCAGCATTGCAGGGAGTAGTGTGGGAAGGGTGGTTGTTGAGACTGTGAGGAACATAGTCCAGGAGGAGGGAATTAAGTGATGCGTGACTAAGACCTTCCTGAAGTATTGGGCCAAGTGAAGGCATTACCAATCAGGACAGAATGGGTAGGGAGACAGGCGGGTCTGTCCTCAGGAAAGAAGTTAAAGCAATGAAACGGTTAGAATCCCACATGCCTAGTGACACTTAGAAAGTTTCAGAACGAGCATGTTAATTCAGCTTCCCTTTCTATAAATCCAGTGCCAATTTCCCTAAACCGAAAAAGAGAAAGATTCCCTAAGGTCAAAGGAGAAAAGTATGTCAGAGGTCAATAGTGCCTAGGGTAAGGCTAGGGTTGTCCTTACTATTTGATGGGATGGGAAGAGAAGCAGTAGCCTGTAGGTGGGGACCATCTGCTTTTGCTGCTGACCTCACACCTGCTCCTGAACATCTATTCAAAGCAGATCTCTAGGCTATATGACTCATTGAAAGAGAAAATGTGGTGAGCACATTTTAAAATCAGTGGAAAGGCACCCCAGAATATAGGTATGCCAATCATAGGACCCCAATGGAGCAAAGTATAGCCTGGGACTTGGTACGGTTTAGCACAAGGATAGGGTGCATGTGTAGGGGCAGTGAGAAGTTCACCACCTGGTGGGAGTAATAGTGTATTCTCCAATCAGTATCTGAGGCAAAGTCCCAGTTGCCCCATATTAATTGCAATTTTGACAATTCCAAATTCATTTTGTTTCCTATATTCAGAACCATGGGGTAAGGTCTCCTTCAATTCCCCTCCAATCACTTACCAAGTTTGGTGTATTCCACTTCTGCAATCTGTCTTTGATTTGCCTCATCAAATGCCCTATCCTCATTACTGCCACCTGGACTTTTACTATAGCTCCCTTTCAGGCAGTCCTTCTTCCACTCCTGCCTTTCCCATTCTCTTCACTAATTCATCTGCCAATCCCCTTCCAGTATAATCTTTTGCATGCATCGGTTTATCATTTCATTCATTATCGTTCAGTGACTCCACTTTGAATTTCCTGCAAGTAAAGGTCAAACTCTTTATCTGAATGCCAGTATTTATTTTTTTTACAAGTAAATTTCTTATTAATTGTCACTAAATGGAGTTTGTAACATTTGTTCAATATAGCGGAGTACATTAATCCACTACACTTATCTATCTGAGCTCTCTTTGTTGCATTGAAATGTTTTTAATGTCTGCCTTTTGTGCTGTCCTTTGATTTTATTGATTAAAATACATTAAATTAAACAAACAAAAATCACTCTTTCTTTCACATTCAGGGCCCCTCACCACATGGTAGCTTCATCTCATGTTACTCTCTTCTGAGACTTCTATGTTTCAGGACTATTCTTTGCCCCACTTCACCCCTGTCATGGCCTGTGCACCCCTTTTGCTTACAAAGTTCTCAATGCCTAGAATGTCTTTCCCTTCTTTTATTTGTTAGGGAAATTCCTCTGTGTGCTTGAAACATCAACTCAAGTGACACTCATGTTGAACATGGAATCATGGGACCTAAATTTAAATTCCTACTCGACAACTTACTACCTACGTGACCTGAAGCAAATCCTTTACTCTCCCTGGGTTTCAGGTTCTTCATTGGCAAATGTGAGTGTTGGACTAGGTGGCATCTGAGATCTTTTCCAACTCCAGATCTGGGATGCCATGATCTCTGGAAAGCCTTTCTTTGTTAATGATGACCTTCCCCCTCCCTTATACCCAATAGCTTTGGGTTTTGCACTTCTCTGATATGCTTGTCAGGCTAATGTTATGTTATTCCATTTTCCATTGTAAATAATTCATATCCTGATACAAAATTTCCTTTTAGTAATTATCCTGTGGATGGCATCTTTGACCTCTTTGTTCCTTAGGCTATAGATGAGGGGGTTCAACATGGGGATCACTGAAGTATAAAACACAGAGACAAGTTTATTGGTATCTGTGGAGAAACTTGAGTTAGGCCTCACATAGACAAAGAAGAGGGTCCCATATAAGACGGTGACAGCAGTGAGATGAGAAGAGCAGGTGGAGAAGGCTTTCTGTCTCCCTTCTGCAGAGTGGATCTTCAGGATGGCCGTGAGGATGTAGATGTAGGAGACAAGGATGGTCAGGCCACTGAAGACACCAACAATCCCAGCAATAACCAAAACTAATAACCTATTGATGCTGGTATCAGCACATATGAGGGAGAGGAGGGGGAAAATGTCACAGAAGAAGTGATTAATGACATTTGGGCCACAGAAGGGGAGACGGAAAGCAGCAGGAGTGTGAATCATGGCATCTATGAACCCAACAGCATAGGGGATAGCCACCAGGTGGTTGCAGTGTTTCTGGGACATTGCAATGGAGTAAAGCAGTGGATTACAAATAGCAACATAGCGGTCATAGGCCATGGATGCCAAGAGGAAGCATTCAATGGCCACAAAAAACCCAAAAAACCATTGCTGTAAGGCACAGCCCAGAAAAGAGATTGTTTTTCTCTCCTCAAAGAAGTCTCTAAGCATTTTGGGAACTACTATGGATGAGAAGCTCATGTCTACAAAAGACAGGTGGCTGAGGAAAAAATACATAGGGGTGTGAAGGCGGGCATCAACTCGTATGAGGACAATCATTCCCAGATTGCCTGTCATGTTAAAGAGATAAAAAAATAGAATGAGAAGGAAGAGGATGACCTGAACTTTGGATGATACTTCAAGCCCACAAAAATGAACTCAGTGACTCTGGTGTAGTTTCTGCTGGCCATTTATTCCTTTCTTGCTTTCTGCTGAAAGAAAAAAAAATATACTGCCATAAGATTGTGGGACTTTGAGTTAGAAAGGCTCTTATGAGCAAGTTGTAGAGCTGGAAAACACCTTATCATCTAGTTCAACCCTTCTGCCTTGCAGATAAGGAAACTGAGGCTTAAGACCATTAATATCACATCGTTACTATGGAAGAGACAAGATTTAAATATAAGAGCCCTAATTTCTGATCCACTCTACTGCCCTGTCATCAGAATCAGCACCTTCAATCATATAATGCTGTGTTTACAAAGACATATCCACCATCTCTTGGGAGAAGGGAGAGAGTTGCTTTGTTTTTTTTTTTTTGGTGGTTGTAGTAGTGGCAGTAGTGTTTTTTTGGGCCATTTAATTTTTGGATAAAAATTATGTCAATGGCTTGGGAATTCATGTGATTTAAATATAATTGAAAGACTATGGACTATAATGGAGTCTATAATTAGAAATATGTAGATGAACTTAATATACAACATGGTAAAATTGTGGTTTTGTGATGAAGAATTAAAGAATGTGTGTTAAAATATTGTGAACTAAATGTTAAATCAGCTCAAAACAAGTGACTGTAATAAAAGGAGGACATATTGCACAGTAATATTTTTAAGGTGTAAAAATTTGTAAGGTTTATTGGATATCAACAAATTTAATTATGATACTTGGTCCCAAGTAATTCATTGATAGCTATAGAATCATATGGTCTATAATTGGGAAAGATCTTCAAGAGCCTCTTGCTCAGACTCATCATTTTATATGTGGGTAAACTGAAGCCCAGAGAGGAGAACTGGCTTGTCTGAGCTCACCCAGCTACTAAATGAAGAACTGAAATTGAGTTCCAATTTCTAGTCGCCAAATGCAGGACTGTTTCTTGTCTGCCATGCTGCCTTCCTGCCCCAACCTATCTCGAAATATAGGACTAAAGGAGCCTATTTATCTATTTCTGTTCCCTGGAGATAGAAAAAAATAATCAAGGGTGGATTGGGAATACCAGCATTATTGGGCAGTTCAGAGGGCTATAGGACCACAACTGACCCCACTGGGGAGTGAATCCTAAGGAATCATACCTAGAGAACATAACTTTCAAATATGTTAAATATGTTAAATAAATAAATTAAAAAAAAAAAAGAATGGAGAGGCCCCTTAAGACTCCAACAACCCCAGCCATGATGAAAAGGATTAACTACTGGTGCTCATCTCTAAAGGAAGCACTAATTTAATGACCCTCATGTGGGAGAAACTGGTACAAAGTTAGGGCCCAGGGAAAAGCTGTCACTGGCTCAAAGGTCCTGGGGAAATCATAATGAAACTGTGATGAACCGTAAATATACAGGATATATATTTCACAGCAAAAGGGGGCACCCGTTGTTTGTGCTATAACTGTCAAAAGATCAAAAAGTATTGGGAAGGAAGGAAGGAAGAAAGGAATGAAAGAATCAAGCAATGAAAGAAAGAAGAGGGAAGGAAGGAAGTCCAGTAGTAAAGAAATATTATTTAAGAAATAATGATATATTGTGCACTAATATTGACCAAAGCAATCAATTGTAAGTTCGTTTGAAGTCAAATCAAATTAATTTGAATCAATTCAAGCACAATATTTTCTTTCTTTAAGCTTCTCCTTAACATTGACGTTGTGCAAGGCATAGTCTAGGCTCTGAAGACACAAAGTGTTTTTTAAAGTGCTTAAATCCCTTTCCTTAAGAGAGGCGATGTGGCATAGCGGAGAAATGTCCAGACTTGGATTCAGGAAGACCCAGATTGGGATCCTCCTTCTGACACTCACTACCTATGTGATGAAGGGCGAGTTATTCAACTTCTTTGAGCCTCAGTTTCCTCATCTCTAAAATGCGTTCCCAACATCTGTATGCCTGCCACCCAGGGTTACCCGGAGGCTTATGATGTATATGAAGTGTCACAATTGTTGCTTGTAATTATTGGTGTTTGCTCTTCATTGGGGGCATTCACCTTCCTTACCACCCTTCCTCCACAGGCCCCTCCAAGGCTTCACCGTCAGAAGGCAATTTCTGGCAAGTGCTTCCAAGTGATAAAGCTTTCAAGTATGAGCCCAGGATTGGACTGTGGACCTGGCCTCCCAGGACCAGGCTAGCTAATTAGGGATAAGCTATCACCAAGCTGGTTAAAAGGTGATACATTCTGGGGCCACAGGAACTTTCAAAGACCATCTGCTACATTACCAAGGTGCAGCATCTTCAGCACAGCAAGCGTAGCCACAATAGTATTCTTTGGAATATTGAAAGTTATTCATACTCCTCATTAACGAAAAGATTAAAGAAATCTATATTATTTCTCTCAGAATCACAAAATCTCAGCCTAAGAAAGGACCTCAGCAGTCATCTAGTCCTATCCGTACCTGAAAAAGAATTTCTCCGATCATCTGAGTGGTCTCTCCTCTAACCCCTACTGGGGGTTAAGACCTTTAGGAAAATGGAACCTCTCTATTCCCCCATATAGCTACTTCCAGTTTGGGAGAGTTCCATTTACTGGCATTTTTCTGATAGCAAGGCTGATTTTTTGATAATAGAGCTATTCTCTAGAGTCAAATAAGATGAATATGATCCTCTACTATGTGAGATCACTTCAAAGACTTGAAGACACAACACACCTGACTCTAGGCTAAAAATTCCCACTTTCTTCAACCAATTCTTATATTTTGCAGTCACCAATCCACATGTAGTTCAGGTCACAGAATAAGAACTTTAGAGCTGGAAAAAATTTCAGTGGCTATCTTATCCAGGGGTTCTTAAATGGTGAACATTTTAATGTAAATTCTATAGGTGTGTCATATAGACATATACACACAGATACACACACAATATGGTTTCCTTTGTAATTTTATGTATTTTTAGGCATATAAATTATTATGAGGGATCCATAGCTTCCTCTGGACTGCCAAAGGAGTCCATGACTCAAAAAAAAGGTTTTTTCCTTACCCTTTGTGGTCTCTTGTTTCTCCTCTCTGAAGTGGGCACGGACCCCAGAGTTCATCACAATACCTCACAAAGTGCATCAGTACAAAAGAGCGGTGTGGCACTGTCAGCTCCCTTACTTGGCTGCTTGTAATACAAAGAGTGATGTTCAACTAGCCTTTTCCAGGGCTGAAACTTGAAATGACAGTCCACGTTTCTATCTATGGATATCATATCTCAATGTTTTCCTACTGAGGGACTGTTCCTTTGCAACATTCTGGAAGCCCTGCCACAGTTGATTCTCCTAGGGGAGTGAGGTGAAGATGAGAGAGGCATGGATGATTTTTTTCTTCTCAGGAAGCCCTGATATGGAGGAAAGAAATTATGGATTTTATTTTTAAAGTAGTGATTATGTGTGCATTTTAAACTGGGAAATTAAGCTCCCTGAAACACATGTACATACACCCCTATATTTCTCAGGTACCTAGTACTTTAGAGGCATTTATCTTTGCAAACTTAGAGTCACACTCAGTATTTTCTCTTCTTTTGTTGGCCCTACATCATGGCTACAAAAAGACATTTTTCATTTTAAATAATCAAGCCCATTAAGAGTGAACAATGAAATATACCAGCAATTGAACCACACATAGTCCTTGGGCTGACTAATGGCCGTGCCATTATAATGGTCAGCTGGAAGCTAAACATAATATCATTGCACATGGTCCCCACTATTTCATTCTCAAATGCCTTAGTTTGCTGGGAACTCCTTGTTAGATCCAACTGTTTTTGAATGGACACCTTAATTTTCTTAAAATGTTTAAAGAGAGGGGAAATTTTTTTTAAAGTTTTAACTTACAGGTTCTTGATTGTTTTTCTTTTTCCTTTTAAAGGTAACAAGAGGAGGGTCTGAATGGATCGCCCAATCTTCTGTTTCTCAGAAATTTCTCTCTCATCACTCTTCCCTCACCCTTCAGCACTCACCCACTACCACCTCAGCACACAGAGGACCCGATTCCATAGCAGAATTGTAAAACTTCTTTGGGAAAAAGAGGGAGCATTTTCTTCCCAAGAAGCACAGTTTTATCTCCTTTGTCTTGGGGAAATATTCTCCCTCAAGTGTCCCCTTCCTTGGGAGTTATGCTATTAAGAGATAAACTAATTAGATGGGACTTAACCATCTTTATAACTTAAACTGGTCCATAGAGATTCTGTTTAATGTGAATATGCAATATTTTCTTTCTTTAACTAAAGGAATTTTTAAAATTTTCTTGTTGAAGCATTCTTCAAATTTTCAAAATCCTATGCAAAAGCCAAAGCTCTTGGGATCACTCTGTACCACTAATACCCAATTCAATCCCCCATAATAGCCCCCATTTCAATAGAACCTTGGGGTCTAAAACATGTTTTCTTTGTAAAAATCACTGGAAATAGAGAGTGCTAAGTAGTGTCCTCATTTTCTAGATATGGATAATAATGCTTAACCAGATTAAGTGACTAGTACAAATCTACAGGCAGTTTATCTAATAAAATATTCTTTCCCCTATACTGTACTGTTCTGTGTGTAATAAAGCAGTCACTACTCTTTGCTGACTCCAGTTTCATCATCCAAAACATAAGAAAGATAGACTAGATATCCTCTTAAGATACCTCCAACTCTAAATATATGATCCTGTGATCCAACCCCAGCATTGACATTAAGGTTTGCTACCATATTTGCTCTGCATGAGACAAGGTGATTCATACATACTTTTGGATAGGGATAGAATTCTAAGTTCAAATAAAAATTTGACAAGTTGATATTTATTAGCTACATGACTCTTGGTTGAGCCTTAGTTTCTTCATATGTAAAAACATATATATATATAACGTTTGCAGATTTTAGGTTGACATGGGACTGAAAAATAGATAATTGATGTAAAGTGCTTTGAAAACCCTACAACACTGTCGAAATACAATTTGTTGTGGTTTGAACGAATAACACTCTAGATCTGAGTTGCAATACAATCTCAGACATTTCCTAATAGTGTATACTTTGAAAAGTTAATTAACTTCATGGGTCCTTGTTTCCACAATCTGGCTAGCAGCTTCTGTGGGGGAGTAAGATCTACCCACAGCCAGCACCCGGAAAGCTGCCAACAGCACAGGTTCTTTTGATCTGCTTAACTAAGGAAAGCAAGGTGAAGGGCTTGGCAAACTTACTTTAATTCAGCATACAAACAGCATTCACTTGGTTCAGGGGAAAAATCCAGCACCCTGAACTTCAGAACAAAATACAAACAAATTACAAATATCAACAGACAGACCCAATACAATTCATAGTTACCAACATCTAGGTTTAGCCCGGGAGCTCAGAACAAGGGTTGGCTCAGAGTCACATGTGCCACCGCTGCTGTGAGTAAGAGAGCTCCAAAGAACAAACAGCTAACCCCTGGTTTTTATATCTTTTTCAGAGTCAAGGGTGAGTCACACATGTGACTCACCCATGTGACCTAGAATTGTCACAGAGGTGGACTTAAACCCACGTGGTCTAAAAGCCTCTGCTCTCCCAGACATGTAAACTAGACCCTCCCTGGAGTTAGCCCCACCTTGGGTCCCACCTTAGTTGCCAATCCACACCCACTAAGGTTTTACACCTAATAGGGGTTTGGGCCTGGGTCTTAGCACTTAGTAAGACTCAATGAAATACACTGAATTAATCAAAGCAAACAAAAGCCAAACTCTTCAAGGGCACTTGTTGAACTAAGTGCTAAGGAGCCCATTTTTGGTTACCAACACAGTCCTCAATTTCCCCATTTTAAAATGGGCATCATAATTGTTGTACTATCTACCTCAAGGAATTGTGAGCTTCTTGCAAACTTTTGAATATCATGGAAAAATAATTATTATAATTATCATTAGAAAATGTTTTCAATCATGCATATTTCCTTAATAGTCACTTGGTCCCCCATTTTTTCAGTTCTGAATATTTTGCAGAGCACTTTTACATATAGTGTCACCACAACAATCTTATCAGGTTGGGAGAGTATTACTATTGAACCAGCTTTTCAGAAGAGGAAACAATGGAGAGGTGAAGGGACTTTCCCAAGGTCACCACTGAACCAGACACTCAGAAAACATATTAAGATATTAAGGATTGGTCAGAATGTTATCAGAAAGTGAATAAATCCTTTATCTGGGTCATGTAACTCATAATTCTTAAAAGAAAAAAATAAAGGTTCATATTCCCCAAATTATTTTTTTCCCTGGAAGAAAAGCAACAAGGAAGTCTGTGACAAAACCCTTTTTTCTGAATTCTTCTATTACTCAAAACTAGTTGGTATCCTCAAGGCTTGAAATATTCACTTTAATGTTTTTCCCTTTTAATTATAAATGTCACAATAATTTGTGTATGTATTGAAAATTAAATATATATATATATATATATATATATATATATATATATATATATATATATATATATGTGTGTGTGTGTGTGTGTGTGTGTGTGTGTTGGGCTACCTAGTTTGGAGCAATGATGCCATTCTGTGACAAAATGGAATATCAGAATTATTTTTACTAAACCACTCTTATAAAACTAGCAAAATATGTGATATTGAATAAATGAATAAATAAATGAATTAATGAAGGATTTACTGAGCACATACCATCTGTAACGTACTAGGCTAAATACCCATGATTAAATAGATAAGTACGATAGCCCTTGATTTCCAGGAACTCCCACTCTAATGGAGGAGACAACACATACGGAAGGTTTCAGCTGCAAGTCAGATGAAAAGGTCCCCTAATCTTTAGGGTAAAGCAACAAACCAGATGGTACTTCCTATACTTAAATGTCATTTCTACTTGTTTGTTATCTTGTTGTTTTCTTTAATAAAATTATTTCTTGTTTCTTTAATTTGTTTTTGATCTACATATCTGTTAAGATTTTATTATTTAGTCTCCAAATGAGTTTGACCTTTATTGACTATTATTTTACTATAAGGATGTTTAATATGTCTGCTTTTCTACATTTATTTATGAATTTTCATGGCCAAACATACAGCCATTTTATAATAAGTGCACCAAGCTAAGCTCAGTTAAATGTATATTCTTTTTGACTCCCATTTAGTATACATCAGAGATGTGCTATATTTAAATTTCATTTCAGGTTCTCAATTATATATATTTTTTTCTCTTGAGGAAATTGGTCAAGGTCTGAAATGGGACACCAAGCTCCTAACTACTGTAACAATGCTAACCATTTTCCCAAAGTATTTGCAGCACTTTTACTTTATATTATAATAGTACTATCTGTTGTTGTTGTTCTTGAGTCATTTTAAGTTGTGTCTGACTGTGACCTCATTTAATGTTTTCTTGTGAAGATACTGGGAAAGGCTGGCATTTCCCTCTTCAACTCATTTTACAGATGAGGAAAGTGAGGCAAACAAGGTGAAGTGACTTGCCGAGGATTATACAGCTAATAAATATCTGAGGCCCAATTTGAACTCAAATCTTCCTGATTACTGGCCTGGCACTCTATCTACTGTCATCTAGCTGCCCAATTATAATAATAACTAACATTTCTATAACTTTTTTACAGTGTTAAGTGACTTGCACAGGGTTAAACAGCTAGTAAGTTGCTGAGTCCGAGTTTGAACTCATGGAGATGAGTCTCCCTATGCTCTATCCACTGTGCCAACTAACTGCCCTCATTGTTCTAGTGATGCTGTTTGACCTTGATTAACATTTTATTTTTATGCAAAGTAAATCCGAATGGAAAAATCTTTGACCAGATTTGAGCCAAATGGGTGCCACAGAGAATTGAAACATTTTCTGCTATTTGAGAGCAGGATTGCCCAGTAGTTATTTCACTTAAATAAGCAGCAAGCACTTTGCCACATCAGGAAGAAAATAGTGAACTGTCATTCTTTCAATTTGAAACAAATAAGCAAATAATAACCCTTCCTCAGTTTTGCTGTTCTCTTCCAAATAAGTTCTGAGGATTGTTGTCCCAACTCTCACTCTCACAAGTAAGTTATGGGTCTCAGAATAAGGCTACATTTTCCCATCAAGGCTGTCGAGGTACCTGAGGAGTCATAGATGATTTTCTGATTTCATCAGCCTATGTCCCCAGCAGTATGCTTCTCCCAAGGATTAGCAGTGGAGAATCAACCAGTCAGCCAGCTTTAAGTAGCTTTTACAAAATGGATTTATTAGGGTTATCCAATAAGAGTAGCACAGAACGTCCCCCAAAGACTCTGACCTCCTCTTTCATTAGCACATCCTGAGTCCCAGGGGAAAGGAATTTTAAGTTCAGAACACATATGAGGTGACTTCCAGCTTCTAATTGCTGGGAATCCTTTTGTCCCATTTGTGGAGGGCTCAAGCAATTCCACTTAAGCTTGATAAGTCTGCATCTAGTGTCTTTTTGGCTTCTGATGCAGACACTGCCACCAACCACTGTCGTCCAGGTTGTGCTCCTGGATGGGAGACCAATCCAAAGATGGGAAGTATAACATCTAGAGGACTTTTGGAAGATTACAAAGTCCTCCTGAAGCCAATGGTGGAGTGCGGGGGGTGGGGTGGGAGGAAGAGAAAGGAGCTCAACGCTGAGGCTTCTCCCTTCCTTCCAGGTGGTTTGTTGGTCCCCAGGGATTTGCTGCAATGTTCTCTTGGGATATGATACATTTTGTGGTCATTGTAGCTGTTACTGTTGTGGCTGCTGCTTCAGTTGTTTTTTAAGTGGTCACCTTTACTTTATTGAATTTCCTCCCCACCTCCCCTGCCTCAGGAATATTTACCAGAGAGACCTACTATCTGGTCTAGGCTGGTCCTTCAAACAACCCTCAATACCTCAATGGCTCAAGGGAATAAAGACCCAGCCATTGATATTATTTCCTGTCCCCTAAGTAAAAAATGTCCTTAGGGCCACTAGCATCTCTCAGATGACTGGCTGGCAGACTAACAAGGGCAACTTAGAGGCAGGAGACCATACATAAAGCTCTCACTGTGTGTCCTTGTTGTGAATCCTTTCTATGATATACCTAAGTAAATGTTTTTTCCCCATTAGATAACTTATGAGTGTCTTATTTCATTACAATATCAGACCTAAAATATTGGAGTACTAATATGAGAGAAATAAGACCACAATATCTAGCTGCCTCAAAATAAAAGCAAATATGAAATGCGAGTAGAAGGGCAAATAAATCAGTGAAATAAAATAAAAGAATAGATCTGAAACAAGCTGTGCTTAATCAACAGTGGTGGCTTGATTCTAGAAAGCCTGGGTCACGAAGAAAACTTGGATTCCAATTCTGGCTCCAACATAACTGGGTCCATCAATCAATAAACATTTATTAAACACCTACCAAGTGCCGGGCACTGTGCTAAGAGCTGGATGATGTTAAACACAGCTTCCCTAGGCCTTAGGTACCTCTCCTGTAAAAGGCAAACTTGGGCTAGATGATTTTTATATGACACAAGAATGAATATCAGGCTTGGTATCAATTTATGTTGGAAAAGCACTGAGGCCATTTCCTAGACTCAGAAGTCACCCTGGCAGGCCAAGAGCAATCACAGCTGAGAGATCCTACGGCATGGCTGCTAGGACTTCTCTAGTCTATTCACCACCTATCAACGTCTCTTGCCCCCTTGTCAACTGAACTTCATCCAGAGAATAACATAAATGAACCTTTTTCTTACTTGCTCAATAGAGGCATCTTCCTTTCTAAAGTCCTTCTGAATGCATTTTTCACTTCCTTGTTCCTCAAGCTATAAATGAAGGGGTTCAACATGGGGATCACTGCTGTGTAGAACACAGACACCACCTTGTTGAGATCCAGTGAGAAGCTTGCACTGGGTCTCACATAAATAAAGAAAAGGGTTCCATACATGATACTGACAGCAGTCAGATGGGAGGAGCAGGTGGAGAAGGCCTTTGACCTCCCATCAGCGGAGCGGATACTCAGGATGGCTATCAGGATATAGATGTAGGAGACAAGAATGGAGAGGCCACTTAAGACTCCAACAAGCCCAGCCATGATGAAAAGGATTAACTTAATGATGTGAGTATCAGCACATGCAAGGGAGAGCAAGGGTGAGACATCACAGAAGAAATGATTGATGACATTCTGGCCACAGAAGGGTAACCAGAAGGTTAAGGCCATATGAGTAGTAGAGGCCAGAAGGCCCATGGTATAAGGTCCAATCACGAGCTGTACACAGACACTCTGGGACATAACTGTATACAGTAATGGGTTGCAGATTGCCATACACCGGTCATATGCCATTGCAGCTAAAAGGAAAGACTCGGTGGTTACAAAGAGTACAAAGAACCACAACTGAGTTGCACAGCCCAGGAAAGAGATGGTTTTCTTCTCCACAAAGAAGTCAGCCAACATCTTTGAGGTAACAGTAGAAGAAGAGCAGACATCCACAAAGGACAAGTGACTGAGAAAAAAGTACATGGGGGTGTGAAGCTGGGAGTCTATCCATATCAGGATGATCATGCCCAAATTCCCTACGAGAGTGACCAGATAAAAAGACAGAAACATCAGAAAGAGGACAATTTGCTGTGGGAGATGATTTCTAAATCCCAAGAAAAGAAATTCAGTCACCATCGTTTGATTCTTAGCTTCCATTATATGTTGAAATCTGCAAAAGAAAGGAAAGAACATTTCTATTAATAAAACCATCTCCTGCTTCCAAGTCTAGGCATAAGTGAGTCATCATATCTAGAATGTTCTTACTCCTCTCCTCTGCCTCTTAAGAAGAATGAAAATTACTAGCCTTTCTATATTGCTTTAAGCTTTTTAAAGCTCTTTACAAATGCTATCTTATTTGATTCTTGTAACAACATGGGGTAGTAACCCCAATTATCTCCTTTTCCAAATAAGGAAACCAAGGTGGGCAGATTAAGTGGCTTGCCAAGACCACTATATTAACAAGTATCTGAAGTGGTATCTAACCACAGGCCTTCCTGGCTCCTTATCTGGCACTCTATCGATAGTACAATTTACCTGCCTCTAGGATCCCTAGCTTCTATCAAGGCACAACTCCAATGTTACTGTGTAGTAGCAAATTTTCCTGATGTCCTCCACTTCATTGCTCTCTTTCTTTTGAAATGACTTTGTCCGTGCCTCACACTGATTATCTCTTAATATTTTCTCATCTTCCTTATTCCCTACTCCCTAGTAAAATCAAAATTCTTTGAAGGCAGGAATGGTTTTGTCTTTTTGTCCCCAGAACCTCACATTGTGTTTAATGACATGACACACAATGACATAATGCTTGATTAATGCTGACAAATGGAAACAGTTCCTGACTCAAGCCTTCTGAAGTCTTCATCGGAACCTATTATTTGTTTTCTTTTCATGTATCCATTTGCTCTCGAAGGCAGATATTTCAGGTACAGAGAAAAACGAAACAACTGAAGCTGGGGTGTCATGTTGACTTACAACTGAGAAAGAGCAAAATTTTATATCTACATATCTGTGTGTGTGTTTGTGTGTGTGGTCTCTCTCTTGCTCTGAATCACCCATGACCTCCAAGGTCATCTAATCTAACCTGACCTAAATCTAACCAGCACATGTTACAGTTGAGTACACTGAAGCCCTAAGAGGTGAACTGATTCGCTCACAGTAAATGGTAGAACTGGTCCTTCAGGTCCTTCAGCTCCAAATCCCATGTTCTATGCATTCAGAGACACAATTTGAACCCAGGTTTTCCTGTGTCCAAGCCCAGTACTAAGTCATACGAATGAGTTCATGTACATATACATGCAGGAGATTTTCAGCAGTAGCGAAATACCACTTAGATTCAATGGCTAGCACAATAGTATTCTCAGGGACCATTGTTGTCACTCTCCCTTAGAGACAGCATTTTTGTCTACACAGGAGCATAGAACAAGAAGAGGAATGGACTTGAGAGGGCATTTAGCCCAAACCTCTCATTTCACAGATGAGGAAACTGAGGCCCCGAAGAAGTATGATTTCCCTAAATTTCCATAAGTATCAAAGAGCATAACTGTGATTTGAATCTAAGACCTCTGATTCCATAGACATTGTCCTTTCCACTGTACCAACCTGTCCAGGCATATCCTGACATCTTCATGATATTAAAGTCACTCTGCAATTCCACTAATTCTGTTATAAAATAATAGCCTCGTATAAGATGAGCATGAAAATTCCTTCCAGTTCTGTGTATTTAAAACACCTGATTTAATTGCAGGCAGCTTGCCCTAGTAGATGGAGTGCTGGACATGGGCTCAGGAGGATCAGGGTTCAAATCCTCTCACAGATGGACAGTTACCAGCTTTACAGCCCTATGCAAGTTCCTTCAGTTTCCTGAACCTCGGTTTCCTGTCTACAATGAGGGTAAGAGAGCCTATTCACTTACCTCATTGGGTTGTAGGGAGGATCAGATGAGATAGCACATGTCAAATGTTTTGCTAGACTTAAAGCACTCTATAAACATGAGTTATGGATATTATCACAGTCCATCGTTTCATGTTGTGAGATCACAGACTAGTTGGTCGGAGCTGATCTCTTTTAAGAAGTCTGGGTATTGTTTTTGTTCAGTTCTTAACAACCTTTTTTCATTGAGCCCCAGGATAGTTTGTTGAATGTAGTTTCTCTGGGGAATCCACTCTTAGAGAGAATTTTTCACTGAATATTTCAAAGCGAATCACCAAACTTAAAGGAAGCTATTCATAACTAAGAAGATTTGAAGGAAGTCAATCCCATCTTCCCATGGGGCCAAGTGTCACAGCTTCTTTTTACCACATAGAAAAGAAAGATTCCATTCTGTCCCAACAAATCATGGAGTCCTCTAACTGCTCTGAAACGAGAATAGGTACTCCTATATTCTGTTTAGGATCTATGTATAGATCTGTAGTGATCTAGTATAAAAGAGCTTGCCTTCTAAATGGAATGTGATTTCCTTGGTCAGAAGCAAGCACTCTGATAAATTCAGACCTTGGAGGTTTTTATACCTGTAGGTGAGGAATTAAAATGATTTTCAGTGCTTGAGTCTAATACTAACCTGTAGAAGGGTGTTTGCTGACAGAAAAAGTCCCTGGGGGAAATCCTCATTAGGGGAATCCAATTAGAGGAAATCCAAATTAGGAGCATGGCACTTGGAGCTAGAAGAGAATTTGGAGGTCATGAATTACTTTGGTGGAGCAAAGGGAGACCCAGAGAGGAGACCCTACATTCAATAATGATAGCTTCCCATGGAGAATATAGACTCCAAAGAGTGGTATATATATTGACCCAAATATTGTAAGTAAAATCAATATGGAAACCCAACAGAACTATCAGTTACAATAGTCAGTTTTCGTACAATACTTCCAAAGTCTAACATCACATCCCTCCCTTCTCTTAACAGTTGGTAAAGTGTTTGAGAAGAAGGAAATCACACGGTTAAGCTTAGAAGAGCAGTCATCTAGTCCAGGGCTTCTTAAATTGTGGGTCGCAAACAATGGGGTTGTGATCCACAGTTTAAATGGTGCTAAAGGGGTCACAAGTGAAAAAAAAAGTTTAAGAAGTCCTGATTCTAGTCCAATCCTATCATTTTACAGATGATGAAGCTGAGGCTCACAGAAATAAAGTGACTTGTCCAAGGTCACATGGATACAGTGGCAGAGTCGGTGGGGGCTTGTTCTTTGTAAGAGAGTATGTTATTTGGTCATTCAGTGGGAAGTACCTGTTGTTCCACCTTGCCTTTTTCTTTTCTTTTTGGCTCCCTGTTGGAATGGTAAAGATTAATAAGGAGTAAAGTAAGATTTCTCAGGATTACTCATGAACCCATAATAGTTCAAAACACAGTATCTCACAATTCGTGGCATTTCAAATACACAACGTAATTTAATTGTAAAAATACTACAACATATTCTATGATCTATCATTCCATCATCTTAGTAAGAGAGTCTTAGACATGAGAATTTCATTTTTAGTGTAACTAAAC
Organism: Trichosurus vulpecula; assembly: GCF_011100635.1. NCBI lineage: Eukaryota > Metazoa > Chordata > Mammalia > Diprotodontia > Phalangeridae > Trichosurus > Trichosurus vulpecula. Next base: position 269,067,966 of record NC_050578.1, read on the forward strand.
AAAAGATTAAAGACAGACTTCTGGGGATAGGGGAAACTAGTAAAGGAAATACTACCTCTAAGCTTTCCCAACATTTCCATCCAAACAACTTAACAATAACTCTCAAATTGAATTCTGGATTGACAGAGCCAACAAAAGGTCAAGGTGTGACAACTGAGGAGTAATTGCTGATGACTCATTGCTAGAATTAGAATTTAAAAACATGTTTCATTTGTAGCTTAGGCACATCCACAGTGGTTCCTGAAGACCAAATGAGCCTTAGGTTATAGAAGTCACACAGTGGACTGAAGGACTTGCAGCTGGTAGAGAGAAAGTTAGAGAAGAATCTGTGCCAAGATCAAAGGGACCTCCTCTAAAGGTATCATGGCATTTCTTCTTCCATTTTTTTTCTTCTTAAGGAAGAATTTTCAAGGAAGAAGTATATTTTAGTGCTGACAATGGCCAGGATCGAGCTGTGACATGTATGGTATCTCTAATATCCTCAGACCAAGTTTTCTGGTGGCCCAATTAGCCTGTTGAAACTTTGTGGGAAGAAAATCTGCAGGGGACTGTTTAATCTTTGTGACATCAGGATTTAGCACAGTGCCAGATGCACAGTAGGTGCTTAATGAATGCTTATTGTCTTAAACTGAATTGCATAACTGTAAATACCAAGCAACAGGCTCCGGGAGTTGTATTTCTTCTTAATAATCATAGCTCACATTTACAAAGCACTTTGTAGTTTTCCACGTGATTTAACATTCATTGTCTCCCCTGTGATAATCTTAGATTCAGAGCTGGACCTGAGATCTTATTGTAGGATCTTAGATTTGGAAGGGATCTTAGTGATCACAGTAACACCAGGTAAGAACTGAACCTGAGATCCTGTTGTAGGATCTCAGATTAAGAAGAGATTTCAGTGATCACAGTAACACAGCTCAGAGCTGGAAGGAATCTCAGAGCCTATTAAGTTCGACTTGTTCATTTTATAGATGAGGAAACTGTGATGTGACTTGTCCAAGGTCACAGAGGTAATAAAGGGCATCATCAGGATTTGAACCCGTGACCAAGGCAGGCATTTGTTAGGATTTGAACTTTGACTCTTGATTTGTTGCTCTTTCCCCAGGACCACACTGCTTCCTACCATTCATTCTTTACAACTACCCTATGGGATGGATTTTGTTATTATTTCCATTTTGTAGCTAAAGAAACTGAGGCTCAGAGAGGTTAAACCCTGACGTGGCCAAGGTTACAGAGTCACTGAACCTATGAGGTAGAATTTAAACACAGGTCTTCCTGATGCTAAGGAAGAGCACTACCCATTATATCACCCTGCCTCTCCAGCTAGTGGAGCAGAAAATTCCCACTGTGGGAGATACTTAGCAGTTCTGTGTTCCTGGAGCTTGCCAGCTCTCTTTGTCTTGCTAAGGCTTCAAGCCCTAGACTTCTTTTTCCCCCCCTTTTTTTGGATTATTTATTTATTTAATATTTTTAGTTTTCAGCATTGATTTTCACAAAAGTTTGAATTACAAATTTTCTCCCCATTTCTACTCTCCCTCCCTACTCCAAGATGGCATATATTCTGGTTGCCCTGTTCCCCAGTCAGCCCTCCCTTCTGTCACCCCACTCCCCCACCCCCATCCCATTTTCCCTTAGTTTCTTGTAGGGCAAGATAGATTTCTATGCCCCATTGCCTGTATATCTTATTTCCTAGTTGCATGCAAAGACTTTTTTTGAACATCTGTTTTTAAAACTTTGAGTTCCAAATTCTCTCCCCTCTTCCCTCCCCACCCACCCTCCCTAAGAAGGCAAGTAATTCCACATAGGCCACATGTGAATCATTATGTAAAACCCTTCCACAATACTCATGTTGTGAAAGACTAAACATATTTTGCTCCTTCCTAACCTGTCCCCCTTTATTCACTTTTCTCCCTTGACCCTCTCCCTTTCAGAAAGTGTTTGTTTTTTGATAACCTCCTCCCCCTATCTACCCTCCCTTCTATTGTCCCCCCTTTTTTATGTCTTTCCTCCTTCTTTCCTGTGGGGTAAGATACCCAATTGAGTGTGTATGTTTTTCCCTCCTCAGGTCAATCCCGATGAGAGCAAGATTCACTCATTCCCCCTCACCTGTTCCCTCTTCCCTTCCTACAGCACTGCTATGTCTTGCCACTTTTGTGCGAGATAATTTACCCCATTCTATCTCTCCCTTTCTCCCTCTCTCAATATATCCCTCTCACCCCTTATTTTTTTTTAGATATCGTCCCTTCATATTCAACTCACCTGTGCCCTCTGTCTCTCTATATATGTATATTCCCTTCAGCTACCCTAACCCTGAGGTCTCATGTATTATACACATCATCTTTCATGTAGGAATTCTACATCATGGCAACAAAAACATCTAGCTCTGGCAATGCTACATCAATCTTATTATCAATGTGTACATCCCTAGAAAGTATACTGCTAAGGTAAGTGAACTTATCCACAGCATTCAAAATTTCTCCATTTGCTGTAAGGAATGATTCTATATACGGGTGGTGAGGGGCTGGCTGAAGGAGTACCTGTGCTTTCTTGGTGTTAATTGTTAGGTCAAAATTAGCATAAGAAGCAGAGAGAAATGATCCCTGTCAATCTGAAGTTGTACAGAGCCATTGTGCTGACCTCTTTGTTGTATGCCTGTGAAACCTAGACAGTATACCAGCGCCATTCCAGGAAAATGAATGAGTTCCATTTGAATTGTCTGAAGATCATATGACAGGATAAGATACCAGACCCCGAGGTCCTTTTTCAAACTCAACTGCCAAGCATTCAGAGTCTACTGCAGAGAGCCCAACTATGATGGGCCGGCCATGTTGTTGGAATGCCAAACATAACCTTGCCTAAAAGACTATTTTGTGGAAAACTCACACAGGGCAAGTGTTCACATGGTGTTTATACGCAAAACAAGGACGCTCTCAAGTTCTATCTTCAGAACTGCAGAATTTATTGTGTGACATAGGAGACACTGGAACAGGACTGCTCAGCATGGCATGCCCCCATCAGAGAGGGTGCTGCGTTCAATGAGCAAAGCAGAATTGAAGTAGCTCAAAAGAAATGCGAGATGCACAAATTTCGAGAATCCACCCCAAATGTTTATATGAACCATTTGTGCCTGACCTGGGTTAGAACATTCTGAGCTTATATTGGTCAGATCAGCCAGAGTAAGATGCATTGTGACTTGACTCTAGCAAAGTGAAGTCATGTTGGTCCTCTTCGAAAATGAAGGACAGCAAGCAATCAACCTGTGACTCATAGGATCATGTAATCCCATAATCACAGAATAGAATTTTAAAGTAAAATGGGATCTTAGAAGCTATTATAAGTGGTCATCTACCACATGCTTGAAGACATTCAGGGAGGTAGAATGCACTATCACCAGGGAGCAGTCTAGCCCACTTTGGGATAATTCTCATTGTCTAAATTTTTTTCCTAACATCAATTGTAATTTATTACATCCACTACAGAAATGTATCTGGATTAGTTATACTCACTTTACAATTCTGGGAATAAAAAAAAAATTATCCCACATGAACTTACCAAGATTTCTATCACTGAGTTAATAGTAGGCCAACATTAGCAAATGTTCTATCAGAATGGGATAACAAAAATAATTGCAATACTTAGTTTTGTCACACGGTGGCAGTATTTCTTCAAGAAATTCACTATAATTTGCTCTATCACACACGTGCGCGCGCGCGCGCACACATATACACACACACACACACACACACACACACACACACATTTTACCACTGCTAAAACAGATTTTCGGTGACTCTAAAAAAGAGACAGAATAAGTCAACTGATTTTAGTGTGCAGAAAATTTCAGAGGAAAAATATTTTTATGAGAGGTTTTTTTTGTGAATTTTTCTCTTAAAAAATGGATAATTTGGGGATAACTCTCTCTGTCTTTGTCTTTCTCTGTCTTTGTCTCTCTGTCTCTCTGTCTCTCTCTCTGTCTCTCTCTCTCTCTCTCTCTCTCTCTCTCTCTCTCTCTCCTCTGTCAGAATGATGTATAAAGCATCAATGATAAATTGATTACATATTGACACTTGAATTTTAATTCTCCCAAAAAAGATTTCTAAAAACAAAACACCTCTCCAAATAATTGAGTAAATTTTCTTGGGTAAGTCATGTTATCAAAATTTACCCTGTATAAAGTGCTTTAAAATATTTTTTCAAGAAATTATTTTTAAAATGTATTTATTTTTAGTTTACAACATTCTGTTCCACAAGCTTTTGTATTTCACATATTCTCTGACTCCCTCCCTTTCCCCCTTACCCCTCCCCAAGATGGTGTGCAATCTGATATAGGATCTACATATACGTTCATATTAAACACATTTTCACATCAGTCACGTTGAAAAGAAGAATTAGAACCAATCTTTTAAGAATTATAGAAATAGTAGCTACTATTATTAACAATAACAATTTTATTAGTATATCTCTAGCCTACATTTGGGGAAGCCATGTGGCAGCATGGATTGGGAGCCAGGCCTGGAGGCATGAAGACTCATCTTCGTGGATTCAAATCCAGGATCAGCTACTTCCTAACTGTGTGACTTTGGGCAAGTCGCCTAACCCAGTTTGCCTCAGCTTCCTTCATTGTAAAATAAGTTGGAGAAGTAAATGGCAAACCACTCCAGCATCTTTGCCAAGAAAATCCCAAATGTGGTCATGAAGAGTTGGACATGACTGAAAACTGACCAAATAATAAAACAAAAGCCTATATTTCTCCACCTGGAAAATAAAAATATCCTGTAAACTTCCTAGGATGTTCTATGGTCCAATGACATAGTCTATTGTAACCAGAATGGCTTTTGTTTTCTTTGAATGACTCAGCTTACCTCATTGAGCCTCTGGACACTGTGGCTTGCTCTTCCGGGGCAGGAGGCCCGGGGAGCATGCCGGGAAGCAGACAACTTCCTGTGTGAAGAGTCATGGGGCTGGCTGAGGGGAGGTGTTAATGTCTATGCTAGGGGGAGGGGCCAACTCAGGAACCAATCGGCCCTGGTCATTCGGGCGGAGCTTGATGATGTCAAAAACCCTATAAGAGGGGAGAGGACAGCTTGAAGATTCTCTTCCTTTTCCGGTTGGAGCCAGCGACAGTTACAACGACAGTTACAGAGGCAGTTACGACAGTTACGTCAGTTACAGCCACAGCGACAGACACAGCTGAAGCAGGAGCTGCCAGTAGCAGAGCTAACCTACGGGAGAAAGCTGAACAAAGACTTCAGGCCATTACAGCGACAGTTACAGCGACAGTTGGAGCCAGAGGCAGTTACAGAGGCAGTTACGACAGTTACGTCAGTTTCAGCCACAGACACAGCTGAGGCAGGAGCTGCCAGTAGCAGAGCTGATCTACGGGAGGAAGCTGAACAAAGACTTCAGGCCAGTGGGTAATCTTATTACCATCGAGGGGGAAGCATGATTTTGCTTTACGCAATCATGCTTCTCTGTAGCCTCCTGGTTACTCTTGCAAGGCGTACTTATTGGGCCTGGAAGATTTTGATCAACATATCAAAATGGGGCTTCTGGTTCATGGGTTGGTTACTGTGGAGCCTAAATAAATGTTTTGATTCTTCTGCCTTCTACTTTGAGAGTTTCTTATATCCGGCGGTTCCGAACCTTTCAGACATGTTTATGATCCTCTTTGAGATTATAAACTCTGCCCTCCTGATACATTTGGCGTCACGAACAGGATCGCTAGGTATAAGATCTCTATTTAGAAGCAGAACAATTCCAGAGGAAGAGATGAATATCCCAGGATGGGAGGATCCATTTTATTCCTCCCTAGCAAAAGAATTGGCTAAAAAAGCTGGACCCTGTGAAAACTGGGAACCAAGGCTACGGAGAGGAGATCCTAGGGATTTGGAAAAGTGTTTACGAGAAGTTGGGATTCAGTCAGGGGCATCACTATCTAGGCAAAGCTGGATAGTGTTATCAGCCTACCAGCTAGTATACGAAAGATTGAGATTAAGTGAAAGACATGGGGGCACTCCTACCCCACAGGAAGAAGAGGAATCTCAGATAGCAGGAGACCAAACTGACTCAAATGAGAACTTTTCTATTAATGTGGCTAAGAGCAACAGGAGACCAAAAAAGCCCAGAGTGCATTTCAACCCAGCCCAGAAAAAGCCTGACTGCCTGCTTCGTCCTAGCCATGGTGGCAGAGGAAGTGAGTGGGGAGAGAATGAGACAATGTTAGGGGCTGAGGCACAAAACACTACTGGGGTTCAGGATGTGCCTTACACAGAGAATAGAAGATGGTTAAATGATCAGACAAGGGCTCGACCCATACAAAGGAGGAAGACAGAAACCCGAGGTGAAGATTCAGTTACAAGGGAAATTCAGGAAGATTTCTCACCGCAAGAGGTCACAGATATTTTGAGTAGATTCAGCCAAAGAATAGGAGAACCATTGATATCTTGGATGGTAAGACTCAGTGATCAAGGGGCCGGTGGAATATCAGTAGATGGGACAGACTGCATGAGATTCATAGGTATCAGCCATGATCCTCTAGTTCAACAAGCTTTTAGGGAACATCATCAGCAAGGAGATGGTGATAGCGGGACTACTCTGTTGGCATTAGCCGCTGTGGGATGCAATAAGAGATATGCTACTGATTCTATGTGGCCCACTGAGCACAGACCCTGGTATTCACTTAGAGATTGTATCATGAGACTAAAAGAGGAGGTAATGAAGACTGCCATTATGGTAGGAACTGCAGACAAATATTACAATGATTCAATGGAACTGCCTCATAGGAATTTAATAATTAGGACAGCTCCCCCTGCTTATAAACAACTAATTTTGAATTTATTACTTGGAGAAGTAGGGAGCCGTCTTACAACAGTGATAAATAAGATTTTACAGTTATATGACTTAGGTGACTGGGGAAGGGATAGATCTCCTCAAGAGAGAAGGGTGAATAACCAGCAAACTTGGCGCCAAAGGAGAGTAACAAGGAAAGAAATGTTTACTACTTTATTGAGAGCAGGGGTAGGTTTTGAAATGATAGATGGAATTCCAACCAATGAATTATACAGAATGTATAGAGGACTTGATAACACGAGAAATAGGGAAATAAGAACTGCTCCTGCAAGCCCACAAGCCACTCAGAGTGAAGGTGACCTTGTGTGATCAACGGATGAAAACTTGTACATTTGGGGAAAGGCTGGGAGGACAATCTTAGTCTATATCTAGGGTGGGATCCTCTTGGCTTCCTCATTATGTTCCTTTTGAAAAGAAACATTTCCCACCTGAGTTTGGCTCTGATGTTGGATCTTTGCATAACTGAAATCTCAACCAAACTTGAGATGATTTTATTTGAAGAATTATAGTCCATACTTGTCTATTCTTTTTGTCCTTTGTTTTGGCTAACCTTGTTGCTAGTTTTGTTTCCTTCAGGCTTAAGCACCCTGCACTTTCCGGTGACTGCCTAAGCATGTAGCATTCTTGGAATTCCTGCCAGCTCGTTAAAGAAATGACCTCTGGAATGGGACTTTTTGGGGGCAGGGCCATCTCTACATCCAATTTCAGCATGAAGAAGCTATGGAAAATGAGACCTTCACCCCTCACCCCAAGATTTTGAGCCCCAATCGTTCAAGGGGGGTGGAAATGATGATAGTGTTCTGTTTACTTATTTTGTGTTATCCTTGCTGTGTTGTTTTATTGTTATGATATTATTGATCCTATGTAATGGATACAAGGATTTAGGGGTGGACATTTGAATTATTAATAATTATTTTGGGGATGATTGATTGAAAAGATTATCTTGCTGGGACCTAGGGGTGGATCACATTTGAATCGTTAACCAATGTTTAGGAATGTCACCAAATGATATGTTTTGCTTTATAATGAATGATATGTTTTAGTTTCCTTTGTAATTGGATCACAATGTATGTTCTAGGATACATGGCTGATTAGATTATGTATCCTATAACAAGGGGTGGAGTGTAACCAGAATGGCTTTTGTTTTCTTTGAATGACTCAGCTTACCTCATTGAGCCTCTGGACACTGTGGCTTGCTCTTCCGGGGCAGGAGGCCCGGGGAGCATGCCGGGAAGCAGACAACTTCCTGTGTGAAGAGTCATGGGGCTGGCTGAGGGGAGGTGTTAATGTCTATGCTAGGGGGAGGGGCCAACTCAGGAACCAATCGGCCCTGGTCATTCGGGCGGAGCTTGATGATGTCAAAAACCCTATAAGAGGGGAGAGGACAGCTTGAAGATTCTCTTCCTTTTCTGGTTGGAGCCAGCGACAGTTACAACGACAGTTACAGAGGCAGTTACGACAGTTACGTCAGTTACAGCCACAGCGACAGACACAGCTGAAGCAGGAGCTGCCAGTAGCAGAGCTAACCTACGGGAGAAAGCTGAACAAAGACTTCAGGCCATTACAGCGACAGTTACAGCGACAGTTGGAGCCAGAGGCAGTTACAGAGGCAGTTACGACAGTTACGTCAGTTTCAGCCACAGACACAGCTGAGGCAGGAGCTGCCAGTAGCAGAGCTGATCTACGGGAGGAAGCTGAACAAAGACTTCAGGCCAGTGGGTAATCTTATTACCATCGAGGGGGAAGCATGATTTTGCTTTACGCAATCATGCTTCTCTGTAGCCTCCTGGTTACTCTTGCAAGGCGTACTTATTGGGCCTGGAAGATTTTGATCAACATATCAAAATGGGGCTTCTGGTTCATGGGTTGGTTACTGTGGAGCCTAAATAAATGTTTTGATTCTTCTGCCTTCTACTTTGAGAGTTTCTTATATCCGGCGGTTCCGAACCTTTCAGACATGTTTATGATCCTCTTTGAGATTATAAACTCTGCCCTCCTGATACATCTATTCAAAGAGGTCTAGAATGAATTAAAAATTGTAAAAATGTAAGAAATGATAGTTATTAAGAAAAAATTCCCTGTAGAAAATCATTTATCATAGTAACAATGCCCACTTGTATTGCATTTCAATGTTTGCAATATTCTTTCCTTATTATAACACTGCGCAATAGATGCTGCAAGTATCCTAATTTTTATATGAAAAAAATGACTCTGAGAGCCCCTGATTACCCATCTATGAAATACTGTTTATGGGAGTCTGTATCAAAGATTGAAAATATGTTGGATTTGGAAGCGAAAGATTTGAGTTCAAATCTGCTATATATGATTGTGGGTAAATCACTTCCTCTCTGGAGGCCTCAGTTTCTTCATCTGCAAAATGAGAAGCTTGGACAAGATGGTTTCTTAAGGTCCCTTCCAGCTCTGAATATGGTGTCCCATGAATTTGAACCCATGTCTTCCAAGTTCAGCTTTCAATCCATTACATCAGCCTAATGGCTTTACTCCTGTGGAAGGAGGCATGATAAACCCTGTCTCCTGCAGGACATTATTCTAGGATAATGCTGCTAAGGAACTCTAGAAGCCTGTCAGTATTTTCTAGAAATGATTTTCAGCGCTTACTTTTTAGAGAGAGCCTAGTGTAGTGAAAACTCTTTTATCTGAGGCGTCCTCCCCACAGGATTGACTAAGTCATAATCCTTCTCCTTAAATATGGTGATAATAATACTGTCCTGCCAGGACTTTTTATGAACCTTAGAAAGGAGGGGGTCTTCAGTGATCTAGAAAGCTTTTACCGGGATTTCCACGGGTTTGATCATTCTACAAAGGGCCTGATTAGAAAAGGCAAGAGTCCATGCAGCTGAATGAAAATACTTAGCATTCACCTTAAATTGAGTCTCTGCAGACTTGTTTAAGGCATGAAGATAGTATGTGTCCTTTAATTAGCTTTTCTTTTTAAGTAACTCCCAAGAAACCCATGAGGCAACAATTCTTGGGAAGAGTGGGATCCTTCTTCACAGGGAAGTTCTGCTCTGGAACTGATCCAGAATCAAAACAAAAGGACTACTGGGAAATCATGCCACCTCACCTGTGTGCAGAGAGGGCTGCGGGGCGGGGATGTGTGGGGAGATCCATAATGCTGAGAAGTGGAAAACTGATGATTCTATTTCTTACTAGGATTCTTTTTTAATTCTGAAGAGAAAAAGAGGACCCCAAAATGTAAGTTTGGTCATTTTTAATCTCCCTTCTTTTTTTACCCTTTAAGAGAGCCCAAGATGTCGAGGAGTGATGGAGTGGAAGTTTGGTGTTTCAGAAACATTAGATTGTTGAATTTGAAAAATGGAAATGATTTCAGCCATCAGACAGTCAGCTCCTCTCATTGGATAGATACTGTGGTGGAATGACTTGCCCAGGGTCACATGGCAAGGCTTAGAACTAGGACCCCAGTCTCCTGGTTACTGATGAATTTTCTTTCCCATATGATACTAATTAAGATGATTATCTTAATTTTGGAGTTTCTTGGTTGGCCGTCTTTTGCCTTTCTTTGTTTCTCCAGAACTTAGCCCATTGCCTGGCACAGAAGGGGATTAATGAATGTTAATTGACTGACCAAGTTTAATGATTTTAAGCCATTTTCACATTACATACTAGATGACTTTTTAGATTAACTTTTCTGTGGTAAGTTCTACTTTTGTGCCTTTAAATGACTAGATAAACTGAGAGCTTTCTAAGGCTCACAATTTAAAGCTATGCACAACATATGATTTATTTTTGAGTGAGAAAGAAGAAAGTGGTAATTGACAAGGTAATACCCCCAAAATAAGGCATCCAGATGAAGAAAAATGGACCCTGTATGGGGATGGTCTGATTTATAGCTCTCTTCTCTAATAAGTATTGATTATAACATTGAGTCTACAATGAACATTATCAAGGACAGAAGTTTAAGTACGGGTTTATTTCTTTTCTTGCCCTCAGTGGGTTCAATCCCTTCAAAATAAAGGCAAAGAGAATCTCAGCTCCTGAAGATGGATATTGATGATCCCAATTTGAATTGTAAACTTCCTCTCTTACATGTAGGCCCATCATGTTAGAACAAAGGGAGCAAGCATTTATTAAACACTTACCACATGCCAGTCACATGCTAAGCACTTTGCAACTAGCCGTAAGAGGTAGGTTTCATTCCCATTTTGCAGTTGAGAAACCCTGGGCTAGGAGAGGTTAAATGACTTGTCCAGGGTCACACACCTAGTTAAACAGAATTCAAACTCAGATGTTCCTGACTGCGGACACAGTTCTCTGTCCACTGCTCCACCTAGCTGCCTAACTAGCTAGCTAGAATACTAAATTTAGAGTCAGGGAGGCCTGAATTAAAATCAGGTACTTGCAAGTTTGTGACCCTGGGTAAGTCACTTAACTTCTGACTGCCTCAGTTTCCTTCTCTGTAAAATGGGGATAATAATAGAGATAATTGCAAAGTGCTTTGCAAACCTTAAAGTACAAAAGAAATGCTAGTGATGAAAATGATGAAGATAGAGAAGATGATAGTGATGATTGGTTTCTAGTCCAGGGAGCTGAGGTTCACAAAGATATATACATTTATACACAAGGTTAAAAGAACCCAGGAAAGATGTATACAAATATGTAGGGTTCAAGATCCTCCATGAAAATTGCAACGATGTTCTTGATATTATCCCCCCATACTGAGGATTCTAGACAGTAAAGCAGGTAGTTTTGCCTCCCTGATGCACTATAATATGCCTCCCTCCCTTCTTTCCTGTCCCCACCATTCACATCCAGAGGTAGCAAAGTGGGTAGTAAAGTGAGTTAAATTCTCCCTTGGGAACTCAATATATAATCTTGGATAAATCTTTCAACTTTTTTCAGCCTCAGTTTCTTTATCTGTAAAATGGGTATAATGCCCCCTACCTACCAGGGTTATGTGAAAAATCAAATGACATAACATAGGGGAAAAGTATTGCCAAACGTAATGTGCTCTATAAATGGTAGCCATTAATAATCCCTGACATTTACATAGTACTTTAAATAAGCAATGAATTGATTAAATTCATGTTGTTGTGCTGTGTCTAAATCAATGTGTTGATATAGATTTGGAAGATCATCTGGTCCAACCCATTCATTTTACAGACTAGGAAACTGAGGCTCAAGAAGATTATGAGGGGGACAAGAAGGTCTCAGAGTCTTAAAGTTTGATAGCTGGAAGAGAACTTAGAGACCATCTAGTCCAACCCTATCATTTTCCAGATGAAGAAACTGTGACCAAACTATGTCAAATGAATTGCCCAAGTCTGGACAGGTAGAAAGTGGCAAAGATATGATTTTAATCCAGGTCCTTTAACCACCCAATCCAGTAGTTGTTCAAAACAACCTTGTGATGCAGATACTACAGGTATTATTATCTCCATGTCGGAGATAAAAAATACAAAACAAAAACAAAAAAGACCAAGTCTCAAAGATTTTAAATGACTCGTCCATTATCACATCATTAGCAGGTGAAGAAGGATTTGGACTCAGCTCTGCTTGACTGCAAGTGCAGAAATCTAGCCACCATACCCCACTACCTGAAAGACATTCAGTAATTACCACTTTGATTTTGTTTTTGAGAAAAGATTGGGAGAGAGGGGATGTCTTTGAGTAGATTATTTTGAGCTTTATAATGTAAAATTAATGACAAAAAGAGTGAGCATATATGTATATATGATGTACATGTGTCTCTCTGTGTAATTGGATAATTAAGTCCAAAGAAGGTATGGCTATTAAAAACACAACAATAAATAGTTAGTGGATAAGGGGTTCTGTTTACATTTGGTTTATTAAATATTTTGGTTGATTAATAACATGAAACTTGGGTTGGACTCTGACTTTTGATTATAGGTGTCGGTACAAAAAATGTTGACTGGTCATGTCTTAGGTGCCATAAGGAGCCATTTTAGGGGATGATAGTCCCTCTGTCCTTGCTTTGGTCAAACCACATCTACAGTATTGCATTTAGTTGTGGTGATCACATTTTGGGATGAACATTAATAAACCAGAGAGCACCTAAATACAGGATGATCATGTCATGCTCTATGAGTATTAGTTGAAGGATCTGAGGATATTTAGCTTGGCAAAGAGAAGATTTAGGGGAAGATGAGATAAACATCAGCAAATATTTGATGACTTATGTTGAAGGGGGATGAGAATTTTGTTTTGCACTAGGTGGCACAGCTAAGAGCATTTGGGGGGGGGTGGAGTTACAAGAAAGGTAACTAGTTTTTTTATGAAGAAACATTTCTCAAAAATTCAGGTTGTCCAAAAGTGGAAGGGGAAGCTTTAGGAAATAGTAGGCTTCCCTCTCATTTGAAGTCCCCAAATAAAAACTGATGGACAACCAGTCAGGTCGTTTATGAAGATGACTTTTGCTCAGTGGACAAAATAGCTTTGCCATTTGTTCGACCTCAGAATGTGTTTCATTCCTCAGTCCTTCAGACAAGTGTAGCTTCTGCAAAATGGCTACTCTCTTCACCTGCTTAGATCTCTATGTCTCTAAAACTTCAGAGATTTTCTTTGAGAGTTGCTGTGGTTGAGAATGACTCATCTTGGGGAGAGTCATGTGATGGGCCTCTCTCCAGCTAGCTCAACTGGTCCTTGAACGATAAATAGTCGATCGTCGAGGGTTCCATTTGAAGCCTCTCCAGCTTGGTAGGACCTGCTTGGTCTTGCCCTCTACTATTCCAGCCTTGCAGAACGAAATCATGAAGTATTGAGGAAGGATGTTAATGGGGAATTGATGACTTCCATGAAAGAACCACAGTAATAGCAATAACTGAAATGGAGAAAATGTTTGCAAAATTTACATACAATATGCCTAAATCCATGAGGAAGGTATTCCTGTTATCATTCCCATTTTGCAGATAAGCAAACTGTGGCTCAGATGGTTTAAGCAATTTGTTTGTGATCAGGTCACAACTACAACTTGAACTTGGGTCTTCCTGATACCAAGTCATGCACACCCCTAATTCTCCCTAAATGCAGGGGCTATATCTTCTTTTTACATTTTAGAGTCTAGAACACATAGTAGACACTTAATAGTTTTTTTAAATTAAATTAGATAAACTCAATACTAGTCTTTTCAACAGACATATATATTGCATTATGATTAAATATTTGACTGATTTATCTTTGTACAAATTTCCTATTAATTTACATTTTCATTTTATTGTTTTAATGATGTTTTCTGTTTTGGTTTTAATACTACAGTCATCAGGCTTCTTCTTTACTTATGAAAACACGTTGTACAGGAATATGAGTGTGCATACGGATATGTGGTTCATCATAGCCTTGTTGGTGCTTTCTCATGTTCTTTGAGGCTTCCAAATATTTTCACTGGCCTAGATCTTGTACCAGCTTCTGCACAGAAATAAATATCTTAGAATTAATTCATATCTTGTGATCTAAAGAAAGAAGACATTCTATCAATGTCATTCACATTAATTGCAATGAGAAAATTCATATTGGATAGATGAGAATTATCTTAATGGAAATAAAATTGATTGCTGCTCTTAAGTGTATGGTACATGGCTATTGTCTACAGTCATTTTAATTACAGATTAGAACAACACTGGGATGTGGAATGATAACTGAGGACCTGCTAATGTAAGTTTTTGGATCTAAAAGTTTAGGGTGCTTTATAAAACCTGACCCATTAATGTAATAGGAAAGGGGGTGGACCCCTATTTGAGAATTTCGTGGAACTAACTTGTGATTTCATCTATTATAGAGAAGTATTAGTGCATGAAGTTAGTGTATCCCTCCGCTGATTCAAATAAGTATTTTTTTCCTGCAACTCATAATCTTGAAGAGTCAGTAAGAGGTTAAACGACTTGGGTAGGTAGTATAGACACAATCAGTATCTATCAGAGGCAGCATGTGAATTCAGGTCCTCCTGACTCTCAGGCCAGCCCTCTATTCATGAAACCCTTCTGCCACTTGGATCATTTGAGAAAAATGGTCCGAAATTACTGGAAAATAATGTGACCAATTCAACCTATTATAGCACTTTCCTCTTATCAGCTCTGTGAGGTAGGCCCCTGATGTACAGCTATTTCCCTTTTGAAGATGAACCTGAAGCTAGAGAGGTGAAGCTACTTAAAGTCAAACAGTTAGCAAGGGCTTTTCTCCTCCATGAGGTCCCTCCTGATCCCCACTCCCTTACTCTGGTTGCTAGGGCATCTCCATCTGAAATTACTTGTATTTACTCTGCATGTGCCTCTTATTTTCTTATAATTATATATGATGTTTCCTCTAACAGAATGGAAGCACGAGGTGGGTAGGAACTCTTCTATTTTTGTCACTCTCCTCCAACTGCTTAGCAGCATGCCTCGCACATAGTAGGTGCTCAATAAATGCTTGCTTGCTTGAAGTGTAGGAACCAGAAATTCAACCCAGATCTTGGGACTCCAAGAGTAGCAGATAGCTCAGTGGCTAAGTGCATTCAGTGCTAGATTTGGAACCTTGAAGATACCAGTCCGAATCCCTCATCCTAAGAAGAGCTTGTGACCCTGGGTATGTCACTTAACATCTCAGTTTCCTCTTTTGTAAAATGATGACAAGAAGTGTACCTTTCTTCCATGGTTGTTGTAAGGATCAAAGGAGTTAACAATGTAAAAGGCTTTGCAAACCTTAAAGTGCTATAGAAGTGAGTATTATTATTACAATTAACATAAGACATCATGGTGACTACTGAGACAATTATCTTCTTCTTATAGATTTCGAATACTTGGGAGTGCTTAGTCTTTCCATGTGAATAACTGAGGTGGAATGATCTGGGCTATTCTCAGGCCATTGAAATTTAGAGGGTGCCTTTTGACATTAGAAACCATGGAATTTAGCACCTAGTTAGAGAGAATGATTCACTAAAATAAGCATCTACCAAATGGACATCTTCCTCTTCCTCTGCAGGACATAGTTTTTAAGTTTTCTTTTTCTTCAAGAAATGGCAATTATGGCTTTGAACCTCACCAGAAGAAGCATATCAGAGTAATTTAATGTCCTAGGTAGGATTCCCCAGGGCTGTTTTCACAGTGGTGGTATTCATAATCTTTCCTCTCCTACTCTTTGATCCTTGTAGACATTTAGATTTTAAGCTCTTTGAGGGCAGGGGCTATCTTTTGCTACTTTTTATATCTAAAGCGCTTAGCACAGTGCCTGCCATATTATAGGCACTTAATAAATGTTTGTTGATTGTTGATTGATCCCAATTCTACTATTAGTTGGTTCTCCATTCCCAGGGAATAAAATCTGAAAGAGTATTAAATGGTTAGGAAAAAGGAGATAGGGAGAATTGTATGGTGGAGGGACCATGAGTCTGAAGATCGGAAATAAGGAATCAAATAAGAGCTTTGCTTCTTACTAACTGGGTGGCCTTGGGGAAGTCATTTCCCTTCTGGGCTCAGCTTTCCCATCTATGAAATAAGGTCTGGGACATGATAATCTCCAGTGTCTCTTACAATTCTAGATCTTCTGATACTATATTTTGAGCTTGGAGAATTAAATGAGAAGGATCAGGGAAATCTAGAGTTGAGAGGCCATCTAATCCTAGAGCTTCATTTGAGAGATGGGGAAACTGAAGCCTCAGGAGGGTAATTATTGTGTCCAAGGTAATAAACCCCAGAGTCAGGACTCGAACCAGATCTTATAGCTCCAGAGCCAGTGATCTCTCCATTGTGCCTTATCATGTGCCTGATTGGGCTGTTGTCAGGATCAAATTGGATTATTTATGTAAAATGCTTTGTAAACTTTAAAGCATTATACATACATCTGTTGGTCAACATCACTTTTTTTCTCTCCCAGCAGAAAGTAAACCAAGTAAATGGCAAATGAAAACTACACCAGAGTCACTGAATTCATTTTCCTGGGCTTGGGGTATTATCCCCAGTTACAGGTCATCTTGTTCGTGCTCTTTCTGTGTTTCTATCTCTTCACCATGACAGGCAACCTGGGAATGATCATCTTAATTCGGATTGATGCCCGCCTTCACAGTCCCATGTATTTTTTCCTCAGCCACCTATCATTTGTGGACATCAGCTTCTCTTCCATGGTGGGCCCTAAGATGTTGAGAGACTTCTTTGAGGAGAGAAAGACTATCTCTTTCCTGGGCTGTGCCTTGCAGCAATGGTTCTTTGGGTTTTTTGTGGCCACTGAGTGCTTCCTCTTGGCATCCATGGCCTATGACCGCTATGTGGCGATCTGTAACCCCCTGCTTTACTCTGTGGCCATGTCCCAGAGACTCTGCATCCAGCTGGTGGTTGGTCCCTACACTGTTGGATTCATGAACACCATGACACATACTACAGCTACTTTCCATCTTCCCTTCTGTGGTCCTAATGTCATCAATCATTTCTTCTGTGACATATCACCCTTGTTGTCCCTTGTATGTGCTGATACCAGCCTTAACAAGTTGTTAGTTTTCGTTGTGGCTGGAGCTGTTGGAGTATTCAGTGGTCTGACCATCCTTGTTTCCTATATCTATATTCTCACAGCCATCCTCAGGATCCGGTCTGCAGAAGGAAGACGGAAAGCCTTCTCTACCTGTTCTTCCCACCTTACTGCTGTTGCCATCTTGTATGGGACGCTCTTCTTCATCTATGTGAGACCTGGGGCAATTTTTTCTCTGGATCTTAACAAAGTTGTCTCTGTGTTTTATACTGCAGTGATCCCTATGTTGAACCCCCTCATCTATAGCCTGAGGAACAAGGAGGTCATAGATGCCTTTCACAGGACAATTGCTAAAAGGAAGTTTTGTAGCAGCAATTAAATTCTTCTCCAGGAAAGGAAATAGAATAAATTGCTCCTCAGGTTGAGTTCCAATAAGTTGTACATATTTCCAGAATTCTAGGATAATAAACTTTATTCCTGCATTTGAAGGCTCCTTATGCTTCTTTTCCATGGAAAATAATTTCATAGAAACATATTATTTTATCAGTCTGTTTTTCTACTCTATCTAAGCATGCTTTCAACATATACTGTCTTTTCCTTCAGGGGAGTTTGTTTTATTGGAAACTTTTTTTCTGCATATGTATACATATATATATATATATATATATATATATATATACATATATATATATATATGTGTGTGTGTGTGTATAGATACAAACATACACACATATGTGTATATATGCACATACATATATACACACATTTGTGTGTCTGTGGATATGCACACACACTATGTGAAAACACCAATGATAGCTACTGCTGTTCTTGGCCATCCAAAAATATTTTTTATAATGCCTCATTACCATTGGGCTCCCCAAACAGGGTACAATTTGGTCAATAAATGGGCCTCTTCCTACTGGAAAAAATTAGAAATATATGGGATGTTATAGGTCTTTCATATCCTTGAATATCTGTCAGTTGGAGTCATTGGGCAGTAGACCTATTCCTTTCTTAGGTTTTGGGATACTATTGTGACCCTGAGAGAAGCCAGAGGTTTCTATGTGTAGCACAACTGGTTATTTAAAGTGACCACTAATCTTAAGCATATCTTTGAAAATGGTTTATTTTTGAGTTCCCTTACCAGACTTAAATTTTCTTAACAGAATCTCAGGGTTATAGGAATAGAAACACAAGCCTCCAGTTTTATACATAAGTCAATGACCGTAACAAAAACACCCTAGCTCCCTGGGCTCCTAGGTTCCTCTTGCTTGGATTCCCCAGCACTATGCCTAGGGTTAATTTGAGCCATCTTGTCTCCCTCACTGACTCCATCCTTAAAAGTAAACATTTTCTATGGCTGTTTTCTCAGTTCTCTTCTCTCAGCTGGCAATATAATCCACTCCTATGCCTTCAACTCTCACCTGTATGGACACTCAAATCCATATCTCCTGTTTAACTGCCCCCTACCCTCTGCCCAAAATTACTGACCTCTGTCTTTAATTGCTTTTCAAGTATTTCCCTGGGGCCCACTGAAACCTCAACCCCAAAATAAGCAAAAGCAAACTCATCCTGCTTCCTTCAACACCTATGCCTACTCCCAACTTTTGTATTTCTCCTAAATATAATATCATCCTCCCAGTCACCTTAGCTTCAAACATTGGGGTCATTTTTGACTCTTTGTCCTCCACGTAGGTGGTGCAATGGATAGAATGTGGGCCAGAAGTCAGGCTTCCTGAATTCAAATCTGACCTCAGAGACATACTAGCTGTGTGATCTTGGATAAGTCACTTAATCCTGTTTTCCTCAGTTTCGTCACCTGTAAAATGAGCTAGAGAAGGAAATATCAAACAATTCCAGTATCTCTGCCAAGAAAATACCAAATGGAGTCATGGAGAGTCATACATGACTGAAAATGACTGAACAACAATCTCCTTCTTACCCCCAAATTCTGTAAGTCATCAAGACTTGATTCTACTTCCCCAATATATCTCAATTTGTCCCCTTTCTACTCCTGCATTTAGTCCCCTAAATGCAATTTTCCATATTTCCCACGGGTAATCCTAAGAGTCTCCTAACTACTCTGTCTCCCCATTCTCTTTTCTATTCTCCACACAATGGCCAGATTAATCTTCATGTATATGACATTCCTTTTCTTAAAAATAGTGGTATAAAGAGAAAAACATTGGATGCCTAAGTCAGTAAATGGATTCAAATTCTGGTTCTGACATTTGGTTGCTCTGGGTAAGTCATGCAGCAACTATTAGCCTCAGTTTTTTATCTGTAAAATGAGGAGAATAATACATGTTCTCCCCATCTTACAAGGTTTTTGTAAGAAAATAATTTTGTTAAGAACTAAATGAAGAGTGTTGGTGTTGGAGTTCACATCATAGCTCTGATCCATTTAGTCATGTGACCATAAGCAAGTAATTCCATTTTTCTGACACTCAGTTTCTTAATTTGTATAATGGACATAATGCATCTACCACCTACCACACAGTATCATTCTCTCTCCTACCCCCATAGGCTCCTCTATTCAATCAATGAATCAATACATCAACCAGCATGATGCTTGTGGTCAAGGATGCTTCAAATTCTTTGACAGACTGGGGGTATTTGAACACATTGGTGGATGGATGGGAGACTTTAAGAATGAGGAAATTAGAAAACCCGAATGCTAATGTCTGGATTGAGCATCTGCAAGGTGTTCCTGTTGTTCTGAATCTTGTAAAAAGAAAAAAAATGTTGCTCTGATCCATTGACCTTTGGAAGTAAAGGAGCATTGGTGTGCCCAATTAGGTCCTACCAGAATTAGGTTTATGAGAAAGTGATATGTAACCAGTTGCTCTTATGGCAGAAATGTGTTGTTTTGTATAACTCTTAGAAAGTCATCACTATGTATATAAATGTCTTTAATGTGCACGGAGGGAGGAGGAGTGTAGGATCACTTTAAAGAAGATTTGAATTCAAGTCTGGCTTTTGGCTGTGTGGCTTTTAATCTCTCAGTGCTACAGGCAAAAAGAAGGTACTAACCTGCATCGGTAGATGTAGATTCCTGCTGGAAGCTTCCTATATCAATGAAATCACAGATGTGGCAGCTAAGTGGTGAAGTGGATAAAGCACTGGGCTCAGGATCAGGAAGACTCATCTTCCTGAGTTCAAATCTAGAACCAGACCCTGGGCAAATCACTTAACCCTGTTGGCCTCAGTTTCCTCATCTGTAAAATGAACTGGAGAAGACATGGCAAACCACTCCAGTAGTTTTGCCAAGAAAACCCCAAAGGGGATCATGATGACTTGGGCATGACTAAAAAGACTGAACAACAATGACAGCATTTCTATGTTACCAGGGAAGAACTTGGGAGTAAGATTAATCCTGATACCCTAGACTGCCACACAGCTCCTAGGATTACTTGGTAGGGATAGAGCTCACTTGAATGATTTTTGAGATAGGGGCTCACAACCAGGGATTTAACTGGATTTACAAGGAATTGTCTAACCACTAGTCAGCTGTCAGACACAAAGTAGTAGACAAACTTAGTATGAGCTGTTCTGCTGGCTTTTGTTTGTTTGTTCGCTTGGCTAGGTACTGTGGCTTTTAGTCTGGGCATAAAATAATACCAATGTAACTTCCACTCAATGAGTCAATCAATTAGTCAGTCCACAGACATTCATTAAGCTTTTACTGTATGCCAGAGATGGGGCTAGGTGTTGGGGACATAAGGACAAAAGTATTAAGGTTTGGAAATAATTATCGTGTTTACCTCCTATCTCCCTCAACATCTAGCACATCTTAAACACTGAATAGGTTTTGTTGAAATGAAATAGTTAAGCAGCTTTCAGCCCTTTTCACATATTGTAGTATAGTGAAAGGCACACTAAATTTGGAGCCAGAGGACCTTAATTTGAATCTTGATTTTGCTGTTTATTGTCTATGTCATTGGACCACAGTTTCCCTAATCCACAAAGTCAGAAATTGAGTTATGAGATCTTTAAAGTCCTTTTCAGCTCCAAGTCTGTACTATTATCCTGCTGTAGAATGATGAAACCTCAGAGATAAAAGAGACCTCAAAGATCACCTTGTCTAGCCCTTATCTGAGAATCACATCTGCATTATCTCTTAAAATGGTTAATTTCTCTCTCTCTCTCTCTCTCTCGTTTTTATTACAATTGCTTATAGGCATTTCAACCTGGATGTCCTATTGTTGTTCAGTCATTAAATTGTGTCAAACTCTACATGACCCCATGGACTTTCTTGGCAAAAATACTGGTGTGCTTTGCCATTTCCTTCTCCAGTATGCCCCGCCCCATTTTACAGATGAGGAACTGAGGCAATTAGGGGTTAAATGATTTGCCCAGGGTCACATAGCTAGTAAGTGTCTCAGACTGTATTCGAACTTAGATCTTCCTGACTCCAGGCCTGGTGCTCTATCCACTGTACTATCCAGCTGTCCCATGTCCTGTAGGAATCTTTAAAATCAACATATCCAAAATAGAACTCATTCTTTCTTCCTTGCCCTCTTTTCCACAAATGATCTTTTTTTTCCCAAACTTCGCTACTTCTTTTGAGAGTGCTAGTATTCTAGTCTTTTAAGTTCACAATATGTATCCAATGAGCTGTCAAATTTATTCTTTCTATCCTTCAAATTCCCTTATATCAGACCCCTTATCTCTACTCACATAGCCACCAGGCCAGTTCAGGCTCTCAACATCTGATGCCTAGACTATTGACATATCCTCCTAATTAGTCCCCTTGTCTCAAATATCTTCCCATTACAATCCACCCCTACATAACTACCACTTTGGTTTTTCTAAAGTACTGATCTGGCCATGTCATTTTCCAACAAAATAAATATGAGAACATTTCTTCTAGTATCAAGCATTTGAAACTCATCACAACCTGATCTCTTTCTTCTTTTTCAGCTTTTTTTATAGATCGTTCTCCTCTATTCACTCTATATTCTTGTCATTCTGGCTGCTCCTTCCATATGAGCCTCCATCTCATGTCTCTACATATTATGTACATATTTGCAGTCTCCACTGTTGGAATGTAAGTTTGTATGGAGAAGGATTGATTCACTTTTGTCTTTGTGTCTCTCTAGCTTATCACGATGCTTGGCACATAGTAGGTGCTTACTTAACACATGTTGCCTGAATGACTGAGCCAACTTCACTTGAAGAACTTCAAGGAAAAGGAACTGTCATTCAGGGTGGAGTTATTTTAACTATTCAGAACTTTTTGTTATTTCTTTCCCTTTATGTTAAACCTAGCCTTCCTCTGTAGCTTCTTTCAAGTACTTCTAGTTCTACTTTCTGGAACCAAATAAGATGAATCTAATGAAGACATCTACCATTCTATTTTTTACTCCTCTCTTTCTAGCTCACAAATGTTTTCCTTTTTTTTTTCTTTTCATCTCCATGTTGGGACATCCCCAGTTTCTTAAACCCCTCCTTAGTGGCTTGTTCATGCATGTTCAGCCAAGGTGTTACAGATATTGAGTGATACTTGGTGAGGAGTGACAAGAGTCATTGCTTTGATTAACACAGGATTTGAGGACCATTGTCTTACTCATAAGGAAACCAGTAAGGAAAGAGAAAGAAGCCTCAGAAGAAAAATTTAAGAATTAGAATCTCTGTGGACTTGTTTAGGGAGTGAATTATAGTGAAAACTTTTTAAATTATTTTCCTCTTTGTTAATACTGTAACTCCCAAGGAAGGGGACACTTGAGGGATATTGGCTCCCCTAGGAAAAACAAAACAAAACAAAACAAAAAGAAACATGATGTAAGCAGACTCAATCAAGCAAATTCTTAGAAAGAAAACATTTTACCTTCTAAAGGTGGTAGGAAGATTCCACAGTGAAAGTGAATCAGAATGCCACCTCTGTGAGCCACAGTGGTGCAGAAGAGAGGTAAAGGAGGAAGGGTGAGGGTAAGACAAAGAACACTGAGAAACAGAACATTGGATAGTACATTCTGATTGTGATCTTGTTTTTTAACCTCTACAAATAAAACAAAGGAGCTCTCAGAAAATGTAAGTTGAGTCATTTCTAATTTACTCTACCCACTACCACCATTTAAAAAAATCTCATCTTTCATTGGAAAAAGAAGCAATTTACAAAGCAGTTCCTCACTCCACACCCCAAGTAGGGCATTCCAATGAAGATTAAGGGACCCTGGTTTGTTTGCCTTATAGATTATAATCTTTCATTAGGGATTTTGATTATGACTACCATCTAGAGGTTGGAGTGGCCATTGGCCAACATGTTGACTTCAACCAATTCAACTACTGGTTTAATTCTTTTCTGGTCCTCTGTGAGCTGGAACTATTAAGAACAAAAAGGTCCTCCCGAATCTATGGGAAGTATAGTGCAGCAGAGAGAATTTACAAGGGACTTCAGGTGTGAGGTAAGAACAGTAGAAAGACCTGTTACTTGAGAAAATAGTGAAATTATTTACTTCAAATGATAAAAATGGCATCTTTTCCCTTCCTCTCAGCCAATCAAGAAGTTTTATCTGCCTTTACTACAAAATTTCAATGTCAATGGGTCTTTGATCTCATAGCCACGGCCTTTCTATTCAGGGTAAAAAGTCCATGCTCAACTGCTCATTCAGTCTTATGTAAGAGGAATAAAAAAAGGCATCCAATTTCCTGAAGTTATGTATTTAAAAGTAGATGCTTCATTAAGATTGTTTTTAAGACTAAAAATACTCTCTTCCTTGAAAGGGTTTGGGTATAGTTTTTATTAAAGGTGTATCTAGTTTAATCTTCATTAAGATTTTTTTAAGACTAAAAATACTCTCTTGCTTGATGGGTTTTGTTATGGCTTTTATTAAGGACAGGTATCATTTTTAAGCTGTGAACATCATCTCTTATTAAAGAGCCTCATGGAATTCAGTGATTTCCTTCCCTATTGGGTTTTCAGTGTATAAAAGGGGAAAATATGAGATTTTTCTCCAAGATAGTTGGCCCATTTACAGCAGGCAAGAAATCCTTGGTTCCTCCACAAGACATCTTCAGATGTTGATCTTGTAGTAGAAATATTGGCATCCTTACTAGGATTTTGGTTAATGTGAATTATCAAGAGAGCACCTTGGGAGACTAGACCTAGAGGGAACCAGTGTCCTGAATTTCAATTAACTGAATACGAATTAAGTTCTACCTTAATTTTCTTTTTGAGATATAAGTGGGCTGGAGTCTCCTAGTATGAGTAGGGTGGAGATAAAAACTACAATAAATTTTTGTTTTGTTCAATTTCTGCAGTTAAACAATTTTTTAACTTTTGAAATATGTATATGAGTATTTAGTTTCAATTTCAGCTTTATGAAGTAGAATAAGGAAATGGCATTGATTGTTTTAATATTTTAATTTGTCTCTTTGCTCTGAATTTCTTCCTCTTCCAACCCATCCTCCCCATGGCTTCCAATCTGATATCCCTAAAACACGTTACTCTTCTATACAAAAATCTTCAGTAGCTCACCATTGCCTTAAGAATAAAAATAAAAATTCTCATTATAGCATTTAAAAACTTGCATAATATAATTTTTTTCAATCTTCATGTATATGTGTATATATGTATAACCATATACACATGTACATATATACACTTCATATATATGTATTTATATGCATTTATATATATTTGTATGTATGTATCTTGGAAGTATTAGATTATGTAAGGCTTTAAATGATAAGAACTAGGGGTATCAGAAAGGTGTATGCATCAGACTCATCACTTGAACTTTGCTTTGAAACAAGCTAGGCATTCCACAAAGGAATGTAGAATTCTGGTGGGGGTAAACAGGGAAGGTATTGCAGACCAGGACTGCTAGTCATGCAAAGCCACAGGGGTGAAAGATAGAATGTGGGATATCAAGGACAGCTATGAGTACACTTTGATGGGAAGGGCATATGTGTGATATATATACACACACACACACACACACACACACACACACACATATGTATATATATGTGTGTGTGTATGTATATGTTTATGTGTATATATGAATGCACACACATAAATGTTTTATATATGTAAACACACACATGTGTGTATGTGTGTGTGTGTGTGTATATATAGATACCAGTGTGTATGTATATATATATATATATATATATATATATATATATATATATATATATATATATATATATATATATATATATATATATATACCAGTACAACGACTCTCACCCTCACAATGATTTCATATTAATTTAAGGGGTTTTTTATTATTTGTTTGCCTGTTAATATGCTATAGCCCCATCCTAGCTAGGTGGCAGAGTGGCTAAAGCATTGTGTTTGGAGTCAGAAAGATCTGGGTTCAAATTCAGCCTCAGACATTTACTAGCTATTTGACCTTGGGCAAATTATTTAACCCCTGAGTATCTTAGTTTCTCCAAGTATAAAATGAAGACAATAACAAGACCTGTCCTTCAGCATTTTGATGAGGGTCTAATGTAATAAAATTTGCACAGTGGTTAACAGAGTACATGACACATAAGGATTTAACAAAACTTTCCCCCTCCCCCAAACAAAAGGTGATGATTACAAGTGTAAGCTGATTGCAGGGAGAAATTCCTTTTTTGTTATTTGCGTTGTACTAGAGCCTAGTGTAGAAGCCTTGCACAGAGTAGCCAGTTAATGTTAATTGAATTGAATTGTTTTTGTACAAGTAGGTTATGTGTGTGTACATGTGTATGTGTATTTGTGTGTGTACGTGTTGAATTATCAGTCTAGGATTGAAGAAAAAATCACTTAGGAAGGAATCAGATCTCTGTTTCTAGCTTTTGAGAAGTATTATCACTTGCTAGCTTAAGGATGACCTTGTAACCAAACTCTCATAGTCAGTATTGAAAAAAATTGATTGAAGTTGGCTCCTTGAAATACAGAAGCCATGTTACTCCCTGATCAAGAGATTCTGGTGCACCTCTAGGAAAAAAAAATAAATTTGGTTAGCTTTTAGAGCCCATCACAATTTATCTTCAACAGATCTTTCCATAATTCTTTCATATTACTTTCATTCCAATGCCCTGTATTTCCATCAGACCAACCTCTCCAGTGATTAGTTTAGGCTTGGAAATGCAGAAAGTACTGGTTAAATCCTTGTTGACTCACTACTAGCTCTTTCTAATATACTATCTTCTATCTCCCATCCAGACGTCGTTGCACACACAGGCTGTGCCTCATGCATAGAGGAAACTCTTTTCTCATCTCTGTTTCATGGAATCTCTAGCTTCATTCCAAGCACCACTTCCTTTAAGAAACTCATCCTGAGTCCCATTATATGCCAGCACCCCTTCCACCCTATTGCATCGTACCCGTTCCGTATCTATCTTGAATGAATGTGGAAATTTGAATGTGTATAAATTCTGAGGTATTTTTATTAAAGGAAACACTTATAGTTTGGGGAAAAAAACAAAAACAAAAAACCAAACCCTCATTGAACATATCCATGGCTGAATTGAGAAGAAATTTACGTAAAATGTGAATTGTTCATTTAAGAATCAAAAGACCTTAGATTTTTTTCTTTACTTTTTTTTGCCATCATTGTTTCTTATAGCAAATCATTTAAATATGCCGAACTTCAGTCTCATTATCTAATAGCACCCACTTTGTCTCATACAATTGTTGGGAGGGTCATGTGAGATAGTGAAGATGGAAGCAATTTGAAATCTATAAAATCACGTAAAAATGTCAAGTTGTTATAGTACTATGATGGTTATGATAGTGATAGAGAAAGGACTAGTGATTCCAGTGGTACAGGGAACTCACAGATGGGGAAACTCCTCCTACTAATTCAGAGAAAGGTCTGACTCATAGTCTTAGAGAACTACCTAGATCATTGTTAAGTGCTTGCTTAAGTGACTTGCCTAGGGTCACACAGCCAGTATGTGTCATTCTCAGCACTTGAACTCATGTTTTCCTGATTTTAACACCAGTTGTCTATCCATTATGCCATTTGATATTTCTTCTTGATGATAACAATTAATAATATCAGCAAATGAATGAAATGCATTGCCAACAGAAGTGTATCTGGGATCCTTGTAATTTAGTTGTCCCTTCTCTCACTGGCTGGTGGATTGGGTTTGGGTCAGTGTACAGATTTGGACATTCATATTTGAAGGCATCAATTCCAAATAGATTGTTTTTTTTTCTTTTTCTCATCAGAGACCACCAGGAATAAATGGCCAATGGAAACTACACCAGGGTTACTGAGTTCATTTTTGTGGGTTTGAAGTGTCATCCTAAGCTACAAGTAGCCCTCTTTGTGCTGTTTCTGTCCTTTTATCTCTTCAATGTGACAGGCAACCTGGGAATGATCTTCCTTATCCGAATTGATGCCCGCCTTCATACTCCCATGTATTTTTTCCTCAGCCACCTATCATTTGTGGACATCAGCTTCTCTTCTGTGGTGGCCCCCAAGATGCTGAGAGACTTCTTTGAGGAGAAAAAGACTATTTCTTTCCTGGGCTGTGCCTTGCAGCAATGGTTCTTTGGGTTTTTTGTAGCCACCGAGTGCTTCCTTTTGGCATCCATGGCCTATGACCGCTATGTGGCGATCTGTAACCCCCTGCTTTACTCTGTGGCCATGTCCCAGAGACTCTGCATCCAGCTTGTGTCTGGCCCCTATGCTGCAGGTTTCACAAGCACCATGACACATACCACTGCTGCTTTCTGTCTCCCCTTCTGTGGCCCAAATGTCCTCAATCATTTCTTTTGTGACATCTCACCTCTCTTTACTCTCATCTGTGCTGACATCTCAGTCAACAAGATAGTGCTTTTTGTCATGGCTGGGTCAGTGTTGGTGTTCAGTGGTCTGATCATCATTGTATCCTATATCTACATCCTCATAGCCATCCTCAGAATCCGTTCTGCTGAGGGAAGGCGCAAAGCCTTTTCTACCTGCTCCTCGCACCTAACTGCCGTCAGCATCCTTTATGGGACCCTCTTCTTCATCTATGTGCGACCCAGTGCTAGCTTCTCCCTGGACCTCAATAAGGTGGTGTCTGTGTTCTACACAGCAGTGATCCCCATGTTGAACCCCCTCATTTACAGCTTGAGGAACAAAGAAGTCAAAGATGCCATCCACAGGACCATTGCCAAAATCAAGTTTTGTATCAGCAGTTAAATTCTTCCCTAGAACAGGTATTGGGATATATTGTTAGCCAGGTTAGGCATGATCTTAAAATTTCATTGCATAGTTTGTGTCATTCTGGAGCACTTGGCACCTTTCTGCAGCTTTCAATCTCTAAATCATCTTTTGTTTCTCTGGAAATATTTTAAAAATGCATATCCTTTTACCTGCATTTTCTTTTGCAACATAGCTAATGTGGGAAATGTTTTGCATGATTTCACATTTCTAATCTGTATAAAACTGCTTGCCTTCTCAAAGAGGGGGGAGGAAAGAAAGGGAGGGAGAGAATTTAAAACTGAAAAAAATTTTAAATGAATATAAAATATTTTTGTTTATATTTAATTGAGAAAAGAATAAAATACAATAAATTCTGACCAAGAAATGCACACCCTTATCCTACAGTTTTGCTAGGCTGTTTGCTTTATTATGTACTTTGATAAATTCGTACTTGTTATGTGTATATGTCAATAGCTACCAAGACTATTGACCATCTATCTTCGCCTTTAATAAGGGAAATTTTTCTCATATTTTCCAAGTGGAATAATTCAATTGGTGGCAGGTTCCCCTTTTTTCTGTATATGGAGAACAACTTTGTCCCAGTCCTAAGGATCCTGGTGGGGTTTTGGACTAGGCTGAAATGACCCAGGCTGCAGTTAAAAAGTAAGATCTGTGTTTTGGATTCTCATTCAAACACTTATTAGCTATGTCATCCTCAAACACTGTCCCTTGTAAGCTTTTACTCCCCATCAAATGAATGAAGACATGATTGCAGTCCAAATGCCAGGATTAACAATTGAATGTGTTTTTCTTGGCCTCTGGGGAGTCTTATGATTTAATCTTCCTTTTTAATGTGTATTTTTTTATTTCTCCCTAACATCCGAAGAAAGAAACAAAGAGCTCTTGTTGTTGACCCCAAAAGGAAGAGTCCACTGTGTGTAATGGGAAAGAGTTGAAGGACATGTTTTAAAACCTACTTCCATAATTTACTATTTATATCTTTGGACAAATTGATTCCTCTCTCTGGACCTTAGTTTCCTCATTTGTAAAGTGACTCGATGGTTGGACTACATAGTCTCTCGTATCCATTTTAGATATAAATCCTATACTCCCATAATGATAAATCCCATTTCTGTGACATTTCTTGATATTTCCAAAATACCTTACACTGCCTTGTAGCGCTAGTGCAAACATAGTTAGTCCCATTCTATAGATGAAAAGATTGAGGCTTAGAGAGGTTAAATGACTTGATCACAGTCATACAGGTACGGGAATTCGTATTTCACCTCTAAGTTCAGCTCTCTTTTCAATACATCGCAGTGCCTCTCAATCACTAGCTAAATAGATATTTCCTTATCATCTCTCCAAAGCAGGAAGGCTGAAAGGAAAAGAAAAAAAAATATCAAAACTAGTAATGACAACCCCATAGGTGACCTATCACCTAGAAAAAATCAAAACCAACAACTACTTAAGTCTCAAAGTTCATAAGACATTCCATACTTTTTATTGGGATACGGACCACAAAGCCTTCAATAACATGGAGCAGGGAGCTTCAAAGGCTTATATGATCTGTTCACAAGGGAAAACAGACTGGATTTGATTTTGAAACCAACTTCAATGTTGCCTTATTTGTTTATCTGTCTTCTTTTTCAATGCACCCTTGTCTAGAAATCAAAAGGATAGGGTATTATTCCATTAAAACTTGTCATTGACTTTCCTGATCATTGAAGGACCAATTCAACTACATGAGGAAGAATTGATTGGATTTTAGATCTTGAAAGATACCAATGAGAGCTCTTGGCATGAATACAGAACTCACCCATGGACCCTTGGTATTGCTGGGGAGGAGAGGCCTGAAAAAGGAGCCTTCCGTCCGCAGGGCCTCTGTCTATTTTTAAAACTCATGGTAGGGTTCTTTAAGAAGTTTTCTTTTGGAGTCTCAGCATTAAATTTTGGTGACTCTATGGAAGAAACTAAAGGTATCTTAGAAAGTAGTTTAGGCATTTAATTCCAAAGAAGCTATGCAGGGAGGAAGCAATGCAGATTATTGAGAGAATATCCAGAGAAAGGCAGTCACAATAATGTAGTGAAGTCCCTTAATCTTTCTGTGTATCAGTCACCTCATATGCAAAATAAAAAGACACTGGACTCCAAGGTCTCCAAAATCCTTTCCAGTTCTAAATCTATGATCTCCAGACCACAAATTCATGTCCCATGAACATATGGGGATCAGTTGTAGAAACTGGGGAACTTGTTTAGCTGAAGGAAGAGAAGGCATTATATACATCCTTATTCCCTTCCCTTCACATTGTTCTATGTGCTGGCCATACAATAACAAAAAGGAGCTAATTCTGGATTATAAGGAATTTATATATCATAGGAAGAGGTTAGATTGTAACATAAAAATAGCACCTGTATCACAGGGTTGTTGTGAGAAAGCCACAGTCAGGAGACACGGTAAAGATTGCACAAAATTTAGCAGCTTTCGTATTTAAGGAGTGGAGAACTTAGAATATGCATTCAAGAAGGCAAAGAAGCTGGGATTAGAACCAAGAATAACCTATTCAGCAAAAGTGTATAATCCTTCAGGGGGAGGGGGAAATAGAGGCATTTCAAGCATTCCTGATAAGAAGACCAGAGCCAAATAGAAAATTTGACCAGAAAGAAGACCAGAGTTGAATAAAAAATTCAAACACAAGACGCAAGAGAAGCATTAAAAGGTCAGTATGAAAGAGTAATCATGAGGTCCACAATAAAACTAAACTTTTTATATTCGTATATAGGAAAAATGATACATGTGATTCCTAAAAACTTTATCATTATTGAGGCTGTTAAAAGGAGTTTACATAGGCAGAAGGCATGGATGTGAGTCAAGCATACTGGAATGATCTCCAAAGAAATTGAAGGAGTGAGAAAGGGGGGATGCACTGGGAAAAGAGTGAAGGTAGAGGAGCAATGGGGGAAATTTTCACAAAAAGAAGCACATCACAAATAGCTTTTACTGTGGAAGGGGAGATGGGGACGGTGATGGTAGGCCATGTTTGAACCTCACTCTTATCAGAATTGGTTCAAAGAGGGAAGACTCTCTCTCTCTCTCTTTCTCTCTCACCATATATATATATATATATATATATATATATATATATATATATATATATATATATATATATATTCACATGCACACACACATATATGTATACATACATATATATATGTATATGTATGCACACACCAAGTTGTATATAGAAATGTAACATGCAATAGGGAAACAGGAGGGGAATGGGATAAGGGGAAGGAAGAAGAGTGATAAAAGGGAGGAGAGCTTAAGGGACACAGTGGTTAGAAGCCAAATAGACTTTTGAGGTGGGGCAGGATAAAAAGAGAGAAAGAAACAAAAGAAAATGGAATGGAGGGAAATACACAGTTAAACATCATAACTCTGAATGTGAATGGAATGAACTCACAGATAAAACAGAAAGATAATAGAATAGATTAGAAACTAGAATTTATTTACAAATGACACATTTGGAAAAGAAAGATACACAAGAAGTTAAAATAAAGGCCTCAAGAAGAATTTAATATGCTTCAGCTTAACTAAAAATAAGGCATAACCTCAGACAATATCATGATCTCAGACAAAGCAAAACCAAAAATATACCTAACTAAATGGGATAAGGGAAATGACATTTTGTTGAAAGGTACTATATACGGTCAAGCAACATCACGAATTTTTGTAGCAAGTTTCTCTGTTAAAGGCCAAATTTCTCAAATATATACTGAGCATAGAACTGAGTCAAATTTATAAAAAAAATAAGAGCCATTCTCCAATTGATGAATTCTCACAGGATATAAACAGGCAGTTTTCAGAAGAAAAAATAAAAGCTATCTATAGTCATATAAAAAGGTCCTAAATTACCACTGATTAGAGAAGTGCAAATTGAAACAATTCTAAGGTGCCACCTCACACCTACCAGAAATGAAAAATGCTAGAGGGGACAAAGGAAAAATAGATACACTAATGAACTGTTGGTGCAGTAGTGAACTGGTCCAACCAGTCTGGAGAAAAATTTGAAAGTAGACTTAAAGGGCTATAAAATTGTGCATACTCTTTGACCCAGCAATATCACTACTAGATCTCTATCCAAAGTGATCGTAGGGAAAGGGAAAGTACCTATGGATACAAAAATATTGATAGTGACTCTTTTTGTGGCAGAAAAGAATAGCAATGATCAGCAATAGGAAAATGACTGAACAGGTTGTGGCATATAATATGATGGTGTAATGGCAAATTGTGAAGGAGTAGTTGTTGTTCGTCCTTCATTCTTGAAGAGGACCATGACATAAGGGAGGTGATGGCATAACTGTCATGCTGTGGGAAATGATGAGGGGAGCGGTTTCAAAAACTGATACAAAGTGAAATGCGAAGAACCAGGAAATCATTGTGCACAATGACAGAAATGCTATAATGATGATCGACTCTGAAAGACTTGGCTACTCTGCTCAATACAAAGATCTAAGACAGTTCCAAAGGACTCCTGATGAAAAATGCCATCCACCTCCAGAGAGAGAACTGATGAATCCTGAGTGCAAACTGAAGTATATTTTCTTACTTTTAATTTTTTTCTTTTTTTTTGAAATGTGGTAAATATTAACACATATTTTACAGCATTTCACATGTATAATTGATATATTATTTGCTTTATCAGTGGGTGGAGATAAGGGTGAGATAGGGAGAGAATTTGGAACTCAAAATTAAAAAAAAGAATGTTAAAAATAAGTAATTAAATATATGTGTGTGTATATATATATATATATATATATATATATATACATATATTTTAAATGACAGTATCTCTAGCACAAATCCTTTCCAATAGTAGAGCTTATTAATAAATACTGGGTTCAATGATATTTGACTTCTGTCCCTGGAAGAAATCTTATTTTTTTTATTCTTTGACAGAGTGAAGCACGAGTATCTGTGGGTCCTTAAACCTAGTGGACCAGTAACATGGACAATTCCCAAGATAGCTTTACAAATATTTTCCCATCATGGCTTACAGATCAGGATACAGATGAGCAAAGAATGATATATGGGATCAGAATGGCAAAGGTTGCACCCTAGTGGACATTGTTAACACCTAAATATAATTTTTCAATCTTTTGCATCTCATTGGCCATATGGGTCTCCTGATCTTTGGGATTCTGGCTTGGAGTGATTTCTCTCACAGAAGATTAAAACCTGGCAGATAGGAAGGCAGCCAATAAATATGTTTACTGTTGATGGGGATAAGAGGCAAACTCTACAATCTGGACCACATACACTTTAGCCCCAAAGTTGATCAGCCTCTCAATCTGTAGTAGAACTGCCCTATGTCAGGCCAAATAAATTGACTTGCAAACTCTGACTGAATTTCATTATTCATAAGAAAGTTTTTCCTATTTACACTCCATCTCACTTAGGTAGGTCCTTTGTAGCTTGTTTGGGAATGAGCAATAAAATTGCTTCCAAGTTTGCTAATCGCCTGTCTCTCAGCACCCAATCAATCTTAATAGTTCCCAGAGCAGCTTGTTAGAAGTGGGATAGATAAGAAAAAGAAAAAAAATCTGCTGGGCCTTGGAGGCTGCAACCAGCACTAGGAGAAAGTAGTCAAGGGAGAGCCTTAGTCTTTCACATTCCTGAGGTCAACAGAATTAAGGCTTGGTCACTTAAGGCTTCCAATGCAGTGGGCTTCAATTACTTCTCTCTGGACATTTATCTTCTAGCCAGTAAAGGAAATTCTACACTCCTTCTGTCCCAAATAAGCCACACACTTTCCTACCTCTGGTCTTTGTTCAAGATTCAGATACTCAGGGCTAAAAACCCTTTGCCCCTGTGGCATTAAAATTTGATTCTCCTTTAGTTCCCTTTAGAAAATGAAAGTGACCTAGCCCAGAGCCTTGAACAAAATGGGCACTCGATGCAAACTAGTTACATTATGTAAGTATATTATATTACTTTTTTTCCACCTTTGGGTTGCAGTTCTATGTTCTTGGGAGTGATTTAACTCAAATACTAGGATGTAATTCTAAAAGTATAGGCTTGCTATATAAATATTCAGGTTAACAAAATATCTTATAGAAAGGATTTATTTCACCAGGGAAAAAATCAAAAGACTTCTACTGCAATCCATAAGTAGTCGAAAAAGTCTCTTTTTCTCTTCAGTGCATCTTATTTTCTTCCTTAAATACTTCTTCTAGATATATCACTCCCCTAAGTGCCCTTCCTCATACTTGATGGACGGAGAAAGAAATAAACCACTCCTCCTGTTATCCTCACATGTCTCAAAAGTAATGTCCTCCTGAATTGTATTATTATCCTGAAGTTGAGACTGTGCCCCACAAAGGGAAAGCATTCAGACAAGAAAAAATTGACCTCCCTACTTGGAGTCACACAGTCCATATGATTCACAGTACTAGAGAAGTGCACGAACTTGGCTTTTCTGACTTTTGAGAGACAGATGTGCATCCCATTAGCAGAGTCATCTCAGCTGCTTCTCTAGCTTGGTAGGGCCTCTCACAGGATGAGCTCTGCTGCCATAGCCTTGGCGAACACAGGGATAAAGCCCATCCATGAAGATGCATTCAAGAAACCCTTCAAGGGAAGAATAGTAATTATATATATATACACATATACACACATATATAAAATACATATACACACACATATATATATAAACATACATACATATATATGTGTATATATATATATGTATTATATATTCTTCTTAATATTTGAACTGTACTATCCCCAGGAGTATAGATGCCTAGCTTATAAGAGAAAATGACATCAAGTATTTGTATAATTTAACTTACCGAGTTTTCATTGTATGTCATGTCTCGGACTAGGTCCCAGATGGCTTCCAAAGTGCTTTGGTATCTATCTACCCATCTATGTATCTGTCTGTCTGTCTACTCACACATGTCCTCCACACATACATGTATATACACATACACATATATATGTCTCTCTGTGTGTATGTATACACATTATATATATATATATATATATATATATATTTATATAAACGTGTGTCTGTGTGTGTGTGTGAGCACACATTCGTGTCCTCCCCCTAATATATGTGAATGTATATGTATATATGTGTGTATACATGCACAAAAACATTTTTTTTCTTAGGTGGAAGACATGAATGAATGTTTCACAGGCACACATGAATATATCGCAATCTGCATTATTGGAGTTAATGCCTGAATCAATGAGATTCCAAATCCATTTTGTATATACTTCATTTCATTTAGTCCTTAGCATAACTGTGTCTTGTGGATAGGATGAATCAGAGTATCCTCATTTTATGGCTGATGAAACTCAGGTTGATATGGGAGAAATGACTTATCCAAGGGAATGCAGTTAGCAATCCACAGAATAAGGACTAAAAGCTGTATTTTTAATATACAATTCAATGCCTTTTACTACTTTAGATAAAAGAACAGAAAGGAACTAATTTCAGAAGAAAAATCCAATTGTTCTTAAAATGAAAACAATTAGTAATTTCTCAAGAACCTCTAAAGCCTAAAGCAACATGCAAATTGCCCTTTAAACCCTACAAGGCAAAAGAACAGTAAAAAAACCTCAATTTTGCAGACATAAGAGGTAAATATATTTAGCCTTGAGCTTAATATTCATATGATCCCCCCTTCCCATACTGGAGTAGTTATTTATGCTTCAGCAATAATCCATGAAAAAGCATAATAAATTCCCCCAAAACTTTGGAATGATAATTCCTTTAAAACTTCACGTAGGGAAAGTATAGCACAGATGTGGTTTTTTTTCATGTTACATTTCTATAGGAATTAATGCTTTTGCAAATCACTTTCCTCACAACAAACCTATGGGACAGGCAGTATAAGAGTTACTTATTCTTGTTAACAGATAAAGTTGAGACTCAGAAAGGTTATGAAATTTCTAAGGACACACTGGCAGCTAATGGCAGAGCTGGGACCTACTAATACCTAGTTCTTTATGAAGTCACATTGCCTTCCGTGAATTTAAGGCATTTCAAGCACAGAGCAAAAAAGTCTCACTATACCCATAGGTCCTTCCTGAAAGGCCAAAAATTCAGCATTTTTATTGGAAAAAATAGGAAAAGTGGTAGAGTAATGCCTTTGACAATGTCTTGGAGAGCCAATGATGAGTCATAGTCTTAAACCAATGGAGCTGTTTGAAACCCTAGTGATCCAAAACCTCTTCTCTTCCAAATAAGGAAACTAAAACCCTAATGGGATGAGTGACTTACTAAAGGTCACACAATTGCAGACTCATAACCTGACCTAGGTTTTTTGACTCCTAGGTCAATACTCCCAGAAGTTTTTTTTCCCACGTTATTATATTGCCTCTCTTTTGTTTGGATCAAAGTTTCATGATTTAGCTGTATTGTGACAGCATTGTGTAATGGGAAGACCCTGGGCTTTGGATTCCACTGAATTTAAATCCTGCCATTCACATCTACTATCTAGGGGATGCTGGACAAGTCATCTGACTTTGAAGAGCCTTAAGTATCTCCCTAGCTTCTATCTGGTGAGCTGTGGAAGTAAGCTCCTTTAGTGGAGGGCACTTCCCACACCCAATGGTCCCCATGCTGATGAAATCACATATCTTCTATTTTTGAGTGCATTAGTTCTACTACATAATAGGCTGAATATGAATGCAATGATTCTCATTCCAGCATCTCTAGAATATAACTATATAAATCTCTGTGTGAAACCATGCTTAATTAATTGACTGATCAAATGTTATTGCATTTGGTAATTTCTTCCAAATTTGGTCTGACTGATTTTTTTTTCCATTGGAGGAAGATTGGCCATCATTAAATAACTCATCGGGAACAGCACTGTACCATCCCCTGGCCCTTGGCCTCTAGTCCCAGCTCTGGCCTTAACTAGTTGTGAGAACTTAGGCTAATTATTGTCCCTTTATGGACATGAGTTTCTCCATCTATAAAATAATCACATTGGAAAAGATAATCTGTAAAGTCTTTAATTCTCTAATCCTTTCATCCGTCCATGCAACATCATGGTAGGTATTAGGGATACAAAGACTAAAATAAAGGTCTTCCTCAAGAATGTTACATTCTATCTATTCCATCCAATTCCATTAGATTCTCTTCCACTTCATTCTAATCACTTCTGTTCCAGTCTATCAATTTTATCACATTCTGTTTTTGCTGTTTTATATGAGACCACTAAATTAAATGTTGGGGTAAAAATAGACGTTGTTGTACTTGATCATCATCATCATCATCATCATAAAAACAAATAACATTTTGCCTGAGGGAAGTTAAAGGCTTGCATATAGATCCTTCTATATTTTAAATACTTTCAAAGTTGTGACCTACCTAGACCATGGCTGAGAAGAATAGTTCTAGTTCAGGTCATGGCTAAGTAAATAAAACTATCATAAATAGAAGCGCAATGGATGACTTTAAGATGTAGGGAGTTCCCATCAACAAAGGTCTATGAACACTGAGGGGATGGCCACTGGTTTTGTATGATACTATAGTGGGGATTTGTGTTTTAGGTAGGACTTGGGCTAGCTGACCTCTGATGTATCCTCCAACTCTGTAATTCTCTTATTCTTTGGTTATTCAATTGCCTTCATGATGTCTTTTTTAATCACCTCCATGTATTATTACCCACCATTTTGATTCCTTTTTCCAAGAGCTTCTCTTGTGAAGCATTTTCTTTATACACTCCAGTCTATGTTAACCACTAGGCTTTAGTTCCAATGTGGCAATCAGTTGAGATCCCAGGGCAAAAGGGTGAGGAATTAAACTACTTGGCTACATTTGAATAGCTGAATTTGACATGCTTATTGGGAAAAAGCAGAGCCAGTGAAAATCATTTTCATCATCCCCATAACCATGACCACTGCCTTCATTCTCATTAATTCTGATCACTAACTTTTGAATTGAACTTCTATTCTTAGTAGCATTTACTTAGGACTTTAAGATTTGCAAACTATTTTACACACATTTTATTTTACCCTCTCAATAACCCTGGGAGCTATATGTTACTGATCCCATTTTACAGATGAGAAAATTGATGGGGGAGGAAAAAGAAGGGAATAAGCATTTATATAATCCCTTCTGTGTACCAG
Source organism: Trichosurus vulpecula (assembly GCF_011100635.1). Classification (NCBI taxonomy): domain Eukaryota; kingdom Metazoa; phylum Chordata; class Mammalia; order Diprotodontia; family Phalangeridae; genus Trichosurus; species Trichosurus vulpecula. Next base: position 269,106,534 of record NC_050578.1, read on the forward strand.
GCATTGTGTGAAACAATTTTTTACAATTAACTCCTTTGATCCTCATAACGATACGATGAGGAAGGTTCTATTATCAAACTTCTTTTGCATTAAAAGAAATTTACACAAGTAGAGATTAAATTATCTCCCCAGTTGGTAAAGCATCTGAAGCCACATTTGAACTCTATTGATTGTGCCATCTAGCTACTATTCTCATAACTCTTCTGAATGTGAATTTCTTCATATGCTAAGTAGGAATACAATTTTCACCCACTTAACCATAATTCTCATTTTGACAATACTAAGCATTTTACTAACCATAACCCTTTGAAATAGGCAATCTTTGTGTTATTACGTCCAATTTAGGAAACTGAGGTTCTGAGAGGGGACAATTGGTCAGATCTCTTGACTCCAAGTTCAGTGTTCTTTACCATACACCAAGACAAAAATCACCTTTAGAATAATATATATATATATATACATATATATATGCACATACATACATGTATACATATATACATGTATATAGATGTATATATATGTCTAGAGAGATATAGATTCAAATATTTGTATAGAAAGATTTATCTGAGAATATCTATATCTATATCATTTCTATCTATAAACTATACCTATATATCTCTATCTTTTTAAAATATATAAATAAAGGATAAAAAGATATCAGGGATGGGAGGTGCCTTAGAGTCCAATCTCCTCAACTTAATGACAATGAAACTGCAGCTAGGAGAAGTTAAAATGACTTGAGCAGTTCCCCAGATGAGATCCTTATAAAGCCCCAGGTCTCCTGAATTGAAACTCAATGTTAATTTCATTCTACAATGCTGGGTAGTGGAGAACCATCCTTCTCTATGTCTCTTTCTCTGTCTCCATTTTTCTGTCTGTCTATCTGTCTCTCTCAATACAAAGCATCAGTCTTATGACCAGAGTAGGACAATGAGTAGAAAAAAGCCTCTGGTTGACTGGATTTACTGCTCTCATGTCAAGTCATGCCATACCTTACATTCCACCAAACTGTAGGTGCCAGTAGTTCCTGAGATACAGAGCTATAAATCCAACTTATGAATTATTATTCATCTTGTTGCTAAAAGAACTTTCCTCAGGAAGCCTCTCCCATAGTTTTTGATTTTCTCTTCCTAGTTTTGCATCTTCCTACTGAACTATTCATGAAAATATGTGTATTAAAATTAAAGACAGAAGTGTTTCATCTCCCTCATGATTGGGAGCTTCCTGAAAGCAAGAACCAAAGATTAATTACAATTTATATCTCCTGGAAACCTTAGACTGCATGCCATTAGTGGTTAATAATTATTACCTGAATTGAAATGAATATGCATGGATAATTAGTCACTAAGAATTTATTAAGAGCTTTCTATGTGGCAGGAGATGTGCTAAACATAAGGGATATAAAGAATGGCAAAAACAACTCCTGCCTTCAAGGAGGTCACATTCTTATCCTGAAGAAAAAGTGTAAATAAGCATGTGCATGCAAGGTATACAGAGTAAATGAAAGGTAATTTTAGAGGGAGAGCACTAGGCCATGGGATGCTGAGAAAGGCCTGCTACAAAGTGGGATTTGATATGAGTCTTGAGAGAAACCAGGGTACATAAAAGGTGGAAGTGAAAAGAGAGGGCATTCCCAGATATGGAAACCAGCCAGTCAAAGACACAGTCAGGATATAGAGTGTGTTATGTGTGAAGAATGAAGCTGGAGAACCCATGGAGCTTTTCCTTGGTTTTCTCTGCTTCCTTTTACATTCCTAATTAACATTCATGTTAATTACAAAGAGCCCTGCTTTATAAGTACATAATCAACTTGTTCACACAAAAGTGTTGCTTATGTACGACCAAGTGGTATTTGGGTTAAACCCTGAGCTCTCTTTAAAAAAATATTTTGATTGACACCTTCCTTTTTAAATAAATCTTGGTTTCCAATTGTATTCCTCTTTCCACTTACCCAGAGAAACAGCCCTTGCAAGAAAAAAATCGAAAAGAGAAATCAAAACACAAAGCAAACAAACAAAAAAATTCAGATAAACTAGCTTTCACATCAATCAAGTCTTCAGCACCCACTTCAAAGAAGAGTGGGAGATGCGCTTTTTCATATATTTTTATTGAAGGGGTAGTTAAGGTTGGTTGCTTCAATTATACGACATTCAGGTCTGTCTATTTTGTTTTTCTTGCATTGTTATAGTTGGACAATATTTTTTCCTTGGGTCACTTCCTTTTTTGCATCAGTCCACATAAAGTTTTCCATTCTTTGTATTCTTTATATCTGCTGATTCTTTTAGCTCATTGATATTCCATTGAATTTATGTAGAATGTTTAGACATTTCCCAATGGATGTGTGCTCTCTCCTTTAAAATAATAAAGAAACATTAATGTTAAAGTCTAACTTGACTTCTTTGCTATTTGAGTGCAATGATCACCTTCATTCCTGCACTTATTTGAAAGTTTACGCTGAAGTCTTAAAGGATGGCCTAGAGGACTGGCCCACAGCCAAAGGTAAATTTTATAAGTAAACTTGAACTAAGGTGTTCTTGATTCTAAGATCATCCTACTATATCACATCCCATTGTGGGTGAATCCCACCCCCACCCCGGCAAGGCTCTGTACTATACCATCTTCTCTTTCCTTTTGATTTTCTTGTACTTGTTGATGTGATCATTGGCCTTGTGTAAATCATCTTCTCTATGCAGATGACATATAGATCTACATATCTGACCTACAGATATACATTTCTAACTTCCTATTTGATGTTTCAAACTGGATTCCCTGAAGTAATCTCAAACTCCAATAAGATAAAACAGAACTTATTATTTTTATTCCCCAAACCCACCTCTCATCTAAACTTAACTATTGCCATCAAGGGAAGCCCTGAGTTCATCCTTGACTCTCTGCTCAACTTATAGATCTAATTAGGTGCCTAATATTGTCCAATCTGCCTCTAAAACATCTCTTGTGTATGTTCTCTGTTCTTTAATCACACACTTATCACTTTAGTTCAGGCCCTCAAAATCTCTGGACCTAACCATTTCAATAACCTCCTACTTGGTTTCCTTACCTCAAACCTCCTCCCACTCCAATACACCCTTCACAAATCACCCTTTCTCTAAAATGCAGGTCTGTTCTTGCCACATTGCTGCTTGAAAAATTAAAGCGGGTTCCTATTCCTTCAGACTGAGTGATTATGAGGTCACATTCAGGGCTGATGTTCTACATTCAAAACTCCCTTTTAATTTGAAATTCTATAATCAATGTTCCAAGCTCCCTTCTAGCTTTGGTATTCTATGTCCTAAGGTCCCTTCTAGCTTTTACATTTTATGTTCTAAAGATCCTTCTAAATCTGCTGCTCCATTCAAAAGTCCATTCCACTTCTGTCTTTCTATATTTTGTTGACTATTTCCACTATTGACGTTCTATGTTCCAAGGCCATCTCCTGGTCCCTCTAAGGAAGGTCCCATCCATGATTGATATTCTATTTTCTAAGACCACCTCCAGCTCTGGCCTCATATGTTCAAAAGGCTAACATTCTATTTTCTTCCATGATTTCTAAGCCTGAGCTTCATTATCTCCTTTGACAAATATTTAGAATCAGAGAAGACATCATTTTATACAATTGCCTTTTTAGAGACTCCCAAGGGCATGGATCCCTGAGGGATTAGGAATCTAACCCCTCTGATTAATCTTTAGTCATCCTCTGGGAGTGTAATACCAGATATATAAAGGTTATGGTATGCACAGATTTAAGTTCCATTGTGATAATAGCACTCCTGAAGCTGTTGGTAAGTTTTTATTCCAGTGATCAGGACTGGACATTATATATATATATATATATATATATATATATATATATATATATATATATATATATATATATATATACACATATATTCTATTTTTACAGCTAGATTTACTTAAATTACCAAAGTACAAATATGTTCTTATGGTGAGATTTGAGCTATGGCCTAAGAACTTTTCTGTCATGAAATATGCCCTCCACTGACCTGCCTCTATTAAATTCACTGATTAGTCTGTCACTCACACCTTGGAAAGTCAAAGTTAAGATACAAAATTATCACTGGAGAGGGGCAAGACAGGAATCCATTAATGCTCACCAACCTACTATGTATGATGGAATCAGATCAGGTGGCAGAGGCTAAGGACTTTAGAGATAGAGGAGGCAATTTTTGATGCATAATGGAAAGTTCCCAGAGTATGGGATACAGCCAGATCAAGATTTCCATATATATATATACATATATATATACATATATATATATATATATATATACACATTCATAAGAGGCCACTGAATAGCTAGCTAGAAGGTAAGAGAACATTGAGGATTAAGGATTTGGTAGGTAAACCAAAGTAAATGTCTGGAGGAGATCAAAACAAGCTTTGAATAGCTCATGATCATATATACTCACCATTTGTTCCTGAAACTAACTTATAACCACAGTTCTGGTGGATCTGATGGAGCGAGAAGCAAGGATTTGTACTTTGGAAATTAAAATCAATGAGTATTTCTATTCCTTCCCTTGGATATTTTGTCCTTCATTGTTGTAAGCTTTATTCTTCCCTCAAGTTCTGCAAGAATCATCAAAGCATCTTTGAGAGCTGCTAAGGAGAGTGAATCTTCCCAGTTTCATTGTTATGAGAGAGAAGAACATTGAGCTGGAGAAAGAAGGGGCAGGAGGAGTGTGAGACACATGGATTAGTGCTGAAACAGATGGTCCCTAGTAAGCACCCCAAGGGATGCTTGAAAGATGGATTCTCACGACTTCTGCAGATGTGGGGAGGGTTGAGTTTCTCTTTTCTATCTGTGGATGTTTTGTCGCTGATTATCTGGGAATGTGAGACTTGGAGATGGAAGGAATGAGATAGTGTAAGCCAAATCTGGTTGGGTTGACTCTTGCTAGTGATTGCCTAATATTGAGCAGAGTTCTTGGTTCACTTCCTGCCTATGAAATATAGGTAAGACTTCAGCACGTGAAGGATTGCCTTGGTGTGGTTATGCCATCTGGCATAAAAGATCATGATCACTCTAATAAAAATTCATCATATATTTATTATATACTGATAATGTGCAAGTTAAGTCAACAATCATCTATTGTCCATTTTGTGCAAGTTAGAGATAGAATGCTGGGTATTGGGGAAACAATCTTTTTTTAAAAAAAAATCCCTACCTTCAAAAAGCTTACATTCTTTAGGGTGTATGTGACATGCAAGAAGAAATGCAAATGCAAAATACCAATGCCAGACTGAGGTCAAAACCACCAAACTCTACTGCACTTTAGCCTTGGTACTTCAACTAAGTAAGATCATAGGCTTTAGATTAAGGGCAAACAATCTTTTGAACTGGAGAGATATTACAGAAGACTCATATTTGGATAGATCAAGGGAACCTGCCATGCAAATAAACAATCTAGAGAACTAGAGTTATTTGAAAAGTTAGAATAAGTATAGTGTTTGGCAAAATCCCCTGAGAATGACCCGCTTTGGAGAAAAGGAAAAACCTTCACTCCAGTTTTGGTCTTGGTCTCTTTCTCTGCCCTCACTACATCTTTGGCTGGAGAACATCTATGCAGGCTTCAAATGTTCTTAGGATGTTTGATCTACTATCATGCCACCAATGTTCTAGGTGCATTTCCTGGATCAATTGATGACACTGTCTGGATGAATAGTCAAGGACAAATGGAAACATATTCACTGTGGTGAAGGGGACATTCTTGAGCATCTCACAAATGGGAGAAGAAAAGATAGATTACAGTAACCAGGAGCAGTGAGTTCCTCTTTGTCACATTAATTATTTAAGCTCAGAACCATTTCCCCCTGAATTCTTTGGGAGAGAGTACCATTGACTTTTCAGTCTCTGTATCTATCTCTTTGCCTATCTCTTTCTCTCAGTCTCTCTCTGTCTCTGTGTCTCTGTCTCTCTCTGTGTCTCTGTCTCTGTCTCTGTCTCTCTCTCTCTGTCTCTCTCTCTCTCTGTCTCTCTCTCTCTTTCTGTGTCTCTCTCTGTGTGTGTCTCTCTCCCTCTGTGTCTCTCTCTGTCTCTCTGTCTCTCTCTGTCTCTCTCTCTGTCTCTCTCTCTCTCTCTCTCTCTGTCGCTGTCTCTGTCTCTGTCTCTGTCTCTCTCTTTGTTTTGTATTTACTATCCTTACTGCCCTACCTTTGTAAATAACAATTTCTAAAAAGTATATAAGCTTGGCTAATCGAATGATTCTCAAAAGATTATCTTTAGGGGAAATATCCTCATGGGGACTAGAGTTAGTGACATTAGAGAAAGATGCTCCCTAACCTTCCTTCCTTCCTTCCTTTGTGTTGGGGGTTTCCTCTCCTCTGGGGGTCCTTGTCCACCAAGGACCTGTCTCAGCACGCAATGATGAGGCGGGAATCAGGATGGAAGAAACTCCGATTTATTGGGAGAAATCATCCATTTTTATAGGGTTTATACTACATGAGCATAAGCAAGTGGCCAATGGGTGTAAGGATGATGGCATGGGAAGGAACAGAAATGTTGCAGAGGGACAGGATAGAAATGTTGCAGTACGGGTATATTGTTGCACTTTGTTCCGGTATGGGTATCGGTATGGGCGTGGGAAGGATCTGGATTGTTGCAATGTATGGTAAACTATGGAATCTACAAGGGTATGGGAAAGATCAGGACTGTTGCAAGGTGGTATCTGTAAGGGTATGGGAACGAGGGGGGTTGTTGCACTACAATATCTACAAGGGTATGGGAATGCTCAGGCATGTTGCAAGATGGTATCAGAGCTGTATGAGCTACGTGAGACACGAGGCAGGATATCCCCGTAAAGTATTAAAGATGTTCCAGTAAGTAAAGTAACAAAGCACTGCGCTGGGCAACGGTTCAAGAGCATCAGGTAATGGCCAGCTGGGTCCCTCCTTCTGGGCTTGTGAGTCCCTCGTGGACAGACTCTGCCTGCATGTGTAGGATGACTACAGGGGCTTGCCTGCCGTTCCACTCCTACTAAGCCTGTCTGGTTTACCCAGGAAACAGGCCAAGTGCTAGGGTCCTGACAGCCCCGGGGTCGGCACCAACCCCTTTTACCTTTGAACTTCCTTTCTTCCTTCCTTCCTTCCCTCCCTCCATCTATCCTTACTTCTTTCCTTGATAACTTTGTTGTTTTACTGTCACAGGCTTTGAGAATCTAGAGAGATCTGTGCATCATGAATAGACATTACAGAAGGACTTTACTAGAAGGAAAAAATATCTATTAATTTCAAATATTTAAAAATGAAGCCATTCAGAATTAGTGAAATTTCAACTGTTGACTATCTGAAAATAAGGTACATTAGTAACGCTGAGAATATTAACAGATCTGTATGGTGTAATAATGTGTGAAACATAAAATTATAGACTCATAGAACGTTATAACAGAAGAGCCATAAAGACCCTCCTACCAGACTCTATCATTTTGCAGATGAATATATTGAGGGCCTAAGAGCAGAAATGAGTTCCACAAAGTTAAATGAAATATTTATCTTACAAACATAATATGCAAATGTTGGTGCTATCATTTATCTCTTGATTTAGGTATTTTAAAAGTTTATTTTACACTAAAATTATCTTTATGAAAAGGCCTGACATAAAAAGAGAAATATTTCAACATTTTCTTTTTTTAATTTAAATTTATTTATTTAACATATTTGGTTTTCAGCATTGATTTTCACAATAGTTTGAATTACAAATTTTCTCCCCATTTCTACCCCCCCCCGACTCCAAGATGGCATATATTCTGGTTGCCCTGTTCCCCACTCAGCCCTCTCCTCTATCATACCCCTCCCCTCTCATCCCCTTTTCCCTTCCTTTCTTGTAGGGCAAGATAAATTTCTATGCCCCATTGCCTGTGTATCTTATTTTTTAGTTGCATGCAAAAACGTTTTTTTTTTTTGCTTTTGAACATCTGTTTTTAAAACTTTGAGTTCCAAGTTCTCTCCCCTCTTCCCTTCTCACCCACCGTCCCTAAGAAGTCGAGCAATTCAACCTAGGCCACATGTGTATCATTATGTATAACCCTTCCACAATACTCATGTTGTGAAAGACTAAGTACATTTTGCTCCTTCCCAACCCATCCCACTTTCTTGAATTTTCTCTCTTGACCCTGCCCCCTTTCCAAAGTGTTTGTTTTGATTACCTCCACCCCCATCTGCCCTCCCCTCCATCATCCCCCCCTTTTATTTTATTTTTTTATCTTCCTCCCCCTTCTTTCCTGTGGGGTAAGATACCCAACTGAGTATGTATGGTATTCCTTCCTCAGGCCAAATCTGATGAAAGCAAGGTTGACTCATTCCCCCCTCACCTGCCCTCTCCCCTCCTCCCACAGAACTGCTTCCTCTTGCTACCTTTATGCGAGATAATCCACCCCATTCGATCTCTCCCTATCTCCCTCTCTCAGTATGTTGCTCTCTCATCCCTTAATTTCATTTTATTTCTTTTAGATATCTTCCCTTCATCTTCAACTCACCCTGTGTCTGTTCTCTCTCTTTTACATATATACACACACACACACACACACACACATATATATATATATATATACATACATACACATACATACATATACACATAGATATATACATACATACACATTCACTTCTATATATACATAAACATATATATTTATATGCATATTCCCTTCAGCTACCCTAATACTGAGGTCTCGTTAATCATACACATCATCTTTCCATGTAGGAATGTAAACAAAACAGTTCAACTTTAGTAAGTCCCTTGCAATTTCTGTTTCTTGATTACCTTTTCATGCTTCTCTTGATTCTTGTGTTTGAAAATCAAATTTTCTATTCAGTTCTGGTCTTTTCACTGAGAAAGCTTGAAAGTCCTCTATTTTATTGAAAATCCATATTTTGTTGGAACATGATACTCAGTTTTGCTGGGTAGGTGATTCTAGGTTTTAATCCTAGCTCCATTGACCTCCGGAATATCGCATTCCAAGCCCTTCAATCTCTTAATGTAGAGGCTGCCAGATCTTGGGTTATTCTGATTGGGTTTCCACAATACTCAAATTGTTTCTTTCTGGCTGCTTGCAGTATTTTCTCCTTGATCTTGGAGCTCTGGAATTTAGCAACAATATTCCTAGGAGATTTCTTTTTGGGATCTATTGGAGGAGGTGATCGATGGATTCTTTCAATTTCTATTTTGCCCTGTGGCTCTAGAATATCAGGGCAGTTCTCCTTGATAATTTCTTGAAAGATGGTATCTAGACTCTTTTTTTGATCGTGGCTTTCAGGTAGTCCAATAATTTTTAAATTATCTCTCCTGGATCTATTTTCCAGGTCAGTGGTTTTTCCAAGGAGATATTTCACATTGTCTTCCATTTTTTCATTCCTTTGGTTCTGTTTTATAATATCCTGATTTCTCATAAAGTCACTAGCTTCCACTTGCTCCAATCTAATTTTATAAGTAGTATTTTCTTCAGTGGTCTTTTGGACCTCCTTTTCCATTTGGCTAATTCTGCCTTTCAAGGCATTCTTCTCCTCATTGGCTTTTTGGAGCTCTTTTGCCATTTGAGTTAATCTATTTTTTAAGGTGTTGTTTTCTTCAGTGTATTTTTCAGTATTTTTTTGGGTCTCCTTTAGCAAGTCATTGACTTGTTTTTCATGGTTTTCTCGCATCCTTCTCATTTCTCTTCCCAATTTTTCCTCTACTTCTCTAACTTGCTTTTCCAAATCCTTTTTGAGCTCTTCCATGGCCTGGGACCAGTTCATGTTTTTTTCCTGGAGGCTTTTGTTGTAGGCTCTATGACTTTGTTGTCTTCTTTAGGCTGTATGTTTTGGTCTTCTTTGTTACCAAAGAAAGAATTCAAAGTCTGAGACTGAATCTGGGTGTGCTTTCGCTGCCTGGCCATATTCCCAACCAACTAACTTGACCCTTGAGTTTTTCAGTGGGGTATGACTGCTTGTAGACTAACGAGTTCTATGTTCCACATTTGGGGGGGAGGTGCCAGCTCTATCACACCAGCACTACTCTTTCCCCCAAGAACCCCCAGCCCGGGCTGGGCTTAGATCTTCAACAGGCTGTGCACTCCTGCTCTGATCCACCACTTAATTCCTCCCACCAGGTGGGCCTGGGGCCAGAAGCAGCAGCAACTGTAGCTGCCCCACCTCCACTGCCCCCTGGGTTGGAAGCCGAACCGCGAACTCCTTCCACTCCCGCAGCTTTTCCCACTAACCTTCTCCGAAGTCTTTGGTGTTTGTGGTTTAAGGGGGTCTGTTAACTGCCACAGCTCACATATTCAGGGTGCTAGGGGCCCCATCTGCCCAACTCCAAGTTTTGTTGGTCCACGCCACTCAGGCTGGGGTCTGCTCCACTGCGTTCCCAGCCCCGAGCTCCGTGTGGGATAGACCTCACCCAGAGACCATCCAGGCTGTCCTGGGCTGGAGCCCTGCTTCTCTCTGCTGTTCTGTGGGTTCTGCCATTCTAGAATTGGTTCAGAGCCATTTTTTATAGGTTTTTGGAGGAACTCGGTATGGAGCTCACTCTAGTCCCTGCTTACCAGCCACCATCTTGGCTCCGCCCCCCATTTCAACATTTTCTTATAGAGGCAATCAAGTTAATTGAAAGAACATTTATTCACTGACTATCATGCTGTTAGCTCTGAAACTGTTTCTGCTGACACGGAATCCTAAGCGTTGATGTCTGCATGATATCTATTTCTAAATGGCTGGAACTGTGTGAAAATTTCTCACAATTGTGATAGTGTTCAGAACATTTTGTGGGTGTTGCAAAATGAGTGAAGTTTGGTTGCCATGCTATGAAATATTCTTTTAAAAGGAGTGAAATGTTGGTATGAAACTAACAACAAAATCACTCAATCACAGGATTTTAGAGGAGAAAGAGACAATGAGATGTAGTTTGACACATTCAAGAAATGAATCTGCACAAAAAATATACTTGCAAGGTGGTCATCTAACCACTGTTTGACTTATTCCAAAATGAACCAATCCATTACTTCTTAATGCAGCTTATTCTATGTTTGGACAGCTCTCATTACTGGGAAATATTTCCTGACCACAAGTCTAAATTGTCCTCTTTGTGATTTCTACCTGTTACTTCTGATTTGATCCTCTGGAGGCAAACAGAACAAACATGACCCCTCCTATACATGATAGTGCTTCAAATACTTTAAGACAGTCATCATGTCCACTTCGTACACCCATTGAGTCTTTACTTCTCCATGCTAAACATCCTAAATTCCTTTAACTGACTCTCGTATGATAAAGACTCTCTGTTTGTCACGTCCTGGTTTTATTCTTCCCAGATGCTCTCCAGCTTATCAACATACTTTTAAAATTGTGGCCCTTAGAACTTAGTACACTACTTCCCTTACTATCTTCAGCCCAATATAAAGTTTAGTAGTCTGGAGGTTATTTTTGAAGGATGATGCCATGGCATTCTATTCATCAAATGAGATAATGCATGTAAAATGATCCGTAAAACCTGAAGCTTTATATATATTTAGTTAACATTATTATTCCTTTTTGCTCTCTATTATATCTAACTTGTTACTTCCAGCTTTGTATATTTCTTTGATGAATATAGATTGATTAGAGAGAACATGCATACATATATGTGTATACTTTCACAATATATATTTCCTTATATGAGTCTATTCATGAGAATCTCATTTTCTCTGGCTGTCCCTCATACCTGGAATAATCTTCCTTCTCATTTCTGCCTACTGCCTTTCCTGACTTCCTGTTAGTTCTAACTAAAATCCCCTTTTCTCTTGGAAGTCTTTTCTAATCTCTCTTAATTATTTCTCATTTATTCTGTGTAGAGCTTATTTGTAATATTTGCATGTTGTCTTCCCCATTAAATTGTGAGTTCTCTGAGGTCAGGGACTGTCTTTTTCCTTTTTGTGTCTCAAGAGCTTAGCACAGTGTCTGACACTTAGTAGGCACTTAATAAACGTTTATTGACTGACTGACTCCTAACTGGAATTATTTTCCTTTGCATCTTCAAAATTTAAGTCTTAATCACCTTCTTTACCTCCTAGGCAAACTTCCTTGTTGGCATATTTTAGTCCATGGGATCCTATCAATCTTTTTTCTGAACCCTTTGACATTTACTTTCCTAAATCCAGAGGGCAGTCATAACTCTTTGAAGTTTTCTCTTCCTCCCACGGATCAAATAATTTCTTTATTAATATTATTTCCCACTATTAGTGAGAATGACACCCAGAACATAGTTTTTCCTTGTTGGTTCCTCCACCTTTGAAAGATGAAATCTTCACTAAGACAAGTCAAGAATTTATTAGCTTCTCTGTTTTTAATGAAGAGAAACTTTCATTAAATGTCTGTGCAATTGAAATCCTCTATCAATATTATCTTCTTTCTGTCCAAGTGGTTTGTAGTCTGCTCCAATGACTCTCTGATCTGTTCTGCACTGAATTTCATTCCAAAACTTTCCATCATTCTTGCTCCCTTGGATTTTCATGTCTTTATTTCCATCCCATCAAGTCTCAGTGGGAGAACACACACACACACACATACACACACACACACACATTGTGCGTATTTATGTATATGTGTATGTGTATATGTGTGTATACACACACACAGAAAACACAAACACACAAATGCGTGTTTGAATTTGCCCCCTTTTGTCATGGCATCTATTTCTTCTTGTTTGTTGCCTAAGATTTGGACATTTCAAAGTGGACATTTAAGGCCATGTATTTTTCTACTGGACTTTGTTTTTGTAGTCACTCTATGGTATCTAACTTGGATGATATACAAAGGGAGTCATCTCCCTCCGCCATTCTTTTGCATTTGAAGATATTTTAATTCAAATTGCATGATTTTTGACAAAATAATTCTTACCATTTTTTGTGAGGTATACTTTATTGCTGGCCAGGAATTTTTCATCATAAGGTATAATGCATATTACATTCTCAGAAATAAATGACAGGCACTGAACTAAGCACAGGCAACCTGAAAAAGACAGTCTCAATCCAGGAGGCAGAGAAGGGGAGGGGACTTGCCAGGTCAGGAGGTGGAGATTCCTATTTGAACAAGAACAAAGAGGCCAGTGTTACAGCATCACAGAGTACACAGAGATGAGCAAGGTGTAAGAAGACTAGACATTTAAGGGACAAAAATATGAAATGCTTCTAGTGCTGAATAGCAAATTTTAGAATGTATCTTGCAGGTGATAGGGAGCCATTGGATTTTATTGAGAGGGGTGACATGGTCAGACCTGTGCTTTAAGAAAATTCTTTTGACTGCTGAGTGGAGAGTGGATTTGCATTGGAAAGACTTGTGGGAGGGAGACCAAGCAGCAATGTATTGGGATAATCCAAGAATAAGATGAGGAGGGCTTGAAGCAGAGTGGTGTCACAGTCAGAGGAGAGCAGAGGGTGTATGTGAAATGTTATAAAGGTAAAGCAAACAGACCTTGAAACGTATTGCACATGGGAGAATGAGAGAGAAAGAGAAGTCAAGGGTCAAGCCTCTGTTGTGAGCTGGAGAGACTTCCTAGCCAGCTCTTCATTTCTCAAATTGATACTTCTCTTTTCCAAACTTTGTTCTTTTGTACAAAGAAGTGAGGAAAACACAGCCTGTCTACATGGATTCTTGTCCAAGATTTCCTACTGAAGTATCATTTGTGCCCACATGAATCATTAGAATTAGGTAGTTGTCTTCCATGTTGATAAGTCTTAGGAAATTCTTTGCTATGCCTTGCATAAAAGCAGACTTTTCTATTGTTTTTATTGGACTGAAAGTAGCTATCTGAATATTTGTGAGAATCAATCAACAACAACTAGTAAACACCTTCGACCCATTCTGTTTGCTTCTGCAGCTCAGAACTATCATTACTTGGGAGACAAGCAGCTTCTTCCTCCCCTGAGCATTTTTCCCCTTCTTTAGGAAAAAAATTCTCAAATATTTTTTTCTCTAACTATTTAATTAGGTTTTCCCATCAATTTCTATTCTGTATATTTTTCAATGGCAACATCTTCATATTTTCAGCTTTTAAAAATTTTTGCGTGTATTTATATGTCAACCCTAAGAACCTGGCAAAAGCTTATTTAGTGAATTATCACTTCTCAATAACTTCACATCCCCACTCAATTTCCTTTCTATAGTCTCAGCAACTTGATAGCCATACTCCACCTCTTCTTCAGCCTGGCAAAAATCACCCTCTTAATCTACCAATGTTTCTCATACACCAATTCACTCTAACAATTTTAGTTTGCTGTTTAATATTTCACTTACCTTATATTAGTTAGCTTGCTTTGTCTTGTCAACCACTTTCTCTTTTTCTCTTCCTTCATCTTCCGTTTAAGCTTCTCCAAAGCGCTGGCCATGATTGTTCTAAGTTACTCTTTTTGCTCTCCGGCAGATACATGGAAACCCAGAATCACAGAACTGAAGAGTTGGAAGACATCAAATACAACCTGGCCAAGATCCCCAATAAGTGAACATAAATTTTCCCCAAAATGACCTCTGCCAGGGATCTCAATATATCCCAAAGCAAACTTTCTCCTTTGAAAATGGTTTAATTCCTAGGAATTTTTTCTGCTTATACTCCTTGCGGCTATGGAGAAAGTTAATCACACTGTAACTGAATTTATTCTGGTGGGTTTTACCACAGACCCTGTGATGCGGCTGGTCCTCTTCGTGGTATTCCTTCTAATGTATTGCATAACTGTAGTTGGAAACACTACTCTGATTATGTTAATTTGTACAGACTCCCTGCTCCACACAGCCATGTATTTCTTCATTGGGAACCTGTCTTTTCTTGATCTCTGGTATTCCACTGTTTATACCCCTAAAATCATGTTGACATGTATCTCTGAGGACAAGAGTATTTCCTTTGCTGGCTGTCTAGCTCAGTTCTTCTTTTCAGCTGGGCTGGCATGTAGTGAATGTTACCTGTTGGCCACCATGGCATATGACCGCTACATGGCTATCTCCAAGCCACTGCTCTATACTCAGGCTATGTCCCCAAGATTATCTTCCTTTCTTGTAGCAGCTTCTTATACTGGAGGCTTCATTAACTCCATCATCATTACAAGTGAAACATTCACCTTGACTTTCTGTGGGGATAATGTTATTGATGACTTCTTTTGTGACTTGCCCCCCCTGGTGAAGCTGGCATGTGATGTGAAGGACAGTTACCAGGTTGTGGTCTATTTCATACTAACCTCCAATGTCATCACTCCCGCTGCGCTCATCCTGGCCTCCTACCTCTTTATAATTGCTGCCATTTTGCGGATTCGTTCTACCCAGGGCAGACTTAAAGCCTTCTCCACATGTGGCTCCCACCTGACAGCTGTGACCCTGTACTATGGCTCCATTCTCTTTATTTATTCCCGTCCTAGTACTAGCTACACTCTAGAGAGGGATAAGATTGTGTCTGTGTTTTGCACCATTGCAATGCCCATGTTAAACCCAATGATTTATAGCCTCAGGAATAGAGATGTCAAAGATGCCTTTAGGAAAATGAGAGACAGATTATGAATTTTCTAAATAGATGTTGTAATGGAGAAAAGGAAGTAAAAAAAACATATATGTATTCTTCATCATAGTTTTCTGTTCAAAAATTAAAAAAAATTAAAAATAATTTTTCAGAATAGATAAGTAACTCTATATCTCTAGTTTTAAAACTTTATATTGTATTGACACATCACCTGTTTAAATGCATTTATTAATGTCTTAGGATATAAGGAGACTCAATTACTTCCTTTTTGTTTATTGTGGTCTTAAGTATTTTAAAGTAGGAAGGACCTAAGTTATTATCTATTCCCACCAATTCATTAAAAAAAAATTCATGTCTTTTAAGTTTACAACAGTTTTTTTTTTCCTGACCTGGGGTCAGGTCAGGAATTTCAGAGTTCAAATTTGGCTTCAGACATTTAATGTGTGATCCTGGGCAAATCAGTTAAAATCTCCTTGCCTCAGTTTCCTCAACTATAAAAACTCACATACCTCACAAGATTTTTGTGAGATTTGAATGAGCTAATATTTCTAAAAAGTTCCTGACACATAGTAGATGCTTTTTAATCCTTATTCCTTTCCATTCCTATTGTTCTACGCACAGTGTATAGAATAACAAAAAAGAGCTAGTCATGCTTCATAAGGAAATTACATCTTATGAGGAGAGGTTGTGTTATAACGTGATAACAACTATCTTTCAGGGTTGTTGTAAGAAAACCACAGTCAAGAGACACAGTGGCTTCCCTGTTAAAGGCATGGAGGCCTAGAAATGTGATGTCGCAGAATTCAAAGGATGTAGGATTAAAAGTAAGAATACTCTATTTAGCAAAACTGAGTATAAATGTGCAGTTAATGAAATAGAGGAATTTCAAGCATTCCTGACATAAAGAGTAGCGCTGAATAAAAAAATCTGATGTTCAAACACAAGTCAAGAGAAGCATAAAAAGGTAAACATGAAAGAATAACCATAAATATCTCAATAAAACTATTTTTTACATTGATATATAGAAAAATGATACATGTGTCTCCTAAGAACTTTATTACATGGACTGTTAAAAGGAGTTAACATAGACAGAGGGCATGGATGTGAGTCAATTATGTTGGAATGATCTGTAAAGAAAATAAAGGGGTGAGAAAGAGGGATGCACTGGGAGTAGGGTGAAGGGAGTGGTAAAATGGGGAAAATTTTCTCATAAAAAAAGAAGTGCACAAGGAAGCTATTTTGTAGTGGAGTGGGAAATTGGGGTGGTGCTTTTGGGCAATGATTGAACCTCATTCTTATCAGAATTGGTTTAAAGAGGGAAGAATATATACATATATGTATATATATATATACACATATATATATATATACACACACATATATGTGTGTGTTGTGTGTGTGTGTACACATAGGAGAGGAGGGGGACAAGAGGAAGGTGGAGGAAGATAAAAGGGAGGACAGATAAAAGGGCACAGTGGTTAGAAGCAAAACCGACTTTCTAGGAAGGGCAGGATAAAAAGAGAGTGAAGAAACAAAGGAAAATGAATTGGAGGGAAATACACAATTAATTATCATAACTGTGAATGTTAATGGGATGAGCTCACCAATAGAACAGAAAGAAGATAGTAGAATGGCTTAGAGACTAGAATTTATTTACAAATGACACACTTGAAAGAGAAACACACACACACACAGTTAAAATGAAGGCCTGGAGCAGAATCTAATATGCTTCAGCTTAACTAAAAATAAGGCAGGAGAATTAATCATGATTTCAGAGAAAGCAAAAGCAAAATAGACCTAACCAAAAGGGATTATCAGGGAAGTGAATGGCATGTTGATAAAATGTATCATAGACAATAAAGAAATATGAAAATTTTTTATTGCAATTTTCTCTCTTAAAGGTCTTATTTATCAAATGTATACTGAGCATAGAGCTGAGTCAAATTCATAAAAATAACAAAAAATTCTTCAATTGATAAATGCTCAGAAATATAAACAGGCAGTTTTCAGAGGAGAAATCAAAGCTATCTATAGTCATAAATAAAGAAAAAAACAAAGCTTTAAGTTATTATTGATTAAAGAAATGAAATTTAAAACAACTCTGAGGTGCCACCTCATACCTATAAGAAATGTCAAATACTAGAAGGGACAAGGCAGAAATAGGTACACTAATGAATTGTTGGTGGAATATTGAATTGGTCCAATCATTTTCAGGAACATTTCTTTTTTTTTTTAATCTTTAGTTTACCACATTCAGTTCCACAAGTTTTTGAGTTCCAAATTTTCTCCCTCTCCCTTTTTTCTCCCTCCCTGCCCCAGATGGCATGTAATCCGATATAGGTTCTACATATACCTTCACATTAAACTTATTTACACGATAGTCAACTTGTAAAGAAGAATTATAACCAATGGAATGAATCATGAGAAAGAAGAAACAAAACCAAAAAAGAAGGAAAAAAAGAAGAGAGCAAATGGTTTGCCTCAATCTGTATTCAGACTCCATAATCCTTTCTTTGCATGTGCATAGCTTCTTCCATCATGAGTCTTTTGGAGCTATCTTTGGATCTTGTGTTGCTGAGAAGAGCCGAGTCTATTAAAGTTAGTCATCACAGATACTGTGTGTCTGTAATCATGTATAATGTTCTTCTGCTTCTGCTCGCCTCACTCATCATCAGACCACATAACTCTTTCCAGGTTATGATGAAGTCTATCTGCTCCTCATTTCTTATGGCACAATAGTATTCCATTATATTCATATACCACAACTTGTTTAGCCATTCCTCAATTGATGAGCATCCCTTGATTTGCAATTCATTGCCACCACAAAAAGAGGTGCTATAAATATTCTTGTACTTATGTGTCCCTTTCCCACTTGTGTGATCTCTTTGGGATAGAGCCCTAGAAGTGGTATTACTGGGTCAGAGTGTATGCACTTTTTTATAGCCCTTTGGGCATAGGTACAAATTGCTCTCCAGAATAGCTGGATCAGTTCACAACTCCAACAACAATGTAATGGTGTTCCAATTTTCTAACATCCTCTCCAGCATTTATAATTTTCCTGTTTTGTTATGTTGGCCAATCTGACAGGAGAGGTGTGGCACCTAATAGTTGTTTTGATTTGCATTTCTCTAATCAGTAGTGATTTAGAGAATTTTTTCATATGACTATAGATAACTTTAGTTTCTTCTTCTGGAAACTGGCTGTTCACAACCTTTGCCCATTTATCTTTGGGGGTCTGGTAAAGAATTTGGAACTAGGTTTAGATGGCTATAAAATTGTGTGTACTCTTTGATTTGGTGAAAGGAAAAAAAAGACCTATGTGTACTAAAGTATTTATCACAATTCTTTTCATGATAGAAAAGAATTGAAAATCAAGGGAATTTTCTGCAATTGGGAAGTGACTGAACAAGCTGTGGCACATGCTGTGTTGGCAAGTTGTAATGCAGTACTATCCTGCTGCGAGAAATGACGGGGGGGTGGCGTGTCACAAACTGATACGAAATAACGTGAGAAGAACCAGGAAATCATTGTCTCAGAAACAATGCTTTCATGATGATCAACTGTGAAAAACTTGGCTATCCTGATTAAAACACTAATCCAAGACAGTTCCAAAAGATTTCTGAGGAAAAAATTCTATCCACCTCCGCAGAGATAACTGATGAATTTTGAGTGCAAACTGAAGGATAATTTCCCTACTTTTTCATTTTATTACTTTTTTTAAAAAATATGGCTAATATGAAAAAGTTTGATTTTACATGTATAATTGTCATATTCCTTGCCTTATCAGTGGGTGGGGTTGGAAGTGAGAGAGAGGGAGGGAATTTGGAACTCAAAATTAAAAAAATATATATATATATCAAAAATGTCAGTAAAAAACTTTAAAAATATCAGTATCTAGCACAACTCCTCTTCAATATTAGGGCTTATTAATAAATGTTGAGTTGAATAATATTTGCCTTGTGTCCTAATCAACCTTAGGAGAATTCTTTTTAATTTTACTTAAAATTTATGGAATAAAACAAGCAATTCCTTAACATAGTACAATAAAAGATGATCATACATGAAACTACAAATCTACTGTTTGCAACTTTCTATTCCTTTTAAATACACAACAAAATTATAATGTAAATTTCTTTTTTTCTCCTCTCCCCATGTCTTAGAGATGATTGCCCTTAGACACAAAAAGTTATATCTGTATCTATACGTATATCTATATCTAATCTATAGCTATATCTACATCTACATCTATATCTCTATATATCTATATCTATACTGTGTGTGTGTGTATGTGTGTAAAATTATTCAATGCATAATTCTATTCATCAGTTCTCCTTCTGGATGCAGATAGAGTCTTTCTTCATAGGACCTTTGCAGTTACTTTGGGTATTTATAATAGTCAAATAACTTATTCACTTAAAGTTGTTCTTAAAACAATCTTGCTGTTACTGTATACAATATTCCCTTGGTTCTGCTTGTTTTGATCTTCATTATTTTGTGCAAGTCTTTCCATGTTTTCCAAAATTATTGAGCCCATCATTTCTTATAGCGTAATCATACCACAATCATACCACAGTTTGTTCAGCCATTCTCCAATTGATGAGCACCCCCTCCATTTCCAATTCTTTGCCACCACATTGAGAGCTGCTAAAACATTTTAGAACATGTAGGTTCTTTTACTTTTTTACTAATCATCTTTGGAAATAGAGCAAGTAGTAGTATTTCTGGGTCAAATGGTTATGGGTAGTTTAATAACTCTTTGGGTATAATTCCAGATTGCTCTCCAAAATGGTTTGATCTTGTTACAATTCCACCAAAAATGAATTAGGGTCCCAATTTTTCCACATACGCACCAACATTTGTCATTTTGTCCTTCTGTAATCTTAGCCAATCTGGAAGGTGTAAAATGATATCTCAAGGTTGCTTTAACCTGCATTTCTCTAATCAATAATGATTTAGAACATTTCATATGACTATAAATTGTTTTGATTTCTTCATTGGAAAACTGCTTGTTGATAGCCATTGACGATTTACCAATTGCAGATTGATTTGTATTCTTACAGATTTGACAAATGGTTTTCTATATATTTCAGATATGAGAAATTTAACTCACGATGGAAAATGCCAATAGCATCCAGAGAAAGAACTATGGGGGATGCATGCAGATTAAAATTTACTATTTTCACTTTTTTTCCTCTCTTGGGTTTTTTAACTTTTGTTCTGATTCTTCTTTCACAACACAAGTTACGTGGAAATACGTTTAACATGATTGTACACATATAACCTACATAAGACCGATTGCTGTATTGGGGAGGGGACAGGGAAGAGGAGGGAGAAAAATTTAGAACTCAAAGTTTTACAAAAAAAAGAATGCTGAAAACTATTTTTACATGTAATTGAAAAAATACTATTAAGAAGACAAAAAGAAATAAGACCTTTATCTGAGAAACTGTCTACAAATTATTTTTCCTCCAATTTTGGCTTTCCTTCTAATCTTGGCTATATTAGTTTTATTTGTACAAAACCTTTTAAATTTAACAGAATCAAAATTATCCATTTTATACCTAACTTTTCTCTATCTCTTATTTATTCATAAATTGTTCACCTATTCATACGTCTGATAAGTAGTATGTTACATGGTCTTCTAATTTTCTTGTAAAATCTCTTTTTATATTTAGATCATGTATCAGATTTGACCTTATCTTGGTAAATGGTGTGAAATAACGGTCCATGCACAGTTTCTGACATACTGCTTTTCAATTTTCCTAAAATTTTTACCAAATAATGAATTCTTATCCCAACATCTTAAGTCTTTACACTTGTTACATACAAGGATATTGTGTTTATTTTATGATGTATATTGTATGTCTACTCTGTGCCCTTGATCTACCTTGCTATTTCTTCATCATTATTGCCATAAAATACAGTTTGGTGTTGCTAAATTTGCTTCATTTATACTTTTTTCTTTATTCCTTTTATATTCTTGACTTTTTTCCAAATGACTTTTGCTATTATTTTTTTTTCTAATGCTAATTTTCAATTTTTTGACAGAGAGAAGCAGGAGTACTTATGTGTCTTCAAACCAAGTAGACAAGTACCATGGGCATTTTCTCAAATGGCTTTGCAAATATTGTCCACACATAAGGATTCAGATAAGCTGAAAGGATACATGGATCACAAGAACAGAGGTTGAACCCTGGTGAGGATCATTAATTCCTCAATGGAATTTCTCACTCTCTTGCATCTCATCCATCATTTGTGTCTCCTGATCTTTGGGACTGGCTTGGAGGGATTTCTGTCACAGAAGAATAAGACCTTGGAGGATAGGAAGGCAGCCAATGAATGTGTTTACTGTTTATGGGGATGAGAAGGAAACTCTAGAACCTGGACCACATATCCCTTAGCCCAGAAGTTAACCAGCCCCTCATTCTGTATTAGAACTTCCCTGACCATGGCAGCCCATAAAAATGACTTCCAAAGTCTGCCTAAAATTTGCCATCAGCCAGAAAGTTTTCCTGTTTACAATCCATCTCACTTAATTAGGTCCTTTGCAACTTGTTTAGGAATGAGGAATGAAATTGCTCCCAAGTTTGGTAATTGCCTATCTCTCAGCACCCAATCAATCTTAATGGTGCCCAGAGCAGCTCGTTAGAAGTGGGATCAATAGCAACTTCTGGTCCTTGGGGGCTGCAACCAGCACCAGGAGAAAGAGGTCAAAGGGAAGCTTTAGTGTTTCATATTCCTGAGGTCAACAGAATTAAGTCTTGGTAACTTAGGTTTCCAGTCCAGTGGGCTTCAATTACTTCCCTCTGGACATTTTATTCTCCAGTCAATAGAGAAAGCTTTACACTCCTCCTGCCCCCAATAGGCCACATACTCCCCTACCTCTGGGCTTTGTTCAAACTTTTCTCTTTGCCTAGAAATAGACTCCCTCTGCCTTTTGAATTCATACCTATCTTTTAAAGCCTGTCCCAAAAACACCTCTTCCAAGAAGCTTTCTGTGATTAGTCAGTCAGTAATCACCTTTCCCCTAAAACATACAACAGTTTTAGAATCTTTCTGATATATTTTATTGTTCCATAGTTTGCTTTTTGTTTTCCCATTAGATTGTTTCACAAAGGTAAGATGTTACCTTTTATCACTTGGCTCAACTTCTAGTGCCCAACACAATGCTCTTTTTATATACTAGATAATTAATATTTTTTTTTGTATGAGTAACCTGTGGCTGAGAAACAAATTTGTCAGTTTACACACCTTGGGCTTAGTCATCAGGACTTCACAATGACACCCTTTGGGTTATGCTGCCACTGAGGATTTCCCATGGGAAAATTTGCTTTGCCCATCACTTCCCCTAAAGCTTTACCTTCTCTCTTTACCTTCTTTCTGTTATGGATACCTTTGACAGTCTGGTGAAATTTATGCACCCTTACCAATCTCAGAATAATATTTTTAAATGAATGAAATAAAATGTAGAATGTTTCGAAGAAAACCAATTTGATTGAAATATCATTATTACATTAATAATAGTGATGATAATAGTAATAATTAAAGAAACAGATTCAAAGAACCAGGGCTAAGAACTCCTTGCCCCTGTGGCATGAAAATTTGATTCTCTTCTAGGTCCCAGAGCCTTGAACAAAATGGGCACTCAATGCTAACTAAGTACGTTACACAAGTGTATTATATTACTTTTTCCCTCCTTTGAGTCATAGTTCTATGTTCTTGGAAGTGATTTAACTCAAATACTGGGATATATTTCTAAAAGTCTACACTTACTTTGTAAATATTCAGGTTGACAAAATGTCTTTTTTCACCAGGGAGAGAAAGCAAAAGACTTGTACCATAATCCATAAGTAGTAAAAACATGTTTCTTTCTCTCTTCATTGGGTCTTGTTTTTTTTTTCCTTAAATACTTCTAGATATATCACTACCCTAATTGTCCTTCCTTATACCTGCAAGAGAGAGAAAGAAATAAGCCACCCCTCCTATGATCCTCACATGTCCCAAAACTAACATCCCCCAGAATTGCGTTATTATCCTGAAGTTGAGACTTAGCCCCACAAAGGGAAAGAATTCAGTCAATAAAAAAATTGACCTACCTACCTGGACTTACACAATTCATATCACTCTTGGAACTAGGAAAGTGCATGAATTTAGCTTTTCTGGTTCTTGAGAGACAGATGTACAGCCCATTAATAAAGTCACCACAGATGCCTTTCTTGCTTGGCAGGGCCTTGC
Organism: Trichosurus vulpecula; assembly: GCF_011100635.1. Classification (NCBI taxonomy): domain Eukaryota; kingdom Metazoa; phylum Chordata; class Mammalia; order Diprotodontia; family Phalangeridae; genus Trichosurus; species Trichosurus vulpecula. Next base: position 269,130,238 of record NC_050578.1, read on the forward strand.
AATGGATGAATTCTGCTGCCATAGCCTTGGAGAACACAAGGACAAGGTCCTTCCATGAGGAGGCATTCAATGAGGACTTAAATGGAGAAATAGTAATGATCTCAACTCAAATTTACATGGTACTTTGTATATTTATAAATTCTTCTTAGTATTTGAAATGCACTATCCCTAGGAGTATAGACACAGAGCTGATAGGAAAAAAATAACATCAGATCTTTGTATAATTTAACTGAGTGCATCCTTATTGTATGTGAGGCCTTGGATGATGTCCTTGATAGCTTACAAAGGGTTTTTCTTCCTATCTATCTATCTGTTTATCTATCTGTCTATCTATCTATCTATCTATCTATCTATCTATCTATCCATCTATCTGTCTATCTATCTGTCTATCTATCCATCCGTGTCCTCCCCCATATATGTGTGTGTATGCATACACACACATGCATATACACCAATATTCATGTCTTCTCCCCTATCTATCTATCTATCTATCTATCTATCTATCTATCCACACACATACATATCTATAATGTATATAATATATGATATAATACATATATGTATTTATAATTCATATGATATATAATATAATAATTCATATAATATAATATATTATGCATGTGTACATATATGTGTATATAGGCATATGCATATATATGCATGTGTGTATATATGTATATATGTATATGTTTGTATATGTATCCATATGCATGTGTGTATATATGTATGTATGTATGTATGTATGTATAGGTGTGTATATACGTATATATACACACACACTCATGCACAAATATATTTTTTGGGGGTAGAAGACACAAATGAATGTTTAACAAGCAGACATGAAGAGGTTGCAATTTTCATTACTGTAGTTAATTCCTGAATGTATGAGATCCCAAATCCATTCAGTATATACTTCATTTCATTTGGTCCTTACCACAACTGTGTATCGCAGGTAGGATGAATTTCAGTGTCCTCATTTTATAGCTGAAGAAACTTGGGTTGAGAAGGGAGAAATGACTTTTCTAGGATAGAGGGGTATTAACCCACAGGATAAGGACTAAAAGCTCAAATTTTCATATACAATTCAACGGGTTTTTTTTTATTACTTTAGATAAAATAACAGAAAAGGACTAACTTCAGAAGCAAAATCCACGTGTACTTAAGATAGGAAAAAGCTCATGTTCCCCATCAAGAGCCCTGCTTTATCAGCACATGATCAACTCATTCACACTAAAGTGTTACTTATGTATGACAAAGTGATGTTTGGGTTAAACGATGATATCGCTCTCTTTTCAAAATTCTATTTTGATTGATATATTTTGCTTTTAATAAAATCTTTGTTTCCAAATATATGCCTTTCTTTCTCCCTATCCAGAAAGCCTTCTCTTGTAACAAAAATTTAAAAGGGAAATCAAAACACACAAAGAGAGCAAGCAAACAATAATAAGAAAAGAATTCCGATAACCTAGTTTCCACATTGTCTTAAGATGTCAGCCATGTTCAACATCCATAGTTACACACTACTTCAAAGAATAGAGCGAGATGTATTTTTTCATATCTCTTTTACTGGAGAGCATAATTAAGCTTGGTCATTTTAATTATACAATATTCAAGTCTACCTATTTTGTTCTATCTATTTGGATTGTTACAGCCATTGTACAAAACATTTTCCTTGCATCACTCCTTTTTGCATCAGTTCATTTGAAATTTTCCATTCTTTGTATTCTTCATATCTATTGATGCTTTTAGCTCAGTGATATTCTATTGAATTTAAGTAGAATGTTTAGACATTTCACGACTAATATGGGATCTCTCTTTTAAAAGAACTATTAATATTAAAGTCTCAGTTGGTGGCTCTGCCATTTGGGTGGTAGTAATGTTTGTTTTCATTCCTGTACTTAAAAAAAGTTTATGATGAAGTCTTAAAGTGTTACCCACAGTCATACAGCATATATATTTCATAATTAAAACTTGAACACAAGATTTCTTGGTTCTGAGATCATCCTACTGTATCACATCACACTGTTATTGGTGCACCCCAAGGCTCTATTCTATACCACATCTTCTCTTGCCTTTTTATTTTCTCATAGTTGTTGATATGATCATTCACCATCTGTTCAATTATCTTCTCTACGCAGATAGTATATAGATCTATATATCTGAGCTCCAGTTATGTTACTACCTTCCTCAATTCCCTAAAGCTGTCTCAAGCTCCAATCATAAAAAACAGAACTTATTATTATTATTATATTTTGCCCAAACACACCTCTTTGAAACTTGAATTCCTCCTTGACTCTATGCTCATGCTATATATCTATTCAGGTTCCAAATCTTGTCTAATCTACCTCTAAGATATCTCTTGTGTATGTTCATTGTTCTCTAATAACACCCTTATCACTGTAGTTCAGCCCTTCATAATGGACTTGACTATTCCAATAGCCTCCTGCTAGTTCTCCTCACCTCAAGCCTCCTCCCACTCCAATACACCCTCTAGAAATCTCCGCTTCTCAAAATGCAGGTCTGATTTTGTCACATCCCTGCTTGAAAAATTAAAGTGGGATCTTTTTCCTTCAGGAATTAACACGCAAATCCCACTGTTTGCCATTTAGAGCTTTTTCACAAGCAGAATCCTTCCTATCATTCTAGTCTTCTTATGCATTACTTCATTCCCATCACTCTGCAATCCAGTCATGCTGGCTTATTTACCATTTTACACACTTCACACTCAACCTCCTTACTTCCATGTCTTGGAATCCCTTATTTCCACTAAAACTTAGCTCAGATGGTATATTTCTGCAGGAGTTCTTTACTGATCCTTTTGACTACTAGTATACTCTATTCCATAATGACTTTGGATTGATTTTGTGTATATTATGTATATAGTTATATGCAACATATCATCATCTCTAATCACATGTAAACTTCTTGAGGGCATTGACTGCTTCAACTTTGTCTTTACAACTCCAGTGTTTGTATGGTCTGAGAGATAATGAATTATTTAAAGAAAAAAATAACCAATAATTATTGATTGACTTGACAACTTTTTGAAACATTTGCTTTTAGAACTTTGAGTTCCAAATTCTCTCCCTTCTTCCCTCCCCACCCACCCTCCTTGAGAAGGCAGGCAACTCAACATAGGCCACACTTGTGTCATTATGCAAAACACTTCCATAATAGTCATGTTGTGAAAGACTAACCATATTGGACCTCCACCCTATCCTGTCCGTCTTTATTCACTTTTCTCCCTTCACCCTGTCTCTTTTCAAAAGTGTTTGCTTTTGACTACCTCCTCCCTGAATCTGTCATCCTTTCTATCATCCCCCCATTGTCTGCTTTCCCATTACTTTCCTGTAGGGCAAGATAAACAGTATATATGTTATTCCCTCCTTAAGTCAAATCCAATGAGAGCAAGACTCATTCATTCCCTTTCATCTTCATCCTCTTCCCTTCCATTATAACTACTTTTTCTTGCCACTTTTGTTTGAGATAATTTACCCCATTCTATCTCTACCTTTCTCCTTCTCCAAATATATTCCTCTCTTACCCCTTAACTTAATTTCTTTTTAGATATCATGCCTTCATATTCAACTCACCGTGTGCCCCCTCTCTCTCTCTCTCTCTCTCTCTCTCTCTCTCTCTCTCTCTCTTTCTCTCTCTCTCTCTCTATATATATATATATATGCACACACATATATACCTATACATACATACACACACATATTCTCTTCAACTACCCTAATATTGAGAAAGGTCTCATGAGTTACAAATATCATATTTCCACGTAGGAATGTAAACAAAACAGTTCAACTTTAGTAAGTCCCTTGTGATTTCTTTTTCTTGTTTACCTTTTCATGCTTCTCTTGATTCTTGTGTTTTAAAGTCAAATTTTCTATTCAGCTCTGGTCTTTTCATTAAGAAAGCTTGAAAGCCTCTATTTTATTGAAAATCCATATTTACCCTGGAACGTTATACTTAATTTTTTGGGTAGGTGATTCTTGGTTTTAATCCTAGCTTCTTTTACCTATGGAATACCATGTTCCAAGCCCTTCCATCCCTTAATGTAGAAGCTGCTAGATCTTGTGTTATCCTGATTGTGTTTCCACAATATTCAAATTTTTTTCTTTCAGGCTACTTGCAATATATTTTCCTTGACCCGGGAACACTGGAATTTGGCTACAATATTCCTAGGAGTTTTATTTTTGGTATCTTTTCCAAGAGGCAATCAGTGGATTCTTTCAATTTCTATTTTACCCTCTGGTTCTAGAATATCAGGGCAGTCTTCTTGATAATTTCTTGAAAGATGATATCTAGGCTCTTTTTTGATCATGGCTTTCAGGTAGTCCAATAATTTTTAAATTCTCTCTCTTGAATCTATTCTCCAGGTCAGTGGTTTTTCCAATGAGATATTTCACATTGTCTTCCACTTTTTCATTCCTTTGGTTCTGTTTTATAATTTCTTAATTTCTCATAAATTCACTACATTCCTCTTGTTCCATTTTTAATTTTATAAGTAGTATTTTCTTCAGTGGTCTTTTGGACCTCCTTTTCCATTTGGCTAATTCTGCCTTTTAAGGTATTCTTCTCCACATTGGCTTTTTGGAGCTCTTTTGACATTTGGGCTAGTCTATTTCTTAAGGTGTTATTTTCTTCAGTATTTTTTGGGGTCTCCTTTAGAAAGTTGTTGAGTTGTTTTTTATGATGTTCTTGCATCACTCACATTGCTCTTCCCAATTTTTCCTCTACTTCTCTTACTTGATTTTCTAAATCCTTTTTGTTCTCTTCCATGGCCTGAGACCAATTGATATTTTTCTTTTAGGCTTTTGATGTAGGATCTTTCACTTTGTTGACTTCTTCTGCTGTGTATTTTGATCTTTGTCACCAAAAAGATTCTGTAGTCTGAGTCTTTTTACCCTGCTTGCTTGTCTTCCCAGCCAATTACTCAACTTTCGAGCTTTTTGTCAAGTTATGACTGGTTTCAGAGTGGAGAGTGCTTTGTCCCAAGCTTCAGAGGTTTTGCACTGCTGTTTTCAGATCTACTTCTATTCTGAGGTGGTATGATGCTCCTCTCCTAGCCCATGCTCTAGTCTGTGAGTGCAAGCACTTCTTTCTGCTGTGAAACCACCAGGAGGACTCCCTCTCCACAACCACCAGAATACTCTGCCACACTAGCACTCCTCCCTCCCCAAGAACTGTAAACCCAGATCGAAGCAGGGCAAAGCAAGAAAACCTTGCCTCATTGCCAGCAAAGCAATCTCTGTACTCCTGCTCTGATCAGCCACTTGATTCCTCCCCCTGTGTGAGCCTAGGGCCAGAAGCAGCCACTGCACTGCTGCTGTTGCTGCTGCTGTTCCCACCACTGCAGCAACCTCTGCCACCCTGGGGCTGCAGCCGAACCGTGCACTTCCCTCACCTAGATGCAGAAGTTTTCCCTCTGACCTGATATGTTGTCTTTGGCATTTGTGGATTGAGAAGTTCTATCTATTTGCATTGTTATAGCCATTGCACTGGCTCAGTTCAGTGATTCAGGGCCTTGGGGCCTGTTCCACCTGTTCTACCCCAGTGCCTGGTCTATCCTTTCATGGCCTAAGCTGGTCTGCACTCTGCTCCCAGCATGGTGGAATAGACATTTCCTAGCGACTATCCAGGGCATCTTGGGCAGGAGACTTGTTTCCCTCTGTTATTTTGTGCTTTCTGTAGGTCTATAGTTTGTTTAGAGTCATTTTCACAGGTATTTGGAGGGATTTGGGGGAGAGCTTAAGAGAGTCTCTGTTCTCAAGCTGCCATCTTGCCCCCCGCAAAAGGATCAAAAATTCTTAATAAAAATTGGGTCATTTTGCGTATATATCAGTTCAAGTGGTTAGGTATTTATTTTGATTTTCTAGCCTATATGGTATAGAAATTTATAAAGTCACTTTTGGGCTGGACGGATCATTTGTCATTTCTAATGCTAGATTCAGGGATATGAAATATTAGGGTCAAAAGCACAGAGTGGCTATCTTGTGAATTTGATCTATTTAATCCCCCAATATAAAATAGCTTCTTGATATTATGGGTTGATTTTCACTACCTGAGTTCTCTATACTTCAATATATACAAGGAAATTTATCCATATAATAATAGAGGCTGGGATATTTTGAAATAAGGATAAGATAAGGGAATAAAGAAACCTCCAACATGTTATTTTTCCATTCTGAATAAAATGAGCACATTCAATTCAGTGATTTCTGAGATCACATTTAGGTCTGAGAGTCTATATTCAAATATCCCTTTTAACTTGAAATTCTATGATCTATGGTCCAAGCTCCCTTCTATCTTTGGTATTCTATGTCCTAATTACTACATTTTACATTCTTAAGGCCCTTCCAATTCTACTATTCCATTTAAAGGTCCCTTCCAGCTCTGACTTTCTATGTTTTGTTGACTATTTCTAATATTGCCATTCTATGTTCCAAGGCCCTTTCCAATGCTGATTTTTCTCTAATATCCCATCTATGTTTAATATTCTATTTTCTAAGACTGCTTCCAGCTCTGGGTTTCTATATTCAAAAGGCTAACATTCATTTTCTTCCATGATTTCCAAGTCTGAACTTCACTATCACCTATAACAACAAACATTTAGAATCAGACAACACATCATTTTGTATAATTGCCTTGTTAAAGACATCCCAAGGCATGGATCCCTGAGGCATTAGGAATCAAACCCCTCTGATTGTACTCTAGTCATCCTCTGGGGGTGCAACACCAGATATATAAAGGTTGTGGTATCCACAGATTTAGGTTCCATTGTGAAAATAGCACTCCTCCAGTTGTTGGTAAGTTTTTGTTCCAGTGGTCAGGATTGGATACATATTTTTTCTTCTTGCTTTTATACTAGATTTGCCCCTTTAAATCATCAAAGCACAAATCTGTTCATATAGTTAGATTGAGCTATGGCCTAAGGATTTTTCTGTCTTGAAATATGTCCTCCATTGACCTGTCTCTATCTAAAATCCTATTAAACACACTGATAAGTCTGTCACTGACACCTTAGAACATCAAAATTAACATACAAAGTTATCACTTGAGAGGGGCAAGACAGGAGTCCATTCATGCTCACCAACCCTACGATGTATGATGGAATCATATTAGATGGCAGAGGCTAAGGACTCTAGGGAGGGAGGAGAAAATTTTTGATGTAGAGTGGAAAGTTCACAGAGCATAGGATATGGCCAGATCAAGATTTTGCAATTTTTTTATAAGAGGCTTCTAGATAGCTAGCCAGAAGGTACGAGAACATCGAAGATTGAAGATTTGGGAAGTAAGCCAAAGTAAAGGTCTGGAGGAGATAAAAAGAAAAAAACAGTCTTTGAATACCTCATAGTCACATATACTGACCACATTCCTGAAAACTGACTTACAATCACATTTCTGGTGTTTCTGATGGAGAGAGAAGCAATGACTTTTACTTTGGAAATTAACATCAATGAGTATTCCTATTCTTCCACTTGGACATTTCATTCTTGTTCTCAGCCTTATTCTTTCTACAAGTTCTTCAAGATCCATCAAAGACTCTTTGAGAGCTTCTAAAGAGAGTGAATATTCCCTATTTCACTGTTATGAGAGAGAAGAACATTGAACTGGAGTGAGAAGGGACAGGAGGAGTGTGGGGCACATGGGTTAGTGCTGAAACAGAAGACCCCTAGTTAGCACCCAAAGGGATTTCTGCGTGCTTGAAAAATGGATCCTCATGACTTCTGCAGACATGGGAAAGGTTGAGCTTCTCTTTTCTATCTGTGGATGATTTCTGCTTGATTATCTGGAAATATGAGACTTGAAAATGGAAGGAAAGAGATAGTGTAAGCCAAATGTGGTTGGGTTGACTCATGTTAGTGATTGCCTAAGATTGAGTAGAGTTCTGGGTTCATTTCCCAGTCATGAAATGGATGTGAATTGGACTTCACTACTGAAGGACTGCCTTGGTATGGGTCTGACATCTGGTGTCCAAGGTCACAATCACTCTAACAAAATTCATAACGTATTTATTATATGCTGATAATGCACAAGTTAAGTCAATAATCATCTATCACCCACTTCATGCAAGTTAGAGATAGAATGCTGGGTACTGGAGAAACATTTTTTTAAAAAGTCGCTATCTTCAAAGAGCTTACATTCTTCAAGGGTCTATATAACATTTAAGAACAAGTATAAATACAGAATACCAATATAAGAGCGAGGGTAAAACAACTCTACTACATTTTAGCCTTGGTATTTCAACTAAGTAAGATTATAAGCTTTAGATTAAGGGTTAAAAAAAACCTTTTGAACTGGAGAGATATTGCAAAAGAATCATATTTGAATAGGTCAAGGGACCCTGTCATGTCCAGGATCACCTGCAAATAAACAACCTAGAGAAAAAGAGTTTTGAAAGGTTAGGAACAAGTATAGTGTTCGGCAAAATCCCCTTAGAATTAACTGCTTTGGAAAAAAAAGAAAAGTCTTAGATCCAGCTTTGGTCTTGTTCTCCTCTGTCCCTTCCACACCTTTGACTAGAGGAGATCTTTTCAGACTTCAACTTTTCCTAGGATTTTGGATCTACTATCATCCCATCAGTGGTCTAGCTACATTTCCTGGATTGGTTGATGACAGATGACATTGTCTATATAGGTAGTCAAGGACAAATGGACAGAGATAGTGATTCATGGGAAATTCTTGGGTACCTCACAAATGAGAGAGGAAATAAAATAGATCCCAGTAACCCAGTAACCAGGGGCAGTGAGTTCCCCTTTGTCACATTTGTTTTTAAACTTGAACCCATTTTCCCCTGAATTCTTTTGGAGAGTGTAACATTGACTTGTTTGCTTGTGTGTATGTGTGTGTGTGTGTGTGTGTGTGTGTGTGTGTGTGTGAGTGTGTGTTGTGCCTACTGTTCTTAATGTCCTACCTTGGTAAATAACCATTTCTGAAAATACTTAAGGATGGCTAAAATAATTTTTCTCAAAAACATTACCTTTTAAGAGAAATGCTCTCATGGGGACTAGAGTCAATGACATTAGACAAAGATACTCCCTTCTTTTCTCCTTTCCTTCCTTCCTTCCTTCCTTCCTTTCTTCCTCTTCTGTTTTCCTGTCACAGTCTTTGAAAATCTAGAGACATCCATCTGTACATCATGATTAGACATTAGAGTAGAACTTTACGAGAAGAAAAATCAAACTATTAATTTGGAATAATTAAGAACAAAGCTATTCATAATTAATGCAATTTCAACTGTTGACTATTTGAAAATAAGGTACATATGTAACACTGAGAGTTTTTAACTGATCTATATGATGCAGTAGTATATCAAAAATATAAAATCATAGATTCAGAGGATGTTAGAATAGGAGAGCTCACAAGAATCATGTTGCGCAACTCTGTCATTTTAAAGATGAATTAACTGAGGGTTTAAGAGTAGAAAAGAGTTCCACAAGGTTAAATAAAATATTTAACTTATAAAAATAGTAGTATGAACCTAAATTTCTGCAAATGTTGGTGCTATCCTGGATATCTTGATATCTTGATCTATTAATTTAAAAACTTCGTTTTATACTAAATTCCTCTTCATTAAAAGGCCTGGCATAAAAAAACAAAAAAAAAACCATTTTAACATTTTTTATGGAAGCAGTCAAGTTAAATGAAAGAGTATTCTTTCACTGAGTAATATTCTCTCAGCTCTGAGACAATTTCTACTGATAGATATAAACAATGGGATCCCAGGTATCAATGTCTGTATGATCTCTATTTTCATATGCTTGGAGTTTTGTGAAAATGTCTCATGTTTGTGATAGTGTTCAGAGCATTACATGAGTGATGCAAAATGTATGGAGTTTAGTTACCATGCTATGAAACATTCTTACAAAAGGAGTGAAATGCTGCTATGAAACTAACACCAAAATCACTAAATCACAGAATTTTAGAAGACAGACAATAGGGAGATGGAGTTAGACTCATTCAAGAAATTAATCTGCACTAAAAATATACTTGAGAGGTTGTCATCTAACAACTGCTTGAATAATTCCAAAAAGAACCAATCAATTACCTGTTAAGGCAGCCTATTCTACATTTTGGCAGCTCTAATTTCTGGGATATATTTCCTTACCACAAGTCTAAATTGTCTTCTTTGTGATTTCTACACGACTCCCAATTTGACCCTCTGGGGCCAAACAGAACAAATCTGATCCATCCTTTACTTGACAATGCTTCAAATACTTTAAGATAGTTATCATGTCCACTTCTTACCCCCACTGAGTCTTTTATTCTCCAAGCTAAATATCCTAAATTCCTTTAACTGACCCCCATATGATAAAGACTCTGGGTTCTTCACGTCCTAGTTATATTCCTCCCAGATGTTCTCCAGCTTCTCAACATACTTTTGACATTGTGGCTTTTAGAACTTAAGACACTACTTCCTTCACTACCTTCAGTCCATTATAAAGTTTAGTACTCTTGATGTTATTTTTAAAGACTCATGCCGTGGTATTATATTCATCAAATAAGATAATACATGTGAAATGCTTTGTAAAACCTAAGGCTTTACATAAATTTAGTTAGTATTATTATCATTCCTTTTTGGTTTATTTTATCTAATTTCTTACTACCAGCTTTATATATTTCTTTGAAGAATATAGGTTGATTAGAGGGAATATACACATATATATGTATACAGACATACATATGCACTTATATCTTTCTGTTCATGAGAATCTCATTTTCTCTGACTGTCCCTCATGCCTAGAATACTCTCCTCCATTGCCTATGCCTATCGCCTTTCCTGACTTCTTGTAAGTCCTAACTAAAATCCCATTTCCTTCAGGAAGCCTTTCCTAGTCTTTCTTAATTACTATTTATTTGACGTAGAGCTTATTTGTAATATTTGCCAATTTTTACCACTCACCAATCAACTCTATCAATTTTAGTTTACTCTTTAATATTGACCTTATATTAATTATCTTACTTTATCTTGACAACTACTTCCATCCTTTCCTTTCTTCATCTTCTATTTCAGGTTGTGAAGTAAATTGAAATTTCTTTTTCAAAAGAACAGACTATGATTGTTCTAAGTCATATAGATGGAGCCACAGAATCACAGAACTAAAGAGTTGGAAGAAATCAAATACAACCTGACCAAGACCTCCAGTAAGTGATCATACAACTTCATGAAAATGACTTTTGCCATGTATTTCATTATAACCTAAGGCAAACATTCCCATTAGGAAAAAAATGTTTTAATTAATAGGATTTACCCCCATATACTCCTTGCAGGTATGGAGAAAGTTAATCACACTGTAACTGAATTCATTCTGGTGGGTTTTACCACAGACCCTGTGATGCAGCTGGTCCTCTTTGTGGTATTCCTTTTAATGTATTGCATAACTGTGGTTGGAAACATTACTCTGATTATGTTAATTTGTACAGACTCCCGGCTCTACACAGCCATGTATTTCTTCATTGGGAACCTGTCTTTTCTGGATCTCTGGTATTCCACTGTTTATACTCCTAAAATCATGTTGACATGTATCTCTGAGAACAAGAGTATTTCCTTTGCTGGTTGTCTAGCTCAGTTCTTCTTCTCAGCTGGACTGGCATATAGTGAATGTTACCTGTTGGCCACCATGGCATATGACCGCTACATGGCTATCTCCAAGCCACTTCTCTACACTCAGGCTATGTCCCCAAGATTATCTTTCTATCTGGTAGCAGCTTCTTATACTGGAGGCTTCACTAGCTCCATCATCATTACAAGTGAAACGTTCACCTTGACTTTCTGTGGGGATAATGTTATTGATGACTTCTTTTGTGACTTGCCCCCCCTGGTGAAGCTGGCATGTGATGTGAAGGACAGTTACCAGGCTGTACTCTATTTCCTCCTGGCCACCAATGTCATCTGTCCCACTGTGCTCATCCTGGCCTCCTACCTCTTTATCATTGCTGCCGTTTTGCAGATTCGTTCTACCCAGGGCAGACTTAAAGCTTTCTCCACGTGTGGTTCTCACATGACAGCTGTGACCCTGTACTATGGCTCCATTCTCTTCATTTATTCCCGTCCTAGTACTAGCTATTCTCTTGAGAGGGATAAAATTGTGTCTGTGTTCTGCACTGTGGTGATGCCCATGTTGAACCCAATGATCTACAGTTTCAGGAACAAAGATGTCAAAGATGCCTTGAAGAAAATGCAAGGTAGATGTTGAGTTTCCCAAATAGGAGTTACAATGGAGAAAAGGAAGAAAAATCATATGTTTATTCTTCATTATAGTGTTCTCTGTGAAAAGTTAAAAAATAATTTTTCAGTGTACATAAATTGCTCTATTCTCCAGTTTATTTTCAATTTAACAAGCATTTATTGAATGCCAATACTATATGCTCAGTCATTGATGGTTAGAAGGAACTTTGGAGACTAATTCACAACCCCCCTTTACAGATCAAGAAACCTAGCCCCAGAAATTAAGTGACCTGCCCATGGTCACAGTTAGTGGTAGAGGTAGGATTCAAAGCCAGGTCTCTTGAGTCTTATCTCCAGAAGTATTTCTAGTGTACCCCACAGCCTCCCCCGCACCCCCAGTAGAGTTGTACTGCAGCAATGTTTTATTAGGGAAGAAGGTTCTATAGAGCGACTAGGAAGGTTTGCTACAGCTTTCTATACAGTGAGCTACATTAGTCTACTCCTCCCAGTACAAACCAACAATCTTGGAGGAGGGGGTTTAGGAACAAAAATGGGTAGGGCTGCCTCAAGTTTCTTGGTAGTGGTAGCTAGTACCAGGAAAGCAGACAGGAGATGGAGGGAAGTCCTTCAGTTGCAAAGCCACTTTCTTCCACCACCACCCTCAGCTACTAACTTTTGAATGATGTGGTTTTAAGCCCCTTCAGCATCCTGGTTATCTTCCCTCAAACCTGAGCCAATTTGTCAACCTCCTAAGAGGGGTGCTTAGAACTAAATACATCACTGAAGCTGTATCTCTGTCACCCTCCCCAAACTTACTGAATACAGGAATTGTTTTCTTTTTTAATATTTGCCTAATATATAATAGGCACTTAATGTAATTAGAACTTCCTACTCTCCCTTTATTCTGGACTTTTTGAGCACTACAACAGAAAAATGTTTTTTTTTTTAGCTACCATCTCACACTGTTTACTTATGGTGAGCACAGAGGTTCCCATATTATAGTGAAATATATTTGACTTTAAATCAAGAACCGAATTCATCTTAATGCCAGCTATCTTCATAACACTTAATTCAGGAGGGTTGGTCTGAGTGTAGTGTGTACTTTATAAGGTAAATGAGGCCCCGCCATATCAATGGCTCTCAGTTCTAGGGCTGGGGAAAAGAAAGGGCAGCTAAGAGAAGCGATTTGATGTTCAACAATAAATTTGAAATATTAAACAGAATGTCAGTGAAAAATTAGAAACCTCAGAAGTTTTTTGCTGAAATCTTTAAAAAACAGGCAGATACCTTAGCCTGGGCTGGGCCGGAGCCATTGCCAAACACCTCTGAACAGGGTGTTTCAGAATCAAGCTCTACCCTTAGCCTGTGGGAGTTTGTGCCACACAAGAAATGGGCCACACTCCCAACAGCCTAATTCAGGATGTTTATTAGGCACCAGCCAAGGCATAGGGGGAAGGGTTGGGGGAGGACAAGCTGCCAGCCTTCTCTCAAGCCACTGCCATGAATCACGGTTTAGGATGTTGAGAGGACCAGAAATCTCAAAACTGCCCAAAATAGCTAGGAAGAGAACACTCTCTGCCCTCCCCAACTCTGTGTGTATTTGCCAGGGGATCAGAGTTGAATGAGCAAAGACAGGGGGTTCCCCTCAGTCATAGTTCAAGGTGGGTGGGAAGCTGAAAATAGCAGGAAAGGGAGGGGGGCGATTGAAGAAACAGGAGCACTGTGGAACATTTAGGATAACATTTGGTTTCTCAGATTGGATCAGGAACAGAGGTATCTATTAAGATCAGAACTCATAGCTCAGAGGATACAACAAAAGGGGAAAGGACACATGGCTGGCAAAGACCAGAAAGACTATTCTCACCAGAATATGCCAAGTGTCTCTTCTCCGGTTCCTACTCTGATCAGTGTTTCTGCTCCGAGGGATCAGACACCCAAGGATGGGTGCCCAGAGCAAGGATCTCCCCTAGCCCCATGCCCAAAGCTGGCACAGCACCCTGACTCCAAAAGGAATAGGGGACACGGCACAAAAACCCTAGCAGTCAGAGGAGGAAGCATCAATGCAGGTATACACAACAGGTACACTCAATATTAGGGGGAGAGGCAAGGGAACGTAGTCCATAAAGACCTTAAGCAGGTAGAAATAGGTATGCTTGCTAGCAGCAGAGAACGGAGGGTGGGAGGTGGGGTGAAAGACTTGATGAGAGCAATTTGAATAATAGGTCCCATTCCCAGAAACAACAGCTTCAATTGCTTTACAGCAGGACCATGCTGGTGTGGAGTAGTCTTGGAGTAAGAGCTGAGGAAGGAATTGGAATGGGGCAGAAGACAAGTGGGACAGGCAGGCAGTTTCTCCACAGCATCATCACCCCTCCCAGCACCCGATGGCTCTGATGACTTCAGGTGTTCACTCATGGTTAGGGATGGGAAGGGAAGGGTGAAGAATTTCACATGATCAGACCCTGCTCTCCATTGGCACTTGCTGAACCTGACCGATTCAAGGTATCAAGGTCAAAGTTGAAGGCATGGTGTGTTTCCCCTGCAAGGTCCTTTGGGGGATGACCTGAATCCTGAAGCTGCTGCATGAGATCTACTACCATCTCGAAGAGGGCCGGATTTGTGGCCTCGCTGTCTGCAGCTGTCTCTTTTTCAAACTATTCACAAATCTTGCCCATTACATTGTGCTGTTCCTGATATTTCTCATTGTTCTGGGGGCAGTGCTTCACAGTGGCTCTGCAACCCCTCTGGGTATTTCTCTGTGATTTCTTTTAGTGATGGATATAGAACATCCTTAGATAATAGGTTCTGCATAATGCTCTGTGTTCTGGGGGCAGTGCTTCACAGTGGCTCTGCAACCCCTCTGGGTATTTCTCTGTGATTTCTTTTAGTGATGGATATAGAACATCCTTAGATAATAGGTTCTGCATAATGCTCTGTGTATATTGCCTTCTCCTTTCCCTTCTTCTATGCCCAGCCCCTCCACAGCCTTGGTCAGCTCCTCTTCAGACATGCCAGAGTTCTGAAAGTCAGTGGCATTCTTTGCTAGTCCACTGAGTGTTTCCTTCAGGCAGGAAGTGAACTCTTGTTGGGATGTTGTATCACTTCCCACTCTCCCCGCTGCCTCAGAAAGCTTCTAGAACTGCTCTACCAGGTGGGGCTCCTCCTCAGCCAGCTCCTTCATAGCCTTCTCAAACTCCGCAGTTCCTTGGCATGCTAGCTCACTGTCAAACAGTTCTTGGAAGAATTCTCAGGAGACAAAGAAGAGGGCACCTTTAGCTGTGGCTGCAGGCAAGCTCTTCTGGGAACCTGAAGCATCGGGGCCTTGGTGAGAGGAGGGCATCCTGGGGAGGGTTTGAGTTTATTGAAATCATCAAGGGCACTTTCCAGAAGTTCGTCCATGTCCGGGTCGGTGAACAATGTGCTCTCTTCTTCCACCGTGGCCATCTTGCTCCCTTCGACTTGCCCTCTATTCTCCAGTTTGAAACTGTATATTTTATTAACATGTTGTCTGTTTGAATGCATTTATTAATGGCCAGATAAAAGGAGGCTCAGTTTCCCTTCTTTGCTTTATTGTGGTCTTCATTATTTCAAATCAGGAAGGACCTCACTTATTATCTATTCACACCAATTCATACAACAACAACGATGATAATTAATAATGATAATAATAATAATAATAAATGCCCTTTAAGTCTAAACCAGCTATTTCCTGAACTGTGAAGAAGTTTTGAGTTCTAATTTGACTTCAGACACCTACTAACTGTGTGACATTGGGGAAACAACTCAAAATCTGCTTGCCTCAGTGTTCTCAACTATAAAATTGGCATAATGATAGCACAGGATTTTTGTGAGGATTGAATGAGATAATAATTCTAAAAAGTGTCTCTCACACATTAAGTGTTATATAATTGCATAATCCCTTCCATTCCCATCATTCTATGCACTGGGCTTAAAATAAAAATAGTTAATCCTACCATAAGGAAGTTACATCTTATGAGGAGAGATTATAACACAATGATAGCACTGATCTCCCTGGGTTGTTGTGAAAAAGCCAGATTCAGGATCCATAGTAAGGACAGCACAAGAATTAGTGGCTTCCCTATTAAAGGAATGGAGACCTTAGAATATGATGTTCCAGAAGGCAAGATAGCTAGGATCAGAACCAAGAATAACCTATACAGCAAAACTGAGTGTATTCCTTTAGGATAAAAATGGATATTTCATGAAATAGAGGAGAATCAAGCATTCCTGATTAAAAGAGAGAGAGCTGCATAAAAAAATCTAATGATGAAACACAAGAATAAAGAGAAACATAAAAAGGAAAACATAGATGAGTAACCATAAAGGTCTCAATAAAACTAAACTATTTACTTTCCTATATGGTAAAATGATACATGTAACTCCTAAGAACTTTAACATTAATCGAGGCTGTTAAAAGGAGTTATAGAGGGAAGTCAACTATGCCAGAATGATGCCCAAAGAAAATAAAGGAGTGACAAAGAGTGACGCACTGGGAGAAGCATGAAGGGAGTGTAGGATGGGGAAAATATTCTCACAAAAAGAAGTACACAAGGAAGGAAGAACTTTAATAGTGAAGGGGGGAGTGGGGATGGTGGTGATGGGCAATGCTTAAATCTCATTCTTATCAGGATCATTTCAGAGAGTGAAGAATATATATGTATACACATACATACACACACTCAGTTGTGTGTAGAAATGTAACTTGCCCAAGAGGGAAACAAGAGCAGAAGGGGATAAGAAGAAGGCAGGGAATGATAAAAGGAAGGATAGATTAATGGATACAGGGGTTAGAAGAAAAATAGATCTTTGAGGAGGGGCAGGAGAGAGACAAAGAGAGAGAAGGAAGGAGAGAGAAGAGGAAGCAGAAGCACAAGAAGGAGGAGGAGGAGGAGGAGCAGGAGCAGGAGGAGGAGGAGAAAATGGAATGGTGGGAAATACACAGTTTAGTAATCGTAACTGTGAATGTCAATGGGATGAACAGACCCATAAAACGAAAGCAGATAGCAAAACAAATTAGAAACTAGAATTCATTTACAAATGACACATTTGAAACAGAAAGATACACACAGAGTTATGGTAAAAGCCTGTAGCAGAATCTGATACGTTTCACTTTAACTAAAAACAGAGGAACAACCACGATCTCAGACAAAGACAAAGCAAAATAGACCTAACTAAAAGGAACAATCAGGGGGGCAGAGACAAGATGGGGGCTGGAAAGCAGGGACTAGCATGAGCTCCCTGCCAAGTCCCTCCAAAAAACTATAAAAATGGCTCTGAACAAATTCTAGAACTACAGAACCCACAAAACAGCGGAGGGAAGCAGGGCTCCAGTCCAGGACAGCCTGGATGGTGTCTGGGTGAGGGCTATGATGCATGGAGCTGGGAGCAGAGTGGAGTGGAGCCCAGCTTGGGCCATGCAGACCAACCAGACCAGGAGCTGGGTGGAACGGGCCCTAGCACCCTGAATCAGTGAGCTGTGGCAGTTACCAGACTTCTCAACCCACAAACACCAAAGACAACAGAGAAAGTTAGTGGGAAAAGTTGCAGGGAGTGAAAGGAGTTCAAGGTTCAGCCACTGCCCTCGGGCCATGGAGGTGGTGCAGCTACAGAATTACAGCTACAGTTGCTTCTGGCCCCAGGCCCACCTGGTGGGAGGAATTAAGTGGCAGATCAGAGCAGAAGTACTGTACCTGCTTAAGACCTGAGTCAGTTCCGGGTTGGGGGTTCTTGGGGAAGGAGGAGTGCTGGTGTGGCAGAACTGGCTGCATAGAAATAGCTCTGAAAACAACAGTACATCCCCTCAAGCTTGGAACAAAGTACTCTTTACTCTACAAGCAGTCATAAACCGACGAAAAACTCAAGGGTCAAGTAAGTTGGCTGGGAACATGACCAGGCAGCGAAAACGCACTCAGATTCAGTCTCAGACTTTGGAATCTTTCTTTGGTGACATATAAGACCAAAACATACGTCAGAAGAAGTCAACAAAGTCAAAGAGCCTACATCAAAAGCCTCCAGGAAAAAACATGAACTGGTATCAGGCCATGGAAGAGCTCAAAAGGGATTTGGAAAAGCAAGTTAAGAGAAGTAGAGGAAAAATTGGGAAGAGAAATGAGAATGACTTGAGAAAACCATGAAAAACAAGTCAATGACTTGCTAAAGGAGAGCCCCAAATACAGAAAAAAATACTGAAGAAAACAACACCTTAAAAATAGACTAACTCAAATGGCAAAAGAGCTCCAAAAAAGCCAATGAAGAGAAGAATGCCTTGAAAGGTAGAATTAGCCAAATGGAAAAGGAGGTTCAAAAGACCACTGAAGAAAATACTACCTTAAAAATGAGATTGGTGCAAGTGGAAGCTAGTGACTTGATGAGAAGCCAAGATATTATAAAACAAAACCAGAGGAATGAAAAAATGAAAGACAATGTGAAATATCTCATTGGAAAAACCACTGACCTAGAAAATAGATCCAGGAGAGATAATTTAAAAATTATTGGACTACCTGAAAGCCATGATCAAAAAAAGAGCCTAGATGTCATCTTTCAAGAAATTATGAAGAGGAACTGCCCTGATATTCTAGAGCCAGAGGGTAAAATAGAAATTGAAAAATTCCACGGATCACCTCCTGAAAAATGTCCCAAAAAGAAAACTCCTAGAAATATTGTCACCAAATTCCAGAGCTCCCAGATCAAGGAGAAATTACTACAAGCCACCAGAAAGAAACAATTTGAGTACTGTGGAAACATAATCAGAGTAACACAAGATCTACCATCTTCTACATTAAGGGATCAAAGGGGTTTCAATATGATATTCCAGAGGTCAATGGAGCTAGGATTAAAACCAAGGATCATCTACCCAGCAAAACTGAGTATCATGCTCCAAGGCAAAATATGAATTTTCAATAAAATAGAGGTCTTTCAAGCTTTCTCAGTGAAAAGGCCAGAGTTGAATAGAAAATTTGACTTTTAAACACAATAATCAAGAGAACTATGAAATGGTAAACAAGAAAGAGAAATCTTAAGGGACTTACTAAATTTGAACTGTTTTGTTTACAATCCTATGTAGAAAGATGATGTGTATGATTCATGAGACCTCAGTATTAAGGTAGCTGAAGGGAATATGCATATATATACATATATATATACACATATACACATACACATATATATGTATATGTGTATTCATGTATGTATATATGTGTCTATATATAATATACATATATGTATGTGTATATATGTGTGTGTATATATATGTGTGTATATATATATATATATATATATATATATATATATATATATATAGACAGAGAGCACAGCATAAGTTGAATATGAAGGAATGATGTCTCTAAAAAATCAGATTAAGGGATGAGAGAGGAATATATTGAGAGAGAAAGGGAGAGATAGAATGGAGTAAATTATCTTGCATAAAAGTGGCAAGAAAATGCAGTTCTGTAGGAAAGGAAGAGGGGGCAGGTGAGGGGGAATGAGTCAATCTTGTTCTCCAATTTGACCTGAGCAGGGAATACCATACACACTCAATTCAGTATCTTACCCCACAGGAAAGAAGGAGGAAGAAGATAAAAAGGGGGGTATGATAGAAGGGAGGGCAGATAGGGAGAGGAGGTAATCAAAACAAACACTTTCGAAAAGAGACAAGGTCAAGGTAGAAAATTCAATAAACGAGGATATGTTAGGAAGGAGCAAAATATTGTTAGTCTTTCACAACATGAGTTTTATGGAAGGGTTTTACATAATGATACACACGTGACCTGTATTGAATTGCTTGCCTTCTAAGGGAGGGTGGGTGGGAAGGGAAGAGGGGAGAGAATTTGGAACTCAAAATTTTAAAAACAGATGTTCAAAAACAACAAAAAAAGTTTTTGCATGCAACTAGGAAATAACATACATAGGCAATGGGGCATAGAAATTTATCTTGCCCTACAAGAAAGGAAGGGAAAAGGGGATGGGAGGGGAGTGGGGTGACAGAAGGGAGGGCTGACTGGGGAATGGGGAAACCAGAATATACGCCACCTTGGAGTGGGGGGGAGGGTAGAAATGGGGAGAAAATACATAATTGAAACTCTTGTGAAAATCAATGATGATAATTATATTAAATAAATTAAATAAATAAATTTTAAAAAAATAAAATTTAATAAAAAAGGAACAATTAGGGAAACAGCATGTAATTAAATGGTATCATAGAAAATAAAGCAACATCATGAATTTTTGTAGCAAGTTTCTATGTTAAAGGGCTCATTTCTTAAATTTATACTGAGTATAGAGCAGAGTCAAATCCATAAAAATAAGAGCCATTCTTCAATTGATAAATGCTCAAAGAATATAAACATACAGATTTCAGAAGGTGAAATTAAAGTTATCTATAGTCATATAAAATGTTCTAAATCACTATTGATTAAAGAAATGCGAATTGAAACAACTCTGAGGTGTCATATCACACCCATCAGAAATGACAAATGCTAGAGATGAAGATGGAAAAACAGGCACACTTATGATCTGCTGTTGTAGTAGTGAGCTGGTCCAACCATTCTGGAGAAAAAAAAATGGAACTAGGTTCAGAGGGCTATAGCCCAGCAATATTACTAATAGGCCTGTATCCAAAGACATCAAAGGAAAAGGAAAAGGACCCATGTGTACAAAAATATCTATGGCAGTTCTTTATGTGGTAGAAAAGAATTGAAAATCAAGGAAATGTTCAGCAATTGGAAAAGGATTGAACAAGTTGGGGCACACAAAATGGTGGCAAGTGGTGATGGAGAACTATCATGCTGTGGGAAATGATGAGTGGGGCGGGGTGGGTGGTTTCATAAAATGATAAAAATAAAATGAGAAGAACCTGGAAATCACTGTGAATATTAACAGGAATCTGTAATGATAACCAACTGTGAAAGACTTGGTTGCTCTGTTCAATACAAAGATCCAAGAAAACTCCCAAGAACTCATCATGAAAAAATGCTATTCACCTCGAGAGAGAACAAATGAACTCTGAATGCAAATTGAAGTATAATATTCTCACTTTATTTTTCTTAATTTTTTTTTGGAAATGTGGCTAAAGTGAAAAAAAATTTGCTTGATTGTATATGCATAATTGATATCATATTGTTTGCCTTCTCACTAGGTGCAGATGGGAGAGAGAGAGAGAGAGAGAGAGAGAGAGAGAGAGAGAGAGAGAGAGAGAGAGAGAGAGAGAGAGAGAGAGAGAGAGAGAGAGGGAGGGAGAGGGAGAGAGAGAGAGAAATTCACACTCAAAATTTTAAGAAGGCATGTTAAAAATAACTGAAAAAATGAAATATATTTTTTAAAAATATCATTATCTAGCACAAATCCTCCCCAATAGAAAGGCTTATTAATAAAATTTATTTATTTGAATGGTGTTTGCCCTCTGTTATAATTAATCCTGGCAGAAATCTCTTAAAAATTAATTTGAATTTATGGGATAAAACAGGCATTTCCATAACCAATAGTACAATAAAAACGATTGCACATGAAACTGCAAATCTACTATGTACAACTTGTAATTCCTTTCCAATATACCACAAAATTATGATGCAAATTTCTTTTTTCTCCTTTTTTCTTCTCTCTCCCTGCCTTAAAGATGACTACCATCAGAGACAAATGTGTGTGTATGTATGTGTATATATATATATATATATATACACACACACATATATATGTATATATGTATCATTTTGATATGTATTAAGTTCTATGTTCCTCTATTTTTTTAAATCTAGGTTGTGTATCCTTTTTGACCTTATTTGGATAAATTGTGTGAGATATCAGCCTGTGAAGTTTCTTCCATACTGCTTTCCAATTTTCCCACCAATTTTTACCAAATAATTAATTCTTCTCCTAACGTCTTAAATCTTTTAACTTGTCAAATACAAGGTTATTACATTTATTTGCTGTTATAAATTTTATGTCTACTATATCCCGTTTATCTATCTTTCTATTTCTTAGCCAGCACCAGATAGTTATGATAATTACTGCTTTAAACACAGTTTAACATTTGGTACTGCTAACCCTGCTTTCTTTGCTTTTCCCTCCACTATTTCTTTAGATAGTTTTGCCTGTTTGTTTTTCCAAATGAATTTTATTATTTTTATCTAATTCTAATTGTTTTTTCTATTTTGACAGAGAGAAGCAAGAATAACTGTGGGTTTTAAACTTAGTGAACCAATACAATGGTTATTTTGCAAGATGGCTTTCCAAATATTGTCCCATCCTGGCTATAGATCAGGATTCAGATCACCAGAGAATTATATATGGGATCAGAATGGCAAGGGTTGAATACTAGTGGGAATCCTTAATTCTTCAATAGAATTTCTCACTCTTTTCCATCTCATCAGCCATTTGGGTCTTTTGACCTTTGGGACTCTGACTTGGAGGGATTTCTCTCACAGAAGGTTAAAACCAGAGAATAGGAAGGCAGCCAATGAATGTGAGTAGTTTCGATGAGGATGAGAGGCAAACTTTACAACCTGGACCACATATCCCTTAGCCCAGATGTTGACCATCCCCTCAGTCTGCATTACAACTGCCCTGACCATGGCAGGCCATAGAAATTGACTTCCAATGTCTGACTGAAATTTGTTATCACCCAGAAAGTTCTCCTGTTTACAATCCATCTCACCTAATTAAATTCTTTGAAACTTGTTTAGGAATGAAGAATGAAATTGCTTCCAAGTTTGGTAATTGCCTATCTCTCAGCATTCAATTGATCTTAATAGTGCCCAGAGCAGCTTGTTAGAACTGGGATCAATAGCAACTTCTGGTCCTTGGGGGCTTCAACCAGCACCAGGAGAAAGAGGTCAAAGGAAATCCTTAGTCTTTCATATTCCTGAGGCCAACAGAATTAAGTCTTGGTTACCTAAGGCTTCCAACCCAGTGGGCTTCAATTACTTTCCTCTGGACATTTTTTTCTCCAGCCAATAGAGAAAACTCTACACTCCTCCTGCCTCTATTAAGCCACATACTCTCCTACCTCTGGGCTTTGTTCAAACTTTTCTCTGTGCCTAGAACCAAGTATCTTTGGGCCTAGAACTGGCTCTCTCTGTCTTTTGAATTCACACCCATCCTTTAAAAGTCTAACCCAAATAACAGCTCTTCCAAGAAACCTTCGGTGATCTCTCAGTCAGCCGTCACCTTTCCCATAAAACACACAGAATCTTTTTAACATATTTTATTGCTCCATATTTGTTTTTTAGTAACCTATTAAATTGTTCCTCAAAAGTTAAATGAAAAAGTAAGACTTTTTAACACTTTGCTGCTCTTCCAGTACCGGATACTCTACTCTTTTTATAGATTACGCCCTTAATAGTCTTTTTTTGGGGGCAAGCATACATTTTGCGTTCAAACAGTGTGGCCAGCCCATCCGAGTTGCACTATCTGAAGTAGAGTTTGAATGGTTGGCGGTTTAGTTCAAGAAAGGACCTAAGTGTTTTGTATCTAACCATGTCAGGTGATCTTTAGAATATTCCTAAGACAATTTAAATGGAAGCAATTCAGTTTCCTGGCATGGCACTGGTGGACTGTCCAGTTTTCATAAGCAAAGGACACTGAGGTCAGCACCACAGATCTGTAGACCTTCAGTTTGATCAGTCTAATACCTCTTCTCTCCCATGCTTTCCTTCGGAGCCTCCCAAACACTGATCTAGCTCTGGCAATGTGCACATCAATCTCGTTAACAATGTGTACATCTCTCGAAAGTGCACTACTAAGGTAAGTGAACTTATCCACAGCATTCAGAACCTCTCCATTTTCTGTAACTGATAATTCTGCATATGGATGATGTGGTGGTGGCTGATGGAACACCTGTGTTTTCTAGATATTTTTAGGCCAAAATTAGCTCAAGCAGCTATTGATTCACACTTTGTTGCATCTCAGTGTCAGAGGCTGCATTGAGTGCACAATCATCTGTAAACAGAAAATCATTCAATACTCTCTCCACAAATCATCATTTTCCTGAAGTGCAGATCTGATCATGTAATATCTTTGCTTGAAAAGCTAAATTACCTTCCTATTCCTTTATGAATCAAACAGAGACTATTCTTTATGTCACTTAGAGCTTTCTCACAAGGAGGATCCTTCTGATTATTCCAATATTCTTCAACATTACTCTCCTCCCATCACTCTGCAATTCATTCATGCTGGCTTATTCACCATTTTGCACACATCGCACACCACCTCTTTACTTCATGCCTTAGATTCTCTTATTTCCTCCAAAGTTAGATCAATTGGTACATTTCTGCTGTGGTTCTGTAGTGATCCTTTTGGATGCCAGTATCCTCTTTGCTATAATGATTTTGGATTGGTTATATGCATGTATACACACACATATACATATGTGTGTATATATATATAAATGTGTATGTGTCTATACACACACATATATGTGTATGTATATGTGTGTATGTGTATATATATATATACAGATATATATTATATATACACACACACACACACACACACACACACACACACACACACCTATATGGAGAGACAGAGACAGAGACAGAGAGACAGAGAGACAGTGAGAGAGAGAGAATTATATGCACTCATGCCATCCTCTCCAATCAACTGTAAACTCTTCAAAGGCAGGGACTGTTTCAATTTTGTCTTTGTACAACCAAGTGTTTACACAACATTGGATTGATTTCAGTCATTTTATAGGTGAGGAAAGGGAAGCTTAAATAAAGTTCATAAATTATCACCTCAAGTTCACTCAGGTATTAAATGAACAAACTCAAGTCTCCAGACCCCTGAGGCAATTTCTTTTTGTAGTATATCATGTTCTCTTTCTTCTTGTCAATAATTGATCTATCACAAATCCTGTTTTATTCAGGATGGAAAATTCTTAATGAAAACTGGGTAATTCTGCATGTATGTCAGTTCAGAGGGTTAGGTAATTACTCTGATATTCTAGCTTGTATAGTATAGAAATTCGTAAAGCCACTTGTGGGGTAGACAGATCACTTGTCATTTCTTCACCAAAACCAAATATTAGCGTGGAAAAGAAAGAGTGACTATCTTGTGAATTTGGTGTATTTGGACACAGTATAAATCAGTGTCTGTGATATTTTGGGTTGATTTTCACTACCTGAATTCTCCATCTACATCTATATCTACATCTATATCTACATCTATATCTATATCTATATGAATATATGTATATATGTATATGTATGTATGCATATGGAAACATCTATATGATTTAATATATTATTATTATTATGTATAGACATATTATATAATATATATTCATATCGTAGAAGCTGGAATTTTTGACGTAAACATAAGGTCAGGGAGTAAGGAGACCAATACCACATTACTTTGCCATTATGGATAGAATGAGCACACTGGACTCAGTGATTTCTGAGGTAACTTTCAGGTAAGTTTCCTTCTAACTTTAAATTCTCTGGTCTATGTTCCAAGCTCCCTTCTAGCTTTGTTATTCTTTGTCCTAAGGTCCCTTCCAGCTTTTACATTTTATATTCTGACAACCCTTCCAAATCTTCTATTCCATTCAATGGTCCCTCCCATTTCTCACTTTCTATGTTCTGTAGATGATTTCCAGTATTCCCATTCTATGTTCCAAGGCCATCTCCAGGGCTTATTTTCTCCATTGTAAGGTCCCTTCCACAACTGATATTCTACTTTCTAAGATTGCTTCCAGGTCTGGCCTTTTATGTTCAAAAGGCTAACTTCCTATGTTATTCCATGATTTTTAAGCCTGCACTTCACAATCTCCTATGACAACATGTCTAGAATAAGACAATGCAATATCTTGTATAATTGCCTTTTCAGAGACTTCCAAGGACATAGATTCCTGAGGGTTTAGGAATCTAACATTTCTGATTATAATCTGGTTGTACTCTGGCAGTGTGAGAACTGATATATAAAGGTTCTGGTATCCATAGATTTAGGTTCTGTTGTGATGATAACACACCTCTAATTGTTGGGAAGTTTTTTATTCCAGTGACCAAGACTGGCTATGTGTGTGTGTATGTGTGTCTCTGTGTGTGTAAATACATATACCCACATATATACATACACATATGTATGTATGTATGTATGTATACACACATATATCCACACACACACACACACACACACACACACATATTTCTTGGTTTTAGAACAAGATTTGCTCTGTTCAAATTGGTAAAGTACAAATATGTTATATCTGTTGAAATGTTGAAATCAGAACCTAAGGCAAAATTTTCTTTGCCTGTAGGGCTAACTCCCCCGATAGCATTTTTTAGTCCATGGGATCCTACCATTCTTTTGGAACATAGGTTCCCAAAATGGGTGATACCTCCACCTGGGATTACTGGAATGATGGGGGCGGGGAGTAGTAGCCTAGGGGGCAATTGGAAGGATTTGAATAAAAATAACAGTTAGCCTAACCTAACTCCAGGGGGGGGGAGGGGCACTGAATTTTTTTTTTTTTAATGGGAGAAATAGGCCAAATAAGTTTGGGAACCTCTATAACCTTTTGAAATTTTCTTTCTTCAGATCTAGGGTATAATCCCAGGCTGACTTTATTTGTAACACACTCAGGGAAGAAGTTTTCTTTTTTTCAATATTTTTATTTAGTATTTTTAGTTTTCAGCATTGATTTCCACAAGATTTTGAATTTTAGTTATCATCCCTTCATGTTCAAATCACCCTGTGTCCTCTGTCTATATATATACATATATATATATGTACACATATATGTATATATGTATGTATGTATATGTGTGTATGTATGTATGTATGTATATTCCCTTCAGTACCTTAATACTGAGATCTCATGAATCATACACATTATCTTTCCATGTAGGAATGTAAACAAAACAGTTCAACTTTAGTAAGTCCCTTAAGATTTCTCCTTCTTGTTTACCTTTTCATGCTTCTCTTGGTTCCTGTGTTTGAAAGTCAAATTTTCTATTCAGCTCTGGTATTTTCACTGAGAAAGCTGGAATGTCCTCCATGTTATTGAAAATCCATATTTTGCCTTGGAGCATTATACTCAGTTTGTCTGGGTGGGTGATCCTTGGTTTTAAGCCTAGCTCCATTGACCTCCGGAATATCATATTGCAAAGCCCTTTGTTCCCTTAATGTATAAGCTGCTAGATGTTTTATCCTGGTTGTGTGTCCACAATACGCAAATTGCTTCTTTCTGGTGGCTTGCAGTATTTTCTTCTTGATCTGGGAGGTCTGGAATTTGGCGACAATATTCCTAGGAGATTTCTTCTTGGGATCTTTTTCAGGAGGCGATCTGTGGATTCTTTCAATTTCTATTTTACCCTCTGTCTCTAGAATATCAGGGCAGTTCTCCTTGATAATTTCTTGAAAGATGATATCTAGGCTCTTTTATTTTGGTCATGGCTTTTAGGTAGTCCAATAATTTTTAAATTATCTCTCCTGGATCCATTTCCAGGTCAGCAGTTTTTCCAATGAGATATTTCACATTGTCTTCCATTTTTTCATTCCTTTGGTTCTGTTTTATAATATCTTGGTTTCTCATCAAGTCACCAGCTTCCACTTGCTCCAATCTAATTTTTAAAGTAGTATTTTCTTCAGTGGTCTTTTGGACCTCCTTTTCTATTTGGCTAATTCTGCCTTTCAAGGCATTCTTCTCCTCATTGGCTTTTGGAGCTCTTTTGTCATTTGTGTTAGTCTATTTTTTAAAGTGTTAT
The DNA here is from genome assembly GCF_011100635.1 of Trichosurus vulpecula. NCBI lineage: Eukaryota > Metazoa > Chordata > Mammalia > Diprotodontia > Phalangeridae > Trichosurus > Trichosurus vulpecula. Next base: position 269,158,135 of record NC_050578.1, read on the forward strand.
TTTCTTCAGCATTTTTTTGGGTTTCCTTTAGCAAGTCATTGACTTGTTTTTCATGGTTTTCTCACCTCACTCTCATTTCTCTTCCCAATGTTTCCTCTATTTCTCTAACCTGGTTTTCCAAATCCTTTTTGAGCTCTTCCATGGCCTAAGACCAGTTCATATTTTTCTTGGAGGCTTTTGATGTAGTCTCCTTGACTTTGTTGACTTTCTTCTGGCTGTTCGTTTTAGTTCTCTTTGTCACCAAAGAAAGATTCCAAAGTCTGAGACTGAGTCTGAGTCTGTTTTCGCTGCCTGGCCATGTTCCCAGCAAACTACTTGACCCTTGAGCTTTTTGTCAGCGTATGAGTGCTTGTAGAGTGTACTTTGCCCCAAGCTTGAGGTGTTGCGCTGCTGTTTTCAGAGCTATTTCTACACAGCAAGCTCTGCCACACCAGCTCCCCTCCTCCCCCAATAACTGCCAACCTGAACCAGGACTTTGATCATAGCAGGCTCTGCACCCCTTCTCTAATATGCCACTTAATTCCTGACACCATATTGTCCTGGGGTCAGAAGCAACTGCAGCTGTAGCTCTAGAAGCAGTCTCAAGGCTGCACCACCTACACCACCCCTGGGGTGGTGGCCAACTGGGAACTCCTTTTACTCTGTCCCAGCAGCTTTTTCCCACTAACTTGCTCTGTTGTCTTTGGTGTTTGTGCATTAGAAGTCTGGTAACTGCCACAGCTCACTTATTCAGGGCGCTAGGGTCTGTTCCTCCCAGCTCCAGGTCTGGTTGGTCCAGGTGGAGCCTGGGCTCTGCTCTGCTCAACTCCCAGCACCCTGCGATAGACATTACCCAGTGACCATCCATGCTGTCCTGTGCTATAGCCTTGCTTCCCTCTGCTGTTTCACGGGTTCTGCAGTTCTAGAATTTGTTCAGAGTCCTTTTTATAGGTGTTTGGAGGGACCCGGGGGAGAGCTTTAGGCAAGTCCCTGTTTTCCAGCCACCATCCTGCCTCCACCCCAGAAGTTTTCTTTTCTTCCACAGGATCACATAATTTTGTCCCCAACATCATTTCTCCCTAGTAGTGAAAATTAGACCCAGAATAGCCTTTTCCCTTGTTGACTCTTCTACTTTTTGAAAGATGAAATTATGACTAAAACAAATTAAGAACTCATTAGCTTCTTTGTTTTTGACGGAGAAAAATATTAATTAAGTGTCTGTACAATTGAAATTCTCTATTACTATTTTTTTTCTTTCTGTTCAAATTTTCTGTAGTCTGTACCAATGATTCTCTGTTCTGTTCTCCACTGAATTCTTTTCCCAAACTTTCCCTCTATCTTACTCTTTATGATTCTTGTGTCATGGATTTTATCTCATCAAGTCTAGGTGAGGGGAATCTATCTATCATCTATCTATCTACCCATCTATCTGTCTCTACATGTGGAGGAATGTACATACATTCATATAAATGTGTGTTCAAATTTGTCCTTTTGTCATGACTTTTAGATACTTTTTTTGTTCCCTAAAATTTGGACTTTTCCATATGGACTATAAAGCAATGTAATTTTCTACTGTACCTTGATTTTTGTAGTAATTCTCTAGTATCTAACTTGGGTGATATACATAGAGGGTAATCTCCCATACTTAATCACTTGAAGCCATTTTAATTGGATTCATATGAGTCTTGGAAAATTCATTTTTACCAGCCTTTATTAGGTATATTCTATTGTTGGCCAGGATTTCTCATCCTTATATTTTAAGCTATCATCCAAAATACATTGTCAGAAGTCAATAAATATTTATTAAGCATCTATTATGTGCTGAATTTAGCAGTGAATATACAAAAATTAAAAGATAGTCTCAATCCAGGACACAGAGAAGAGGAGGGGAGTGTTCGAGATGTAGAAACTAGCCAAGTCACAAGATGAAGTTTCCTGTTATAAGAACAGCAAGGAGGCCAGTGTCACTCTATCACAGAGTAAGTGAAATTCGAGATGTCAGGTGTTACAAGCCTAGATATGTAGGGGCAAGGTTATGAAAGGCTTTGACTACCAAATAGAAGATTTTAGAATTTCTTCTACAGGTGATAGGGAGCCTCTGGAGTTGATTGGATTTATTGAGAGCATTGACATGGTCATACCTGTGCTTTTAAAAAAATCTATTTGACTGCTGAGTGGAGGGTGGATTTGAGTTGGAAAAACTTGTGGCAGTGAGATGAACAAGCAACCTATTGCAATACTCCAAGGATGAGATGATGAAGGCCTGTACCAGAGTGGTGGCAATGTTAGAGGAGAGAAGAGGGTGTATGTCAGATGTTATGAAGGTAAAATCGACAGATTTTGGCAATAGATTGGATATGGGGGAATGAGATAGAATGAGGATCCAAGGGTCACACCTGTTTTGTAAGCTTGAAAGACTTCTTAGCCAGCTCTTTGTTTCTCAAATTGGTTGTTCTTGGGGGGCGGAGCCAAGATGGCAGCTGGTTATCAGGGACTAGTGTGAGCTCCGTACCGAGTCCCTCCAAAAACCTATAAAAATGGCTCTGAACCAATTCTAGAATGGCAGAACCCACAAAACAGCAGAGGGAAGCAGGGCTCCAGCCCAGGACAGCCTGGATGGTCTCTGGGTGAGGTCTATCCCACGCGGAGCTGGGAGCTGGGAGCTGGGAGCTGGGAGCTGGGAATGGAGTGGAGCAGACCCCAGCCTGAGTGGCGTGGACCAACAAGACCAGCAACTGGGCAGAGCATGCCCTAGCGCCCTGAATCAGTGAGCTGCCGCAGTTAGCAGACTTCTCAACCCACAAACACCAAAGATTGCTGAAAAGGTTAGTGGGAAAAGCTGCGGGAGTGGAAGGAGTTCGCAGTTCGGCTTCTAGCCCTGGGGGGAGCGGAGGTGGGGCAGCTACGGCTGTTGTTACTTCCGTCTCCAGGTCCACCTGGTGGGAGGAATTAAGTGGTGGATCAGAGCAGGAGTGCACAGCCTGCTGAAGATCTAAGCCCAGTCCGGGTTGGGGGTTCTTGGGGAAGGAGCAGTGCTGGTGTGGCAGAGCTGGCACCTCCCCCCCAAACATGGAACATAGAACTCTCTAGTCTACAAGCAGTCATACCCCACTGAAAAACTCAAAGGTCAAGTTAGATGGCTGGGAATATGGCCAGGCAGCGAAAATGCACCCAGATTCAGTCTCAGACTTTGCATTCTTTCTTTGCTGACAAAGAAGACCAAAACATACAGCCTAAAGAAGTCAATAAAGTGCAAGAGCCTACACCAAAAGCCTCCAAGAAAAACATGAACTGGTCCCAGGCCATGGAAGAGCTCCAAAAGGATTTGGAAATGCAAGTTAGAGAAGTAGAGAAAAAATTGGGAAGAGAAATGAGAAGGATGTGAGAAAACCATGAAAAACAAGTCAATGACTTGCTAAAGGAGACCCAAAAAATACTGAAAAATACACTGAAGAAAACAACACCTTAAAAAATAGACTAACACAAATGGCCAAAGAGCTCCAAAAAGCCAATGAGGAGAAGAATGCCTTGAAAGGCAGAATTAGCCAAATGGAAAAGGAGGTCCAAAAGACCACTGAAGAAAATACTACTTATAAAATTAGATTGGAGCAAGTGGAAGCTAGTGACTTTATGAGAAATCAAGATATTATAAAACAGAACCAAAGGAATGAAAAAAATGGAAGACAATGTGAAATATCTCCTTGGAAAAACCATTAACCTGGAAAATAGATCCAGGAGAGATAATTTAAAAATTATTGGACTACCTGAAAGCCATGATCAAAAAAAGAGCCTAGATATCATCTTTCAAGAAATTATCAAGGAGAATTGCCCTGATATTCTAGAGCCACAGGGCAAAATAGAAATTGAAAGAATCCATCGATCGCCTCCTCAAATAGATCCCAAAAAGAAATCTCCCAGGAATATTGTTGCCAAATTCCAGAGCTCCCAGATCAAGGAGAAAATACTGCAAGCAGCCAGAAAGAAACAATTTGAGTATTGTGGAAACCCAATCAGAATAACCCAAGATCTGGCAGCCTCTACATTAAGAGATCGAAGGGCTTGGAATATGATATTCCAGAGGTCAATGGAGCTAGGATTAAAACCTAGAATCACCTACCTAGCAAAACTGAGTATCATGTTCCAAGGCACAATATGGATTTTCAATAAAATAGAGGACTTTCAACCTTTCTCAGTGAAAAGACCAGAACTGAATAGAAAATTTGACTTTCAAACACAAGAATCAAGAGAAGCATGAAAAGGTAATCAAGAAAAAGAACAAGAAACAGAAATTGCAAGGGGCTTACTAAAGGTCAACTGTTCTCTTGACATTCCTACATGGAAAGATAACATGTATGATTCATTAGACCTCAGTATTAGGGTAGTTGAAGGGAATATGCATACATATATATTTATGTATATATATGGGTGAATGTGTATGTATGTATATATCTATGTATGTGTGTGTGTATATATATATATATATATATAGAGAGAGAGAGAGAGAGATAGAGAGAGATAGAGAGAGAGAGAGAGACAGAGAGAGAGAGAGCAGACACAGGGTGAGTTGAAGATGAAGGGAAGATATCTAAAAGAAATAAAATCAAATTAAGGGATGAGAGAGCAACATACTGAGAGAGGGAGATAAGGAAAGATAGAATGGGGTGGATTATCTCGCATAAAGGTAGCAAGAGGAAGCAGTTATGTGGGAGGAGGGGAGAGGGCGAATGAGGGGGGAATGAGTGAACATGGCTCTCATCAGATTTGGCCTAAGTAGGGAATACCATACATACCCAATTGGGAATCTTACCCCACAGGAAAGAGGAGGGAAGAAGAAAAAAAAATGAGGGGGATGATGGAGGGGAGGGCTGATGGGGGTGGAGGTAATCCAAAACAAACACTTTGGAAAGGGGACAGGGTCAAGGGAGAAAATTCAATCAAGGGAGATGGGATGGGAAGGAGCAAAATATAGTTAGTCTTTCACAACATGAGTATTGTGGAAGGGTTATACATAATGATACACATGTGGCCTATGTTGAATTGCTTGACTTCTTAGGGAGGGTGGGTGGGAAGGGAAGAGGGGAGAGAATTTGGAACTCAAAGTTTTAAAAACAGATGTTCAAAAACAAACAAAAATGTTTTTGCATGCAACTAGAAAATAAGATACACAGACAATGGGGCGTAGAAATTTTTCTTGCCCTACAAGAAAGGAAGGGAAAAGGGGATGGGAGGGGAGTGGGGTGACAGAGGGTAGCACTGACTGGGGAACAGGGCAACCAGAATATACGCCATCTTGGAGTGGGGGGGAGGGTAGAAATGGGGAGAAAATTTGTAATTCGAACTCTTGTGAAAATCAATGCTGAAAACTAAATATGTTAAATAAATAAATAAATTAAAAACAAAGAAAAAAGACAAATTGGTTGTTCTCTTCTCTACACTTTGACTTTATTAAGAAGGAGTGAGGGAAACAGTCTGTCCAGATGGACCCAAAATATTTGCCCAAGACTTCCTAATGAAATATCATTTGTGCCCACATGAATCATTAGAATTAGCTAGTTGTTTTCCATGTTGACAGGTCTTAGGAGACTCTTTGCTCTGTCTTGGGTAAAAGCAAACCTCTCTGTTTTATAGGAACAGAAAACAGCTATCTTAATGTTTTTGATGATGAATCAACAACTATTACAAAACACTCTTCACCCATTCTGTTTGCTTCTGTATCTGTAAGTTATCATTGTTTGGAGCACAAGCAGGTTTCTCCTCCTCTGAGCATTTTTACTCTGCTTCTTAAGGAAAAAAAAACTCAAGTATTTGTTCCTCCACTTAACTCTTTTACCATTTCTTTCTCCTCTGTGTACTATTTTTCCATTCTAGCATCCAGATAATTTTAGCTTTTAAAATAATAATTTATGTATTTTTACATATGTACCCTAGTGAATTATCATCTCTCAATAACTTCATATCCCTACTTAACTTTCTTTCTTTAGGGTCAACAACTCAGTAGGTGTGCTCCGTTTTTCCTTCAGCCTAATACAAATCACAAATTTACCAATTTTCCCCACTCGCCAATCCGCTCTATTAATTTTACATTACTCTTTAACTGTTCCCATTACCCCATATTAATTAGCTTACTTTGTCTTGTTAAATATATTTTTTCATCCTTCATATTCTGCTTCAGGTTCTGAAGTAATTTGTAATTTCCTTTTCAAAGCATTGGCCATAATTGTTCCAAGCCAGTCTTTTTTCTCTTTCACATATAGATGGAGCCATAGAATCACAAAGCTGAGGAGTTGGAAGACATTACAGTCCCCATAAGTGATCGTACAACTTCCTGAAAATGACCTCTGCCAGGTATCTTATTATATACCAAAGCAAACATTCCCTTTTGAAAAAAAATAATTCCACATCCCCTTTTATACTCGTTGTAGTATGGAGAAAGTTAATCACACTATAACTGAGTTCATTCTGATGGGTTTTACCACAGACCCCGTGATGCAGCTGCTCCTTTTTGTTGTGTTCCTTGTAACATATTGTATAACTGTGATGGGGAATATTACTCTGATTACATTAATTTGTGCAGACTCCCGGCTCTATACAGCCATGTATTTCTTCATTGGGAACCTGTCTTTTCTTGATCTCTGGTATTCCACTGTTTATACTCCTAAAATCATGTTGACATGTATCTCTGAGGACAAGAGTATATCCTTTGCTGGTTGTCTAGCTCAGTTCTTCTTCTCAGCTGGGCTGGCATGTAGTGAATGCTACCTGTTGGCCACCATGGCATATGACCGCTACATGGCTATCTCCAAGCCACTGCTCTACACTCAGGCTATGTCCCCAAGATTATCTTCCTATCTGGTAGCAGCTTCTTATACTGGAGGCTTCACTAGCTCCATTATCCTCACAAGTGAAACATTCACCTTGACTTTCTGTGGGGATAATGTTATTGATGACTTCTTCTGTGACCTGCTCCCCCTTGTGAAACTGGCATGTGATGTGAAGGACAGTTACCAGGCTGTTCTCTATTTCCTCCTGGCCACCAATGTCATCAGTCCCACTGTGCTCATCCTGGCCTCCTACCTCTTCATCATTGCTGCCATTTTGCAGATTCGCTCTACCCAGGGCAGACTCAAAGCCTTCTCCACTTGTGGCTCTCACCTGACAGCTGTGACCCTGTACTATGGCTCCATTCTCTTCATTTATTCCCGTCCTAGTAGCAGCTACTCTCTGCAGAGGGATAAGATTGTGTCTGTGTTCTGCACTGTGGCGATGCCCATGTTGAACCCAATGATCTACAGCTTCAGGAACAAAGATGTCAAAGATGCCTTGAAGAAAATGCTAGATCGAATACGAATTTCATAAACAGAACTTGCAATGGTGAAAAGGAAGAGAAATTGTATATGTATTCTTCATTGTAGAATTCTTTTCAAAAAATTTAAAAAAGTCATTTTTCAGGGTAGAAAAATCATTCTATATGTCTAGTTTTAAAACTGTATGTTTTATTGACATGTGGTCTGTTTAAATGCATTTACTAAATGTCTTACAATAAAAGGAGGCTTAGTTACCTCCTTTATGTTTATTGCGGTCTTCATTATTTCAAAGCATGAAGGACCTTAGTTGTTATCTATTCCCACCAATTCAATAAATCATCATCATCATCATAATAATAATAATAACTTCATGTCTTTTAAGTCTTTTTAAACCACTTGTTTCCTGACCTAGAGTCAGGAAGATCTGAGTTCAGACTTGGCTTCAGATATTTACTGTGTGACCCTAGGGAAATCATTTATAATCTGCTTTCCTCAGTTAACTCAGCTCTAAATGGGGATAATAGCATCACCTGTTTCACAGGATTTTTGTGAGGATTGAATGAGATAATATTTCAGAAAAGTATCTGGCACATAGTAGGTGATATGTAATTGCTTATTTCCTTCCATCTCCTTCATTCTATACACTGAGCATAGAATAACAAAAAGTAGCTAGTCCTGATTTATAAGGAAATTACATCTCATGAGGAGAGATTGTTACAGCATAATAATAAGACCTATGTCACTGGGTTGTTGTGAGAAAGACAGAGTCAGGAGCCACAGTATGGAACGAACAGTATTTAGTTTCTTCTCTATTAAAGGAATGGAGGCTTTAGAAAATGATAAACCAGAAGGTGAAAGAGCTAAGATCCAAGCGAAGAATAACCTCTCCAGGAAAAGTGAATACAATATTTCATGTAAAAATGGACATTTAATGAAATGGAGGAATTTCAAGCATTCCTGATGAAAAGATGAGAGCTGAATTTAAAAAGAAAATTGACCAGAACTGAATAAAAATTAAAACACAAGATTAAAGGGAATCATAAAAAGGGAAACATGAAAGAGTAACCATAAAGGTCTCAATAAAACTAAACTATCTACATTCCTATGTGGGAAAATTATACATGTGATTCCTAAGCACTTTATCGTTATTAGGGTTATTAAACAGGGGTTTACATAGACACATGGGATGGAGTCAGCTATATTAGGAAGATATCCAATGAAAATGAAGGGGTGAGAAAGAAGGATGCATTGGGAGAAGGATGAAGGAATGGTAGAATGGAGAAAATAATCTCACAAAAAAGAAATGCACAAGGAAGGAAGGGCATTCATAGTGCAGGGGAAATGGGGGTGGCGCTGGTAGACAGTGCTTGAACCTCACTCTTATCAGAATTTGTTCAAAGAGGAAAAAATATGTATACACTCTAAGTGATATATAGAAATGTAACTTGCCCAATAAGGAAATAGGAGGAGGAGAGGATAAGTGGAAGGTAGGGAATGATAAAAAACAGGACATATTAAGGGACACAGTGGTCAGAAGCATATAGCCTTTGAGGAGTGGTAGGAGAGATAGAGAAAGAGAGAGAGAAAGAGGAGAGAGAGAGAGAGAGACAGAGAGAGAGAGAGAGAGAGAGGAGAAAGAGAGACCGAGAGAGAGAAAGAGGAGAGACACAGAGACAGAGAGAGACCAGAAGAAAATGGAATTGAAGGAATTACACCGTTAATCACAGCTAAATGTGAATGGAATAAACTGACCCCTGAAAAGAAAGCAGATAGCAGAACAAATTAGAAACTAGAATTCATTTACACATGACACATTTGAAACAGAAAGACACACGCAGAGTTAAAATAAAACCTGGAGTAGAATCTAATATGCTTCAGCTGAACTAAAAATAAGGCAGGAAGAATACTCTTGATCTTAGATGAGGCAAAAGCAAAATAGACCTAAGTAAAAGGGATAATCAGGGAAATGACATGTTGCCAAGTAGTATCATAGACAATTAAGCAACATCATGAGTTTTTGTAGCAAGTTTCTCTGTTAAAGGCCTCATTTCTTTTTTTAATTAAGATTTTTTATTTTTAGTTTGCAGCACTCAGTTCTGCATGATTTTGAGTTCCAGATTTTCTCCCCCCTTCCCTCTTCCTCCCCTAGACAGCATGGAATCTGATATATCTTCTACATATAACTTTGCATGAAACTTATTTACACAATAGTCAAGTTGTAAAGAAGAATTATGACCAATGGAATGAATCATGAGAAAGAAGAAACAAAAACAAAAGAAAAAACAAAAAAAAAACAAAAGAAAAAAAAGGAGAGGAAACAGTTTGCCTCAATCTGCATTCAGACTCCATAGTTCTTTCTCTGGATGTAGATAGCTCTCTCCATCATGAGTCCTTTGGAGTTGTCTTTGAACCTTGTATTGCTGAGAAGAGTGAGGTCTATCAAGACTAGTTATCACAGAATCAATATATGTGTGGTTGTGTATAATGTTCTCCTAGTTCGGCTCCACTCACCCAGCATTATATCATGTAGGTTTTTCCAGGTTATTATAAAGTCTGTATCTTCCCCATTTCTTATAGCACAACAGGACTCCATTACCTTCATATACCACAATATGTTCAGCCATTCCCCAGTTGATGGAGATCCCCTTGCTTTCCAATTATTTGCTACTACAAAAAGAGCCACTATAAATATTTTTGTACATATAGGTCCTTTTCCCACTTGTGTGATCTCTTTGGGATACAACCCTAGAAGTGGTATTGCTGGGTCAAAGGGTATGAACATTTTTATAGCCCTTTGGGCATAGTTCCAAATTTCTCTCCAAAATGGCTGGATGAGTTCACAACTCCACCAGCAATGTAACAGTGTTCCAATTTTCCCACATCCTCTCCATCATTTATCATTTTCCTGTTTTGTCATTTTAGCCAATCTAACAGGAGAGATGTGGTATCTAAGAGTTGTTTTGATTTGCATTTCTCTAATCAATAGTGATTTTGAGCATTTTTTCATATGCCTATAGATATATTTAATTTCTTCCTCTGAAAACTGCCTGTTCATATCCTTTGACCATTTCTCAATTGGGGAATGAGTTGTATTCCTATAAATTTGGCTCAGTTGCCTTTATATTTTAGAGATGAGGAAAGGTCTCATTTCTTAAATGTATACTGAACCTAGAGCAGAGTAAAAATTTTAAAAATAAGAGCCATTTTCGGTTGATAAATGCTCAAAGTATATAAACATGCAGATTTCGGAAGAAGAAAGTAAAGTTATCTATAGTCATATGAAAGTGTTCTAAATCACTATTGATTAAAGAAATGTAAATTAAAACAACTCTGAGGTACCACCTCAAATCCATCAGAAATGACAAATGCTAGAGGTGACGAGGGCAAAATAGGGAAACTAATGAACTGTTTTTGCAGTAGTGAACTGGTCCAACCGTTTAGGAGAAAAAAAAAATGGATATAGGCTCAGAGGGCTATAAAACTGTGCATACCTTTGACCCAGCAATATCACTATTAGGCCTCTATCCAAAGACATCAAAGGAAAAGCAAAAGGAGCTATGTGTACAAAAGCATGTATGACAGTTCTTCAGGAGAATGTTCAGCAAATGGGAAAGGATTGAACAAGCTGTGACATATGATATGGTGGCAAGTTGTGATGGAGTACTATCATGCTTTGGGAAATGATGAGATGGGCAGTTTCACAAAGTGAGGTGAGGAGAACCAGGAAGTCATTGTGCACAATAATAGCAATGTTGTAATGATGATCACCTGTAAAAGATTCAGCTACTTTGATCAATACAAAGATCCAAAAAAATTCCAAAGGACTCATCATGAAAAAATGCTGTCCACCTCCAAAGAGGGAACTCATGAACTCTCAGTAAAGTTTGAAATATAATATTCTCCCTTTCTTTATTTTTCTCACTTTTTTTGAAATGTGGTTAATATGAAAATGTTTTTGCTTGATGTCATATGTGTAATTGATATTATATTGCTTGCCTTCTCAGTAGGTGGGGCCAGAGGTGAGAAAGAGGAAGAGACCTAGGAACTCAAAATTTAACGAGGAAGAAAAAATATCAAAAATAGATAATAAGGGGCAGCTAAATGGCACATTAGACAGAGTAGCAGCCCTGGAGTCAGGAGGACCTGACTTCAAATCAAACACTTGACAGTTACTAGCTATGTGACCCTGGGATTGCCACACCCCCCACCCACCCAGACACAAATACACACACACACATACCCCCCCCACCACACACAAAAATTTTAAAGTACTTTTAAAAAAAGCACTTTCTAGCACAACTCCTCTCACTAATCTTATTAATAAATATTGTTGAGTTAAATGCTTTTTCCCATTTTTTAAAAAAAAAATCTTATTTTTCATTTATGGAATAAGCAAGCATTTCCATGACATAGTACAATAGAAAGGATGATTGTACTTGAAACTGAAAATCTATTATGCACAATTTGCTATTGCTTTCAAATATACAACAAGATTTTTTGTGTCTTTTTTTTTCTTTTTAGTTTACAACATTCGGTTCTACATAATTTTGAGTTCCACATTTTCTTCCTTCCCTCCCCCCTCCCTCCCCAAGATGGCATGGAATCCCATATAGCTTCCATGTATATCTTCGCATTGAATTAATTTACACACTAGTCAAGTTATGGAGAAGAACTGTGATCAATGAAATAAATCATGCGAAAGAAGAAACAGGACCAAAAAAAAAAGCCAACCCAAAAACAAAAACAAAAGAGAGAAAAAGAAAAAAAAGGGGGGCAGGAAAGGCTAGCATGAAGCGTGCATTCATACTTCATAGTTCTTTCTCTGGATGTAGATAGCATTCTCCATCGTGAGTCCTTTGGAGTTGTCTCTGTACCTTGTGTTGCTGAGAAGAGTGAGATATGTCAGGGTTAGTCCTCACAGAATCCATATATCTGTGGTTGTGTACAATGTTCTCCTGGTTCTCACTCAGCATTATGTCGTGTAGGTTTTTCCAGGTTGTCATGAAGTCCGTATCATCCCTATTTCTTATAGCACAATAGTATTCCATTACTTTCATATACCACAGCTTATTCAGCCATTCCTCAATTGATGGGCATCGCTTTGATTTCCAATTCTTAGCTACCACAAAAAGAGCTGCTATAACTATTTTTGTACATATGGTTCCTTTTCCCGCTTGTGTGATTTCTTTGGGATACAACCCTAGAAGTGGTATTGCTGGGTCAAAGGGTATGAACATTTTTATAGCCCTTTGGGCATAGTTCCAAATTGCTCTCCAAAATGGCTGGATCAGCTCACAACTCCACCAGCAATGTAACAATGTTCCAATTTTCCCACAGCATTTATCATTTTCCTGTTTTGTCATTTTAGCCAATCTGACAGGAGAGATGTGGTATCTAAGAGTTGTTTTGATTTGTATTTCTCTAATCAGTAGTGATTTCAAGCATTTTTCATATGCCTATAGATATCTTTAATTTTTTCCTCTGAAAATTGCCTGTTCATATCCTTTGACCATTTCTCAATTGGGGAATGAGTTGTATTCCTATATATTTGGCTCAGTTCCCTGTAAATTTTAGAAATGAGGCCTTTATCAGAGACACTAGTTGTAAAGATTTTCTCCCAATTTTCTGCTTCACTCCTAATTTTTGTTGCATTGCTTTTTTGGTACAAAAACATTTCAATTTAACATAATCAAAATTATCCATTTTGCATTTTGTAATGCTCTTTATCTCTTGTTGGGTCATGAATTCTTTTCTTTTCCATAAATCTGATAAGTAAACTTTTCCTTGCTCTCCCAAATTACTTATAGCATCAGCCTTCACTCCTAAATCATGAACCTATTTTGCCTGTATTTTGGTATATGGTGTAAGATATTGGTCTATGCCCAATTTCTGTCCTACCATTTTCCAATTTTCCCAAGAGTTTTTGTGAAATAGTGAATTATTAGCCCAAAAGCTGGCCTCTTTGGGTTTATCAAACAGTAGACTGCTATAGTTGTTGACTTCTCCATCTTGTGTTCCTATCCTATTCTACTGATCCACAACTCTGTTTCTTTGCCAGTACCAGGTACTTTTGATGACTGCTGCTCTATAGTACAGTTTAACAACCGGTATGGCTAGGCCACCTTCTCTAGCATTTCTTTTCATCAATACCTTAGATATTCTAGACCTCTTGTTCTTCCAGATGAATTTTGTTATTATTTTGTTGAGCTCTGTAAAACAATTTTTGGTAGTTCAATTGGTAAGGCACTGAATAGATAGATTAATTTAGGTAAAGTTGTCATTTTTATTATATTTGCTCAGCCTAACCATGAGCAACTGATATTTTTCCATTTATTTAGATCTGACTTTATTTGCGTGAAAAATGTTACATAATTATGTTCATATAGGCCCTGGGTTTGTCTTGGCAGATAGACTCCCAAATGTTTTATAGTGTCTACAGTAACTTTGAATGGAATTTCTCTTTCTGTCTCTTGCTGTCGGGCTTTGCTAGTAATGTATAGGAATGCTGTGGATTTGTGTGGGTTTATTTTATATCCTGCAACTTTGCTAAAGTTGTTTATTATTTCAACTAGTTTTTTACTTGATTCTCTAGGATTCTCTAAATAAATCATCATATCATCTGCAAAAAGCAATAATTTAGTTTCTTCTTTTCCTATTCTAATTCCTTCAGTTTCTTTTTCTTCTCTTATTGCTGCAGGTAATGTTTCTAGTGCCAAATTGAATAGTAGGGGTGATAATGGACATCCTTCTTTCACCCCTGATCTTACTGGGAATGCATCTAGCTTATCCTCATTACAAATAATGCTTGTTGATGGTTTTAGGTAGATGCTATTTATAATTTTAAGGAAGGTTCCATTTATTCCTATGCTTCCTAGTCTTTTTAATAGGAATGGGTTTTGTATTTTCCCTACGGCTTTTTCTGCATCTATTGAGATGATCATATGGTTTCTGCTACTTTTGTTGTTGATGCGGTCAATTATGCTAATAATTTTTCTAATATTGAACCAGCCTTGCATTCCTGGAATAAATCCTACCTGGTCATAGTGTACTATTCTTGTGATAAGTTGCTGCAATATTTTTGCTAATATTTTATTTAAAATTTTCGCATCAGTATTCATTAGGGAAATTGGTCTATAATTTTCTTTCTCTGTTTTGACTCTACCTGGTTTGGGTATTAGTACCATATTTGTGTCATAAAAAGAATTTGGTAGGGTTCCTTCTTCACCTATTTTCCCAAATAGTCTACAAAGTATAGGAATTAGTTGTACTTTCAATGTTTGATAGAATTTACATGTAGGGGGTGGAACCAAGATGGCGGCTGGTAAGCAGGGAATAGTGTGAGCTCCGTACAGAGATCCTCCAAGAACTTATAAAAAATGGCTCTGAACCAATTCTAGAATGGCAGAACCCACAAAACAGCAGAGGGAAGCAGGGGTCCAGCCCAGGGCAGCCTGGATGGTCTCTGGGTGAGGTCTATCCCACACGGAGCTGGGAGCTGGGAGCTGGGAGCTGGGAACGGAGTGGAGCAGAGCCCAGCCTGAGCAGCGTGGACCATCCAGACCAGAAGCTGGGCGCAGGGGCCCCTAGCACCCTGATTCAGCAGTTACGAGACTTCTTAACCTACAAACACCAAAGACTGCGGAGAAGGATAGTGGGAAAAGCTGCGGGAGTGGAAGGAGTTCGCGGTTCAGCTTCCAGCCCGGGGGGCAGCGGAGGTGGGGCAGCTATAGCTGTTGTTACTTCCGGCTCCAGACCCACCTGGTGGGAGGAATTAAGTGGCGGATCAGAGCAGGAGTGCACAGCCTGCTGAAGATCTAAGCCCAGTTCGGGTTGGGGGTTCTTGGGGAAGCAGCAGTGCTGGTGTGGCAGAGCTGGCACCTCCCCCCCAAACGTGGAACATAGAACTCTCTAGTCTACAAGCAGTCATACCCCACTGAAAAACTCAAGGGTCAAGTTACTTGGTTGGGAATATGTCCAGGCAGCGAAAACACACCCAGATTGAGTCTCAGACTTTGCATTCTTTCTTTTCTGACAAAGAAGACCAAAACATACAGACAGAAGAAATTAATAAAGTCAAAGAGCCTACAACAGAAACCTCGAAGAAAAACATGAACTGGTCCCAGGCCATGGAAGAGCTCAAAAAGGATTTGGAAAAGCAAGTTAGAGAAGTAGAGGAAAAATTGGGAAGAGAAATGAGAAGGATGCGAGAAAACTATGAAAAACAAGTCAATGACTTGCTAAAGGAGACCCAAAAAAATACTGAAAAATACACTGAAGAAAACAACACCTTAAAAAAAAGACTAACTCAAATGGCAAAAGAGCTCCAAAAAGCCAATGAGGAGAAGAATGCCTTGAAAGGCAGAATTAGCCAAATGGAAAAGGAGGTCCAAAAGACCACTGAAGAAAATACTACTTTAAAAA
This sequence comes from Trichosurus vulpecula, assembly GCF_011100635.1. NCBI lineage: Eukaryota > Metazoa > Chordata > Mammalia > Diprotodontia > Phalangeridae > Trichosurus > Trichosurus vulpecula. Next base: position 269,173,839 of record NC_050578.1, read on the forward strand.
TTAGATTGGAGCAAGTGGAAGCTAGTGACTTTATGAGAAATCAGGATATTATAAAACAGAACCAAAGGAATGAAAAAATGGAAGACAATGTGAAATATCTCCTTGGAAAAACCATTAACCTGGAAAATAGATCCAGGAGTGATAATTTTAAAAATTATTGGACTACCTGAAAGCCATGATCATAAAAAGAGCCTAGATACCATCTTTCAAGAAATTATCAAGGAGAACTGCCCTGATATTCTAGAGCCACAGGGCAAAATAGAAATTGAAAGAATCCATCGATCGCCTCCTCAAATAGATCCCAAAAAGAAATCTCCTAGGAATATTGTCGCCAAATTCCAGAGCTCCCAGATCAAGGAGAAAATACTGCAAGCAGCCAGAAAGAAACAATTTGAGTATTGTGGAAACCCAATCAGAATAACCCAAGATCTGTCAGCTTCTACATTAAGAGATCGAAGGGCTTGGAATGCGATATTCTGGAGGTCAATGGAGCTAGGATTAAAGCCTCGAATCACCTACCCAGCAAAACTGAGTATCATGTTCCAAGGCAAAATATGGATTTTCAATAAAATAGAGGACTTTCAAGCTTTCTCAGTGAAAAGACCAGAACTGAATAGAAAATTTGACTTTCAAACACAAGAATCAAGAGAAGTATGAAAAGGTAATCAAGAAACGGAAATTGAGGGGACTTACTAAAGTTGAACTGTTTTGTTTACATTCCTACATGGAAAGATGATGTGTATGATTCATGAGACTTCAGTATTACGGTAGTTGAAGGGAATATGCATATTTTATATATATATATATATATATATATATATATATATATATATATATATATATATGTAAGTGAATGTGTATGTATGTATGTATCTATGTGTATATGTATGCATGTGTATGTATGTATATATATATGTTTTTATATATGTATATATATACATATATGTAAAAGAAAGAGAGAAGACACAGGGTGAGTTGAAGATGAAGGGAAGATATCTAAAAGAAATAAAATGAAATTAAGGGATGAGAGAGCAACATACTGAGAGGGGGAGATAGGGAGAGACAGAATGGGGTGGATTATCTTGCATAAAGGTGGCAAGAGGAAGCAGTTCTGTGGGAGGAGGGGAGAGGGCAGGTGAGGGGGGAATGAGTGAACCTTGCTCTCATCAGATTTGGCCTGAGGAGGGAATACCATACATACTCAGTTGGGTATCTTACCCCACAGGAAAGAAGAGGGAGGAAGATAAAAAAAAATAAAAGGGGGCGGGGATGATGGAGGGGAGGGCAGATGGGGGTGGAGGTAATCAAAACAAACACTTTGGAAAGGGGACAGGGTCAAGGGAGAAAATTCAATAAAGCGGGATGGGTTGGGAAGGAGCAAAATGTAGTTAGCCTTTCACAACATGAGTATTGTGGAAGGGTTATACATAATGATACATGCATGGCCTAGGTTGAAGTGCTCGACTTCTTAGGGAGGGTGGGTAGGAAGGGAAGAGGGGAGAGAATTTGGAACTCAAAGTTTTAAAAACAGATATTCAGAAACAAAAAAAAGTTTTTGCATGCAATTAAAAATAAGATAGACAGGCATAGAAATATATCTTGCCCTACAAGAAAGGAAGGGAAAAGGGGATGAGAAGGGAGGGGGGTGATAGAGGGGAGGGCTGACTGGGGAACAGGGCAACCAGAATATATGCCATCTTGGAGTGGGGGGGAGGGTAGAAATGGGGAGAAAATTTGTAATTCAAAGTGTTGTGAAAATCAATGCTGAAAACCAAATATGTTAAATAAATAAATTTAAATTAAAAAAATAAAGAAGAGAGCTCAGAGAAAACCTGGGCTGCCCAGAAAACAAAAACCAAAAAAAAGAAAAAGAATTCACATGTAAAACTATCTGCCCCTGGAGATTTTTTCCTACGGAGTTCATCGATAGCTTGCTCAATTTCTTTTTCTGAGATGGGTTTATTTAGGAATTTTACTTCCTTTTCTGTTAACCTGGGCAATTTATGTTTTTGTGGATATTCATCGATATCTCTAAAGCTTTCAAATTTATGGGCATACAATTGGGCAAAATAATTCCTAATTATTGTTTTGATTTCCTCTTCATTAGAGGTGAACTCACCCTTTTCATTTTTGATACTGGTAATTTGATTTTCTTCTTTCTTTTTTGTTAATCAAATTGACCAAAGTTTTATCAATTTTATTGTTTTTTTTCATAAAACCGGCCCTTTGTTTTATTTATTAATTCAATAGTTTTCTTGGTTTCAATTTTATTAATCTCTCCTTTGATTTTCAGTATTTCTAATTTGGTATTTAATTGGGGATTTTCAATTTGCTTTTTTTCCTTCTTTTTCAGCTGTATGCCCAAATCATTGATCTCCTTTTCCCCTATTTTATTCATGTAAGCATTTAGGAATATAAAACTTCCCTTAAGAACTGCTTTTGCTATCCCATATGTTTTGGTATGTTGTTTCATTATTGTCATTCTCTTGAATGAAGTTATTAACTGTTTCTCTGATTTGTTCTTTGGCCCACTCATTCTTTAGAATTAGATTATTTATTTTCCAATTAATCTCTAGCTTATTTTTCCATGGTTCTTTGTTAGAAATAATTCTTTTCGCATCATGATCTGAAAAGTATGCTTTTACTACTTCTGCCTTTCTGCACTGGATTGTGAGGTTTATATGCCCTAGTACATGGTCAGTTTTTGAGTATGTGCCATGTACTGCTGAGAATAAAGTATATTCCTTTTTATCCATATTTAGTTTGCTCCAGAGGTCTATCATACCTGCCTTCTCTAAAATTCTGTTTACCTCCTTAACTTCTTTTTTATTTATTTTGAGGTTAGATTTATCAAGTTCAGAAAGGGGGAGGCTGAGGTCTCCCAATATTATAGTTTTGCTGTCTATTTTTTCCTGTAACTCCCTTAACCTCTTCTCTAAGAATCTGTATGCCATACCACTTGATGCATATATGTTAAACAATGATATTGCTTCATTGTTTTTGGTGCCTTTTAGCAGGATATAATGTCCTTCCTTATCTCTTTTAATTAAATCTATCTTTACTTGTGCTTTGTCTGAGATTAGGATTGCTACACCTGCCTTTTTTACTTTAGCTGAGGCACAATATATTTTACTCCAGCCTTTCAACTTTACCCTGTGTGTATCCCCCTGTTTCAAATGTGTTTCTTGTAAACAGCATATTGTAGGATTATGGTTTTTAATTGATTCTGCTATCTCCTTCTGTTTTATGGGAGAGTTCATCCCATTCACATCCACAGTTTTGATTTCTGTCTGTCTTTTTCTCCATCCTATTTCCCCCTGTTTATGCTTCTATATCTCCCTTTCCCCTTCCTCTCCTCAACAAAGTTTTGCTTTTGACTGCCACCTTCCTCAGTTTACCCTTCCTCTTTATTCCCCTCCCTTATCTCACCATTTCCCACTTGCTACTTCTCCCCTCCCTTCTGCCCAACCCCCTCCCTTTTTCCCCCCTTCCCCTCCTACTTCCTGTAGGACAAGTTAGATTTCAGTACTTATCAAAGTATGTTATTCACTTCTTGAACCAGATCAGATGACAGTAAAGCTCAAATACTGCTCTTCTCCCTTCCTTCTTTCCCTCTACTATAATATGTGTTTGTGCCTCTTCATTTGGTGTATTTTAACCTTTTGTATTACCTCCTTACCTCTTCTTTCATAGCCCTCCCTTTATATCTCTTACTTATGTTTTTATCCTTATATCTGTTATTTTATACATGCATTCACAATCTCTGTGTATCCCTTTCAATTGTAATAATAGCTGTACTATTCTCAAGACTGACATATATATATATATAACTTACATAAGAGGATATAATCCTATATAAAGATGCAAATAATTTGCCCTTATTGATTAATGAGGTTTGTGGGGGTTTTTTCCCCCTGTTTAACTTTTTATATCTCTCTTGAGTTTTGTATTTGGAGATCAAATTTTCCATTGAGTTCTGGCCTTTTCATCAGGAAGGTCTGGAATTCCCTTATTTCATTGAATGTCCATCTCCTTGCCTGAAAAATTATGCTTAGTTTTGCTGGGTAGTTGATCCTTGGTTGTAGTCCCAGCTCCTTTGCCCTTTGGAATATCATATTCCAATTTTTCCTGCCTTTTAATGTGGAAGCTGAGAGATCCTGTGTGATCCTGACTGTAGTTCCATGATATTTGAATTGTTTCTTTTTGGCTGCTTATAGTATTTTCTCCTTGACTTTGTAGTTCTGAAATTTGGCTATAATATTTCTTAGTGTTTTCAGTTTGGAATCTCTTTCAGGGGGTGATCGGTGAATTCTTTCAATGACTATTTTTCCCTCTGGTTCTAGGACCTCTGGGCAGTTGTCTTTGATAATTTCTTTGAAGATACTGCCAAGGCTCTTTTTTCCATCGTGGGTTTCCAGTAGACCAATAACTCTTAAATTGTCTCTCTTGGTTCTATTTTCCCAATCAGATATTTCACATTTTTTTCTATTTTTTCATTCTTTACATTTTGTTTTACTACTTCTTGGTGCCTCACAGATTCATTAGCTTCCACTTGCTCAACTCTAATTTTTAATGAGTTAGTGTTTTCATTTTGCTTTTGAGTCTCCTTTTCCAATTGGTTGATTTTACCTCTCAGGGTGTCATTTTCTCTCTTTAGATTCTGAATCTCCATAGCCATTTCACCAGTCTTATTCTTTAGGGACTTGATTTCATCAGTGGATTTTTTTCCATTTTTTTCTTTTAGCTCCCTAATTTGGTTTTTAAAATCCTCCTTTAACTCTTCCAGCAATGTTTTTGGGATGGAGACCAATTCACATTACCTTTTTAGGTATCAGATGTATCTGTAGTGTCATTGCTGTCCCCTTCCAAATTGGTATTTTGATCATGCCTGTCTCCATAAAAAGAATCAATGGTCCTTGGTGTTTTTGTGTTCTTCTTCATGTTGGTTAGCCTTTTCCTGGCTTTACAACAAATATCTGCCTTTGGGCCTCAGGGCTCTCTGTCCCAGCTTTCTTATTCTGGGGATTGTGAGTCTAGTTGTTGTCTTTGTGAATTATACCCTTCAGTTTCCTGAGGTGGGGCGGAGGGTTCTGGCTCCCTGATGTCTCTTTCCCTAGGGGTGCTCTCCAGCACTGTTGCTCTTCAGCAATGGTCTCAGCTCTTTATTGTTTGAGCTGGTGTGGGCACTTCCCCTAGGGGAGTAAGATTAAGTCTGGCCTCCTGGTGTTGACCCCTGCCGGCTCTGCCCCTCTGGGACTAAAGAACTTCTGCTATTTGGCCACTGAAACCCTACTTCTATCTCCTCTGTTCCAGGTTTCTTTTTTTCTGAGGAATTATCTGGGTGAGGGGGGGGGGGAGGGATTAGAGCCATTTCCCTGGTCATTATGTCTCCTGGAAGTTCAAGAAGCTGTGTTTCATACCTTTGGGCTGCCAGCCTCAGGAATTGATGTTTCATGGCCAGTGGCGTTGCACTGCCTCTTGTCACTTCCACAGACTGCCGTCCTGTGCTGGGAGGCCTGGAGATCTCTGCCAGTTTCGGGCACCCAGCTTTCTCCCAGCCTGTCTCCCACGTGGGTTTCCCAGCCAGCAGCTTCCGCTTTGGTCTGGAGCAGCTCCGCACGCAGAGCCCTCTCCAAGCCTACAGTTTTTTGCCTTCCGCCTTTCAGACTCTCCCAGCTTGGAAAGTTGCCCCACTCAGACTGCTCGCAGTTTCTAACTCTCTCAAATCTGGTCAAATTCACTTTTTTATAGGAATCTGACAGATCTTGCGAGAGAGCTCCGGTAAGATGCTGTTTTCATGCTCCCATCTTGGCTGCCCCCTTGGGGCTTCCACAACAAAATTATAATGTAAATTTCTTTTTCCCTTTTTCTTCCCTCCATCCATCCTTGGAGATGGCTACTTTTAGACACAAAAAATACAATGATATATATATATATATATATATATATATATATATATATATATATATATATGCACATATATTATATATTTTTTATATATATTATATATATATAAATTGTTCTATGCATACTTCTATTTATAGTACCTTTCAATGGATGCAAATACTGTCTTCCTATGTTCTTTACAGTTAATTTTGGTCTTTATAACTGACACAATATCTTCTTCACTCAAAGTTATTCTTAAAACAATATTGCTGTTACTCTGTACAATGTTCTCTTGGTTCTGCTCATATTTCTCTTCATTATTTCATGCAAGTCTTTCCATGCTTTTCTAAAATTATTGAGCTCATTGTTTCTAATAGGTCAGTAAAATCCATCAAAATAATATACCACAAGTTATTAAGCCATTCTCCAATTGATGAGTATCCCCTCAGTTTCCACTTTTTGGCAACACAAAGAGAGCCGCTATAAATCTATTAGAAATACAGGTTCTTTTTCTTTTTCCCTAATCATCTTTGGAAGCACAACAAGTAGTGGTATCCAAAGGTAGAGGTAGTTTAAGAACTCTTTGAGTATAATTCCAGATTGCTCTCCAAAATGTTTGGATCATTTTGCAATTCCACCAACAATGAATTACTGTCTCAATTTTTTCACATTCCCTTCAACATTTGTTACTTTGCCCTTCTAACATTTTAGACAATCTGGAAGATTTAAATGATATCTCAAGGTTGTTTTAACCTTCATTTCACTAATCAATAAGACTTAGAGCATTTTACATGATTATAAATTATTCTGATTTCATCATTGGAAAATTGCCTGTTCATACCCTTTGACAATTTATCACTTGAAGATTGACTCATATTCTTGCAGATTTGACCAAATTCCTTTAAAAAACTTAGATATGAGACCTTTATGTGAGAAACCCACTGTAAAACTTCTCCCCAGATTATTAGCTTTCTTTCTAATCTTGGCTGTATTCATTTTATTAGTACAAAACATTTTAATTTAATGTAATCAAAATTATCCATTTCACACCTGACTTTCCTCTCTCTTGTCTCTTCCTAAATTCTTCATCTATCCACAAATCTGATAAGTAATATGCTTCATGTTCTTCTAGTTTTACTGTAAAATCTTTATATCAAGATCATGTATCCATTTTGATCTTATCTTGGTAAGTGGTTTGAGACATTGGCCAATTCATAGTTCTACCACACTGTTTTCCAATTTTCTGAACATTTTTTTTTTTACCAGATGGTGAATTCTTATCCCAACATGTTAAGTCTTGACACTTATCATATACGAGGTTATTTTATTTCCTGCTGCAAATGGTATGTCTGTTATATTCCATTGATTTACCTTTCTAATTCCTAGCCAGTAGCATTTGGTTTCAAAAATTAGTGCCTTAAAATGCAATTTAACATCTGGTACTGCTAAACTTCCTTCCTTTACATTTTGTTTTCATTATTTCCTTTGATATTGTTTTTTGTTTGTTTTTCCAAATGAATTTTATAGCCCATCAGTCTGTATTAGAAGTGCCCTGATCATGTCAGGCCATAGAAATTGACCTCCAAAATCTGACTGAAATTTGTTATCACCCAGAAAGTTTTCCTGTTTACAATCCATCTCACTTAATTAGGTCATTTGTTACTTGTTTAGGAATGAGGAATGAAATTGGTTCCAAGTTTGGTAATTGTCTGTCTCTCAGCACTCAATCAATCTTAATAGTGCCCAGAGCAGCTTGTTAGAACTGGGATCAATAGCAACTTCTGGTCCTTGGGGGCTTCAAGCAGCACCAGGAGAAAGAGGTCACAGGAAATCCTTAGTCTTTCATATTCCTGAGGCCAACAGAATTAAGTCTTGGTTATCTAAGTCTTCTAATCCAGCTGGCTTCAATTACTTCCCTTTGGACCTTTTACTCTCCAGCCAGTAGAGAAAACTCTACACCTCTCTTGCCCCCAAGTGGCCACTCACTCTCCGACCTCTGGGCTTTGTTCAAACTTGTCTGTGCCAAGAACTGAATTCTTCTGCCATTTGGATTCAAGCCCATCCTTTAAAAGCCCATCCCAAATAGCACCTCTTCCAAGAAGCCTTCAGTGATTACTCATTCAGTAGTCACCTTTCTGCTAAAACACGTAGTATTTTTAGTATCTTTCTAATATATTTTATTATTCCATATTTTGCTGTGTTTTTTGTTTTCCCTTTAAATTGTTTCACAAAGCCAGAATGTTATCTTTAAACACTTGGTTTGTTTTCCAGTGTTCAATATTGTACTCTTTTTCTATGTTAGGCACCTAATAAAGGTTTTTGTATGAGCAATCTGTAGCCTACAAACAAATCTCTTGGTTTACATATCTTGGATTTAGTCTTCAGGTCTTTACAATAATATCCTTTGGATTATGTTGCCATTGAGGATTTCCCGTTGGAAATCAGAATTTGCTATGCCCATGGTTTCTCCTAAGGCAGGGACTCTTTATCTTCTTTTTATCATGGGCTACTTTGGCATTTTGTTGAAATTCATGCACCCTTGCCATTCTCAAAATAATGTTTTTGAATACATGAAATAAAATATATAATATTTAAAATAAAACCAATTATATTGAAATATAATTGTTACATTAATAATAGTGATGACAATATTGATAATTAATTTTAAAAAAAATTCAAAGATCCAAGGCCAAGAACCCCTTGCCCCTGGGGCATCCGACATTGATTCTCCTCTAGAATCATTTTTAGAAAATGAAAGTGACCTAGCCCAGAGCCTTAAACAAAATGGGCACTCAGTAAATAATGAATTAAATTATATAAATGTAATTACATAAATTTTATCCTTACAATAACCCTGGGAAGTAGATGTCATTAACCACATTTTACATATGAGAACATTGATGGGGAAAAAGAAGGTGATAAATATTCATATAGTGCCTGCTGTGTACCAGGCATTGTGCTAAGCATTTTCTTTTACAGTTGCTATCTCCTTCGATCCTTATAACAACACCATGAGGTAGGTGCTATTATTGATCCCTTTTACGTTTGAAGAAACTGAGACAAATCAAGGTTACATGATGTTCCTGGGTTTCCATAGCTGGTAACGTATCTGAAGCCACATTTGAAATTTAGGGATTGTGTCACCTACTGCTATGCCCATCAGTCTTCTGAACTTAAATTCCTTCACATTATGAGTAGGAATACAATTTTCACCTACTTAACTATAATTTACATTTTGATAACATTAAGGGCTTTCCTGACTTCAGCCCTTTGAGATAGGTAGTGCCTGTTTTCCAATTTAGAAAATTGAGGTTCTAAGAGGAGAAACAGTTTGTTCATTTGGTCAGATCTCCTGATTCCAGGTCTAGTGCTCTTTATAAAACACCAAAGGCAAAATCACCTGATGTTAGTGTGCCTGGAAGGAAGGACAGAGACACTGAGTTACAGTGAAAAGAGAGATTTTTGTCATGTAGAATATACATACACACACACACACACACACACACACATCTATATTTGTCTGTGTGTGTATTCCTATATCATTTAAGTCTATAAAATATACCTCTAGCTCTCAAATCCTCTTGTATTCATGATTGAAAATTCCTAATTAAATTAAGTAATTCTGCATGTATATCAGTTCTAGGGGTTAGGTATTTATTCTGATGTTCTAGCTTAAATAGTGTAAAAATTTGTAAAGCCACTTATGGGGTAGAAATCAAATATTAGGGTAGAAAGGAATGAGTATCTTGTGAATTTAGTCTATTTAGGCACAGTATAAATCAGTGTCTGTGGTATTATAGACTGATTTTCATTGCCTGAACTCTCTATATTTCAACTTGTATGAGGAAATCTATTCATGTAATATATATTATACCATATATTATAATATATATTAAATTATTTTTTATAACAGTAATACATGTGTATAGTAGAATATAATATACATCCATATAATAGAAGATGGAATGTTTTCATAAAGAGATAAGGTCAGGAAGTAAAGAGACCACCACCATGTTACTTTGCCATTATGAAAAGAATGAGCACATTGGACTCAGTGATTTCTGAGGTCATTTTCAGGTCTGATAGTCAATATTCTAAATTCCTTTCTAACTTGAAATTCTCTGATCTATGTTCCAAACTCCCTCCTACTTTTGGTATTCTATGTCCTAAGTTTCCTTCCACCTTTTACATTTTATGTTCTAAAGATCCTTCTAAATCTGATATTCCATTAAAAGGTCCCTTCCAGACCTGTTTGGTTGACCATTTCCAGCATTGCAATTCTGTGTTCCAAGCCTGATTTTCTCCATCATAATATTCTATTTTCTAAGATTGCACCTAGTTCTGGCCTGCCATGTCCAAAAGCTAACTTTCTTTGTTCTTCTAAGACTGCTAAATCTGTGCTTCAAGATCTTCTATGACAATTATTTAGAATCAGAGAACATATCATTTTGTCTAATTGCCTTTTTAGAGATTGCCCAAGACATGGATCCCTGTGGGGTTAGGAATCTCAATATACTCTGGTAGTACTCTGGGGATGTGAGAACAGATATATAAAGGTTGTAGTATCCACAGATTTAGATTCCATGGTGATAATAGCAGTACTGCAGTTGTTGGTAAGTTTTTTTATTCCAGTAACCAGGATGCAATGTACACATGCACACATGCACACACGCACACACACATACACACACACACACACACCTTCCTGTTTTTACAAGATTTGCCCCTTCAAATTGGAAAAGTTAAAACCTGCTTATATCATGAGATCTGGACCTAAGGCATAACGCCTTTTCTGTCTTGAAATACGTCCTCCACTGACCTGTCTCAGTATCTAAAATTCCATTAGAATCACTAATTAATCTGTCATTATCACCTTAGAAAGTCAAAATTAAGATCCAAAAATATCACTTGAGACAGGTAACACAGTAGCCCGTTCATGCTCACCAACTGTACCGTGTATGATGGAATCAGATTTGATATCTGAGGCTTAGAAGTCTAGGGATAGAGGAGGGAATTTTGATGTATAACAGAAGGTTGCCACAATATGGGATAATGGCCAGATTAAGATTTCCCAATATATTTTTAGAAGAGGTCACTGGATAGCCAGCTAATAGGTAAGAGAGCATTAGGCATTGAGGGTTTGGGAGGCAGGCACAAAGCAAAGGTCTGCAGGAAAAGAAAGCAAGCTTTGAATAGCTCATAGTCATGTACCCTCACTGTATTTCTGAAACTAAGTTACAGTCACATTTTTTTTCAAATACTCCTATATCTGAGGGAGAAAGAAGGAAGAATTTGTAATTTAGAAATCAGAGTCAATTTGTTCTTCCACTTAGTCCACTTAGAAAATTCATCCTCACTGTCAAATTTGTTCTTCCTTTAATTTCTGCAAGATTTTTCAAAGCACCTTTAAGAGCTTCAAATATGAGTAAATATATCTTCCCTATTTAATTCCATATACACTTGTCACTCATGACAGAAAAGAACATTTAGCTGGAGAGATAAGGGACAGGAGGAGTGTGAGGCGTAGGAGTTAGCGCTGAGACAGAAGGAGTCTCTTTCGTAGCCCCAGGGATTACTGGGTGCTTGAGGGAGAGATGGATTCTCATAACTCGTGCAGACACGGGAGAGAGTGAGCTTCTCTTTTCTATCTGTGGATAATTTCTGACTGTTTATCTGAGAATATGAGGCTTGGAGATGGAAAGAAGGAGACAGTATAATCCAAATCTGATTGGGTTGACTCTTGGTAGTGGTTTCCTGTGACTGAGAAAGATTCTGGGTTCATTTCCCAGCTATGAAATAGATGTTAGTAAGACTTCACTACTTGAAGGATTGTCTTTGTGTGGGTATGGCATCTGGTGTAAAAGATCACAATCACTTTAATGAAAATTCAAGGTACATTTATTATATGCTGATATCGTGCAAGGTGAGTCAACCATCATTTATTAATTGCTACTTTGTGTCAGAGATAAAATACTAGGCACTAGAGATACAAATTTCAAAAAAAAATATTCTACCTTACATTCTTTAGGGTGGATATGAAATACAAGAAGATCTGTAAATACAAAATAGCAAGGTAAGAATGAGGTCAACACACCCTACTCTTCTCCATAAGGTTTAGACTAAAGACAAAAAATCTTTTGAACTTGAGATATATTGCAAAAGATCCGTATTTGGATAGGTCAAGGGAACTTGCCATGCCTAAGGATCATTTATAAATAAACAACCTAGAAAACTAGAGTCATTTTAAAATTGATCAAGAATGGTTTTGGCAAAATCCTCTGATAAGAAACTACTTTAGGGGAAAAATATATATTCTCTAGCTTCGACTTTTGTCTTGGGCTCTTTCTCTGTCTCTACTATATCTTTGGCTGGACGACCTCTTTGCAAGCTTCAAATGTTCCTAGGATGTTCAACCTATTATCTTCCCTATGATCAGTGTTCTACCTGCATTTCCTGGATCAATTGATGAGAGTTTCTGTATGAATAGTCAAGGTCAAATGGAAATAAGTTCACTGTAATGAAGGGGACATATTTGAGCCTTTCACAAATGGGGGAAGGAAAAAAAAATTCCAGGATCTAAAATCAGTGAGTTCCCTTTTGTCACATGCATTATTTAAATTGGAGCCCAGTATCACCTGAACTGTATGAAAAAGTGTATCGTAGACATGTGTGTGAATGTTTGTACTAACTATTCTTACTGTCCCACCTTGGTAAATAACAATTTCAAAAAGTACTTTAGGCTGGCCAATAGAGTGCTTCACAACAGATTACCTTCAGGGGAAACACCCTTATGGAGACTACGGTCAATGACGTTAGAAAAAGACACCCCCTACCTTTTTTCTTCTTTTCCTTCCTTCCTTCCTTCCCTGCTTTCTTTCTTGCTTCCTTCCTTCTTTCCTTCTTTCTTTACTTCCTTCCTTCTTCCTTTTTCCTTTGTTCATTCCTTCCTTCCCTCCTTTCCTTCCCTTGCTGTTTTGCTGTCACAGGGTTTGAGAACCTAGAGACATCTATGCATTCTGGTTAGACATTAGACTAGCTCTTTCCTAGAAGGAAAAAAATATCTATTAATTTGGAATAATTAAGAAACAAAGCAATTAAGAATTGTTGAAGTTTCAACTGCAGGATATTTGAAAATAAGGTACATTACTAACACTGATAATTTTTAAGAGATCTATATGAAATAATAGTGTATCCAAAATATAAAATTATGGACTCATAGACTTTGAACAGAAGAGACCATAAGGACCATCTTGCCTGATTCCATCATTTTATAGATTAATAACCTGAATTTCAAAGAGGGGAAATGAATTCCACAAGGTTAAGTAACGTTATGTAAGTTATGAAAATAACAATATGAACCAAAATTCATGTAAATATTAGTGTTATACTTGATGTATTAATTAAATTTTTGATTTTTATGTTAGTTTCCTCTTCATGAAGAGGCCTGCCGTAAAAAGCCACACATTTTCTTATACAGGCAATCAAGTCAATTGAAAGAGTATTCATCCACTGAGTACTATTCTCTCAGCTGAGACAATTTCTGTGGATAGATATGAGCAATGGGATCCCAGGCACTGATGTCTGCATGATCTCTATTATCATATGGCTGGAGCTGTGTGAAAATTTACTACAGTTGTGATAGTGTTCAGAACATTATATGGGTGTTGCGAAATGTTGTCAAATCTTCTTATAAAAGAGGTGAAATCCTGATATGAAGCTGACAAAAAATCACACAATCACAGAATTTGAGGGGAAGAAGGGACCATAGGGAGACATAGTTCAACTCAAGAAATGAATTGCTACTAAAATCATCATTGACAAACTGTCATCTATTCATTACTTGAAGAATTCCAAAAAGAACCAATTGATCCCTTCTTAAGGCAACCTATTCTATGTTTGGACAGTTTTTATTATTGAGTTATATTTTTCGGACCACAAGTCTAAATTGTCCTCTTTGCGAATTCTAACCGTATCTCCTACTTTGACCGTCTGAGGCTGAACAGAAAAAAATTTGATCTCTACTTCAGGTGAAAGTCCTTCAAATACTTGAAAACAGTCATCAAGTCCTCTTCCTGTCCTGAATGAGTCTTTTCTTCTCCAAGCTAAACATCCTAAATCCCTTTAATTGACCCTCATACAATAGAGATTCTGGGCTCTTCACTATTTGGGTTACCTTCCTCCATTAACATACTTTTAAAACTGTGGCCCTTAGACCTTGATATTTGTAGCAGGAAGACCAACCAGAAGCCTATTGCAATAATCCAAGGATGAGATGATGAGGGCCTGTACCAGAGTGGCGACAGTATCAGAAGAGAGAAAACCATGTGAGTGAAATGTTATAAAGGTAAAATTGACAGACCTTGGCAACAGATTGGCTATGGGGGAATGAGAGAGAATGAGGAGTCAAGGACCAAACCTCTGCTATGAGGCCAGCTCTTTATTTCTCAAATTTATTGTTTTCTTCTCTAAATTTTGATTTTAGTAGGAAGGAGTGGGGAAAACACAGCCTGTCTATACAGACCCAAGATTCTTGTCCAATATTTCCTAATGAAGAATCATTGTGCCCATATGAATCATTATTAGTGGCTAGTTGTCATCCATGTTAATATGTCTTAAGAGTTTCTTTGCTGTGACTTGGATAAAGCAGACTTTTCTATTGCTTTTATCAGACCAAACATAGCTATCTCGATACTTGTCAGAATGAATCAACTACTACAAAACACCCTTGACCCATTTTGTTTGGTTCTGCATCTGTACACTATCATTGTTTGGAGCATGAGCAGCTTTCTCTTCCTCCTCTGTGCATTTTCCCCTTCCTCTTTTGGAAAAAAGTCGATTTTTGTTCTTGACTATCCTTTTCCATCTTTCTCCTCTGTTTAATATTTTTCTGCTCAAACATCCTGATATTTTTAACTTTAAAAATAATTTGTGGATATTTATATGTGAGCCCTAGTGTATTATCAACTCACAATAACTTCACATCCCCACTCAGCTTCCTTTCTCTAGTCTAAAAAACTCAATAACTGTACTCCACCTCTTCTTCAGCCTGGCAAAAATCACCCTCTTAATTTACTAATTTTCAACCCTCTCCAATCCACTCTATCAATTTTATTTTACTCTTTAATATTCCACTTACCTTATACTATGTAGTTTGCTTTGTCTTACAAACTACTTTCTTTTTTTTTTCTTTTTTCTTCCTTCATTTTCTATTTCAGGTTCTGAAGTAATTAGTAATTTCCTCTTCAAAAGCGAAGGCCCTGATCTAATTCAGTCTCTTTTTTCCCATATATAGATGGAGCCACAGAATAATAGAACTGAAGAGTTGGAAGACATCAAATACAACCTGGCCAAGTCCTGAATAAGTGATCATACAACTTCCTGAAAATGACCTTTGCCAGGGAACTCATTATATCCCAAAGCAAACATTCTTTGAAAAAATTTTAATTCCTAAGAATATTTTTACTTACACATGGAGAAATGTAATCACACTGTAACTGAATTCATTCTGGTGGGTTTTACCACAGACCCTGTGATGCAGCTGGTCCTCTTTGTGTTATTCCTTCTAATGTATTGCGTAACTGTAGTTGGGAACATTACTCTGATTACGTTAATTTGTACAGACTCCCGGCTCTACACAGCCATGTATTTCTTCATTGGGAACCTGTCATTTCTTGATCTCTGGTATTCCACTGTTTATACCCCTAAAATCATGTTGACATGTATCTCTGAGGATAAGAGTATTTCCTTTGCTGGATGTCTAGCTCAGTTCTTCTTCTCAGCTGGGCTGGCATATAGTGAATGTTACCTGTTGGCCACTATGGCATATGACCGTTACGTAGCCATCTCTAAGCCACTGCTCTACACTCAGGCTATGTCCCCAAGATTATCTTCCTTTCTTGTAGCAGCTTCTTATACTGGAGGCTTCATTAACTCTATCATCATTACAAGTGAAACATTCACCCTGACTTTCTGTGGGGATAATGTTATTGATGACTTCTTTTGTGACTTGCCCCCCCTGGTGAAGCTGGCATGTGATGTGAAGGACAGTTACCAGGATGTGCTCTATTTCATCCTGGCCTCCAATGTCATCAGTCCCACTGTGCTCATCCTGGCCTCCTATCTCTTCATTATTGCTGCCATTTTGCAGATTCATTCTACTCAGGGCAGACTTAAAGCCTTCTCCACTTGTGGCTCCCATCTGACAGCTGTGACCCTGTACTATGGTTCCATTCTCTTCATTTATTCCCGTCCTAGTACTAGCTACTCTCTGGAGAGGGATAAGATTGTGTCTGTTTTCTACACTGTGGCAATGCCCATGTTGAACCCAATGATCTACAGCTTCAGGAACAAAGATGTTAAAGATGCTTTGAAGAAAATGCGAGATCGAATGCGAGTTTCCTAAACAGATGTTTTAATACAGAAAAGGAAGTAAAATGTATATGCATTTTTCATTATAGTATTCTCTCCAAAAATTTTTTTAAATTAAAAAAAACTTTTCTCAGGGTAGAGAAATCACTCTATGTCTCTAATTTAATACTGTATTTTGTATTAATGTGCTGGTTTGAATGCATTTATTAATTTCTTGGGATATAAGGAGGCTCAGTTTTCTCTTTTTGATTTATTGTGGTCTTCAGTATTTCAAAGCAGGAAGAACCTTAGTTATTATCTGATCCCACCCATTAATTTAGAAATAATAAAAACAAATTCATGCCTTTTATGCTTCATCCAATTATTTTAATCAAATCATGCCTCATTAAAAAAATGACTCAGCAAAACCAAGTGTTTTAGTGAACACTACTGGTAGAATATAAAACATCTTTTATTTGTGGTCTTCCAATTCACTCTATGAAGATAAAGGTGTTTTTCATCTTCTGTTATTCAGCACCAAAGATTGGCCATAATAATTAATTATGCATATTGATGTCCACTAATGAGAAAAGACTCCCATGCCAATGGTCTTTGAATCTTGGGTAAAGTTCAATCAAAATATTTATGATATCTAATTATAATTACATAATAATCAAATCAATATTCTGGATTTCTTTTAATGCTATTTCACTAACATTTTAGTCTTTTGGGTATATTCTTCCTTGTTTCTGCTTTTTAAAATTCTGCATCAGAGCATAAGAAAATCTTCCCAAATATCTCTGAATTCCACACAGCAATCATTTCCTTTCAGTATAACATTCCATTACATTTGTAGGCAATGGTTTATTTAGACTTTTCTTAGTCAATTGGTACCACTTTGTTTTTATTTTCTCAATGCCTCTGGAATTCTTGAATTCCCTTAATTTTACAGAGGCAGCTATTGAAATCTAAAGAGATAAGGTGATCAAGATCACACAAATAAGAAGCAGTAGTGTTGAGACCAGAGCCATTTCTCATTATTCCTGGTTGCAGATTATTTCCATTAGAAACATGAGTCTGAGAAATAAAATATAAAAAAGTGGATAAATAAGACTGTGATTCAAAGAAAGAAACAACCAGCACACCCCTACTCTGTCCTCATTTCAGAACAGTAACTAAGCCTATAATTCCGAAAAGAATGGCAACAACACCAAGGCACCCACATAAACTAAACCAAGAACAAGTCTAAATAGAAAAAAAATGTTAAGTGGATTTGTTTATATAAACAAAAGGCTTAGGATGGTGATTCCTTATCTGAAAGCTTCCACAAGGAATTACGTAAAGCTTATGCTGGAAGAGTACAAACTTACTGGCTGGTGGGAAATGGTAGAAGTTGTTCAATGAAGCTGCACAAATGGAGTATGTACTTCAGCTCATTACATTTCCTAAACTAATATATAAGCAATCCTGATAACTACAAAAAGAATTGGGCTTGCACCTGTTGTTCCTTGGTCTAGGAAGTTCTGTGAGCTAAGGATTTGCCTCTACCAAGACCAGCTGGCACCTTCTATGCAACTTATTCTCATAAAGAGTTGATTAGAACAACTTTCTAAGGGGTTAAATGACTAGCTGCAAGTCACACAGCCAGTATGTGTCAGAGGTGAGATTGGATCTCATATCTTGTGGCTTTGAGAAAAGAAACAAGGAAGGAAGGAAGGAAGGTAGGAAGGAAGGAAGAAAGGAAGGAAGGAACAAAGGAAGGAAGAAATGAAGGAAGAGAGGGAGGAAAGAAGGGAGGGAGAAAGGAAGGAAGGGAGGGAGGAGGGAGGAAGAAAGGAAGGGTAAAGAAAATAAGCATTTACTCTGCTACTGGAACTAGGCAATGTTTTTACAAATATTATCTCATTTGATGCTCACAGTAACCCTGGGAGGTAGGTATTATCATTATCTCCATTTTCTAAATGAGGAAAATGAGACATACAGAGGTTAAGCGACTTGCTGAGGGTCACATAGCTAGTAAGTGTCTGAGGCAAAATTTAGCTCAGATCTTGACTCCAAGTCTATAGCTCTATCCACAACACCACCTAACTGATTCTTTAAGGTTACCTTTCTATCCACTATGCGATAGCAAGTCTCTGTACCAACATAGAACCTCTCCCTTCCCTTGATGATCTTCCTTATAATTTTTATTTATTATAAATTTCTCCATTATCAAAAGAGAGAAACATTTCAATACACAAAGAAGAAAAAGAAGATTTTGTATGAAACCATGAACTTATGATGTTGTTTTTAAGAAGTATATTGCAAATTTAACAAAGTAGTAAGGGAACTGTCCTTTTGTTTTGTATATTCTTCTGAACTTTTTTTTTTCATTTTCTTCTATATAATGTCAAAAAAGATCCTCTTCTTTCCTCCCTTTGTCCCTCTCTCTCCCCATACCTATCTCTTTTCCCTCCCTTCCTTCTTTCCTCCCTTCCTTCTTTCCATCCAAATCTGTAAAATGAACTGGAGAAGGAAATGCCAAACTACTCCAGTATCTTCACCAAGACCCCTAAATGGGGTTATGAAGAGTTGTATTCAATTAAAATGACTGAACAGCAAGAATTTCTAAAGCACTTTAATTTTGGAAACTGTTTTGTATTTGTTGTTTCATTTGATCCTCAAAACAACCATGCGACTAACATCTGTACTACTATTGTTCCACTTTTTCAGATGGTAGGGAGGGGACACTAATTTAGTAAGTGCCTACTATGTACCAGGTACTTTGACAAGCACTTTACACTATATTCACAGCAACCCTGGAAGGTAGGTGTTATTATTATCCCTCTTTGAGGGGCCAACCAGGTAGCACAATGGATAGAGTTCTGGGCCTGGAGTCAGGAAGATCTGAGTTCAAATGTAGACTTAGACACTTACTAGCTATGTGACCTTGGGCAAGTCACTCAATCCATTTGCTTCAGTTTCCTCATCTGTAAAATGAGGATAATCATAGCACCTACCTCTCAGGGTTGCTGTGAGAAACAAAGGATTGAATATTTGTAGAAGTGCTTAGCATGTAGTAGTGCTACATAGATGTTAGCTGTTATTATTATACATATGAAGAATCTAAGGCATAAAGAGTTGGAATAACTTATCTGGGGTCATACAACTAGTATGGATTTTAATTTAACTCCTCCTAACTTCAAACCCAGGACATTGTCCCACTCAAACTTTAATTCTGCTCCATGGGAATATACATTGTTTCCCAGAAGCATAAAATTGGGGTTATTTCTACAGTGTGACTTAGTTTATCAATATGATGAACAATTAGTTCATCTGAGATAGATATCTTAACTGAGTCTAAAGATTTCATTTTTTTCTGTTCTCTTCTAGAAAATTATTTTCATTTTGTGTTACAACTGGTAGAAGTAACCTTGTGTAGTTGTGTCAGATATAATTTCATACTACCACCTCAGAATCACAGAATCTTTTGGGCTGTGATACAAAAAGGATAATATTTTTATTACTCTCCTGAATTCTACAAGTTTCAGTAAGAGAAAGAAAGTCAGAAACTGATCAGCTTTGGAGACCATAATTCCCTTGTGTGGATTATGACCCCTTATGCATTAATTGCTATGGGAGAGACCTCCCAAACCATAAGAAAAAAACTGGGATGGTATCTAGTACTCAAGGGAGCCCTGAGCAAATAGAAAAGCTCCAAGGTGAGCAGAAATGCACTGCATCAAGATGACAGTACTTCTGAAGTTGTTGGTAAGTTGCATGATCCAGGGCTGTGGAAGAAGTTGAATTTTCTCTTTCATACAGTTGATGCTGGGAATCTGATTAGGTGAAACAGGCAGCTGCCTATATGGTCTGATGTGAGTCTCAAAGTTCTCTTCAAGCCCAGCTAGCTCATCTTGCATTGGAGGCATTTCCTTTGGGATAAGTCATTGAAACTATAAAGTTTAGCTATTCTCCAATTGATGGGCACCCCCTCAAATTCCAGTTCTTTGCCATCACAAAGAGAGCTGCTACAAATATTTTAGAATGTATAGGTTCTTTTCCTTTGTCCATGATCACCTTGGGCAACAGACCTAAGAGTGATATTGCTGGGTCAAAGAGTGTAGACAGTTGTATAATTCATTGGGCGTAATCCCAGCTAGCTCTCCAAAATGGTCGGTCAGTTCACAGTTCCACTAACAGTGTATTAGGTCCTAGTTTTTCCACATCCTTTATGTTATTTTCCCTTTATATCATTTTAGTCAATTTGATAGATGTGAGCTGATACCTCAAAGTTGTTTTAATTTACATTTTTCTAATCAATAGTGATTTATAGCACTTTTTTCTTATGGCTATAGATAGCTTTGATTTTTTTTTCATCAGTTGAAATGCAAAGTAGTAGCACCTTCCTTTCCCTACCTTCCCCAAAGTCAGATTTTGGGGACCTCTGGAAGATAGTAACAAACCCACAAGCAGATGGAAGCGGCCCATGAAAGGCTAATCTAGCTCAAAACCTAGGCCATAAACCTTCTAGATCTATTTTATCTGTTTTGCACGCAACTCTAACAATGCTGGTTTTCTCAATACTGAATACTGAATGGGGAAAATTAGGAGGTAACCACAATTGCCAATAGGAAGTGACAGTCATTACTTTACACTGATAATCCAAAGAAATATCAGCTGTCAGCACTAAAGATACGAAAGATATTAAAATAGAAAGAAAGAACAAATATCTGCATCTTTGGCTCATTTCCTTTATGACAAAGACATCTTATGCTCCTTAATGAGTTAAGAAGCATATATTATCATACCATGAAACAATTAATGTACATAACGGCCATAGAACAGGCAGTTAGGTGGTACATGTAGAATGTTGGACCTGGCATCATAAAGACTCATCTCCCAAGTTCAAATCTGGGCTCAGCCACTTAGTGGCTGTGTGACTCTGGGCAAGGAATTTAGATACTATGTCTTTCAGTTTACTTATATGTAAAATGAGGGAGTTGACAGGAAGTTCACTTGTAGTTCTAAATCTGTGCTGCTTTGAATATAACTCAGATGTCTTGCCTCCCATTCTCTATAGTTGTTTTCACCAGATCACACAGGGCGAAGGTCAATGTGAGATGTTTGCCCCAAGAACTTGAGTTTATTCTTGATCTTTCCTGGCCTCTGTATTTCAGAGAGAGAGAATGGAGAGAGAGAGAGAGAGAGATAGTGTGAGGGAGAGAGAGAGAGAGAGAGAGAGAGAGAGAGAGAGAGAGAGAGAGAGAGAGAGAGAGAGAGAGAGAGAGAGAAACTGAACTCTGACTCCCCAGAGCACCCTAGAAGCAGATGGCCACCAGTGGCTACCTAACCACAGGCTCACGAAATATCAAACCTTGCTCTTAGATACCCTCGACCTAATTTGGATGTGCTACACACTTCTGGACCCCGAAGCAGTGTGGTACACAGAACAAGTGGTTAGGGGAGCTAGGTATGAAATAGTCATCTTTAATTCCCTCTGGGGAAATTGTCTTTTACACCAGGGAAAGCGTCTTTTCTCTATACTCCTATACTGCCTGTTTGCTGCCTGTTTGCTTAACCTCTTTGCCGAGTTTATCTCCTCCAGGATGCAAGCCATCAACTTCCAGATGACTGCTCAGACCAGAACCCATCGAGGCAGGGATAGCTCTATGCCCCTTGCCAGCAGGAAGCAATTTCAGAAGCTGAGGCCTTCATCCCTGACCCCAAAAGAAATTGGGTCCCATTTGTTTGAGGGGGGAATGATGAGATTTAGACTGTGGGAATCTCCTTGGTCCCCAAAAGAAATTGGGTCCCATTTGTTTGAGGGGGGAATGATGAGGGCACAATCTCTGGGAACCCCCTTGAACCTGGAATACAGTCTCTGGGAGCCCCCTTGAACTCTCCTTGAGTCTTCCAACTGGATCTGGCTTTCCCCTAAGGCCATGGGCTTTGCATTATCATTGGGCCCAAGTGTCTGCCTAGCCTAGCCCTTTATTGTCCAGCTGTTTCCCCACACTTAATCCTGATCAAAATATCTATACCCTAGCTCTGTTACCCCAGCCCTCTATTGTCTGTATGTCTCCATGTAGCCGTCAGCTATTTCCCACCCTGGAGTCTGACCTCATCTCAGTCCCATCAAGCTCCTCCTTAGACTCCTCCTCAAGTCCCTCCCTAAACCCTTCCTTTAGTCACACCAGACCACCCTTCAACCCTTCCCACAATCTCTGTGTATATGATCTCCATCTTGGCTCCATGAAGGAGCTCAGATCCAATCTAGCTCAGATTGATCTGGCCCGCTTGTTACAAGTGTCACAAAGGGTGGGATCTCTTGGGGCAGACCTGTATGGCTAACCCTTAATAAACTTTGTATTTTCCCTTGAAAAAAAATCCCTAGGGGATTCTGAACCACTTAACTCTTTGACCACTTTGTTATTTATTTAGTACCAATATTAAGCAGAACTTTTATGTCATCATGAAAAACTCCAGAGTTCATAATTGTGCTTTTTTCCCCATGAGCAAGAATGGAAAGTACTGGAACTGAGGTTTTAAAGCAAGCTTCCTTCTATGTAGAGTGGTCAGCCCAGATCTTCAAATGAATTCAATGAACACTTTGGAAGAGAAAAATGAGGCGCTGTTTTTTTTTTTAATAAAGAAAAGCCAAAACCAAACCAGTGATCATTCAATGAGTTATTCACTCTATTCCTAATTAGAGAAGTTTTTATTCCTCCCAGATTTTTCTTCCTTCTTAATATATGAGATCTGGATCTCAAAATGCTAAGTCTGCCCAGACACAGAAAGGTGCTGGGCTTTCCTCATAGGCTTATGAATGATTGTCTATCTTCTAAAGATGCGAGTAAGAGATTCAAGTTGGAGGGAAATAAATAGTAGTATCCCTGAATTTTTGGAGGGTGGTTTGGCTTCTTTGGTATCTTTGTATAATCTAATGTTTGGCACAAAGTGAATATTTAAAAGTACTTGCTCATTTATTAATTAAATTATTGGAAATTCTGAAATTTTGTAAGTGTTAAGATTTTACCAGATATGCCACAGCTGCCTAATGGAAAGATAGACATTAAAAAGCAAGTTCCTTGGGTTTACAGACTCCCTCATTTTTCATTTGTCTCTATATCCACAGAATTTAGAACAGATTTTTTTGCATATGGTAGGCATTTAGCAAAAGCTTGTTGAATGAATGAGTATATGAATAATAAATGAGTGAAGAAAAGAATGATGACTGTAGGTTCAGTGAAAGATTATGTAATTAGGGAATAGGATTCTACTGATGTTCTGAGTTATCTGCTTTGGTAATTTAAATTTCTCATTCTTTTTTTCCAAGGCAGAAGTCAATGTACTATGGAAATATATTCTCCTCCCATTGTACATAGATGAGACAAGCTGAAGTCATGGAAAAGTTTAATCACACTGTGACTGAGTTTATCCTGGTGGGTTTCACCCAGGATCCTGTGATACAGCTGGAGCTCTTTGGCTTTTTCCTCATGGTGTACTCTGTGACAGAGGTGGGGATCATCACTCTGATTGTGTTAATCTGTACAGACTCTCGGGTGCACATCCCCATGTATTTCTTCATTGGGATACTGTCTTTCCTGGATCTCTGGTATTCCACTGTTTATACGCCCAAAATTATGGTGACTTGTATTTCTGAGGACAAGAGCATTTCTTTCGCTGGATGTGTAGCCCAGTTCTTCTTCTCTGGTTGGCTGGCATATACTGAATGCTATCTATTGGCTGCCATGGCATATGACTGCTATATGGCCATTTCTAAGCCACTACTCTATGATCAAGTCATGACTCAAATGGTCTGTGTGGGTCTTGTAGCAGCTTCATATCTTGGAACCTTTGTTATCTGTGTCATCTTTACACATGGAATATTCACCATGATTTTCTGTGGGGATAATGTCATTGATGACTTCTTCTGTGACGTACCACCCTTGTTGAAGCTGGCATGTGACGTGAAGGCCAATTATCACATTTTTCTTTATTTTATGTTAGCTTCCAATGTTCTTACACCCATTGTGTTCATCCTGGCTTCTTACCTTTTCGTCATTGTTGCCATCTTAAAGATTCGCTCCACCCACGGTCAACTCAAAGCTTTCTCTACTTGCTCTTCTCACTTGATCTCTGTCACTTTGTACTTTGGCTCCATTCTCTACATTTATTATCATCCCAAATCCAGCTATTCCCTGAAACAAGATACAATTGTGTCCTTATTTTATACTGTGGTCTTCCCCATGTTGAACCCCATGATCTACAGTCTGAGGAACAAAGATGTGATAGAAGCCCTGAGGAAACTCTTAAAGATGACAGCTTCCTGAAACAGATAAAAATAGCAAATCTTTCTTTTTGCTTTTCTATTAGAACTACATGAATATTTGGTGAGACTCTCATGTGAAGTTAAGATTGTTCTGGAGAATGCTGTTTCGATTATACCCTATGGCCGGCCATATTTTTTTTACTTGTAGAATGGAATTATAAGAGTTGATATAATTTAGGCTATAGCAATCAACAGAGGAGGAAGTAGAAATTTTGGCAAAAAACACAATTGTATGCTTAGGTTCTATAATCACAAATTATTTAATGTCTCTTTGAAAAAAATATCTTTTTGTCAATATTAATGCTATTTGATAGGATTGGTATTAGTTACTCTTTTGACCCTAGCTCTTAGAAATAAGCTTTTTGCTTTTATCTTCAAAGAGTCAAGATTTCCATGACATTTCCCATAGTCTCCTCTCTGTGGCCCAATTCTCTGATCATCTCCAACTCTGTGGAAAAATTTGACTCCATATATGATATGGAATCTTTCTGTCTTGTGCTGCCAGGGCCCAAACCTCCACGCAACTTTCACTGTCTACTAATCATGACCTTGCGATAGCTTTTGTGCTTCCCAACACCGCTTACCATTTAGACAAATATGTTCAAGGTGCCACCCAAACTCTTAAATATGAATCATTTGCTCAATGTAGAAGAAAAATAAAAAATGATTATAATGTGACATTTATTAAATCAATTACAGGATTATCCCATGTTGTTTCAAGAGAGCTGTAATTGTTAGAATGGTTCCTTCCTGCCAATCCTCACCAACATGAATCAAAAAACTTCCTTTCTGTAATTATGAACTATGGAATTAACTTTTAATTCTGCCATGAGACTTCGTAAGCGTTCAAGTTGAGTGGATTTATCCCTTTGATCCTATAGTCTAATGGAGGAACTTATAAAACTACACATGTGTTGGGGAGGGGCAGCATGTAAAAGAAGGTGATCACAGGTAAAGTGAGAATTAGAGGTAGCAACCACACCGATTCTTTATTCTTAAGATTATTATTGCACTTCATTTCATTTCAATAAATAATACCCTGGTGATGCAAAGTTTAAAAAATGACATTTATCCTTTCCTCAAGAGGCTTATTATATTTTGTAAAGAGGATATGGAAGGATGTAACAAATAAGAATATAAGTATAATCTAAGATCCAGGCCAAGTTTTGTAGGGACATTTTAGGACAAATTGAACATTTCTTCATCCCAAAACGTTGTAGGTTCTCTTTGACTGCTTCAATGTCTTCAAGCACTTTCAGGCTACTGTTATACCATGCTGAACTGGTATGTTTATGTACTTATCAAAAATGCATGGCACTCATTAAGTATAAAGTCTTTTATATATGTGTCTATCATTTATGTAGGGTAACACACTGAATAGAGTGCCTGGCCTGGAGTCAGGAAGACTTGAAACTCAATTCAGGCTCAGATACTTGCTAGCTTTGTGACCCTGGGCAAGTCACTTAACCCTGTTTGCCTCAGTTTCCTCATCTGTAAAATGAACTGGCAAAGGAAATTACAAATAACTATTATTTTTACCAAGAAAACCCCAAATGGAGTCACAAAGAGATGAACATGACTAAACAAAAACAAATAAATCATCTATGCATTTAACATCTATAAAATTACCTCTGTCTATAGTTATCTTTCTATATATCTATATCTATATATAATATGTATACATACACACACATATCTATATCTATATCTATATCTATATCTATATCTATATCTATATCTATATAGTATGTAAGGGTTTATCTGGTGTGTAACTGTTTTCTGTTTTAAAAACTCCAGTGATGCTGCATCTCTTATATTTGTCCCCTCCTTCCTAGGGAAAAGATCCTCAATGGGAAACATTACACTGATTATTTTCAGAACCAAATGGCCTTGGTTCAAATCCCACCTCTGCTTCTTTCTACCATTCTCTTTTTGAGGAAGTTGGTTAATCTCTCTGAGTCTCCTCCTCTTTAAAATAATCCTACTGGAGGTCTTAACAAAGGGTTCTTTGACCCCTTCTTGGGGATATTGTAGAAGCAGCTCCTGTTCAGTAAAGGAATGGTCTGGATCACCACTTAGGTCCCTTTTAGTTCTAAACAACCCAGCTTACTGTATTCTTTCTCCTTTGGAAAGTGAGGAGTAATAGTAGTAATTAACATTTATTATCTCATTAAACTTTGTATAGTGCATTACATTCATTGTCTCATTTGATTCTCACAATTCTGTGAGGTAGATTCTCTTATTATTGTTCCCATATTATGGATAAGGAAACTGAGGCTGAGAGGTTAACATTTGGCTAGGGTCATACAGCTAATCAATGGCTAGAGCGGGATTTGGACTTCAGTCTTTTTATCTAACATTCCATTAATCAAAAAATCCCAAGTCAGTGAGACATGTGTTGAAACTCGTCTTATTACAAGAGAAATGAATGTGACTGTAGAACTCCTATACCAAATATGAAGGAATTCACACAATAAGGAGAAGCTTGAATATTTATGAGTTACATAAAGGGAAAGTCTCATGAGAGGAGTGGAGGACAATTCCTTCCCAAATGGGAATGGTATGGGAGAAGGAAGGGAGCAGTAAGGAAAGGGTTGGCAAGAGGGAGCAGGAGTGCTTGGGAACATTGTATTCATGGAGGAATGAAAGGGTCTCAGCTACACAAACCATTTATCTATCTGGTGCAGACTGGTGAAAATCTTCTAGCTGGTTTGATACTCAAGGACCCATTGAGAGTCCAACTCTGGGAAATATTGCAATCCAAGAAGACAGGTTAAGTCAGCTTCGAGGCAACTACCTCCTCTTGTGGCCAAGGCAGCCTCTGGGCACATAGATGATCACATCTTGTAAAACATTATTTTGGATGCCACCTCACCTGAGCACTTGGAGGAAAGGATAAAGAAACATTTAACAAGGATAAAAGGTAACAGACAAGAGAGCTAACCTCCAAAGGATGATCCAAGCCAAAGAGCCCAGGCTTCCAGGGAGCCAGATTTTCTGAAGTGAAGTCAGAGATGAAAAAGTGGGGCCTCAGAAATTTACAATATATTGTGGGTCGTACACAATATTTCTAAGTACAAAGTGGAACCAAAATCATTGACCAATCACAATACAAGTCATAGTAAGAATGTCTAAAATCAGGGGCCAATTTAGAGAAAAAATTCATATGATACAAAGATAACTGAGAGAACTTAGTATATAGATACAGAGAAACAAAAAACCAAAGCAGTACAAAAATAAATATATACATTAAGAAACATTAAGTCTCCTTTCAATTTATTAAGCCATTCACAATGTCCACTCAATCAGCACATTTCATTTTGTATCTCAGACATCCCATGCGGTTGTGTAGTCCCTGACACATCTTTTCGTGGGGCAGTCTCAAACATATCACATCCTCAGGAGCACAATTTCAATGAATTTCCTCTCTGGTTCCAAGTTACTTGTAAAGATTCCCTAGATATTTCTGTTAAAATCTTTACAAAACAGAGCTCAGTGTGATATTTTCATACATCTCAAAGTTTACTTCTTCAACAACTAGTTCATGTGATGAAAACTAGCTGGAACCTAGTGGTTCTGATCTAATTAACAATAGGGCTATAAGGGAGGGCACCAAACTAGGAACCCATAGTTTACTTGAAATGAGGGAATTTAGGTTTTAAACACCCCTAGCCATTTCTATCTTTATCTAAATTCTGTATCTGGCATAAACGCTGCTAACACTAAGCTAAAGAAATCATCTTTTAAAAAAATCTATGAGAATCTGACTCATAAATGAGTGATTCTGATGAAAAATTTCATATTTATTGGAGTAAACAGGTAAGGTAGGGCTGAGTGATTTTCTAAATTAGCATTGACTCCATTATCATTTAACTTTCATGGTGCAAGTAGGAAAACTGTTAAGTTGACATATTTAAGACATTCAAATACAAACTGAAAAGTCAAAAGCTAAATATTTTAACATACCACAGAAAGAACTCAAAACTTTCCAAATTTCATATCTATATGTATGTATGTATATATATAGATAGATACACATACACACAGATATGTATATATATGCATATGTACATGAATCTGTATGTATATATGTATATTCAATCGATATTGTTTTCTCAAAATTTTTATTCAATTTTTACTTTAAAATTTTAACTTTGATTAGAATTTAGAACTCCATATTCAGATACCAATACTCTTTTAACTATGCCACTTAGCTGTTTTACTTATACTACATACAATACATTCCCTTGATATTTACTATTCTCAAATTATTGATAATGTTTGGAGACATGATGGTTCAAATACACGACTAACTCTGAAAAATACTAACAGTAAACTACTGAGTGTGCTCTTACTACTCCCCAGAGGTTTCTCCCACATTAATTAAATGTAGAAGAAAACATGGGCCATGCCAGGGACTCATGGTCTCCAAAATTGATCTCTCCATGACTTTCCTTCTCTTATTGAAGCCTGGAGATTTCAGAACAAAACCACTCAAACCTTTTGTCCCACAGCCCAGTTTTCTTCTACAATTAATTAATATGGGAGAAACCTCTGGGGAGTAGCAACAGCTCAATCAGTATTAGTATTTTTCAGATTTAGTCAAATACAGAGTTTAGATAAAGACAGAAACAGCTAGGGTTATTTAAAACCTAAATTCTCTCAAGTTTCAAGTAAACTATGGGTTCCTAGTTTGGTGCCCTCCCTTACAGCTCTGTTATTAATTAGATCAGAACCACAAGGATCCAGCTGGTTTTCACCACTTAAACTAGTTGTTGAAGAAGTAAACTTTGAGATGTATGAAAATCTTGCACTGAGCTCTGTTTTGTAAAGATTTTAACAGAAACATCTAGGGAATCTTTACAAGTAACTTGGAACCAGAGAGGAAATTCATTGAAATTGTGCTCCTGAGGATGTGATATGTTTGAGACTGCCCCACGAAAAGATGTGTCAGGGACTACACAACTGCATGGGATGATTGAGATACAAGATGAAATGTGTTGATTGAGTGGACGTTGTGAATGGGTTACTAAATTGAAAGGAGACTTAATGTTTGCTAACGTATATGTTTATTGTTGTACTGCTTTGGTTTTTTGTTTCTCTGTATCTATATACTAAGTTCTCTCAGTTATCTTTGTATCATATGAATTTCTTCTCTGAATTATTCCCTGATTTTAGACATTCTTACTATGACTTGTATTGTGGTTGGTCAATGATTTTGGTTCCACTTTGTACTTGGAAATATTGTGTACGACCCACCATATATTATAAATTTCTGAGGCCCCATTTTTTCATGTCTGACTTCACTTCAGAAAATCTGGCTCCCTGGAAGCCTGGGCTCTTTGGCTTGGATCATCCTTTGGACGTTAGGTCTCTTGTCTGTTACCTTTTATCCTTGTTAAAAGTTTCTTTTTCCTTGCCTCCAGATGCTCAGGTGAGGTGGAATCCAAAATAATGTTTTATTAGGTATGATCATCAATGTGCCCAGAGGCTGGCTTGACCACAAGGGGGGATTGTTGCCCTGAAACTGACTTAATCTGGCTTCTTCAGTTGCTGTATTTTCCAGAGTTGGACTCTCAGTGAGTTCTTCAGATTCTAACCATCTACAAGATTGGCATCAGTCAGTCTGCACCACGTGGGTAAACGGTTTGTGTAGCTGAGACCCTTTCAGACAAGCCGAATATCATTCCTCCATTATTCCAATGTTCCCAAGCACTCCTGTTTCCTCTTGCCACCCCTCCCTTACTGTTCCTTTGCTTTTCCCATGCCCCTCCCATTTGGGAAGGGATTGCCCTCCACTCCACTCATGAGACTTTCCCTTTATGTAACTTATAAATATTCAAACTTCTGCTTAGATTGTGAACTCCTTCATATTTGGTATAGAAGTTCTACAGTCACATTCATTTCTCTTGTAATAAGCCCTTTCAACACAAGTCTCATTGACTTGTGATATTTTTATTTAACAGAATGTTAGATAAAAAGACTGAAGTCCAAATCCCGCTCTAGCCATTGATTAGCTGTATGACCCTAGCCAAATGTTAACCTCTCAGCCTCAGTTTCCTTATCCATAATATGGGAACAATAATAAGAGAATCTACCTCACAGAATTGTGAGAATCAAATGAGACAATGAATGTAATGCACTATACAAAGTTTAATGAGATAATAAATGTTAATTACTACTATTACTCCTCACTTTCCAAAGGAGAAAGAATACAGTAAGCTGGGTTGTTTAGAACTAAAAGGGACCTAAGTGGTGATCCAGACCATTCCTTTACTGAACAGGAGCTGCTTCTACAATATCCCCAAGAAGGGGTCAAAGAACCCTTTGTTAAAGACTTCCAGCAGGATTATTTTAAAGAGGAGGAGACTCAGAGAGATGAACCAACTTCCTCAAAATCAGAATGGTAGAAAGGAGCAGAGGTGGGATTTGAACCAAAGCCATTTGGTTCTGAAACTAATCAGTGTAATGTTTGCCAATGAGGATCTTTTCCCTGGGTAGTAGGGGACAAATATAACAGATGTGGCACCACTGGGGTTTATAACACAGAAAACAGTTATACACCAATTTAGATAAACACTTACATACTATATGTGCATAAAAATACATATAGAGATAAATATATATAGAGAGAGATAATTATGTAGATGTAAGATACATAGATGATTTATTTGTTGTTGTTTAGTCATGTCCATCTCTTTATGACCCCATTTGGGATTTTCTTGGCAAAGGTACTGGAGTGGTTTGCCATTTCCTTCTCCAGTTCATTTAACAGATGAGGAAACTGAGGCAAACAGTGTTAAGTGACTTTCCCAGTGACTTTCCCACAAAGTTAGTAAATGTCTGAGCCTGAAGTGAGTTTCAAGTCTTCCTGACTCCAGGCCAGGCACACTATTCAGTGTGCTGCCCTACATAAGTGAAAGTTACATAAATGAAAGCCTTTACACTTATTGAGTGCCATGCATTTTGATAAGTACATATAACATACCAATTCACGATGGTAAAACAGTAGCTTGAAAGTGCTTGAAGAAATTGAAGCAGTCAGAGAGAAGCTACAAAGTTTTGGGATGAAGAAATATTCACTTTGTCCTAAAGTATCCCTACCAAAATTTGCCTGAACCTTAGATTATACATCTTTTCCTATGTGTTACATCCTTCCATATCCTGTTTAACAGAATATAACAAGCTCCTTCAGGAAAGGATCAATGTCATTTTTTAATCCTTGCATCACCAGGGTATTATTTATTGAAATGAAATGAAATGCAATAACAATCTTAAGAACAAAGAATTGATGTAGGTGCTACCTCTAATTCTCACTTTCATCTGTGATCACCTTCTTTTACATGCTGCCCCTCCCCAACACATGCATAGTTGTATAAGTTCCTTCATTACACTATAGGATGAAAGGGATAAAACCACTCAACTTGAACCCTTACGAAGTCTCATGGCAGAGTTAAAAGTTAATTCCATAGTTCATAATTGCAGAAAGGAATTTTTTTGGATCCATGTTGGTGGGGATTGGCAGGAAGGAACCATTCTAACAATTACAGCTCTCTAGAAACAAAATGGGATAACCCTAGAATTGATTTAATAAATGTCATATTATAATCGTTCTTTCTTTTTCTTTCACATGAGCAAATGATCAATATTTAAGAGTTCAGGTGGCATTGTGAACAGATTTGTCTATATGGGAAGCAGTGTTGAGAAGCACAAAAGCTCTCACAAGGGCATGATTAGTAAACAGTGAAATTTGCATGGAGGTTTGGGCCCACACAACATAAGAGAGAAAGACTCCATATCATATGTAGAGTCCAATTTTTCCACAGAGGTGGAGATGATCAAAGAGTTGGGCCATGGAGAGAAGACAATGGGAAATGGCATAGAAACCTTGTGTCTGTGAAGATAAAAGCAAAGAGGTTATTTCTAAGAGCTATGTTCAAAAGAGTAACCAGTACCAATCATATCAAATATCATTAATATTCACAAGATCTCTTTTTTCAAAGAGACATTAAACAATTTGTGATTAGAGAATCTAAGAATATAGTTGTATTTTTCTCCAAAATTTCCACTTCTTCCTCATTGGTTGCTATAGCCTAAATTATCTCAACTCTTATAATGCCATTTTACAAGAAAACAAAATATGGCAGGCCACAGGGTATAATTTTAAAAAAAAAGTGTTTTCTAGAACAATTATAACTTCACATGAGAGTCTCACCAAATACTCCTGTGGTTCTAATAGAAAAGCAAAAAGTCAGTTTTGTTTTTTTATCTCATTCAAGAAACTGTCATCTTGAAGAGTTTCCTCAGGGCTTCTATCACATCTTTGTTCCTCAGACTGTAGATCATGGGGTTCAACATGGGGAAGACCACAGTATAAAATAAGGACACAATTTTATCTTGCTCCAGGGAATAGCTGGATTTGGGACGATAATAAATGTAAAAAATGGAGCCAAAGTACAAAGTGACAGAGATCAAGTGAGAAGAGCAAGTAGAGAAAGCTTTGAGTTGACCCTGGGTGGAGTGAATTTTTAAGATGGCAACAATGATGAAAAGGTAAGAAGCCAGGATGAACATAATGGGTGTAAGAACATTGGAAGTTAACACAAAATAAAGAAAAATGTGATAATTGGCCTTCACATCACATGCCAGTTTCACCAAGGGTGGTAGGTCACAGAAAAAGTCATCAATAACGTTATCCCCACAGAAAGTCATGGTGAATGTTTCATGTGTAAAGATGCCACAGATAACAAAGGCTCCAATATATGAAGCTGCTACAAGACCCACACAGACCCTTTGAGTCATGACTTGAGCATAGAGTAGTGGTTTGGATATGGCCATATAGCGGTCATACGCCATGGCAGCCAACAGATAACATTCACTATATGCCAGTCCACCAGAGAAGAAGAACTGAGCCACACATCCAACAAAGGAAATGCTCTTGTCCTCAGAAATAGAGATCACCATGATTTTCGGGGTATGAACAGTGGAATACCAGAGATCCAGGAAAGACAGGTTCCCAATGAAGAAATACATGGGGGTGTGCAGCCGAGAGTCCGTAGAAATTAGAATTATCAGAGTGATGTTCCCCACCACTGTCACAGAGTATACCATGAGGAAAAGGCCAAAGAGCACCAACTGTATCACAGGATCTTGGGTAAAACCCACCAGGATGAACTTAGTCACAGTGTGATTAAACTTTTCCATGACTTCAGCTTGTCTCATCTATGTATAATGGGAGGAGTATGCATTTCAAAAGTACAATGACTTCTGCCTTGGAAAAAAAAAAAAGAATGAGAAATTTAAATTACTGAAGTGGATAACTCGGAACATCAGTAG
Organism: Trichosurus vulpecula; assembly: GCF_011100635.1. Taxonomy (NCBI): domain Eukaryota; kingdom Metazoa; phylum Chordata; class Mammalia; order Diprotodontia; family Phalangeridae; genus Trichosurus; species Trichosurus vulpecula. The sequence goes on from NC_050578.1 coordinate 269,207,722, forward strand.
AAAAATTAACACATTGAAATCCTATTCCCTAATTGCATAATCTTTTCTTCAACATACAGTCATCACTCTTTCCTTCACTCATTTATTATTCATGTACTCATTCATCCAACAAGCTTTTATTAAATGCCTACCATATGCAAAAATATCTGTTCTAAATTCTGTGGATATAGAGACAAATGAAAAATGAGGGAGACTGTAAACTCAAGGAACTTACTTTTTAATATCTATCTTTCCATTGGGCAGCTGTGTTACATCTGGTAAAACCTTAACACCTACGAAATTTCAGAATTTCCAATCATTTAATAAATCAAGGAACAAGTACTGTTAAATATTCACTTTGTGCCAAACATTGGGTTATACAAAGACACCAGTGGAGCCAAACCAAGCTCCAAAAATTCTTGCATACTACTGTTTATTTCCCTCCAACTTGAATCTCATATTCCCATCTTTGGAAGATAGACAATCATTCATAAGCCTATGAGGAAAGCCCAGCACCTCTCCGTGTCTGGGCAGGCTTAGCAATTTGAGATCCAGATCTCATAGATTAAGAAGGAAGAAATTCTGGGAGGAATAAAGACTTCTCTAGTTAGGAATAGAGTAAATAACTCATTTAATAATAACTGGTTTTGTTTTAGCTGTCTTGTCTATTAAAATAGAGCCTTTCATTTTTCTCTTCATTGAATTCATTTGTAGATCTGGGCTGACCATACTAGAAGGAAGAAACCCTGCTTTACAACTTCAGATCCAGTGCTTTCAATTCTTGCTCATGGAAAAATAAAGTACAATTATGAACTCTGGGGTTTTTCATGGTGACATAAAAGTTCTGCCTAATATTAATAATAAGGAAATAACAAAGTGGTCTAAGAGTTAAGTGGTTCAGAATCCCCTAGGGAGGCACAAACTTCAGTTTCTCTCTGTCTCTGTCTCTGTCTCTGTCTCTCTGTCTCTCTCTTTCTCTGTCTCTCTCTCTCTCTCTCTCTGACTCTCACATTCTCACTCTGCCTCTGTCTCTCTTTCTCTCTCTGTATCCGTCTCACTGTCTCTGTCTCTGTGTCTCTGTCTCTCTCTGTCTCTGTTTCTGTCTCTGTCTCTGGGTCTTTGTCTCAGTGTCTCTGTTTCTGTCTATCTTTCTCTGGTTCTCCTCTCTGTCTCTCTGTCTGTCTCCCCCCCCCTCCCTCTTTCTTTCTCTCTCTTTCTCTCTCTCCCTGTCTCTCTCTGTCTGAAATACAGAGGCCAGGAAAGATCAAGACTAAACTCAACTTGTTGGGGCAGACGTCTCGCATTGACTGTCACCCTGTGTGGTTTGGTGAAAACAGTTATAGAGAATGGGAGGCAAGACAACTGAGTTATATTCAAAGAAGCACAGATTTAGAACTACAAGGGAACTTCTCATCAACTCCCTCATTTTACATATAGTTAAACTGAAACACATAGTATCTAAATTCCTTGCCCAGAGTCACACAGCCACTAAGTGGCTGAGGCCAGATTTGAACTCAGGAAGATGAGTCTTTCTGATGCCAGGTCCAACATTCTACATGTACCACCTAACTACGTATTCTGTGGCCATTATGAACAGTGTTTCATGGTATGATAATATATGCTTCTTAACTCATTAAGGAGCATAGGGCTTCTTGGTCATAAAGCAAATGGGTCAAGGATGCAGATATTTGTTCTTTCTTTCTATTTTAATATATTTAATATCTTTAGTGACTGACAGCTGGTATTTCTTGGGATTATCAGTGTAAAGTAATGATTGTCACTTCCTATTGGCAATTGTGGTTACCTCCTAATTTTCCCCATTCAGTATTCCGTATCAAGAAAACCAGCATTGTTAGAGTTGCATGTAAAACAGAGAAAATAGATCTAGAGGGTTTTATGGCCTAGGTTTTGAGCTAGATTAGCCTTCCATGGGCCATTTCCATCTGCTTGTGGGTATTTTTGCTATCTTCCAGAGGTCCCCAAAATTTGGCTTCGGGAAACGTAGGGAAAGGAGGGTGCTACCACTTTGCATTTCAACGAATGAAAAAAATCAAACCTATCTATAGCCATAAGAAAAAAAGTGCTATAAATCAGCTCACATCTATCAAATTGACTAAAATGATATAAAGGGAAAATAACATAAAGGATGTGGAAAAACTAGGACCTAATACACTGTTGGTGGAACTGTGAACTGACCGACCATCTTGCAGAGCTAGCTGGGATTATGCCCAATGAGTTATACAACTGTCTATACACTTTGACCCAACAATATCACTACTAGGTCTGTTTCCAAGGTGATCAGGGAAAAAGGAAAAGAAACAATATATTCTAAAATATTTATAGCAGCTCTCTTCCTGATGGCAAAGAACTGGAAATTGAGGGGGTGCCTATAAATTGGAGAATAGCTAAATTTCACAGTTTCAATGACTTATCCCAAATGAAATGCCTCCAATGGGAATTCAGGCATTGTGGCAATCTGACCTAACTGGGCTTGAGGAGAACTTTGACACTCATATCAGACCATATAGGCAACTGCTGGTTCCACTTATTTCCAGCATCAGCTGTATGAAATAGGAAATTCAATTGTTTCAGCAGTCCTGAATTATGCAACTTACCAATGACTTCAGAAGTACTGTCATCTTGATGCAATGCATTTCTGCTCATCTAGGAGCCTTTTCTATTTGCTCAGGGCTCCCTTGAGTATTAGATATCCTCCTCCAGTTTATTTCTTATGGTTTGGGAGGTCTCTCCCATAGCAATTAATGTATAAGGGGACATAGTCCACACAAGGGAATTATGGTCTCCAAAGCTGATCAGTTTATGACTTTCTTTCTGGCGAAATCAGGAGAGCAATAAAAATATGATCCTTTTTGCACCACAGCCCAAAAGATTCAGTGATTCTGAGGTGGTAGTTTCAAAGCAGATCTGACACAACTATTCAAGGTTACTTCTACCAGTTGCAATACAAAATGAAAATAATTTTCTAGAAGAGAACAGAAAAAATGAAATCTTTGGACTCAGTTGAGATATCTATCTCAGATGAACTAATTGTGCATCATATTGATAAACCAAGTTATAATGTAGAAATAACCCCAATTTTATGCTTCTGTGAAACAATGTTTATGCCCATGGAGCAGAATTAAAGTTTGAGTGGGACAATGTCCTGGGTTTGAAGTTAGGAGGAGTTAAATTCAGATCCAGTCTAGCTGTGTGATCCTCGATGAGTCAATCCAACTGTTTATGCTTCAGTTTCTTCATATGTATAATAATAACAGCTAACCTCTATGTAGCACTACTACATGCCAAGCGCTATTCGAAGCACTTCTACAAATATTAAATCCTTAGTTTCTCACAGCAACCCGAGAGGTAGGTGCTATTATTATCCTCATTTTACAGATGAGGAAATTGAAGCAAATGGATTGAGTGACTTGCCCAGGGTCACATAGCTAGTAAGTGTCTAAGTCTACATTTGAGCTCAGGTCTTCCTGACTCCAGGCCCAGAACTCTATCCATTGTGCTACCTGGTTGGCCCCTCAAAGAGGGATAATAATAACACCTACCTTCCAGGGTTGCTGTGAGTAAAGTGTACCTGGTACATAGTAGGCACTTACTAAATTAGTGTCCCTTCCCTACCCTCTAAAAAGGGGAACAATAATGGTACAGATATTAGTTGCATGGTTGTTTTGAGGATCAAATGAAACAACAAATACAAAGCAGTTTCCAAAACTAAAGTGCTTTAGAAATTCTTGCTGTTCAGTCATTTTTAATTGAATACAACTGTTCATAACCCCATTTAGGGGTCTTGGTGAAGATACTGGAGTAGTTTGGCATTTCCTTCTCCAGTTCATTTTACAAGTTAGGATGGAAGAAAGGAAGGAAGAAAGGAAGGAAGGAAGGAAGGAAGGAAGGAAGGAAGGAAGGAAGGAAGGAAGGAAGGAAGGAAGGAAGGAAAAAAGGAAGGGAGTGAAAAGAGATAGGTATGGGGAGAGAGAAGGATGAAGGAAGGAAAGAAGAGGGTCATTTTTTTTAATTATATGGAAGAAAATTTAAAAAAGTTCAAAAGAATATAAAAGAAACAAAAGGGCAGTTCCCTTACTACTTTGCTAAATTTACAATATACTTCTTAAAAACAATATCATAAGTTCATGCTTTCATAAAAAATCCTCTTTTTCCTCTTTGTGTATTGAAATATTTCTCTCTTTTGACAGTGGAGAAATATATAATAAATAAAAATTATAAGGAAGATCATCAAGGGAGGGGACAGCTTCTATGTTGGTACAGAGACTTGTTATTGCATAGTGGATAGAAAGGTGACCTCAAAGAGGTAGTGAGGTGGTGCTGTGGATATAGATTTAGACAGGGAGTCAAGATCTGAGCTAAATTTTGCCTCAGACACTTCCTAGCTTTGTGACCCTCAGCAAGTCACTTAACCTCTGTAGGTCTCACTTTTCCTCATTTAGAAAATGGAGATAATGATAATACCTACCTCCCAGGGTTACTGTGAACATAAAATGAGATAATGTTTGTAAAAACATTGCCTAGTTCCAGTAGCAGAGTAAATGCTTATTTTCTTTGTCCTTTCCTTCTCCTTCCATCTCTTCCCCTATCCTTCCATCCCTCCCTTCCTTCCTCCCTCTATCTCTCCCTTCCTTTTTTCTTCCTTCCTTCCTTTGTTCCTTCCTTCCTTCCTTCTTTCCTCCCTTCCTTATTTCTTTCTTTCCTTCCTTCCTTCATCCCTCCCTTCTTTCCTTCCTTTCTTCTTTCCTTCCTTCTTTCTTTCTTTTCTCAAACCTGCAAGACCTAATATCCAGTCTCACCTCTGACACATACTGACTGTGTGACTTGGAACTAGTCATTTGACCCCTTAGAAAGTTGGTCTAACCAACTCTTTAAGACAATAAGTTGCATAGAAGGTGCCAACTGGTCTTGGTAGAGGCAAAGTCTTTGCTCACAGAATTTCCTAGGCCAAGGAACAACAGGTGCAGGCCCAATTCTTTTTGTAGTTATCAGGAGTGGTTATCTTTTAATTTAGGGAACTTAATGAGCTGAAGTAGATACTCCATTTGTGAAGCTTCATTGAATAATTTCTGCCATTTACTACCAGTCAGTAAGTTTGGACTCTTTCAGGGTAAGCTTTGGATAATTCCTTGCGAAAGCTTTCAGATAAGGAACCAGCATCCCAAGTCTTGCGTTTGTATAAAGAAATCCACTTAACATTTTTTTTTCTATTTAGACTTGCTCTGGTTGAGTTTATGTAGGTGTCACTGGTGTTGATGACATTCTTTTGGGAATTATAGGTTTAATAACTATTCTGAAATGAGGACAGAGCAGGGGTGTGCTGGTTGTTTCTTTCATTCTTTTTCCACAGTCTTATTTATCCACTTTCTTATTTTTTATTTCTGAGACTCATGTTTCAAAAGGAAAGAATATGCAACCGGGAATAATGAGAAATGGTTCTAGTCTCAGCACTGCCACTTAATATTTGTGTGATCTTGAAATAGTCACCTTATGTCTCTAGATTTCCATAACTCCCTCTGTAAAATTAAGGGAGTTCAGGAAGTCCCAAGGCAATGAGAAACTAAAAACAAAGTGGGTGCCAATTGACTAAGAAATATGAGCCATATATAGGATAATATTCATTCCTGGACAGAAAAAGGGCACCAAGAAATAAAAAAATAATGAAATGATTACAATATAGTCCTGTTACTATCACTACTAGTACAGGTCATGGGATGCTAATATACAAGACTCGTTGGGACACAGTTCTCTGCAATGCTACTGTGGTAATTTATCAATTTACAATGTGCCCTTGCTGAGCACATTGCAATCAAACGTCAATGAGAATTTCCTGTCCAGTTGCCTTACTTTCTTTCTAAGCGAGAAGCTTTACTTGATGCCAAATATTAATATTAATAATTACTTTATATTCATATTATCTGTATCATTAATTAGCCATATCAAAAGTTATGTTTATTAATAATTAAAATATTAATAGCTGATAATAATAATAGATACTAGTCTATTTTCAAAGCCATTGTGGTTACAAATATACCTGTAACGGCTCCAGGAGCTTCTATAAGTCAACAACAATTTATTAATCACCTACTATGGGTCAGTCACTGTATTAAGTGCTGTTAATATGAAGAAAGCACAAGATAATCCTGCGCTCAAGAAGCTCACAGTCTTATCAGGAAGACTCCATATAAACAAACAATACAGGGTATCCCTAAAGTCTGGACACACAGGAAAAAAATGGAATGAATAAAATTTTCAACAACATATTATTGAATTAGAATATTAACAGACCTTAGCCCCCTTGACTTCTTTTTCTGGGGTATGCTAAAGGAGAAGGTGTACTCAACGAAAATCACAGATGCAACACACTTGATTGAACACATGAAGAGTGAATATGCCAAATTTGATGGCAATGTGGAGTTATTGCATCGAGGTCACGTGAATCTTGCAAAGCACATCACCCTTTGCGTCACAAATGAGGGAAATCATATTGATGGTGTTAGTTGTTAATATTCCAACTAAATAAAATGTTGTTGAAAATTTCATTCATTTCATTTCTTGAAATTATGTATTTATGCCTATGTATCCAGACTTTAGGAATACCCTGTACATATTGGAAAATTTGAAGATAATTAACAGAAGTAAGGCAGTAGAATTAAGGGAAACTGGAAAAAACATTCCAGTAGGTAAGATTTTATTTGAAACCTAAAGTAGGCCAGAGAAGCCAGAAGGCAGAAATGAGGAGGGAGAACATTCTAGCCATGGGGAACAGTGAGTGAAGATGCTTCTTATTATCACTCACAGACTTTTCTGGACTTTCTTTTTTTAAGTTTTTTTTTCTATTTTTAGTTTACAAGTTTCATAAGTTTGTGAGTTCCAACTTTTCATCCCCTCCTTCCCCTCCCCGCTACATGTTATACATATACCTTTGCATTAAACATATTTATACAATAGTCAAGTTGTAAAGAAGAACCCATGATCAATGGAGTGAATCATGAGAAAGATTATCCTATATATGTCTCATGTTTATTCACAATTTTTTTTGCTTTCCTCCTTCTGAGGAAAACTCTTAGACTTGAGAACACAGAGATAGGTGGCACGATGGATAGAGCACTGGACCAAGAGTCAAAAAGAACTGAGCTCATATATGACCCCAGTCACTTATTAGCTATGTGACCTTAGGCAAGTCACTTAACTTCTATCTGCCTCATCTTCTTTTTCTCTAAGATAAAGATAATAATAACACCTACTTCCGTTATTGTTGGGTACGTAAATATGAGACACAATTTGCAAATCACTTTGTAAGCCTTAAAGAGCTATATATTTGCTAATTATTAAACTATTCTTTTGGATCATACTCCATTCTATACGTAACAACTTTCTTGGGAAATTGAGGTGTGAAAGGTTGAATGAAGCACTTGGAAGCCCAATTTCTAAGAGAATTGGTTACCCAAGTTCAATGAATCCAGGACAAGCACTGTGACACGCAAAGGACCATCACTGATGCGTGTCATCAGTCCTGGGACTTCAGCCAAGTCCTGCTCAAGTAGGTACTGCATTAGGTAAGCTTTGAGGATATTCAGGTTATAATTTGAAGTCCAGGGTCTACCAGAGAGTGAAATTAAAATTTGTAACAAAGCAGAATTGTAGAATAAAAACTATAATTACAAATTATTTAATGCTGCCTTTTAATGCACCTCCATATATATGTATATATATATATACACACACACACACACACACACACATATATATGTACACACATATACACATATACATATATACACACAAATATACACATATATTTATATATACATATATATATATATATATATATATATATATATATATATATATATATATATACACAGACTTTCAAATTGTGTGGTAAATGGGTGACTAGGAGAGGGTTGATTATTAATGTCAATGAAATTTAAATTCCTTCTGGTTTCCTTGTCTGACTATATTGTCCATCAGGCTCTTTGATAAATATCACTGATGTACAAATCAGTCAATTAAATAGCCCCCAGCAGATTGACTCTATCTCTGACTTTTCAATGGATTACTCCCAGGGAGTTGCTTGAGGCCTATAGAGGGAAGATGACTTGGCCAGAGCCACATTTGAATCCACATCGTTCTGGCTTCACATCTATCACATAACACTATCTTTACGCTTTGCAAAAAAGTATTTTATATTTATATAGGCTTTCAAGGCTCCTCCCTAAGGCCTTTTTTAAAAAGTCATATACTACTTGCAGTATGTATTGGTGGAGAAATTTCTTACACAAGAGCGTCCTCAAACTGGTGAAATCACAGGTCCTTTTTATTTTCATATGTAGACATATATAAATATGTATATGTAAATATTTACACATATTTCATACATAAACTCGAAGTCATATATACACATATATAAATATTAATATACCTGCAGAAGTGTGTATACAGAGGTGTGTGTGTGTGTGTGTGTGTGTGTGTGTATGTGTGTATAATGATTTCAAGTTTTACAAAATTCTTTCTTTACAACAACCTTATGAGGTACCATAGGCACAATTAGTCCCACTTTACAAATAAAAAAACTAAAACTCAGAGAAAGTAAGTGAATTCCTCATGGTCACTCACTTAAGTGTGAGAATTGAGATTTGAAGCCTTTTATATACAAGTATAGAGACCTTTCCAACATGTTATATTCTCTTCATTCTAGGCTTTCACACTGCTTTCTCCTCCTATCTCTAATGGCCACTTTTCAGTCTGTTTTGCTAGTTCTTCATCAATGTAACACATACAATTAACGAGTGTGATATAGACGTGTCACTCTGAATGTCTCTAAAATCTCTATTATGGCCTGCCTTTTCTTTTTGCTGTGTACTACATCACTTGGGGATTGCAACAGCTCTCATGGGTTAAATTATTATCTCTACAGAAAAGAATCCTTGATGTATATATGTAGCCCTAGTTTCTCTGATGAGCTACAGTCACACACCTCTAACTGCCTCTTACAAGTTTCAAGATGGATGCCCCAAAAGGCATTTCAAACTCAACATGTACAAAATAGAACGCATTATCTTTCTCCTCCAAAAGATCCTTCTCCCTTTTGAACTTTCCCATTCTTTTTGAGGCCATGATCATTTTCTCAGGTACACATGCTCACAACCTTGAGGCCATTCAAATATTCTTACTCCTACTCACCCCATATTTCTAACCCATTGGTAACTTGCCATTCCTACATTTCCAACATTTCTCTTGTTTTCTCCTTTCCACTCCTACTGCCACAAACTTAGTTCTGGCCCTCATCACCTCTTTCCTGGACTACCACTAATTGATTTTCTAGCCTAAATGTCAGCCACTTCTTTTTCATATGGTATTTGAAATGTGTAAGAGGCATGCAATTTTCTTCTTTATACAATTCAATTTAAGAAATGTTTCATTAAGAAGTCCTTATTTTGGTGGCTAGTTTCTTCTACATATTAATGAAGTCATTTAAATTGGGTATTGAGGAGAAAGTCTTAAACAGATTTGGTGCCAAATAAAAGATTAAAATTAGCTGTAAAAAATAAATAAGCTATAATTAATTCAATGCATTTGACTGAATTAACTCACTCACTCACTCACTCACTCACTAACTAATTCATTCACGAATGCTTGCACTAATTCCACAGATCAAATCATTATAGAATCACAGAATATTAGGGTTGAAAGGCAACTCAGTAGCAAACCATACCAAGATCTAAGCCTCACTATAATATAACTGAAAAGCCATCATCATATGTGTTGGCCTCTTGAAGGCCTTAAATAAGACACTCAAAAGACTGAGAGAACATTCTTCATTACAACCTTTTCTGACTGTGACTAACTTTATTAATAGCTTCTCCTAGATTTTTTTTCATCTCTTTGAGTACTTTTTGGTTCCCTTTTTCTTCATCTTGCTTTTATGGGTATGTACACTGAGTGTAGAAATCCCCACTTATCCTATATCTGTCTTTTTAGTTACATTTACACATCCAAACAAAAACACACACAATGCCTCACCAGCAGGCATTGTGACAACAGGAAGGGATCACAGGTTTTAGAAGCAAAGGTCCTACATTAAAATTCAAGCTCTGATCCTTGCTACCTATGTTTCCTTGGGAAGTGAAAGACCAGAGGGTAAATCTCTGGTTCTTAGGTTCTATCTTTCAAATGACAGTTTTGGAGTTCACTGTGCCTGGTGGTCTTTAAATAAAGGGTAGAAAGTTGTGGAGGTGTGTCTACACTGGGTGACATATCACCTTTTAGGTCCATTTTCATCGTTCTTGTGATCTTTTTACAAAGTAATAATAAAGAAAATAAAGCAACATTTATGTAGCACTTTGAAGTTGAAAAATCCTTACATATATTATCTAGTTTGACCTTTCACAACAATTTTGTGAAATAGGTTGTATTATTTTCCTCATTTTATAAATGAGAAAATGGAAGCTTAAAGAGATAAAGTAACTTACCTAGGGTCATACAGTTATTGCATATCTAAGATGGGACTTGTACTATTTCCCCCCATTTTACAGATGAACATACTGAGACTTATAGAGCTAAAGTAACTTCCCTAGTGATGTAAGTATAGCTGTTTCCCATACATAAACCAAGAATTCTTTCTCTTTGTGTACTTTTGCAAAAGCTGACATCTTCCCCTGCCCACTCCCAATCTGGAATGTACTTCCTTTTTGTTTCTACCCCATACAACCCTAGATAACTTCAAAACACTCTTCAGGTGCCAAATTCTACATCAGATATTTTCAGTGGGTTTGGGGTCCCAAAGATTTGACCTCATGAAATGTAAGGTGTTACTGCACTATTTGGACTTCAATAGTACATATATAGAAGTGTTTTGTGTTAGTAGAGAGGAAATTCACCATGATAAAATCACAAATCTCATAGTGAATTCAACAACAACAACAACAACAACCCAGTGTACATGTAAAGAGATGACAGAAAGGCAAAAAAGGCAAGATTGGTCCATTGATTTGACATATGCATAAGGAAGAGTGTGGTGTTCAGGATAATGTTGTGATTACAAATCTGAGGTAATAGAAGGTTGTTGGTGCCTTGAAGAGAAAGAAAGGAGTTTAGAAGGGAGGAAGATTTGGAAAGAAAGATGAGGAATTCAGATTTTAGAAATGTTGAGTTTAGATGTCTCTGGGTTATCCAATTTGAAATGACCAATAATCAATTGATGGTCCAGAGAAAACCTGAGGAGAGAAGTTGGGAGAATATCTCCACTATCACCATTTTCCTAGTTATCTAATTTTGTATCCTGGAGTCTTCATTTTTTCATGTCCCTCATAACCAATCAGTTCCCAAATCTTAGTAATTCTGCTTCCGCAACAGTTTTCACATCATTCTCTTCTCTCCACTCCTAAATTCTACTGTCTCATCACCTCTTACTTAGACTACGGTGATAGTCTCCTAAATTGTCTCTCTCCTTCTAGTTTCCTCTTTCGATGCATCCTGAACAAAGCCACAAGTATGAAGACATCCCTCCCATGCCAAAAACGTTCCATGTCATCCTAGTGCTTCTAGGAAAAAATCAGACATTTTTAGAGTCCACTATAACCAAATTGATGCCTCTCCTTCCAGTCATTTTTTCTTTTTATCTTTTAAACGAAGTGTGTGTGTGTATGTGTGTGTGTGTGTGTGAGAGAGAGAGAGAGAGAGAGAGAGACAGAGACAGAGACAGAGAGACACAGAGAGACAGAGACAGAGAGATTTTTCTAGAGACTTTAAGCTCCACGAAAATCGGAACAGTCACTGACAGGGTACTTGCTAGAGTGCTATGCAAGACACATTGAAGTCACACAAATGGTTCTCTGTGCCATAGGCGAATTTTAAATATGGACCAGGTGAGTGCATAGGGGCAGTGAGAATAATTAAAAATCTTCCCCAAGGATGTAGCTAAAGGATTTCTCTGTACGTCTTGTTGGTTTTTCTCTCCTTTCCCCTTAAATCAAGCTGATGGCAGACTTCTTTATTAATAGACTCATAAATCTGGATCTAAACTTTACCAAAAATTGAAAGTTTATAAAAACCTTAGGGCAGGGAGATTATTGAAGAGAATTCTATAATTTCTAGCCCCAAATTCCTTAGGATCTTAGAAATTTAAGAGTTGAAAGGAACTTTGGTGGTGTTTACCTAGGATTCCACTAGTCCAATACATATGTGAAAGTAATCTCCGCTATAATATATCCAATAAGTGGCCAACCAGCCTCAACCTGAAGACCTAAAAGAAGGAATCCAATGTCTTGAGGCAGCCCATTCTACTTTCAGGTAATTTTTATTGTTAGCACATATTTTCCTTGATAATGATAATGATAGTTTTACCAATGCAAGTTTTGCCATTGCATAGACATCTGCATTGTGGACCCAAATAGGACATATCCAATTCCTCTTTGATTTTCCTTTGGTAACCCTTCAGATACTATAAGACAACCTTTATGCCTCCCTCAACCCTGAGCACTCTGTTCTCTAGGTTAAACATCTCCAATTCTTTCAACCAATCTTCTTAGGAACTTCATATCTTCCTCCCTCTTTTGCTTCCTTCATTCCTTCTTTGCTCCCTTCCTTCCCTCTTTCTTTTTCACTTTGTCTTATCCTTACTCTTCTGCCCTTCCTCTCCCCCTTCTCTTTTTCTTCCTGCCTTTGGATGTATTTTAAAACACTCTAGCAAAAACAATCCAACAGAACTCAATATAATAGCATCTATATAGTGTCATTTAAAACATATCAGTCGACAAGAAGATCGGAGTTTTATCTCAGAAAGATCTTTATTCAAAGACATAACTATTAGAGGAGGCTAAACCATAATGCTCACTGAATTGGGACATATACTGATGTCAAGAAGTCCATAAAGAATTACCTCCCCCCAATACTTACTATTTATTTTTGTATAAAGGAGTCTAAAATGGGACCTACCAAGATACAGAAGTATGGATGTGGGGAGTTCAGTGAGAAGTCCACTCCACACACCCAATACAATAGAATATATTTTAATATACTAAGGTATACAGTTTTTATTTTACTCTAGTCCATACTGTTATTGTAGATAAGACAAAGTGACTTATTTACTCTAAAGTTAGCCTCATAAAAGAGGAAAAGAAAATTTGTCCCTTTTGAATCATTTGGGACAATTAATGCTCTTAGTCTTACAGGGAAAATTAGAGTAAAGGTAAGCTCTACTACAGGAACCTTAAAATAATAAAAACAATAATAGCATTTATATGGCACTTTAAGTTTTTCTGAGGCAGCTAGATTGATCAGTGGATAGAACATTGGACCTGGAGTCAAGATATCTTGAGTTCAAATCCAGTCTCAGACACTTACTAGCTATGTGACCTTGGGCAAATCATTTAACTGCTCTTATCTTAATTCAGTGGAGAAGGAAATAGCAAATCAATATGGTGTTTTTGCCAAGAAAACCTCATGGACTTTAATGACACTATCATGAATATTTGTCATGACTAAATGTCTGAATAGCAACAATGAAAATATTTCATTTTATTCTCAAAATAAATCTGGGGCATAAATGTCCTCATTATCCACATTTTACAAGTGGAGAAATTGAGGCAGGAAGGAGTAATGTGACTTCCTCAGAGTCACATAGCTAGTAAGTGTCAGAGACTGATTTGAACACAGCTCTGTCCAGACTCCACATCCAGCATTCTCAGTACTGCTCTGCTAAGTCGCCTCTGAAATTCTACCCTTAAATGAAGCAAATTTTGTAATGGATTCACTCATTATAATACAGAAAAAAAACATAAATCCACATTCTTTTTGCCTTCACAATTGTTTTGTCTTTCCTGAAGTTACTTTTCTATTTCAAAATGGACCATCCACTTCTGTTCCAAATAGTCTCAGTCTTCCTCTCTCTCTCTCTCTCTCTCTCTCTCTCTCTCTCTCTCTCTCTCTCTCTCTCTCTGTCTCTGTCTGTCTGTCTCTCTCTCTCTCTCTCTCTCTCTCTCTCTCTCTCTCTCTCTCTTCTATTTCTTCTCATGAAACTTTGTCTTCTCAGTCTCCCTTATATTCATGTGTCTTTTCTATCTGGCCATGGTATATATGATTTATCCCTAGAAGCTATGAAAAGTTCTTACTCAAAGTTCCAAATAGAAAGTCATTATTGGGCTAACTTTTGTTTTGATTTTAAAATAATCTGAAAACATGTATGAGTGAGCTAAGATTTACTCAGCAAAATCAATGTACATTTTAATTTCATGTAATCAGGTTAAATATTGGAACTTCAATTGCGTTATTTTACAGAACCCCTTCTTGAGGATATTTCCTTTACCACTAAAGGACATCTTTTGTTTTTAATTTATAATCTCACAGAATTTCCAAGAGCACTCAGAGGTTAAGTTACTGGTCAGGGTCACATGGCCAGAAAGATCTGTCTTCATGTGAAAAGCTGGGTGAAATCCACACACTGCTACAATAGTTAGAATGGAGTTCAGGGTACTCATGGATTTTTGAGTATGTGTAAAAGAAGAAATCTTTAAGAAGAGAAGTTTCACAAACACTATATTATATCTAAACTTTTTTACTGCTTTAATGAATACTTTTTGAATTAAGGACCTCAGAATTTATTTCAACATCCCATTTTATGGATAGAGAAACTGAGGCTAATAAAGTTGTGTTACTTGCCCTAGATTACCCAGGAATCTCATGGTAGTGGACAGAGTAGAGTTCTATTCACTTTTCTTGTAGGAAATTATTCTTCATTTGAAACTCTGCTGCCTCTTTATTTTTTGCATCCACTTCCGAAATCAATATAATAAACTACTGCCTTTGAATGAATTTCAACACGAATACACGGAGAAACATATGATTTATTTGTCCCCTATTTTAGGGATGTGATAAAAATATCTTAGCTATGAGTAATAATCATCTTGGTATTTTGATTCTCTGTATTGCTTTCCGGAAGGCCTCTTTCACATCCTTGTTCCTGAAGCTATAGATCATAGGATTGAGCATGGGATTCACCACTGTGTAGAACAGGGCAGCCAACTTGTCCTTTTCCAGGGAATAGGTGGAGCTGGGTCTTGAGTACATGAAGAGGAGGGACCCATAGAAGAGCATGACAGAGATCATGTGGGAGGCACAGGTGGAGAAAGCCTTCCACCTCCCTGAGGCTGAGCGGATCCGAAGGATGGCCAGGAGGATATTGAAATAGGATATCAAGATGGCTAGTATGCTAGACAAAACTGTGAAACCCACCACTCCCAGCATCACCTTCTCATAGACGTGTGTGTCAGTGCAGGACATCTTTACCAGAGGTGGTGCATCACAGAAGAAGTGGTCAATGATATTTTTCCCACAAAATTTAAGGCGAAATGTGTTAGCAGTGTGGGCTATGGCATTCAAGAACCCACCTACATAGGACCCAGCAACCAGGCCAACACATAGAGGCCTGGACATGGCAACTGAATAGAGAAGGGGGTTGCAGATTGCTACATAACGATCATAGGCCATAGCAGCAAGGAGGTAACACTCAGTGTAGGCCACAACACAAGAAGAGAAAAGTTGGGCAGCACAGCCTGCTAAGGATATACGTTTGTCCTCTGAAATACAGGTGGCTAGGATTTTGGGGGTGTACACAGACGTGTACCAGAAATCTAAGAATGAGAGATTCCCAATGAAAAAGTACATTGGGGTATGCAAGCGGGAGTCAATCCTGATTAAGATAACTAGAGTCATGTTCCCTGCCAATGTTACCAAATAAAGAGCCAAAAAAGCTCCAAAGAAGACCAGTTGCATCTGGGGGTCAGCTGAGAAGCCAATTAAGATGAATTCAGTCAAGGTGGTCCGATTCCCCACTTCCACAGACATGGTGGTGGCAACCTGATAGAATCCAAGAAGCATCAAACAGAGATATAGAATTCATTAGTTCCTGTGATTCAGATCTGGAGTGACCCCAGGGGCAGATGTGTGGCACAGAGAATAGAGCTTTATACTAGGGGCCGCAAAGAATTGAGTTCACATTCTGCCTCAAGTGCTCATTGTCTGTCTGGCTCTGGCATATCACTTAGCTACTGTGTCCCTCAGGTTCCTCATCTGTCAAAACAGTATAATAACAGCTCACATCTCACAGGATTTTATGAGGCTCAGAAGAGATAATGTATGTAAAGTGATTCATAAAACATAAATGCTACTAGATTTTTCTCCCCATTTTATGCAGGAGGAACCTGGACATTCTAAAATGTCAGACCTTGAAGAGACCTTAGAATATAGAACACAGACTATTAATCTTTGTATAGAATATTGAGTGTCTAAATTAGAAAGGGCTTTAGAGTATAACACAGAATGCCATAGAGATACAGGAGCTTTGAGATTATGTACTCAAGCTTTCTCATTTTATACATCATTATGGTTGAAGACCTGGAAAAGCCCTCAAAGCTGTCTTAATTTAATTCCTTTTTGGTTTTTGTTGTTTGTTTTTTGTGTTTTTTTTTTAAATTTTAAACTTAAATACAAAATAAGGAAAAAACAAACTTAAATAAGAAAACTAATATAATACAAAATAAGAAGGGAAAAAGCATTGACAAATGCACTGCAGAACATAAGAGGGGATTGAAAATGAACAGGAATAAATTTCCCTTTCAAGAAAGTCTATATAATCAATTCTATATTGTGTTGAAAGCTGTCCTTTAATTTGCTTACTTGTAAGTTTTCTTATGCTCTCTGCTGTGCACTTTTTATCTTGTTCTTTACGCCTTCTTGCCCTTCCATAGAAGGCTACAAGTGCTCATACACACAAATATACAAACACACACACACACACACACACACACACACACACATAGATATACAGGTATACATACATATACCCATAAACATATATACACAAAGATGTACATATACATACATAGAGATACATACACTTACTTGCACATGCATATACTTAGAATTGATATTCATATATAGACAAAAATATTTATATGCATCTATATAAGACTGTACTACATTTATTTTATCCTGTTTCTCTGAGGGTGGATAACCTCTTCCTTCATAAACCCAAGTGTTTCTGTATTTTTCTATGTCTACCAACTCATCATTACCTACATCGCAACAATATTTCTACCTTATACTGTCTAGTTGTTTCAAATACTCTAAAACAATGTTGATAAATATGGCTGACACATAGTGTAGTTTCCTTATTTTTCTCTTTTGATTAAATCTCTTTTAGCCTTAGCTTGGCCCAAGATCATGATTACCACTCCTACTCCTTTTTTCCTAACAAATTCTACTCCCAATCTTTATTTCATGTTTACGCATATCTCTTATTTCCCTTCGCTCTTGACCCCTCTACTTTACTTCTACTCACTACCTTGGCCTCCTATTACTTAACCTACACCCCCCCACCAAGGATCCCCTCTTATCCTCTTATTCCCATTAATCTAAACACCCTCTATACCCCTCTTTCCCCTATTCCCTTACCTTCCCCTCTAAAGATTCCCACTTCATCCTCTTCCCCACTCCCTATCCCTTTAGTGTTTTATTTCTTTCTGAATTTAAAAGACTTTTAAACTCTTGTATATATGTATGTATATGTATCTATGTATATATGCATATATACATATATACATACATATATATATATATATGTATTTCCCTCTCCAACCCATTTTGAATGAAAGTAGGTTTCCAGAATTACCAGCTCTCCTATCCCACCTAATTTCTCTGTTTCAGTTCTCTTACACACCATTTGTATAAGTAATCTTTTTAGCTGTTCCTAAACAGTTTTACTTTTAAAAATATCATACTCAGATGTACCCCAATCTTTTTGCCTTCCTGATCTGTTCTCCAGATCAGTTGTTCTCTTAAGAGATGTTTCACATTCCCATCTATTTTACATTCTTTATATTTTATTTTATCATCCCTTGACCTCTTATAATTTCACTGGCATCTCTTTGCCCAGGTCTGATTTTCAAGGAGTCAGTTTCATCCGTAAGATTCTAGATCTCTTTTTTCTAATTAGTTGACTCCCCTTTCATAATTTTCTTGTTTTTCTTGGATTGTTCTTATTTTTTATGTTTTTCCTCAACCTCTCTCATTTCATCTTTAAAGTCTTTTTAAAGTCATTCCCTAATTATCTCATTTCACAAATGAGAAAAAATTAAACTCAGAAAGTTGAAATGACTTTTTTGAGTTGTCATACAGGAATACCAGTAAGCATTGGGGGTGAGATATGATGTCAGATTTTGTGAATCTGAAGCCAGTGTCCTTTTCACTCTGACATACTGAATATACTGGAGACGAAGGGAGGCAAGAAGACTGTTTTAGTATTAATCAATCATTCCGTTGATCAATCACCTAATCTTTTAATTAATCAACAAGCATTTGTCAATTGCTTATTACATGCCAGGTGCTGTCCGAGGTACTGGAGCTACACAGTAAAAGCAAACTACTAACAAAAGCAAACAAAGAAACAAAAACCTAGTCTTTGCCCTAAATTACTTACACTCCTAATGGGAGAGACAACAATATAAATAACAATATAAAAATCCATCCACACAAAATGAATACGGAATGAATGGAAAGTAGGCTTAGAAGAAAAGTCACTGATAGTTGAAAGGACTGAGAAAGCTCATGTTGGAGGGAATATTTGAGTTAAGTCTTAAAGGAAGTTTTTTTTTCCCTCAAGAGCTAGAAGTTAGGAGGGAAAATGTGCTGCAGACATGGGGGACAGAGAGTGCAAAAATTTAAAGGTGGAAGATGGAGCATCATGTATGAGGAGTACCAAGTAGGACAATATGGCTAGATTTTAGATTATGGGGATCAGTGTGCTAAGGGACTGGAAAGATAATACCAGGCCACATTATGAAGTGCTTTGAAATCCATGTAGAAGATTTTATATTTAATTCTAGAAGAAATAGGGAGGCATTGGAGTTTGCTGAGTAAGGTATTGACATGATCAGATATGGTGTTAGAATAAACACTTTGGCAATATTGTGGAAGATGGATCTGAGTTTGAGAGACATGAAGCAGGACAACCAAATACGGAATTGTTGTAGTAGTTCTGGTGAAAAATACCAAGGACTTGAACAAGAGTGGTTTGTGGATGGAGAGAAGGTGCTGAATGTGAAAAATGTTGTGGAGGTAGCAAAAATTTTGTTTAGCAGCTCATTGATTATGTGGAATGAATAGTTAATGAGGAGCTGAGGATGACAGTAATTAACACTGTGAAACTGGATAACTGGAAGAATGGTGGTGTCTGTGACAGTAACAGTGAAATTCAGAAGAGGGGTTGAAAGGGAGGGAAAGATAAAGAATTTTCTTTGTGTATGTTGAGTTTGGAGATGATTATTGGAAGCTCAACTAGAAATGCCCAATAATTGACAATTTCCATATGAAATTTGAGTTCGAGAAGGAGACTGGAAAAATACATATTTGAGTAATCTGTTGTACAACAGAAATTTTCCTGTATGTTCTTTGTGGATTAGCACTGCATGGTTTCTTTTCTTTGTAACTGCAATAGGAAGCGAGGTGCCTTGGAACATCCAAATTTTAGACCCTATAGGAGAAATTTTACAAACCTTCCATAATGTATATCCTCAGCCCATCCCTAATAAAGGATGTTTTCTTCATTGAGCACAGTGAAAGCGGTTGTGTAACAATTGATTCCTAGAGGATTCAAGCTGAGAAGACACTGAGAGCTTAGATTATGAGAGACATGAGTGACAGAAAATATTATTCAGTCCAAACCTTTTATTTTATAGAAAATGAACTGAAGACCAGAATGGACATCTAACTTTCCCATGTTTGTGAATCTATTTAATGTCACAGGCAGGATTAGAAATGAGTTCTCCTGTTTTCTGGTCCAGTGCTTTTTTCAGTAATAGAATATGAGTTTAAAGAACAGAGAAAGGACTTTATTGAAGCACTGAAGTCACAGATTGTTAAATAAAAGTAAAACATATTCACTACTTTAAGAAATTATTGTCTTGAGAAAGTCCCTGTCATTCTCTGGAACATTACTTCATCTGTCAAATGATATGTTTGGACAAGATCATGTCTAAACCTTATAATCCTATAATGCATAATGAGGAAAAGATTCACATGCTGGAAAGTGTACACTGTGGCCATTTGCGTGTCCACTATAGGTCAGCTTGGCTAGAGGGAATGATTG
Source organism: Trichosurus vulpecula (assembly GCF_011100635.1). NCBI lineage: Eukaryota > Metazoa > Chordata > Mammalia > Diprotodontia > Phalangeridae > Trichosurus > Trichosurus vulpecula. The sequence continues at coordinate 269,227,865 of NC_050578.1, forward strand.
GCATCTCTCTCAAGTATTTAACCCATCCCAAATGGAGGGTAATCCTTCAGACCTAATGTTGTTGCTCTCATCAGCCTTCCTCTTGACTTCTGGGGGAATACACATAACTACTTCAGTGTCCAGAAAGAAGAGGAAATGCCAAACCCTAGAGAAGTGAAGATATCAGAAAACACTTACAGAATCACATAAGGACATCTAGTTTTTTAATAGTGTAGAATGCTGACAAAGTGAAAACTAAAGACTTCAAAGGAAATTGCATGTAAAGGAAGAAAAGAGACACAGAGTTATGTGTAATGAGAGAAGACACATTGTTAATTTCAATACTAATCTAAGAAGAAAACATGGTGGGAAGTATTTTCACAAGTCCTGAATTTAAATGGGATAAAGCATATAGTGGAAATGACACTGGACTTTAAGCCAGAATGAACCTAGATCAAATGCTACCCAACTCATTTCATTACAACACTAGATTATTCCTTTCACCTCTTTGAACCTTGATCTAATCATCTGATAAATGGGAATACCAACTCCAGTATTACCATAAATGATAAAATTCATATTAAATCATTTAAATAATTTTAGTATATAAATAAAAATTTAAGGTTAAGAAAGTACTTTTCTTCATAATCCTGTCAAAACCAGTAAAGCTAGAATTAGTATTCCTATTTTAAAGAAGGGGAAGCTGAAGAATTATAGTTACCATAATGACATAATACAGCAACAATTTATTATTGTTAAAGATGCAGTCTGCTGTAGTAAAAAGAGCCCTTGATTTGAAAGGATGAGATCTGGGTTTAATTCCTGACTCTGCTATTATCTATTTGGGATATGAGTTGGGATATGTCATTGAACCTCTTTGGGACTCATTCTTTAACTGTACAATGAGGAGATAAGACTGAAGAATCTAAAAGTTCCCCTTACATCTAAAAACTGATGAAGTTATTTTACTGTGAATCCTGGTTCTACTATTTACCACTTATGTAGTCCTGAGAAAGTTCCCTTCTAATCTCTCTGAGATTCAGTTTCTTCATCTCTAAAGTGAGAGATCTCAAAGTTCTTCTTTCCTGCTTTGAAACATTTGATCCTATGGCCCTAAGATTAAAATTAGACACTGCTCACTTGGTACTGCTATACAAATTTCTAGTCCCAGTCACTTACCTTCAGTTTGGCAGGGGACAGCTTGTGGGATGATACAGTCTGTTTCTTACACTTTAGCTCTGACATACCTTCTGTTTGACTCATCCATATCTCCTTTTGCTTCCTTTGGGAATTCTCCTACATAGTCTCTCAGAATCCCACACTTCATTCTCCAAAGAATCAATTAGAGTTGTCCCAGAGTTTGGGGATGACATGTTAATTGGGAACTAAGGAAATGTCATATTTTGTTCGAAGTATGCTTTTCCTTTGTGAATATCCTTGTTTATCTTAATGTTGAGAAGAATTATTCCCCAAAGTCCATCCTGGATTTCCATTATTTGATTCAGTGGAAAGCTCTACATGGCATAGTCCATAAAAGAATGTTAAGAAAAGCCCTGAATTTGAAGGCAAATGACCTATGCTGAAGTCCTAGACCTAGGCCTTCTAAGTATTAACTATGTGACCTTGAACAAAGCATTTAACCTTTCAAATCCTGTTTCCTCATCTGTAAGATGAGATTGAACCAGCTGACCTGGAGATCCCACAGTCTAGGAAATTATGAGACCAAAATCTAATTTTTTTTTACTTTGAAAGACCTTTTACAATCTGGTATACACATAAATGGATCTGTGCCATCTATTTGGCACATATATCTTTCTAGGGTACCTTTCTAAAGCTAACATTCATTACACCCACTCTGGACTCTAGCCAAACAGGATAATCAATTTGGTCCCAATCAAATTCTATGGACTTTTTTTTAGCATTTGTGTCACTGTTTATTATGTTTTTTTCTTCCTGTAATGCACACCCACTGCTCCCTACCCTTCTTTCATTTTGCCCTAATGCCTCTCTATGCTTATCAAAACTCGACCTGTCTTAAAAGGATTGGTTCATGTCCATTCATCCAAGAAGGCTTCATTATTCTCCTCAATTAGAAATTAAGGGCATGGCTTTGGTTCTCTTCTCTTCTGGCTCTTGGAATGTTCTGCCTGGTATTCTGAGCTTCACATCATTTTGATTCATACCACATTGTTTGATTTCTAATATGTCCTTTTGCTCTCATGGTGGTTTTACTTTCCATTTGCTATCATATTGGGACTATTCTGGTGTTGTGGAAGAGTGCAAGCCTTAGAGTCATAGGATCATGGTTTTAGAATGGTAAGGGACCATTAAGGTCACCAAGTCCCACCCCTTCATTTTATAGGTAAGGAAACTGAGGCACTGATACATAAGGGACTTGACTAGAGTTGGTATCATTGGGTTTCAATCTCTGTTCAAACATTAATTTTATGGCCTTTGGAAATTTAATCAAATCTCTCAGTATCTATTTTCTCATCTATAAAATGGAAATGTTATTTTCCTGACCTGGCACACATAGTTGTTTTGTGTAATGAACACATAAAAACTTCAAAGTGTAAAATAAATGTGAGATTATTATTGCTCTATTGTAGTCCTACCATGATGCCTTATTGAAGTGTGGAAGTAATTTTAAATTTTCAAATAATAAAATAGCATAAGGTAGATTTTGGCTAATTTTACAGATCTACAAAGGCTGGGTCTGGTGACACACTGTGTATTTGTCATCTGAAGATAAGCTTACCAATGTTTTGAGAGACCTCAACTGGTTAACGACTGATTTTTCATCATCATTACTATTGCAAGAATTTTTGATTTTCTATACCATAGATGGGATGCAATCATCAGCAGTGTAGGGGCCACCCACATAGATGAAATTGCAGGTCATTGAATCATTGTTGTCATCATGCAATCTCCTTGTGAAAATCTTGGTATTTGATGCCATGCTTCATGAACGTGATGTCCAACAAAAGAACTGCAACTTACCTTTTTCTCCTTCTTGCTCATTAGTACCGTTCATTCTCCATATTCCAGCTAAATTACACATTTAGTTATTTCCTGATCACAATCTGTGATCTTCCAATACCATACACTTTCACAAGCTATTCCTTGTTCTTGGAATTCATTCATCTGATCTTTCTCTACTACTTAGAAACCTTCATTTCCTTCAAAGGTCACCTCATTTTTTCCTATTCCATAATCTCTTCCCTGGTCTCTCAGTTATTTTTTTTTTCATTCTTCAAGTTTTCCTAGCATGGTTTGTCTGGATCTTTCCCCCTTAACACTTTACTTTGTAGAAACCTTATTTGTGTACCTGGTATATTCCCACCCTTTAGAGTGTATGCTTCTTGAGGTCAGGGATTGTGTATGTGTGTGTTTTACTTTTTCCTGTATCTCCAGTTCTCACTCAGAAAGTACAGTCCTCTGAGTAAATATGTTAATTCATATACTTGAAACAAATGATACAAAGTGATAATAGATGAGGCGCAGAGTTGAATATGAAGAATAAAATGCACTGGATTGCATTTTTGGAAGTTGCATTGAGCCTGACTGGGTTAAGGAAAAAAAAAATTAATTGGAAACTAAATAATTTAATTCTAAAGAATGAGTCAGCCAAAGAACAAATCAGAGAAACAATTAATAACTTTATTCAAGAGAATGACAATAATGAGACAACATACAAAAACTTATGTGATGCAGCAAAAGCAGTTCCTAGGGGAAGTTTTATATCTCTAAATGCTTACATGAATAAAATGGGGAAAAAGGAGATGAATGAATTGGGCAGGCAACTGAAAAAGCTAGAAAAAGAACAAATTGAAAGTCCCCAATTAAATACCAAATTAGAAACACTGAAAATCAAAGGAGAGATTAATAAAATTGAAATCAAGAAAACTATTGAATTAATAAATAAAACACAGAGCTGGTTTTATGAAAACAAAACAATAAAATTGATAAACCTTTGGTAAATTTGACTAAAAAAAGAAGAAAATCAAATTACCAGTATCAAAAATGAAATGGGTGAGCTCACCTCTAATGAAGAGGAAATCAAAACAATAATTAGGAATTATTTTGCGCAATTGAATGCCCATAAATTTTACAACCTTAGAGGTATGGATGTATATCTACAAAAACATGAATTGCCCAGGTTAATAGAAAAGGAAGCAAAATTTCTAAATAGCTCCATCTCAGAAAAAAAAATTGAGCAAGCCATCAATGAACTCCCTAGGAAAAAATCTCCAGGGCCAGATGGTTTTGCATGTGAATTCTATCAAACATTTAAAGACCAATTAATTCCTATACTTTGTAGACTATTAGGGAAAATAGGTGAAGGTACTAATATATGGTGCTAATACCCAAACCAGGTACAGTCAAAACAGAGAAAGAACATTACTAACAAAGCCCAACAGCAAGAGATAGAAAGAGAAATTCCATTCAAAGTTACTGTAGACACTATAAAATATCTGGGAGTCTATCTGCCAAGAAAGCCTATATGAACATAATTATGAAACACTTTTCACACCAATAAAGTCAGACCTAAATAAATGGAAAAATGTCAGTTTCATATGGTTAGGCCGAGCTAATATAATAAAAATGACAATTTTACCTAAATTAATCTATCTATTCAGTGCCATACAAATTGAACTACCAAAAATTATTTTACAGAGCTGGATAAATTAATAACAAAATTCATCTAGAAGAAAAAGAGGTCTAGAATATCTAGAGTATTAATGAAAAGAAATGCTAGAGAAGGTGGCCTAGCCATACCAGATATTAAACTGTACTACACAGCAGCAGTCATCAAAACTACCTGGTACTGGCTAAGAAACACAGTTGTCGATCAGTGCAATAGGATAGAAACACAATATGTAGAAGTCAGTGACTATAGCAATCTCCCCTTTAATAAACCCAAAGAGGCCAGCTTCTGGGATAAGAATTCACTATTTCACAAAAACTGTTGGGAAAATTGGAAAATGGTAGGGCAGAAACTGGACATAGACCAATATCTTATACCATATACCAAAATAAAGTCAAAATGAGTTCATGATTTAGGAACAAATGCTGTTACTATAAGAAATTTTGGAGATCAAGGAATAGTTTACCTATCAGATTTATGGAAAAGAAAAGAATTCATGACCCAACAAGAGATAGAGAGCATTACAAAATGCAAACTGGATAATTTTGATTATGTTAAATTGAAATGTTTTTGTACAAAAAGCCAATGCAAAAAAAGATTAGGAGGGAAACAGAAAACTGGGAGAAAATCTTTGCAACTAGTATCTCTGATAAAGGCCTCATTTCTAAAATGTACAGGGAACTGAGCCAAATATATAGGAATACAAATCATTCCCCAATTGAGAAATGGTCAAAGGATATGAACAGGCAGTTTTCAGAGGAAGAAATTAAAGATATCTATAGGCATATGAAAAAATCCTCAAAATCACTACTGTTTAGAGAAATGGAAATCAAAACAACTCTTAGGTACCACATCTCTCCTGTCAGATTGGCTAAAATGACAAAACAGGAAAATGATAAATGCTGGAGAGCACGTGGGAAAATTGGATCAGTGTTACATTGCTGGTGGAGTTGTGAACTGATCCAGCCATTTTGGAGAGCAATTTGGAATTATGCCCAAAAGACCATAAAAATGTTCATACCCTTTGACCCAGCAATACCACTTATAGGGTTGTATCCCAAAGAGATCACACAAGTGGGAAAAGGACCCATATGTACAAAAATATTCATAGCAGCTATTTTTGTGGTAGCTAAGAATTGGAAATCAAAGGGATGCCCATCAATTGGGGAATGGATGAACAAGCTGTGGTATGTAAAGGTAATGGAATACTATTGTTCTATTAGAAATGGGGATGATAAGGACTTCCTAACAACCTGGAAAAACCTACATGACATAATGCTGAGTGAGCGGAGCAGAGCCAGGAGAACATTATACACAACCACAGATATACGGACTCTGTGAGGACTAACCCTGAGACACTTTGCTCTTCTCAGCAACAGAAGGTGCAAAGAGAACTCCAAAGGACTCATGATGGAGAATACTATCTACATCCGGAGAAAGAACTATGAAGTATGAATGCAAATTGAGGCACACTTTATGCTCGCCTTTATTTTCCCCCTTTATCTCTTTCTTTGTGTTTGTTTTTGGGTTTTTTTTTGGTTCTGTTTCTTCTTTCTCATGATTCATTCCATTGGTCATAATTCTTCTCCACAACTTGACTGGTGTGTAAATAAGTTCAATGCGAAGTTATACATGGAAGATATATGGGATTCCATGCCGTCTTGGGGATTGAGTGGGGGGAGGGAAGGAAGAAAATCTGGAACTCAAAATTATGTAGAACTGAGTGTTGTAAACTAAAAATAAAAAAAAATAAAATTAAAAATTCAGCCCTAAATAACTGTCTACAATTCAAGGGTTGTCTCAATCCTGATGATTCTTTCTAAATACACATGCTTGTTTCCCTCTAGAAAAACAGGATTTTTGCATGCTGGAATGTGTAGCAGAAGGAAAATAAGAGAAAGGAATGACTTTTGCATTAGGGAATCATGAAAGAAACACAAAGATCCCTATTCTTCATTTTGGGGTCAACAAAAAGAGCTCTTTGTTTCTTTCTTCATATGTTAGGGAGAAATAAAAAAATCCACATTAAAAAAGGAAGATTCAATCATAAGGGTCCTCATAGGCCAAGAAAAATGCATTTGATTGTGAATCCTGGCATTTGGACTGTAATCATGTCTTCATTCATTTGATAGGGAGTAAAAGGTTACAAGGGGAAGAGTTTAAGAATGACATAGCTAATAAGTGTTTGAATGAGAATACAAAAGACAGATCTTCCTTTTAGAGTATAGCCTGGGTCATTTCAGCCTTGTCCAAAATCCCACCAGGACCTTAGGACTGGGACAATGTTGTTCTCCTCCACATACAGAGAAAAGGGGAACCCACCACCAATTGAACTATTCCAATGGGAAAATATGAGAAAAAATTCCCTTATTAAAGGCAAAGATAGATGGTCAATAGTCTTGTTAGATATTGACATATACACACAACAAGTACAAATTTATCAAACTACATAATAAAGCAAGCAGCCTAGCAAAAATGTAGGATAAGGGTGTGCATTTCTTGGTCAGAATTTCATTTTTATTTTATTATTTTCTCAATTAAATATAAACAAAAACTTTTTTTTCTTTTTTTTTTTAATAAATTTCTTTATTTATTTTTAGTTTACCACGCACGGTTCTACATAGTTTTGAGTTCCAGTTTTTCTCCCCTCCCTCCCCACTCCCTCCCCAAGACGGCATGAAGTCTCATATAACTGTCATGTATAACTTCACATTGAATTAATTTATGCACTAGTAAAGTCGTGGAGAAGAATTTTGACCAATGGAATGAATCATGAGAAAGAAGAAACAGAACCAAAAAAAAAAAAACAAAAAAAACCCCCAAAAACAAAAACAAAAGAGAAGCAGAAAAGGCGAGCATGTAGTGTGCCTCAGTCTGTATTCAAACTTCGCAGTTCTTTGTCTCGATGAAGATAGCATTCTCCATCGTGAGTCCCCTGGAGTTGTCCTTGCCCCTTAGGTACTGAGAAAAGCACAGTTTGTCAGGGTTGGTTCTCACGGAATCCATATATCTGTGGCTGTGCACAACGTTCTCCTGGCTCTGCTCCACTCACTCAGCATTATGTCGTGTAGGTTTTTCCAGGTTGTTATGAAGTCTGCATCATCCCCATTTCTTATGGCACAATAGTATTCCATCACCTTCATGTACCACAGCTTGTTCAGCCATTCCCCAATTGATAGGCATCCCTTTGATTTCCAATTCTTGGCTACCACAAAGAGAGCCGCTATAAATATTTTTGTACATATGGGTCCTTTTCCCGCTTGCGTGATTTCTTTGGGATACAACCCTAGAAGTGGAATTGCTGGGTCAAAGGGTATGAACATTTCTATAGCCCTTTGGGCGTAGTTCCAAACCGCCCTCCAAAATGGCTGGATCAGCTCACAACTCCACCAGCAATGCAACAATGTTCCAATTTCCCCACATCCTTTCCAGCATTTATCATTCTCCTGCTTTGTTATTTTAGCCAATCTGACAGGAGAGATGTGGTATCTAAGAGTTGTTTTGATTTGCATTTCTCTAATCAGCAGTGATCCAGAGCATTTTTCCATATGCCTGTAGATAGCTTTAATTTCTTCCTCTGAAAACTGCCTGTTCATATCCTTTGACCATTTCTCAATTGGGGATAAACAAAAACTTTTAGTATTCATTTTAAAAATTTAAGTTTTAAGCTCTCCCTCCCTTCCTCTTATCCCCACTCTTTACAAAGGGAAGCAGTTTTATACAGATTATAATTGTGAAATCATGCAAAACATTTCCCATATTAGCTATGTTGCAAAAGAAAATGCAGACCAAAAAAAGGATGTGCGTTTTAAAATATTTCCAGAAAAACAAAAGATGAGGCAGAGATTGAAAGCTACAGAAAGTGCTAAGTGCCCCAAAATGGCAAAAATTTTTCAATGAACTTTTAAGAGCATACCTAACCTGGCTAACAATATATCCCAATACCTGTTCTAGGGAAGAATTTAACTGCTGATACAAAACTTGATTTTGGCAATGGTCCTGTGGATGGCTTCTTTGACTTCTTTGTTCTTCAAGCTGTAAATGAGGGGGTTCAACATGGGGATCACTGCTGTGTAGAACACAGACACCACCTTATTGAGGTCCAGGGAGAAGCTAGCACTGGGTCGCACATAGATGAAGAAGAGGGTCCCATAAAGGATGCTGACGGCAGTTAGGTGCGAGGAGCAGGTAGAAAAGGCTTTGCGCCTTCCCTCAGCAGAACGGATTCTGAGGATGGCTATGAGGATGTAGATATAGGATACAATGATGATCAGACCACTGAACATCAACACTGACCCAGCCATGACAAAAAGGACTATCTTGTTGACTGAGATATCAGCACAGATGAGAGTAAAGAGAGGTGAGATATCACAAAAGAAATGATTGATGACATTTGGGCCACAGAAGGGGAGACGGAAAGCAGCAGTGGTATGAGGCATGGTGCTTGTGAAACCTGCAGCATAGGGGCCAGACACAAGCTGGATGCAAAGTCTCTGGGACATGGCCACAAAGTAAAGCAGGGGGTTACAGATCGCCACGTAGTGGTCATAGGCCATGGATGCCAAAAGGAAGCACTCGGTGGCTACAAAAAACCCAAAGAACCATTGCTGCAAGGCACAGCCCAGGAAAGAAATGGTCTTTTTCTCCTCAAAGAAGTCTCTCAGCATCTTGGGGGCCACCACAGTAGAGAAACTGATGTCCACAAATGATAGGTGGCTGAGGAAAAAATACATGGGTGTATGAAGGTGGGCATCAATTCGGATAAGGAAGATCATTCCCAGGTTGCCTGTCAGATTGAAGAGATAAAAGGACAGAAACAGCACAAAGAGGGCTACTTGTAGCTTAGGATGACACTTCAAACCCACAAAAATGAACTCAGTAACCCTGGTGTAGTTTCCATTGGCCATTTATTCCTGGTGGTCTCTGATGAGAAAAATTAAAAAAAGACAATATATTTGGAATTGATGCCTTCAAATATGAATGTTCATATCTGTACACTGATCCAAACCCAATCCACCAGCCAGTGAGAGAAGGGACAACTAAATTACAAGGATCCCAGATACACTTCTGTTGGCAATGCATTTCATTCATTTGCTGATATTATTAATTGTTATCATCAAGAAGAAATATCAAATGGCATAATGGATAGACAACTGGTGTTAAAATCAGGAAAACATGAGTTCAAGTGCTGAGAATGACACATACTGGCTGTGTGACCCTAGGCAAGTCACTTAAGCAAGCACTTAACAATGATCTAGGTAGTTCTCTAAGACTATGAGTCAGACCTTTCTCTGAATTAGTAGGAGGATTATTCTCATCTGTGAGTTCCCTGTACCACTGGAATCACTAGTCCTTTCTCTGTCATTATCGTAACCATCATAGTAGTGTAATAACTTGACATTTTTACTTGATTTCATAGATTTCAAATTGCTTTCATCTTCATTATCTCCCCTGACCCTCCCAACAATTGTATGAGACAAAGTGGGTGCTTTTAGATAATGACACTGAAGTTCGCCATATTTAAATGATTTGCTATAAGAAACAATGATGGTAAAAGAAAAAGTAAAGAAAAATCTCAGTTCTTTTCATTCCTAAATGAACAATTCATTTTTATGTAAATTTTTATGTAAATTTCTTCCTAATTCAGCCATGGTTATATTCAATGAGGGTTTATTTTTGCTTTTCCTCCCAAACTATAAGTGTTTCCTTTAATAAAAATACCTCAGAATTTATACACATCCAAATTTCCACGTCCTTTCAAAATATATGCAGAACAGGTACAATGCAATTGGGGGGAAGGGGTGGTGGCATGTAAGGGGGCTCAGTATGAGTTTCTTAAAGGAAGTGGTACTTGGAATGAAGCTAGAGATTTCATGAAACAGAGATGAGAAGACAGTTTCCTCCATGAATGAGGCACAGCCTGTGTGTGAAAAGACCTCTGGATGGGAGATAGAAGGTAGTGTATTGGAAAGAGCTGGTAGTGAGTCAACAAGGATTTAGCAAGAACTTCCTGTATTCCTAAGCCTGAGCTATGCTTTGGAGAGGTTGTTCTGATGGAGATATAGGACATTGGAATAAAAGTAATATGAAAGAATTATAGAAAAATCTGTTGAAGATAAATTACGATGGCCTCTAAAAGCTAACCAAGTTTATTTTTTTTCCTAGAGGTGCACCAGAATCTCTTGATCAGGGAGTAACATGGCTCCTATATTTTAAGGAGCCAAATTGCATCAATCTTTTTCAATACTGACTATGAGAGTTTGGCTACAAGGTCATCCTTAAGCTAGCAAGTGATAATACTTCTCAAAAGCTAGAAACAGAGATCTGATTCCTTCCTAAGTGACTCCTTCTTCAATCCCAGACTGATAATTCAAATGTACACACAGACGTACACATACACATGTACACACACAAAAATATAGATACATAACCTACTTGTACAAAAACAATTCAATTCAATAAACATTAAGTGGCTACTCTGTGCAAGGCTCCTACACTAGGCTCTAGTACAATACAAATAACAAAAAAGGAATTTCTGCCTACAAACAGCTTACATTTGTAATCATCCCTTTGTTTGGGGGAGGGGGAAAGCTTTTATTAAATCCTTATGTGTCATGTACTCTGCTAACCACTGTAGAAATTTTATTACATTAGACCCTCATCAAAATGCTTAAAAGTAGGTCTTATTATTATCTTCATTTTACACTTGAGGAAACTGAGACACTCAGGGGTTAAATAATTTGCCCAAGGTCAAATAACTAGTAAATGCCTGAGATTGGGTTTGAAACCAGATCTTTCTGACTCCAAACACAGTGCTTTATCTATTCTGTCACCTAGCTAGTATGGGACTATTGCATATGAGCAGGCAAATAAATACAAAAAATTACTTAAATTAATATGAAATCATTGTGAGGGTGAGAGTTGTTATACTGGGGTATCTATGTGTGTATTTATTTATGTATGTATGTGTATTTACATGTAAACAAACATAAATATGCATATGCATATACATATATCACACATATACCCTTCCCATCAAAGTGGGCTATAGGTGTTCTTGATATCCCACATTCTATCTTCTACCCCTGTGGCTTTGTGTGATTAGCAATCCTGGTTTGCAATATCTTCCCTCTTTACCTCCACTGGAATTCTACATTCCTTTGTGAAATCCCTAGCTTGTTTCAAAGCAAAGCTCAAGTGACAAATCTAATGCAGACACACTTTTCTGATGTCCCTAGTTCTTATCATTTAAAGCCTTACATAATCTAATCCTTCCAAGACACACACACACACACACACACACACAAATTCATGTAAATACATATATGTGAAGTGTATATATGTATATGTGGGTATATCTATACATATATACACATATATATGAAGATTGAAAACATTTTTGTGTTATGCAAGGTTTTGAATGACATAATGAGAATTTTTATTTTTATTCTTAAGGCAATGGTGAGCTACTGAAGAATTTTGTATGGAAGAGTAACATGGCAGTCATGGGGAGGATGGGTTGAAGGAGGAAGAAATTCAGAGCAAGAGACAAATTAAAATATTAAAACAATCAATTGAATTTCCTTACTCTACTTCATAAAGCTAAAAATGAAACAAAATATTCATATATACATTTTAAAAGTCAGACAAAATTGTTTAACTGAGGAAATTGAACAAAACAAGAGTTTACTGTAGTTTTTACCCCCACCCTACCCATACTACCAGACTCCAGCCCATTTGCTGCTCAAAAAGAAAATTAAGCTAGAAATTAATTTGTATTCAGCTGATTGAAATTCCGTACACTGGTTCTCTCTTGATGACCACTAGTCTCCCAAGGTACTCTCTTGATAATTCACATTAACTGGACTCCTAATAAGGATGCCAATATTTCTACCACAAGACCTATATCTGAAGATATCTTGTGGAGGAACCAAGGATTTCCTGCCCGCTCTAAATGGCCCAGCTATCTTGAAGAAAAATCTCATATTTTCTCCTTTATATGTGGAAATATATAGGGAAGGGAATAGGGAAGGAAATCACTGAATTTTGTGAGGCTCTTTAATAAGACCTGACGTTCACAGCTTAAAATAGATACATGTCTTTAACAAAAACCATACCAAAACCCTTCAAGCAAGAGAGTATTTTTAATCTTTAAAAAATCTTAATGAAGATTAAACTAGATACACCTTTAATAAAAACCATACCCAAATCCTTTCAGGCAAGAGAGTATTTTTAATCTTAAAAAAATCTTAATGAAGCATCTACTTTTAAATATATACCTTCAGGAAACTGATTGCCTTTTTTTTATTCCTCTTACATTGGATAGAATGGGCAATTGTGGATGTACTTTTTACCCCTGAAAGGAAAGGCCATGTCTATGAGATCAAAGATCCATTGACATTGAAATTTTGAAGTGAAGGCATATAAAAACTTCTTAATTGGCTGAGATGAAGGGAAAATACACCATTTTTATCATTTGAAGTGAATGATTTCACTACTTTCTCAAGTAACAGGTCTTTCTACTGTTCTCACCTCACACACCCATAGTCCCATCTAAATTCTCTCTGCTGTACTATACTTCCCATAGATTCAGGAGGACCTTTTTCATTCTTAACAGTTGTAGCTCAAAGAAGACCAGAAAAGATTTAAACCAGTAGTTGAATTGGTTGAAGTCAACATGTTGGCCAATGGCCACTCCAACCTCTAGATGGTAGTCATCATCAAAATCCATGATGAAAGATTATAATCTATAAGGAAAACAAACCATGATCCTTTACTCTTCATTCAAATGTCCTACATGGGGTGTGCGGTATGGAACTGCTTTGTAAATTGCTTCTTTTTCCAATGAAAGCTGAGACTTTTTTTAAATGGTGGTACTGGGTAGAGTGAATTAGAAATGACTCAACTTACATTTTCTGAGAGCTCCTTTGTTTTATTTGTAGAGGTTAAAAAACAAGATCACTGTCAGAATGTAGTATCCAATGTTCTGTTTCTCAGTGTTCTTTGTCTCCCCCTCACCCTTCCTCTTTTACCTCTCTTCTGCACCACTGCGGCTCACAGAGGTGGTATTATTTCCCAATAGTCTTTGGTTTTATTCTGATTCACTTTCACTGTGGAAACTTCCTACCTCCTTTAGAAGGTAAACTGTTTTCTTTCTAAGAATTTGCTTGATTGAGTCTGCTTGCATCATGTTTCGTTTTGCATTTATTTTCTAGTGGAGCCACTATCCCTCAAGTGTCCCCTTCCTTAGGAGTTACAGTATTAACAAAGGGGAAAATAATTAAAAAGTCTTCACTATAATTCACTCCCTAAACAAGTCCACAGAGGTTCAAATTCTTAAATGTTTTCTTCTGAGGCATCTTTCTCTTTCCTTACTGGTTTCCTTATGGGGAAGACAATGGTCCTTGAAAGCCATGTTAATCAAAGCAAAGACTTTTGTGACTCCTCATCAAGTATCACTAAATATCTGTAACACCTTGGCTGAACATGCATGAACAAGCCACTAAGGAGGGGTTTAAGAAACTGGGGATGTCCTAACATGGAGAAGAAAAGAAAAAAGGAAAACACTTGTGAGCTAGAAAGAGAGTAGAATAAGATAGAATAATAGATGTCTTCATTAGATTCATTTTATTTGGCTCCAGAAGGTACGACTAGAAGCACTTGAAAGAAGCTACAGAGGAAGGCTAGGCTTAACACAAAGGGGAGGAAACAACAACACATCATCAATAGTTAAAAATAACCCCACCTTGAATGAGAGTTCCCTTTCCTTGAAGTTCTTCAAGTGAAGGTTGGCTCAGTCAGTCAGGCAACATGTGTTAAGTAAGCAATACTATGTGCCAAGCACCATGATAAGCTATAGAGACACAAAGACAAAAGTGAATCAATCCTTGTCCATTATAACTTGCATTGTAACATTGGAGACTACAAATATGTATATGATATATAGAGGCATGAGATGGAGGCTCATATGGAAGGAGCAGCCAGAATGGCAAGCATATAGAGTGCATAGAAGAGAGCAATCTGGAAAAAAGCTGAAAAGGAAGAAAGAGAACAGGTTGTGATAAGTTTTAAATGCTTCATAGAGTTTCATTTGATACTAAAAGTAATAGAAAGTTTCTCATATTTCTTATGTTGGAAAGTGACATGGTCAGATCAGTACTCTAGAAAAACCGGATTGGTAGTTGTGTAGGGGGTGGATTGCAATAGGAAGATATTTGAGGCATGGGGACTAATTAGGAGGTTATGTCAGTAGTTAAGGCAAGAGATGGTGAGAACCGAACTGAGCTGGTAGCTATGTGAGTAGAGATAAGGGGTCTGATGTAAGAGATGCTGAAGGATAGAAAGAACAAAATTTGACAGGTCATTGGATACATATTGTGGACTTGAAAGACAAGAAGAATAGTAGCACCCTCAAAAGGAGTAGGGAAGTTGGGGAAAAAGAGATCATTTAGGGAAAAGGGGGCAAGGAAGAAAGAATGAGTTCTATTTTGGACATGTTGATTTTAAAGATTCCTATAGGACATGGTGCAGCTGGGTGGTACAGTGGATAGAGCACAAGGCCTGGAGTCAGAAAGTTCTGAGTTCAAATACAGTCTCAGACATTTACTAGCTATGTGACCTTGGGCAAATCATTTAACCACACGGATTTGTCCATGGAGTCATGTAGAGTTTGACACAATTAAATGACTGAAGAACAATAGGACATCCAGGTTGAAATGCCAATAAGTAATTTTAATAAAAATGAGTGTGTGTGTGTGTGTGTGTGTGTGTGTGTGTGTGTGTGAGAGAGAGAGAGAGAGAGAGAGAGAGAGAGAGAGAGAGAGAGAGAATATTTCTAAAAACCTGCATCTGTGAGTCATCTGCTTAGAAGTGACAATTGAACCCATATGAATTAATGGGGTCACCAAGTGTAAAGGCAATCAGTGAATGTTAAGATCTTCCCAGCCCCTTTGAGCAGGCTTCAGGGGTGGGGCTCTCAGGGTCCTGGGTGGAATGACTACGACTGGAGCCAATGGAAGCCTGTGGTGGGAGGAGCTTGCTGAATGGTTGGAGCAGAGCTGAGAGGCAGTTGGGGAGGCAGTTGGTGAGAGCAGTTAAGAGCTGAAGGAGAGAGGAAGCAGTCAGCTAGCTGGAACACAGCTTGGAGATTGTGGCAGAAGCACCGGGGATGGTGGCAGGCACTACAAAAAGCAGAAGTGACCCTCATGGAGACTGGATAGTACTGAGCAGGGGCTTGAGGCTAGTGGGTGGTCTTCTTGCTGGAGGCCCGGGCATTGAGGGGGGAAGCACCAGTATGGCTTGGCTTGCTGTCATAATGTTTTTCTGTGGCCTCGTGTTCACTATTGTGAGATGGGCATACTGGTCTTGGAAGGTTCTTGCCAGGATGTCGAGTTGGGGACACTGGTCTGTGGGTCTGCTACTTTTGAGTTTCAATAAATGCTTTAACTCCTCTGTCTTCTACTTATAGAATTCCTTATATTCTGTAATTCTGGACCATTCAGGCATATTCATGGTTATCTTTGAAGTCATGAACTCTGCCTTACTGATATACCAAGTGAAAGACTACTGTGAAAAAAAGAGAAAACTCTGAGTTCCAGCTTTTGTGTCCATTCTCAGATAGAGAGCTTGACATGAATGATAATGAAGCAAGAGTCTGCAAAAGAGTAGAAAGGAGAGGAGAGAACCAATAGACATCAGTGGTATCAAAGCCCAAAGAGGGGATATTTAGAAGCAGATCTTAAGAGCAGCAAATGTAGCAGACAAGAAGGATGAAGATTAAGAAAAGAAAACTAGATTGGGCAAGAAAGAGATCACTGGTAACTTTGGAGAGAGCAGGTCCAGTTGAGTGATGAGGTCAGATGTGACATTATAGAAATGAGAAGAAGAAAAAGTTGTATTAACAATTGGCTAGCAGCTCCTGTGGGGGCGTAAGATGCACCCAGGAGGCTGCCGGCACACCGGGAAAGCACAGGTTCTTTTTATCTGCTTAAACAAGGAAAGCACGGTGAAGGGGTTGACCAGCTTACTTTAATCCAGCATTCAGTTAGCATAAAGACAACATTCATTTAGTTCAGGGGAAAAAACCGCCAGCATTCAGTTAGTTCAGGGGAGCATACAGGCAAGCATCAACAGACAGGCCAAATACAGATTACAGTCAGCTAGTTCAGGGAAACAAACAGCCAGCACCCTGAAGTTCAGAACATTCATTTAGTTTGGGGCAAACAAACCAGCACCCTGAACCTCAAAACCAAAACACAAACAAATTACAAATATCAACAGACAGACCCAATACAATTCATAGTTACCAACATCTGGGCTTGGCCCGAGAGCAAGGGCTGGCCCAGAGTCATGCTCCCCACTGCTGCCGTGCCAACCGGAAAAGGGAAGAGAGCTCTTCCAGCTGTCCTCTCCCCTCTTATAGAGTTTTTGACATCATCAAGTGCCGCCTGAATGACCAGGGCCCAGTGGTTCTTGAGTTGGCCTCTCCCCCTATCGTAGACTAGGTTAACACCCAATAGGGCCTGGCTCTGGAGTCATCACCTCCCCTCAGCCAGCCCCATGACTCATCATACAGGAAGTTCTCTGCTCCCAGGCATGGCCCAGCAATGCTCAATGAGATAAACTGAGTCACTCAAAGAAAACAAAGGCCACTCTGGCTACAAAAGTAGAAGCACCAAGTGAATTTTGAAGGAACCTGGCTGTTAAAGAAAGAAAAGACATATTATGATAGTTAACTGAAGTGGTAAAATCTAATGAGGGGACATGTTTGCATGTTTTCTTAAGGATGGAACATGCAGGTGTATCCAGTTGGTAGCAGAAATGGAATGAGAGAGAGAGAGAGAGAGAGAGAGAGAGAGAGAGAGAGAGAGGGAGAGAGAGAGAGAAAATAACCATTTTCAGAGATAATGGAGATGTGATTCTCAGATAAGGGTTAGACAAGGTGATCTTTGAGGTCTCTTTTATCTCTGAGGTTCCATCATTCTACAGCAGGATAATAGAGTAGATTTGCAACTGAAAAGGACTTTAAAGATCTCACAACTCAATTTCTCACTTTATGAATTAGGGAAACTGTGGTCCAATGATGTAGGCAATGAGTAGCAAAGTCAAGTTTCAAATTATGGTCCTCTGGCTCCAAATTTAGTGTGCTTTTCACTATACTGCAACTAATATGTGAAAAGGACTAAAACCTTCTTAACTCTTTCAATTCAACAAAAAAAAATATTCAGTGTTTCAGATGTGCTAGATGCTAAGGGAGATAGGAGATAAACATGATATTTATTTCCAAAGCTCAATATTTTAATGTATTGCCTACCTACTTCCACTTAACTACCCAGAAAAAAAAGCAACTCCAGGTTGGATGTACTCTGTGGATCAGGGCCCACTCAAAGCCACTGGTCAGGAACATTAATCACCACAGAACTCAGGAAGCTGCTAGTCCAGTAAATGATGACCCTGTGAATACAAGTGCACCTGTTCATAATGACTGTGTAGTGCAATGGGGCACAAATAGCAACTTATCTGTCATATGCTATGACCCCCAAGAGGACACATTCAATCATCCCAAAGGAAAGGGAGAAGTACATCTGGATTGCACAGCCAGTAAAGGAGATCCTGTTTTTCTTCCCTACCATATTGGAAAGCATTTGTGGGACATTGGTGGTAATATAACAGATGTCTAGGAAGCACAGATTAGTCAGGAAAAAAGTGCATGAGGGTTCAAAGGTGGGGTTCAATCTGGATTATTGTGATGATGATGAGATTGCCAAGCACTGTTAATATGTAGAAGAATAAAAACATAATGTAAAAGATGAATTGAACCCTTGGTTGAGAAGAGAGACCCAAGAAAATGAATTCAGTCACAAAGGTTATATTTGCCTCTGCCATATTTGTTCTTTAGGCCAATTCAGCATCTCTGAAAGGAAGAGGTAGCTTCCATTCAAAGCATTAATCAATCCCACCTAGTGTCAAAAGCAAACACCCTACACAGAACATTGTAGGCAATGAGATTAAAAATGAGAACCCAAAATGGACTTCTACTTTAACAGTCTGCACAAAGAGCTCGAAGTTTGCAACAAATTTTGAGGTCTTCTTTACAATTTTATGGTTAGGAAAGTGTTTCCCTGTCCAACTGACAACATCAATATTTAATTAAATATATTTAACATTCAAAAATACCACATCATAAGAAAGAAGATGGGAATGCCACACACAACTACTTTCTGCCTATCCTTCAAGGTCCTTCTCAAGTCTCTTCCCTCCATGAAGTGTTCCAAAAGTCTATCTACCCACATTCAGCTTCCTCTTCTCTAAATTATTAAGTCATTTGTAGTGAGTCTCAGAGTTTAAGCCAAATGAAACAGTGAACAATGTAAGATGGTGTAAAATAAAGTAAGAGTCTCTTCCCAATCAGATCATAAATTCTTTGAGGACAGGGAATCTGATCACTCTCTTGTATCTCTCCCAGGACCTGAGATTACACATTAATTGGTGCCCTCATGTTTAGTCTCCAGGAATTTGGAAGAAATAACAGACAAAATTCCTGAAAATGGCCAATGAAGTAGATTAGTAAATAGCTTCTAGTAATTCTTTCAAACACCAAGTAGTGTTTCGGATCTGGGAGGCTGCCATACAAAGGAAGAGCTAAATGAGGTCATGTGTAAGGAGAAAATATGTAAGAATTTATGATCTCATTTCTGTGGAATCTTCTTCCACTCATGTATAGCACCACTCCCATTTAATTTAATAGGTAAGAGAGAATTTCCTGAGGCTCACAGAAGTTGCCATTTCCATGGTCCTGGAGCTGGTCAGTGTCAGATGTTGGATTCAGATCCTCGTCTCGTGGATTCCACGTCCAGGGGTATATTCAGTATGGAATACTTCCTGTCTATCATCACCACTAGCAACAATAATAAAAATAAATGACATAAATAGAGAGTTTTCAGGTTGTCAAAGGATTCTGTCTGCATTAATTACAGAAAAAAACAAATGAGGTGCATACTGCAGTTACTGTTATTGTTATCCACATTTAACAGAGGAGAAAACTGATAGAAAAATGAGATGATCTGCCAATGGTCACACAACTAATGTGAAAATTACACAGCCTCACAGGATGGTCTCAGAAAAACAATTTGCAAAACTTAATATACGTAGTGGCATTTTTGGTTTAAATTATTTTTAAGTGAAGTTAGTCAAAAAAGAAACAAAAACAGTGTTTGTTTTTCTTAGATAAGGCAAAATAAGCATTTGCAAAGGGGCACAATGGAGAGGGTGCTGGACTTAGAGTCAGGAATACTTTAGTTGAAATTCTGCCTTAGACATTTATCAGCTGTTTGACTTTGGACAAATAACTTAACCTCCTCCAGCCTCAGTTTTCCCATCTGAAAAATGGAGTTAACTATAGCACCTACCTCATAGGATGGTTGTGAAGAACAAACGAGATAATACATAAAGTATTGGGCACACACTAAAACACTATATAAATTAGTGGCATTATTATTACTATTAATCAGTCTATTCATTTAAGCACATGCAATTTATTAATTCTAGAAACAATCAGGGGCTTACAAGCTTGGTTCTCTTGTTTCACATCTGTCAACATAATAGAAGCAGGAATTTATAAAAGGTAGTACAGAGAAGTGGGAGGGTGAAAGCAAAAGCACTGAGCAGTGGTTGCTAATGGTCTAGCAGGGGTGAGGAACCTCACAAATCCTTTTATTAAGGGGATTTGTTCTGTTAAGTTTGGATTCAGTCAAAGGGCTGCATTTGAGGACCTAGAGGGCCACATGTGGCCTCAAAGCTGCCGGTTCCCCACCCCTGGTCTAATGGCGGCCTTAAAAGAATGGATATAATATAGGAGCAACTATCTAATCTACCTTGCTACAATATGGAAAACACAATAACTCAATTCTCCACTAAAGTCATCCTCTGAAACTTGATGTTGGCGGGAAGGATACCCTGGCATGTTGAAGGCTATGCCTCTAGAGCACAAGTGATAATAGGTCCTTCCAAGCTGCAAAAGGCTTGGTCATAAAGTGTTGGTAATCTTTGGACCACTCTAGTTAAGTTCAGAGAGGCTCATAATCAGATTTGAGGAAGGTCAATAGATTATTCAGCCAGAGAAATTCCTCAAACACCAGATTCCTAGTCATAGGGGGTTAGGTTGGAGATAGGGTTGAGGAGGGATCTATGGTCTTCATCAATAGACAAAGCTCCCACACCAACTAAATCTCTGACTCGGGAAGTGTAACTTTTCTGTGGAATGGCATTTTCAAGGTGCTGGAGGAGAAAGGAAGATGAATAAAATTTTTACTCCTTTGATCAAGGAGAAAGACAGTTAGAGGAATGGATAGATAGATAGATAGATAGATAGATAGATAGATAGATAGATATACACATTGAGATGGATGGATATATAAATAAATGCACAAAGATTTAAAGATAGATATAGATAGAAATGCTATTGTAGGAAGACACACATTTGTAAAAATCAAACAAACAAGCCTCACATACTAATGAATTATCCTCTATGTAAACAATACTGAGGGAATTCCGGGGGTGGAGCCAAGATGATGGATGGAAAGCAGGGACGTGCATGAGCTCCCCACCACATCCCTCCAAAAACCTATAAAAATGGCTCAGAACAAATTCTAGAACTGCAGAAGCCACAAAATAGAAGAGGGAAGCAGGGATCCAGCCCAGGACAGCCTGGATGGTCATGGGATGAGGTCTATTGCACATGGAGTGGAAGGGAGCAGAGCTCAGCTTGGGAGGCAGCAGGAGCAACCAGACCAGGAGCTGGGCAGGACAGGACCTGGCACGCTGAATCAGTGAGCTTTGGCAGTTACCAGACTTCTTAACCCTCAAACACCACAGACAACAGAGAAGGTTAGTGGGAAAAGCTGCAGGGGACAGAGTGAAAAGAGTTCATGGTTCAGCCAGGACCCCAGGGGCAGGGGGGATGTGCAGCTACAGAACTACAGCTGCAGTTACTTCCTGCCCCAGGCCCACCTGGTGGGAGGAATTAAGTGGCAGATCAGAGCAGGAGTGCAGAGGCTGTTGAAGATTTTCTTCAGGTCAGGGTTGGTGGTACTTGAGGAAGGTGGACTGCTGGTGTGGCAGAGCTCGCTGTATAGAAATAGCTCTGAAATCAATGGTGCATCCCCTCAAGCTTGGAACAAAGTACTCTTTGCTCTACAAGCAGTCATACCCCGACAAAAAACTCAAAGGTCAACTAAGTTGGCTGGAAATATGGCCAGGCAGCAAAAACACACCCAGATTCAGTCTCAGACTTTGGAGTCCTTCTTTGTTGACAAAGAAGACCAAACCATACGGCCTGAAGAAGTCAACAAAATCCAAGTGCATACACCAAAAGATTCCAAGAAAAACATAAACTGGTCTCAGGTCATGGAAGAGCTCAAAAAGGAGTTGCAAAGCAAGTTAGAGAAGTAGAGGAAAAATTGGGAAGAGAAATGAGAATGATGGAAGAAAACCATGAAAAACAAGTCAATGACTTGCTAAAGGAAACCCAAAAAATACTGAAGAAAATAACACCTTAAAAATAGACTAACTCAAATGTCAAAAGAGCTCCAAAAAGCCAACGAGGAGAAGAATACCTTGAAAGGCAGAATTAGCCAAATGGAAAAGGAGGTCCAAAAGACCACTGAAGAAAATACTACCTTAAAAATGAGATTGGAGCAAGTGGAAGCTAGTGACTTGTTGAGAAATCAAGATATTATAAAACAGAAACAAAGGAATGAAAAAATGGAAGACAATGTCAAATATCTCATTGGAAAAACCACTGACCTAGAAAATAGATATAGGAGAGATAATTTAAAAATTATTGGACTACCTGAAAACCGTGATCAAAAAAAGAGCCTAGATATCATCTTTCAAGAAATTACCAAGGATAATTTCCAGGATATTCTAGAACCAGAGGGTAAAATAGAAATTGAAAGAATCCACAAATCGCCTCCTCAAATAGATCCCAAAAATAAAACTCCTAGGAACATTGTTGCCAAATTCCAGAACTCCCAGGTCAAGGAGAAAATACTGCAAGCAGCCAGAAAGAAACAATTTGAATATTGTGGAAAAGCAATCAGGATAACACAGGATCTGGCAGCTTCCACATTAAGGGACCAAAGGGCTTGGAATATGATATTCTGGAGGTCAATGGAGCTAGGATCAAAACCAAGAATCACTTACCCAGCAAAACTGAGTATCATGCTTAAAGGCAAAATATGGATTTTCAATAAAATAGAGGACTTTCAGGCTTTCTCAGTGAAAAGACTGGAGCTGAATAGAAAATTTGACTTTCAAACACAAGAATCAAGAGAAGCATGAAAAGGTAAACAAGAAAGAGAGATCAAAAGGGACTTACTAAAGTTGAACTGTTTTGTTTACATTCCTACATAGAAAGATAATGTGTATGATTCATGAGACCAATATCATAGTAGCTGAAAGGAATATGCATATATATATATATATATATATATATATATATATATATATATATATACATATATATATATATATATATATGTGTGTGTGTGTGTGTGTGTGTGTGTATAGATATATATGCAAATGTGTGTGTCTGGGTATGTATATATGTAGGTATATATATATATATATATATATATATGTATGTATATATGTATATATATATATATATATATATATATATATATATATATATATATATATATATATACACACACAAAGGGCACAGGGTCAGTTGAATATGAAGGGATATCTAGAAAAATAAAATCAATTTAAGGGATAAAAGAGAGAGGGAGAAAAGGAGAGATAGAATGGGGTAAACTATCTCGCATAAAAGTGGCAAGAAAAAGTAATTCTGTAAGAAGGGAAGAGGGGGCAGGTGTTGGGGAATGAGTAAATTTTGCTCTCATAGTATTTGACCTGAGGAGGGAATACCATACACACTCAATTGGGTATCTTACCCCACAGGAAAGAAAGAGGAAGAAGATAAAAAAGGGGGGATGATAGAAGGGAGGGCAGACGGGGGAAGGAGGTAATAAAAAACAAACATTTTTGAAAAGGGACAGGATCAAGGGAGAAAATTCAATAAAGGGGGATAGGTTAGGATGGAGCAAAACATAGTTAATCTTTCATAACATGAGCATTGTGGAAGGGTTTTACATAATGATACACATGTAGCCTATGTTGAATTGCTTGCCTTCTTTGGGAGCATGGGTGGGGAGGGAAGAGGGGAGAGAATTTGGAACTCAAAGTTTCCAAAACAGATGCTCAAAAACAACAACAACAACAAAAGGTTTTTTCATGCAACTAGGAAATAAGATACACAGGCAATGGGGCATAGACATTTATCTTGCCGTACAGGAGAAGAAGGGGAAGGGGGATGGGAGGGGAGTGGGGTGACAGATGGGAGAGCTGACAGGGGAATGGGACAATCAGAATATATGCCATCTTGGAGTGGGGGGAAGGTAGAAACGGGGAAAAAATTTGTAATTCAAACTTTTGTGAAAATCAATGCTGAAAACTAAATATATTAAATAAATTAAAAAAATAATACTGAAAAGTATGGATAGAATCATTTCCTGTGACAAGGCAAAGAAAAATTTCAATGTGAATGATCAGAAGGAATGCCCATACCCACAAACTCACAACTATTTCAAACACTAATGTATATATCTAAGCTTGGATACTTCCATGGATCTGAGATCTCCTCAATGTGGATACTTCTTTCACCCCAACCAACTCATAATCTATCCATGCCTTATCTGTCTAAGTGAGTCTTGTACTTTTATATACTATAAAGTCATGACAGAAAGTTCCCTGGCTGATAGAAGAAACAATTTCACAGGTTTATAATCTATCAGCATATATCCCCACTATGTTATATTCTTAATTATTAAAGTATATACATTTTCACAATTCAATTTCTAGCCCAAAATCTACAAATATTGTATATTTATTAAATAGTGAAAATTCATTTAACCCCCTTCATATTCACCATCATTGTAAATTCTCTGTAACTTGAAAACACTTAATTCAAACAACTGAGACCTCACGGTAATGAGATGCTTTAAATGCCAGAAGCTCAGCAGTATGGTGGGATTTTCATCATGTTGTCCATTCCCACCCCATAGATCTATAACTTTTCCCCCCAAACCCGGAGCCTATTATCATAGTCTACTTGAAGTATAAATAAATTGAAAATTTCCTTCCTAGTTCCTAACTCATATTTCTGCTTCCTTTTTCCTGCCTGCCCCATCTATTCTTTGTATTACAACTGCAAAAATAATTTTCCTAAGGTAGAGATCTGAACATGTCACTACCCAGATTACAACTCTTTGTTGGTTCCTCAATGCCTCTAGGATAAAATAAAAATTCCTCAACTGAGACTTCAGGACTCTCTGCCTTCTCCCTACAGCTTACTTTTTCACACTAATTGAGCATTCCTTCTCTTTGTCCACTAGAAATTTCAGCCACATTAGCAATGCTGACTAATCCTTAATCTCTGCCTATTTCTCTGCTTCCTTTCTGTATCTGTATAAGCTGTTCCTGATGGCTGAATCGCATTTTCTCTTTATCTCTGACTTCAAAAATATTTTTGTTATTCTAGAACTAACTATTATTTCTTATGCCATTTGGTCTAGACCTCTTCTTGGTCCTCATCCCATCCTACCTTGTACAAAACATTTTTTCCTAAGCTCCCTGAGGGCAAATATTAAGACACATATGGAATAAGGTGAAGGGATGTGTAGCTTCCTTTTCTTTTTTACTGTCACTATCTAGCATAGTACCTGGTATGAGCTAAGGGTATTATTAAATTTTTACTATTCTAAATTGAGTTAGTAAATTAAATCTAATATATCCAGGAGGTAAGAATGTAAGAGAAGGATAAATTGAAGCTAGCACAGGACAAAAAGACAGATCACCTCCAAATTCTCCATATTTGTGTGATTTATGCAAACGGATATTAAACACAGAGTAATAGAAAGAATATGGGATTTAGAGTTCCAGATCTGGGGCTGAAGTCTCAACTTTTTAATTAACTGCTGTGTAACCTCAGAACTGGTCCTCAGTTAACTCTTCCTTAAAATAACTGGGTGAAATTAGATAATCTCTAAGATTTTCTATGGCTCAAAATCAATGTTAATAGATACCCAGTTAGAAATATTCTCTCATGATATAGGAAATTCAAAAATAGAATGGATTAGAGGTATAAAAAGGTGGCAGCACAGTCTTCGTTTACTTTGAAATATGCTTTCTTGTTAACTTCATCAATTACTCCTGATACTAGCCTCTAAGGTCAAATGAACAAGTTTAATACCTCTCCCTTAAATCAGTCCCTCAAATACTTGAAGACAGATAACAGACATGATGTCTTCTTTTTAGTTTTCTCCATAACAAAAATCTCTAATTCTTTCATCAGTTCTTATCTGACGTAGTTTCTAGTCATCTCACCAACCTGGTTGCTTTACTCTTGATAGCTTGGTGGTTCTTCATCATTTTTTTGCACCATGGTCCCCTTTGACAATCTGATGAAGTCTTTGGGTCCCGTCTCAGAATAATATGATAAAATAGATAAGATTACAAAGGAAATCAATTGTATCTAAAGAGTCATTAAAATATATTTCTTAAAAATGAATAGAGCCCCTGAAATCTATTCCTGCGTCCCTTGGGGGAATGGAACTCAGCTTAAGAACTCTCACTCTAGCTAATCAGAATTTCTCCTGAAATACTACCCAAGAATGTATCTTTACACAGAGTGTAGAAAGCATGAAGAGGTATAAGAGTATCATTAGGGTTGGTCTTTCCCAAGGTAGAGTCACCAGCTGCTTGTATTTTAAGATGTTGTAGGAATTTTAAAGGTTATCCTGCTACCTACTCCAAAACTTTCCACCCAAATGGTCCATTAATGTCTAGAAATTCTACCAATGCTCTCCTCATTCTTTAGGGCAAAGAATTTTCCTTAGTTCAAATGCAAATATGCCAGGTAGGTACATCATTATGTCATAGATTTAAAACTGTCAGGGACCTTGGAGATAACCTGGTCCAGTGCCTTTGTTTTACTGATCAGGAGACCAAGAAGAGAAATATCTTGTAAATGATCAGTCAAACAAATAATAACAAAGAATGATTTGGACAGTAGACCCCAACTTCAAATTCAAACCTTTTATAATTAGTGCTTCCCCTCCCATATGATACTATTATAATTTTGTTCTTTGGTCTCATTTTTAATATAGATTTCCCAATTGACTACTAAGCATATGTAAGGTCTTATGTGAGGCACTGAGGATTAAAAAAAAACAAGGCACAACATTGCCCTTATAGAAATGACATTCTAATAATGCATGGAGGTAGAAGGAAGAGGATATAACTTTTATGCAAGTACGTTTATATTAAAAGACCTCAAAAAAGAAGAGTTAATTTTAAACACTTGAGTCTTGACTCTGAATTTGATGGATATCTGAAAGAGGCTTGGCTACCCCTGAGATCTTAGACTGAGGTCAGGAATTGTTAACCAAAGGACCTAGGATTTTTTTTTAACTTTGATTACTATATTTCAAGATAATTGATTTCCTTTGTAATCATTTATGCATTTATAAACACTATTCTTGGAAGGTTTCCATGGGCTACTAAGATTGTCAAAGGGTCCCACATACACACACACGCACACACACACATACACACACACATACACGCACACATGCATGTTAATAAACTCCATCCTATGGGAAAGATTCCAGCACATTGAGGAGATCCTTTACAAAAGATCTACATAAAGACTTAAGTAAGAAACACAGGTTGAAAAGGTATATGGAGACTAAAGCGTTCACAATCTGCTCCAAAGGGAACATCCTTACCTGACAAATACATGGATCCCACAATGAATTCAAGTATTTTTCCCTATCATTTTCATTAAACTTAATAAGGTTTAGGTTGAGGGTAAAGAGAAAGAGAGAGCTTGAGAGTTCAAGACTGGAACAAGGAAATATCCTGAAAGAGAATGCCTACTTAAATCTTAACCCTGAGGCTAGGATTTTTAACTAGGGCTAGGCCAGGGAAATATCCCAAATCCAATACATAAGACACACAAAGTCATTGAAACTCCCTTTTACCAAAGAATAGCACATGGCCATCTCAATGGTATCCAAAGAAGCAGGTCATCCAATGAAGGTGGAGAGGTGTGGAGGGCAGGGGTGAATAACCAAAGCAGCTTTAAAAAACAAAAACAAAAACCTAGTACAATTTAAAATAATTTAATTGGGTCAAATTTTCACTTTTTGGAAACTTTTGTTTTGGTGTTGGAGGTAAACTAGGTTCACAGTCAAAAGATAGTCCTGGGGAAATAGATAAGGGCTTTACTTGTCCATTCTGGAAGAAACTGTAAGATGAAGCCCATCTGGTGTAAAATGGACAAAACAGAAACAAGAAATTTTCATGAAGGAAATATGTGTGTATGTGTGTGTAAGCAGGAATGTTTGTGAATGTGAGTGTGTTCCACAAAATACCCAAGAGTAAGATGGATGGAATTATTATCCCTCCACAATCATATTCTAACTTGAGAGTTTTGCTATTTTTGAAGAAGCAGGTGTAGGCATGTGACCAGGACAGTTAAGTCCCTTAGCAAGCCAAGGTTCATCACTTTAGGAGCTGGCTCCATCTGAGTGCTGAGATTCTTGAGGGATAATGTCCCAGGCCAACAATTAATCTCTAATGACTTTTTCTGAGGTCTGGCTGTGAGGACTCCCTTCCTCCTTTTTATTCCTTTACATTTAATATTGTTTCATGACATTGATTTACTAATCTCCTCCTATTGTGACTGATGTGATATGTCCTAAATTATTCAGCTTATAATGAGTTTCAGAACCTCTTATTGGCATGTGCCAATCTGAGTGGCTTCATTGTGATGCTGGTATACCTGCTATTCAACCAACAATCAAGTATTTATTAAATATCTACTACATGCAAGGCAATATACTAGAAACTGAGGTTACATGGCAAAGAATTAAACAATCCCTATCCACAAGGAGAAATTTATAATAAAAGGGAAGACATACATAATATATCTACACACACATACATATGTACATATATATATATATACACATACACATGCAGCATGAATATAAAGTAAATAACTACGAACACATTCGAAGAAGTTCAGTGTTTGGGAGGTAGGACACTACAGCCTGTTCTTCCAGCTCTGGGTCTGGTTGGTCCTGGCACAGGCCGTGCTGGCCTCTGCTCTGCTCCTCTCCCCTCTCTGTGTGATTGACCATTCCCAGCAACCATCCAGGCTGTCCTAGGCTGGAACCCTGCTTCCCTCTGCTATTTCTTGGGTTCTGCAACTCTAAAATTTGTTCAGAGCCATTTTTCAGAGGTGTTTGGAGGGACCTGGGCGACAGCTTAAGCGAGTCCCTGCTTTCCAGTTGCCATCTTGGCTCTTCCCCCTCATCTCTGCACCTTTGAATGGGCTGTTCCCCATGCCAGGACTGGGCTTCTGAGGTATTGGAATATCTTGTTTATTTTCTTTTCAAAATTCTGCTGAACCTTCTACATGAAGTCTTTCCTAATGTCCCAGCCACTATTGCATCCCACCAAAAATATTTTCCTCATTTTTATCTTTTGTGTATTTATGTATGTCTATATATGTGTATGTATGTGTGTGTGTATATATACACATATACACATATATACATATATACATATATATATATATATTTTTCCTATACATATCCTTCTCCCTATCAATGGAATATAAGCTCCTTGAGAGCAGACACAGTGACTTTGGCATCTTTAGGGCCCCAACACCTAGTGCATTATCTCACAAGTAATATAGATTTAATACAGCAGTTTTCATTGCTTGCCTCTCAAAATACATTTAGTGAAATACTAAATCAGAGAAAAATTTCTTAAATATGATTTCCCACCCCTTCTCCCCTGCGGTTAGTGCTGTGAGTGCAGAGCGGTCGTGCCTGGTACACACACTCATTATTAAAAAAAATCCAAAAAAATCTTTTAGAAAACCCACAAAAATCATAAAAAATTCGTTTCTCCCCCACCGGAGACTTTTATTTTTTTTTTCCTCTTTTATACGATGAAGCAGCCGAGACTGACCCACCGCCCGTGGCCCCGCAGCAGCTCCGAGAGGGAACGAAGAGACAGGACTTCCCTGCCGCCAGGACCACAGCCACCTCCCGAGCCAGCCCCCAGCAAGCAGCACCGCTAGCCGGAGGCAGAGGGTACCCGTTCCGTGGCCGTTGAGTAGTTTTCGATTCTGGGTGAGTTTTGTCCTTTTGTTCTTGCCCTCCCTCCCCTCCCTCCAGCCCCCGGCTCCAGACTCCGGGCCCCCAGACTCCCCAACCTCTTCTCACAGAAAGTTCGCAGCTTGTGGCACTTTGAGAGGCTGCCGAAATGAACCCCAACCCCGCCCCCAGCTGCCCTATGACCTCGCTCAACGTGCGGGATCTGCACCCAGATGTGAACAAGGCGTTGCTCTACGAGAAGTCCAGCCCTGCCGGGCCCATCCTCTCCATCCAGGTCTGCAGGGACACGATCACCCGCTGCTCCCTGGGCTACGCCTGTGTCAACTTCCAGTCGCCGGCGGACACTGAACGGGCATTAGATACAACGAATTTTGATGTCATTAAGGGCAATTCAGTGCGTATCATGTGGTCTCAACGTGATCCATCACTACGTAAAAGTGGTGTGGGCAATACATTCATCAAAAATTTGGATAAATCCATTGATAATAGAGCATTGTATGATACATTTTCTGCTTTTGGAAACCTCCTTTCTTGTAAGGCAGTATGTGATGAAAATGGGTCAAAGATCTATGGATTTATACACTTTGAGACACAAGAAGCTGCTGAAAGAGCTATTGAAAATATGAATGGAATGCTTCCTAATGATCGAAAAGTCTTTGCTGGTCGATTTAAATCCCGTAAAGAAAGAGAAGCAGAACTTTGAGCTAGAGCAAAAGAGTTCACCAATGATTACATCAAATATTTTGGTGAAGATATGGATGATGAAAGACTGAAGGAGCTCTTTGGCAATTTTGGACCTGCTTTAAGTATAAAAGTAATGACTGATGAAAGTGGAAAATCCAAAGGTTTTGGCTTTGTGAGCTTTGAAAGACATGAAGATGCACAAAGAGGTGTAGATGAGATGAATGGAAAAGAACTTAACGGAAAACAAATTTATGTTGGCCGAGCCCAGAAAAAAGTGGAAAGACAGACAGAACTCAAGCGCAAATTTGAACAAATGAAGCGGAATAGGATCACCAGATACCAGGGTGTTAACTTGTATGTGAGAAATCTTGATGATGGTATTGGTGATAAGCATCTGCAAAAAGAGTTCTCACCATTTGGTACAATCACAAGTGCAAAGGTGATGATGGAAGGTGGCCGCAGCAAAGGGTTTGAGTTTGTATGTTTCTCATCACCAGAGGAAGCCACCAAAGCAGTCACAGAAATGAATGGCAGGATTGTTGGCCACTAAGCCATTGTATGTAGCTTTGGCCCAGCCCAAAGAGGAGCGGCAGGCTCACCTCACAAACCAGTATATGCAGAGAATGGCGAGCATCAGAGTTGTGCCCAACCCTGTAATCAACCCCTATCAGCCTCCTTCAGGTTACTACATGGCAGCTATTCCTCAGACTCAGAACTGTGCTGCATACTATCCTGCTAGCCAAATTGTTCAACTCAGACCAGGTCCTCACTGGACTGCCAGACCTCATTCATTCCAGAACATGCCCAGTGCTTTCCTCCCAGCAGCTCCTAGGCCACCATTTAGGAAAAAAGGGACCAGCTTCTTCACACGTTCCATGAGTCATGTCAACACAACGTATTGCAAACACATCAATGCAGACAATGGGTCCATGTCCTGCAGCTGCTGCTGCTGCAGCTGCTCCTGCTGTCTGCACAGTTCCACAGTATAAGTATGCTGCAGGTGTTCGCCATCCTCAATAGCACCTTAATGCACAACCACAGGTTACCATGCAGCAGCCTGCTATTCATGTGCAAGGTCAGGAACCTTTAACTGCTTCCATGTTGGCATCTACCCCTCCTCAAGAGCAAAAGCAGATGTTGGGTGAAAGGCTGTTTCCACTCATCCAGGCCATGCACCCTACCGTAGCTGGTAAAATCACTGGCATGTTCCTAGAAATTGACAACTCTGAGCTTCTTCATGTGCTTGAGTCTCCCAAGTCTCTTCGCTCCAAGGTTGATGTAGCCGTAGCAGTACTGCAAGCTCACCAAGCTAAAGAAGCTGCCCAGAAAGCAGTTAACAGTGCCACTGGCATTCAAACTGTTTAAAAGAAAAGATCAGGGACCACGAAATGGAACCTCTACTTCACCAAAGAAAAATATCTAAACATCGAAAAACTCAAATATTGTGAAAAAAACATTGCAAAATATAAAATAAATGAAAAAGAAAGAAAACTTTGAATCTGATGTACTGAGCAAATTCCAGGTCTAGCAAACTTAATGCTACTCCTAGATTACTTATTGATTTAAAAACAAAGAGCAAGTGAAAACAAAAAAAAACCCCAAAATAGTAAAATACACAAAAACAAATTAGTGTTTTATAGACCCAGGGGAAAAGAATTTTCAGCATGCTACAAAAATTTAAAGCATTCCTTTCTTTTATTTTGTAATTCTTTAATGTGGAAAAGCTCGGAATATCTCCTCTGTTTTATATAACAGAACTGACAGCTGAGCAAGGAAACGTAATAAAGATTATAAAATTCTTGCTTTAATAAAAATTCCTTAAACAGTGAAAAAATATGATTTCCCATGGAGATAATTTAGTTGAAGGACTAATTATTGTGAAGGGGTAAGGAGTAGTTCGAATGAAGAGGAGTAGCACCTCTCAAAAGCAAACAAAACCTAATTGTATTCACAAGGAGAAGAGCACAGATTCCAATGGGGATCAATCTCAGTGTGCAACCTCCATTGTCCTCAGTCCAAGGGCAGCACACAGTAGGGTGGCTTCAGACATGAAACTGAACAACAATATTCACACTCTGGTCAAAGGCCCAGAGCCTCTCAGGGCTCATACTTACATAATGTTTTGGCCAAGGACCCAACATGTCACTAATAGAAGATTACCCTCTTTTCCTTAGGGGAAGATTGTAGTTTAGCCAGACTAGTTAAACAAAGGTATTTTTAATTGACTAGTAAGAAGTGAGGAAATATGGGTAGGAACAAAGGAAACTTACTCTCTGCCATCCAGTAAGACCTAGTGTCCAGATCTACCAGTTTTAACGTACATATATCTTGCAAACAGACTGAGAGTGATCAGCTATTGATTAAACTCGTTTCATCAGCTTACAGACAGAGTCCATAAATGATTTATAGTCATTCGTGAATTGCTGTCTCTATAGATACACAAATATTTAATATTTCAAACAGTGTGTAGAAACTGCTCTATTGTCAGGCATGCTGTTAATAGTGTAAGGCATTGGGTCTGTTTGTTCAAAAATTGTGTATCGTAAGACAGAGATCAAGCTACGCTCGTCTTTTAGGATAGAGTAGTTTTAAGGAAACTAAAAGTTATATGATAATTTAATTCCCCCAACTCATAACTTCCAACACCAATTCACCTACCCAGCTGAAAGATTATTTTCGTAAGTGTAATCCTGACCATGTTATTCCTTTTCTCAATAAATTAAAATAGTTTCCTATTACTTCTATGTACAAATACTCTCATTAGATTAATTTTTTCAGTTATCACATTTTTTCCTCTCTTCCACCTCCTTCCACGACTGAAAAAAATGCAAAACACTCATTTTTTTTAATTTTATTTTATTTTTAAATTTATTTAATAAGAAAGCATTTCCATAACACAGTTAAAAAAATCACACATGAAGCTGAAAGTCTATAATGTACAACTTGCTATTCCTTTTAAATATATAATAATCAAATAAATATATAATAATCAAAATTTCTTTTTTTTCTTTTTTCATTCCCTCCCCCCGAGATGACTACCATTAGACACAAAAATGTATGTGTGTATATGCAAAATCAATTTATATATACTTGTATTTATCAGTCCTTTTTCCAGAGGCAGATACCATTTTCCTTTATTTGTCCTTTGTATTTAATTTGGGTACTTATCATAGACCAAATGACTTTGTTGTTCTAGCACTTTTTAAGAATAAGCATAATTGGCAGAACCCACAAAATAACAGAGGGAAGCGAGGCTCCAGCCCAGGACAGCCTCGATGGTCTCTGGGTGAGGTCTATCCCACACAGAGCTGGGAGTGGAGAGGAGCAGAGCAGAGCCCAGCATGGGCAGTGCGGACCAGCCAGACCAGGAGCTGGGTGGAGCGTGCCCTAGCGCCCTGAATCAATGAGCAGCACCAGTTACCAGACTTCTCAATCCACAAACAACAAAGACAACAGAGAAGGTTAGTGGGAAAAGCTGTGGGAGTAGAAGGAGTTTGCAGTTCAGCCACCACCGGGGGGGGGGGCAGTGGCAGTGGGGCAGTTACAGAACTACAGCTTCAGTTGCTTCCAGCCCCAGGCCCACCTGGTGGGAGGAATTAAGTGACTGATCAGAGCAGGAGTGAAGAGCCTGCTGAAGATCTAAATCCAGTCCAGGTTGGGGGTTCCTGGGGAAGGAGGAGTGCTGGTGTGGCAGAGCTGGCACACCCCCCAAAGCTTGGAACATAGTTCTCTTAACTCTACAAGCAGTCATACTACGCTGAAAAACTCAAGGGTCAAGTTAGTTGGCTGGGAATATGGCCAGGCAGTGAAAATGCACCCAGATTCAGTCTCAGACTTTGGAATCTTTCTTTGGTGACAAAGAAGACCAAAACATACAGCCAGAAGAAGTCAACAAAGTCAAAGAGCCTACAAAAAAGGCCTCCAAGAAAAACATGAACTGGTCTCAGGCCATGGAAGAGCTCAAAAAGGATTTGGAAAAGCAAGTTAGAGAAGTAGAGGAAAAATTGGGAAGAGAAATGAGAAGGATGCGAGAAAACCATGAAAAACAAGTCAATGACTTCCTAAAGGAGACCCAAAAAATACTGAAAAATATACTGAAGAAAACAACACCTTAAAAAATAGACTAACTCAAATGGCAAAAGAGCTCCAAAAAGCCAATGAAGAGAACAATGCCTTGAAAGGCAGAATTAGACAAATGGAAAAGGACGTCCAAAAGACCACGGAAGAAAATACTACTTTAAAAATTAGATTGGAGCAAGTGGAAGCTAGTGACTTGTTGAGAAAAAAAAGATATTATAAAACAAAACCAAAGGAATGAAAAATGGAAGAAAATGTGAAATACCTCATTGGAAAAACCACTGACCTGGAAAATACATCCAGGAGAAATAATTTAAAAATCATTGGACTACCTGAAAGCCATGATCAAAAAAACAGCCTAGATACCATCTTTCAAGAAATTATCAAGGAGAACTGCCCTGATATTCTAGAGTCACAGGGCAAAATAGAAATTGAAAGAATCCACTGATTGCCTCCTGAAATAGATCCCAAAAAGCAATCTCCTAGGAATATTGTCGCCAAATTCCAGAGTTCCCAGGTCATGGAGGAAATAATGCAAGCAGCCAGAAAGAAACAATTTGAGTATTGTGGAAATACAATCAGAATATCCCAAGATCTGGCAGCATCTACATTAAGAGATGGAAGGGCTTGGAATATGATATTCCGGAGGTCAATGGAGCTAGGATTAAAACCAAGAATCACCTACCCAGCAAAACTGAGTATCATGCTCCAAGGCAAAATATGGACTTCCAATAAAATAGAGGACTTTCAAGCTTTCTCAGTGAAAAGACCAGAGCTGAATAGAAAATTACACTTTCAAACACAAGAATCAAGAGAAGCATGAAAAGGTAATCAAGAAAAAATATAAGAGGCGGAGCCAAGATGGCCGATGGAAAGCAGGGACTAGTGTGAGCTCCCTGCCGAGTCCCTTCAAAAACCTATAAAAATGTCTCTGAACCAATTCTAGAACTGCAGAACCCACAACACAGCACAGGGAAGCAGGGCTCCAGCCCAGGACAGCCTGGATGGTCTCTGGGTTTGCTCTATCCCACATGGAGCTGGGAGCAGAGAGGAGCGGAGCTGAGCAGAGCCCAGCATGAGTGGCATGGACCAACCAAACCAGGAGCTGGTTGGAGCGTGCCCTAGCACCCTGAATCAGTGAGCTGCAGAAGTTACCAGACTTCTCACCCCACAAACACCAAAGTCAACAGAGAAGGTTAGTGGGAAAAGCTGTGGGAGTGGAAGGAGTTTGCGGTTCGGCTACCACCACGGGGGCAGTGGAGGTGAGGCAGCTACAGAACTACAGCTGCAGTTGCATCCAGCCCCAGGCCCACCTGGTGGGAGGAATTAAGTGGCGGATCTGAATAGAAAATTTGACTTTGAAACACAAGAGTCAAGAGAAGCATGAAAAGGTAATTAAGAAAAAGAACAAGAAAAAGAAATTGTAAGGGACTTACTTAAGGTGACCTGTTTTGTTTACATTCCTACATGGAAGGATGATGTGTATGATTCATGAGACCTCAGTATTAAGGTAGCTGAAGAGAATATGCATATATGTATATATGTATATATATATATATATATATATATATATATATATATATATATATGTTTATGTATATATATGTATAAATGAATGTGTATGTATGTATATATGTTTGTGTATATATGTATACACACACACACACACACACACACACACACACATATATATATATACATATATATATATATATATATATATATATATATATATATATAGAGAGAGAGAGAGAGAGAGAGAGAGAGAGAGAGAGAGAGAGAGAGAGCAGGCACAGAGTGAGTTGAAGGTGGAGGGAAGATATCTAAAAGAAATAAAATCAAATTAAGGGATGAGAGAGGAATATATTGAGGGAGATAGGGAGAGATAGAATGGGGTAAATTATCTCACATAAAAGTGGCAAGGGAAAGAAGTTCTGTAGGAAGGGAAGAGAAGGCAGGTGAGGGGGAATGAGTGAATCTTCCTCTCATCAGATTTGACCTGAGGAGGGAATACCATACATACTCAGTTGGGTATCTTACTCCACAGGAAAAAAGGAGGAAGAAGATTAAAAAAGGGGGGGGATGATAGAAGCGGGGCAGATGG
The DNA here is from genome assembly GCF_011100635.1 of Trichosurus vulpecula. Classification (NCBI taxonomy): domain Eukaryota; kingdom Metazoa; phylum Chordata; class Mammalia; order Diprotodontia; family Phalangeridae; genus Trichosurus; species Trichosurus vulpecula. The sequence continues at coordinate 269,264,613 of NC_050578.1, forward strand.
GGGTGGAGGTAATGAAAAACAAACACTTTTGAAAGGGGACAGCGTCAAGGGAGAAAATTCAATAAAGGGGGATAGGTTAAGAAGGAGCAAAATATAGTTAGTCTTTCACAACATGAGTACTGTGGAAGGATTATACATAATGATATGAATGTGGCCTATGTTAAATTGCTTGACTTCTTAGGGAGGGTGGGTGGGAATGGAAGAGGGGAGAGAATTTGGAACTCAAAGTTTTAAAAACAGATGTTCAAAAACAAAAAAAAAATTGCATCCAAGTAGAAGATAAGATGTACAGGCAACGGTGTGTAGAAATTTATCTTGCCCTACAAGAAAGGAAGGGAAAAGGGGATGGGAGGGGAGTGGGGTGACAGAAAGGAGTGCTGACTGGGGAACAGGGCAACCAGAATATATGCCATCTTGGAGTGGGGGGGTAGGGTAAAAATGGGGTGAAAATTTGTAATTCAAACTCTTGTGAAAACCAATGCTGAAAACTAAATATATTAAATAAAAAAAAAAGAATAAGCATAATCAAGTGTCATGTAGCCACAGTCAGGATAACACAAGATTTAGCAGTTTCTTAGAGTATCAACTTTTACTCCTAAATCATGAACCCATTTCGTTGTTGGCAACGAGTTCGTTGATGGCATACTCAATTTCTTTTTCTGATATGGGGTTATTAAGAAATTTCACTTCCTTCTCTGTTAGCCTGGGCAGTTTATGTTTTTGTAGATATTCATCCATATCTCTAAGGTTGTCAAATTTATGGGCATACAGTTGGGCAAAATAATTCCTAATTATTGTTTTGATTTCCTCTTCATTAGAGGTGACCTCACCCTTTTCATTTTTGATACTGGTAATTTGATTTTCTTCTTTATTTTTTTTAATCAAATTGGCCAAAGGTTTATCAATTTTATTGGTTTTTTCATAAAACCAGCTCTTTGTTTTATTTATTAATTCAATAGTTTTCTTGGTTTCAATTTTATTAATCTCTCCTTTGATTTTCAGTATTTCTAATTTGGTATTTAATTGGTGGTTTTCAATTTGCTCTTTTTCTAGCTTTTTCAGCTGTATGCCCAGATCATTGATCTCCTTTTTCCCTATTTTATTCATGTAAGCATTTAGGGATATAAAACTTCCCCTAAGAACTGCTTTTGCTGCATCCCATAAGTTTTGGTATGTTGTTTCATTATTGTCATTCTCTTGAATGAAATTATTAATTGTTTCTCTGATTTGTTCTTTGGCCCACTCACTCTTTAGAATTAAATTATTTCGTTTCCAATTAGTTTTTAGCTCATTTATCCATGGTACTTTATTAAAAATGATTCTTATTGCATCATGATCTGAAAAGGATGCATTGACTACTTCTGCTTTTCTGCACTGGATTGTGAGGTTTTTATGCCCTAGTACATGGTCAATTTTTGAGTATGTGCCATGTACTTTTGAGAAGAAAGTATATTCCTTTTTATCCCCATTCAGTTTTCTCCAGAGGTCTATCATATGTGCCTTTTCTAAAATTCTGTTTACCTCCTTAACTTTTTTCTTATTTATTTTGAGGTTAGATTTATCAAGTTCAGAAAGGGGGAGGTTGAGGTCTCCCAATATTATAGTTTTGCTGTCTATTTCTTCCTGTAACTCCCTTAACCTCTCCTCTAACAATTTGTATGCCTTACCACTTGGTGCATATATGTTAAGCAATGATATTGCTTCATTGTTTATGGTGCCTTTTAGCAGGATATAATGTCCTTCCTTATCTCTTTTAATTAGATCTATCTTTACTTTTGCTTTGTCTGAGATTAGGATTGCTACACCTGCTTTTTTACTTTAGCTGAGGCACAATATATTTTACTCCAGCCTTTTACCTTAACTCTATGTTTATCCCCCTGTTACAAATGCGTTTCTTGTAAACAGCATATTGTAGGATTATGGTTTTTAATCCATTCTGCTATCTGCTTCTGTTTTGTGAGAATGTTCATCCCCTGCATGTTCAGGGTTATGATTTCTATCTGTGTCTTTTTCTCCATCCTAATTCCCCCTGTTTATGCTTTTATTTCTCCCTTTCCCCTTCTCCTCCTCAACAAAGTTTTGCTTTTGACCACCGCTTTCCTCGGTTAACCCTCCCTCTTTATTCCCCTCCCTTATCTTACCATTACCCACTTGCTACTTCTCCTCTCCTTTCTGACCAACCCCCTCCCTTTTTCCCCCCTTACCCTCCCACTTCCTGTAGGACAAGTTAGATTTCTAAACTTATCAGAGTATGTTATTCCTTTCTTGAACTAGATCAGATGACAGTAAAGCTCAAATACTGCTCTTCTCCCTCCCTTCTCTCCCTCTACTATAGTATGTTTTTGTGCCACTTCACTTGGTGTAATTTACCCTTTTCTACTACCTCCTTACTGCTTCCCTCATAGCCCTGCCTTTATATCTCTTATTTATATTTTTTATCTTTACATCAGTTAATTTATACAGGCATTCACAACCCATGTATATTCCTTTCATTTGTCATAATAGCTGTACCATTCACAAGAATAACTTATATATGTATATATATATATATGTATATATATATATGTATATATATACGTAAAAAACATACATAAGATGATATAATCCCACATAAAGATGTAAACAACCTGCCCTTATTGGTTAATAATGTTTGTGGGGATTTTTCCCCTGGTTACCTTTTTATGTCTCTCTTGAGTTTTGTATTTGGAGATCAAATTTTCCATTGAGTTCTGGCCTTTTCATCAGGAAGGTCTGGAATTCCCTTATTTCATTGAATGTCCATCACCTTGCCTGGAAAATTATGCTTACTTTTGCTGGGTAGTTGATCCTTGGTTGTAGTCCCAGCTCCTTTGCCCTTCAGAATATCATATTCCAATTTCTCCTGTCTTTTAATGTGAAAGCTGAGAGATCCTGCGTGATCCTGACTGTAGTTCCACGATATTTGAATTGCTTCTTTTTGGCTGCTTGCAGTATTTTCTCCTTGAGTTTATAGCTCTGAAATTTGGCTATAATATTTCTTGGTGTTTTCAGTTTGGGATCTCTTTCAGGGGGTGATCGGTGAATTCTTTCAATGACTATTTTACCCTCTGGTTCTAGGACCTCTTGGCAGTTGTCTTTGATAATTTCTTCGAAGATACTGTCAAGGCTCTTTTTTTCATCGTGGATTTCCAGTAGACCAATAACTCTCAAATTGTCTCTCCTGGATCTATTTTCCAGGTCAGTTGTTTTGCCAATCAGATATTTCACTTTTTTTCTATTTTTTTTCATTCTTTACGTTTTGTTTTATTACTTCTTGGTGCCTCATAGATTCATTAGCTTCCACTTGCTCAAGTCTAATTTTTAATGAGTTAGTGTTTACATTTTGCTTTTGAGTCTCCTTTTCCAGTTGGTTGAATTTGCCTCTCAGGGTGTCCTTTTCTCTCTCTAGATTCTGAATCTCAGTATGCTTTTCACCAATCTTATTCTTTAGGGACTTGATTTCATCAGTGAATTTTTTTTCCATTTTTTCCATATTTTCTTTTAGCTCCCTAATTTGGTTTTTAAAATCCTCCTTTAGCTCTTCCAGCAGTGCTTTTTGGGCTGGAGACCAGTTCATATTACCTTTTGAGGTATCTGATGTATCTACAGTATCATTGCTACCCTCTTCTATGTTGGTATGTTGATCCTGCCTGCCTTCATAAAAAGAATCTATTGTCTTCGTTTTTTTTTTGTATTCTTCTTCATGTTGGTTTGCCTTTTGCTGGCTTTACCATGAATTTCTAGCTTTGGGCCTCAGGGCTTTCTGTCCCAGCTTTCTTATTCTGGGGGTTGTGAGTCTAGTATTATAACCTTCAGTTTCCTGAGGTGTGGGGGAGGAGTCTGGCTCCCTGGCGTCTCACTCCCTGTGGGTGCTCTCCAACACTTGCTTTGCAGCAATGGTCTCAGCTGTTTGTTCTTTGAGCTGATATCTGGTACTTCCCCTGGGGTAGCAAGGTTATGTCTGGGCTCCTGGCTTTGACCCTGCCGACTCTGCCCCTATGGGCCTAATGAACTTCTGCTATTTGACCACTGAAGCCCCACTACTTTCTGCTCAGTTCCAGCGTTCTTTTTCTTTTTTCCCGAGGGATTCTCTGGGTGGGGAGGGGAGGGATTAGAGCTGTTTACCTGGACATTAAGAACTCCCGGAAATTCAAGAAGCCACGGTTCATACGTTTGGGCTGCAAACCTCTGGAGTCAGTGTATCCCGGTGGTGTTGTGCTGCCTCTCGTCGCTTCCACAGACTGCCGTCCTGTGTTGGGAGTCTTGGGGATCTCCACCAGTTTCGGGCACCCAGCTTTCTCCCAGCCCGTATCCCACGTCGATTTCCTGGCCGGCCGCTTCCGCCTTGGTCTGGAGCGGCTCCGCACCGAGCACTCTCCGAGCCTACAGGTTCGTGCTTCCGGCCTTTCAGACTCTCTCAGCTCGGAAATTTGCCCCACGCAGACTGCTTGCAGTTTCTGACTCTTTCAAATCTGCTCATATTCACTTTTTTATAATCTTTAAGTTTTAAGGTGAAAAATAAGCCAGCTGGGGAAAGGAAAAGCTGGGTGAGTATGTAATTTATTTACTTGAAATGTTTAAGATAGATTGGAAAAGAAAGATTGAAATTGGAGCTACAGAGGGTAAAAAAAAAGAAAAGAGTTAAGGTAAAAATTAGGGAAGGAGAGAGAAACTTGTATAAAGGAATTTAGGTGTGGGGGTAGAAACTGTAGTTGAGTCCACATGGCTCAGGGTCCATGTGCTCTGGGCCACCCCCTCCCCCCACTCCACCTGGGGAGATGAAACTAAAAGAAACTTGTAACCTGTAGTTAGTGATGAAAGGTTTTATTGAATCTCTAGGTATTTACTATAAGAAGGATTTTGATTTGTATAATCATTAAGCTCTGTCTATGTAAGGTATGACTGTGTTTAAAATGTTAAATCTTACTGTTGGTCAAGGAAGCTCCCCACCTGGAAAACTAACATAGGCAGGCTCTTTTGTTTTTCAAAGGGACTTCCCGGCCCAAGTGAAAAGGATCCCTCTCTTCTCATGCTGAGGTAGACAGAAGGGAGGGGAAATTAAAATTGTTTTAGCTTGCTCCTTTTGCTTGAAAGGAAATGGCTCATCTCTTTCAAATTCCTTAGGCTTTTTGTTAATCCAAACCCTTTTGTAAAAGTGGAAGAATTAGAGTCAGGGATTGGAATGAATAAGGTGAAGCTTGGAGAAAGCTGGGTGCAAATAAAGTTTTTTTTTCTTTTATAAGTTCATTAATGGCCAGGCAAATATTCCTAATAAAGCATATTTAAGATATTAATGTATTAATATATGTTATGCATGTATTTATATATTAATGTATTAATATAGAAATACCAGAAGTCACAGGATCAACAATTCCTATATGTGATAACCTAGAAATGCAATTAATGTCATCTGAAATTTATTGTTTCTGTATTTCTTAAAATTATATTTGTATTTGAATGAATATAAATGTTTAAAGGTTATTTTGCTTTAAGAATGAGACTCATTTCATTTTAGAGCTGTCCAAATAATTTTCTTCATGAAAGTTTAGTGACCATCCCTGTTTATATCAGGATATATTTTAAACTGTTTTTAAGAAGGGAAAATACTTTTGAAAAATGCTCTGTAAACTCTTTTTGTATGATTTTCAGAAGGCCTACTGAATTTCCACCTGTAAGCTATTTGGTTGCAGTTTTCTGTGAGTTATCGAAGTTCTGGGTGAGATGATATGATGCTTTTTTATGGCAAATCTCTGTAATCAGAAATAAGCCAGTAGTGACAAAAGGGAAGCTATCTGCCAGAATCTGTTACTATTGTGAAAGAAGTTGGTTTTAAGGGGAAAATTGGATAAATGCAAATATGTGAAATCTTGTTTTAATGAAATGACTGGTACAAATAGTGTAATTAATCACTGGAACTAAATCAGAGACATCTTCAGTTTAGGAAAAAGAATTTCTATGTAAGTCTCTTTAGGAGAGAAGTTGCAGAATATTTTTATATTTATGGAAAATGTTAAATGTGGATTTGAATTCATTCCATCTTCTAAAACATAAACATAAAGTTATATGGCTCAATTCTTTCAGATCAGGCATAATTAGAGAAGAATAGAAAATTGAGGAGAAACTGATGCAAATGTGTTAGAGCAGTAATTTATGATATTAAGGGGAAGATTTTATGAACAAGGGAGGAAATGCATGTAAGCTATTTGGAGCTGGCTTTAGGGATGTTCCTTAGGCAATAGTCCTGATAGTTGGAACTTGCCACTCGGAGACTTGTTGGGGCTGTTGACTGACTGTTTTTCTGAGTCTAACTCCAGGTGTGAGTATCAATGAAGGCTGACCCAAGATGCCAGCAGCACTGTGAGAGGGCAATCATGAGCTGCAGGTATGATTTCTTGGCAGAGTTGAGAGGGCAACTGTTCAGCCTGTGCTGAGGTGGCACCTCTTCGACTTGATGCCTTAATTGAAACCTGGCAGTCTAAGCCTGACTCAATGCAGCTTGCAGTTTGACTTGGCCTCTGCCTGGAGTTGACAGGAAGCTGGGAAAAAAATATGGTCCCCTTAGTCTAAGTCCCTACTCTCTTGGTGGCAAATTTCTGCAATCAGAAGATTTTGTAAGCATAGTGAAAATCTATTTATATTAATTATGGGACATCTTAGATTACCATAGGACTGGAAACAGTGTTTTTGTGTAGGTATAAGTTAGGTGATGGTGTGGAGACAATTAGGTCAAGGGCTTGTGAGAATATTATTTTGCTATTTGGTTAATATCAAGCTTGTCTAAAGCTTTGTTACAATTAGTAAAGTTAAAAGAAGAATGGCTTGTTTATTATTCTGTAAATGCCATTAAAGAAATATGGTATGACAAAAGTTTATGACATTATATGTACTGTGTTGAAAATTGGTTATTTAATGTATTTTTGTATATACTGGAGTCTCATCCCTCTGGTGGGGAAAATTAATGATGAGTAATGTAAAGTATAAGAATTTGGGTTCTGATGTGAATTTCTTAAATAGAACAATTGGTCAAGGTTCCAATTTTGAATTTGTAAAATGATCAGGCTTATAGGATTAGAAATGGTAATTTAAAATTCTACTAAGATTACTCTTGTAGGAGCATGGACAGAAAGCTGGTTCCTGCAAGAAGAGAAGAAGAAGAAGCCTCTGGCCTGGAGATGACTGGAACAAATGCCAGGGACCAGAAGACCTTGATGCTCCCTGCTGGACAGTTATACAGGAAAAGACTTTGAATCTTAAAGGGACAATTGCATCATTGTTTTCCTTTGAGTTTCTGTATCTGTATTTACAAAGGGGACTGCCCCCTTTAATTTGTCAATGCATCAATCAATCTTTCCCATGTTTATTTACAAGGGGATAGTTAAAGGAAAAAATTCGGATGTACCTATAGTGGTGAGGTGTCAGCAAAAAACAAAAAGGGGGAGTCATTGAGTGGAATGCTGATTGAGTGGAATATTGATAGTTTAGCAAAACAATTATTGATTATTGATAGTTTCAAAAACTTATTGGTATTTTCAAAACATTTACCCATTTCCTAATGTATTCTTGACTATTTTCCATACAGTATCTTATGTTATTTGTTTGGTCATAATACGTTTTGTCTACCTTGTGTCCTTAGGATAATGAATGCTATGTTTAAGCCTTATTCCATAATCAGAACATTATAGCAGAAATTACCCAGGTGTTACAATTGGCCACTGAGGAAGGAGGGGCAGCACATGAGACCTTACAACCTGACAGTGTTATAGATGACTTTTTGAGTCATATTAAGACCTTTTTAACCCCCAATTGGCTTACTCATGTTTTAGAGACTGTGGCCATTGTGGGGGCCTTGCCTTTTTTGCTATGTTGTACTCCTTTAGTGCCGAATATGTTTTGGGGCCCTGTATACAGCCATTGATTCATTGGCCCAAAAACAAAAAGGGAGAGTCGTTATGGGCCAAGTTAGAGCCCAGCCCTGCCCTCCTCGGACCTCCACGCCCAGGGTCTGCTGAGATAAACTCAGGGCTCTGAGATATGGGTGGAGCCAGGAGGAGGGGTCTCGCCTTTGTTGCCTCCATAGGAATTCCAGGTCTTTGCCCAAACCTGCTTGACCGCATGGCACTTCTGGCTCTCTGTCTGCACTTGCCAGTGTACATGGAACCTCTGGTTCTTTTCCTGGACTGTCTGCCCACAGGGAACTTCGGGTTAGGGCGGGAAGGGAAGGGGAGGAGAGTAGGTGGGACCAGGGCTGCCCTAATGCCTATGTAACCAAAGATATAAAAATGCTGCTTGCTGAAACAATAAACGGAATCACTCAACACCTTTGGCTCCTGCCCCATACATTGTCCGGGAGATCAGGCCCTTTGCTAGGCAAAGGCCTGGGTCTTGGGGGGGTAACAGACTCCGCTGAGTTGGTTGTTGAGGCTGAGGACTCACAACAGCCAGTCACTCCATTGCTGGCAGGTTATTGAGTGTCAACTGTCAACTCAAGCCATTGATGTGATGGGCTCAGCAGGTAACTCCTTGGGCGTGCACTCACTCCATGGACTTGGCTGCTGTGAGCACTAAAGTCTGTGCTATGAACTCCCATCACTCGGTCTTTCAGAGATTATAATTTTGTTTTTTCTCCAAATCTTACTAACTGAAAACCAGGAAAGAGTAAACACAACAGAAAAAAAGGAAAAGCTGTGTTCAAACCACATGATATTCATTTTCCTTAACAGATGGTTCATGATTCTCCTTCTTCATGCAAAATCAACCATGGAAAAAGAAAGTTCATCAGCTTCTACTTTTTGTACTCATATTCAGTTCCAACGCAACAGCCAATTTGCAGAATTTCCACCTCTATTCAATAAGGCAAAATGATATAATCATAGAATATGTCCCAATGCTTTCAGCTATGGCAGAGATCCCTCATTGTGCATCACCAGAAGCAGGTCCACCATATCTCCATTTAGATTGTCAACAGGAAGACTATCCCAGGCATGCTGCAAAGGCTAAACCTTCATTAGCCAGTTTCCAATTACATAAAAATGACAAATCATGGAGTCATCAATTTACAAATGCAGGAAATGCAAATGAATTATATTGTTTTGTTAATATTAATGATCAGAGCCACTACTAACTTTAATCTCTACTCTAGGTGCACCAGGTAATTCATGTTGTTCTTGACTATGCTATAGTCAATATAGTAACTTAGAATTGCCTAAAATTAGGTTAGCGCATTTTGTCTATTTCTGTTCAGATGAATGAATTAATTATTCATCAACTCTCAATGATCATTATTTTGCGTAAAGGAGTTGCAATCGGCATCTTCAACATTGCCAAACTCACCAAAACATAAAGTAGGAAGTCTTGAAGTAAGAAAACTTTAAAGTAAAACGTACTTGTAGAAGTACCTTTATAATCATAGGCTCCCTTACATTTCTGTGTTTCCTCAAAACCATATAAATGTTGAAATTTAAGACTTTCTGGAAAAGGTATGCGCCTAAAAATTATGTGGCTCAAAATTCATTATCTCGATTCCATATAAAACAAAGAGATCATGTCATTTTCAATTTATCACTTTGGTATTGTCCATGGAGTTTTCTTGACAAAGATACTGGAGTGTTTAGCCAATTCCTTCTCCAGTGGATAAATTTTTGTCAGAACTTTCCACTATGACTTGTCCATCTCCATTATGACTTGTCTGTCTTGGACAACTGTGTATGGCGTAGCTCACACATTCATTGTGAGAAAGGGTCAATAGAATTCCTCAGAATTTCAAAGATGTTCATGTCATCAAAATGTTAATAATTCTTTCTTTAATATCTGAGGAGTCATTGGCCAACCCTGTCCCCTTCCATAGCATTTATTTTGCTTCTCATTTCCCTGAGGTAAAGGATGTGACTGTTGATAGTCCAGGGGAAGTGATAGTGATGAAACTTCACTGACACACCAGGTTAGAGATGGAAGTTTTCTTAATAAAAAAAGGAAGCTGAAAGTCATGTTGTTGAGTCCCCATGAGTCTACCAGTGAAATATTGTTTTATAATGATGAAAAACTGAGAGAGAGCAATACCAGATGGAATGTCTCATGTATTTAATATTGTTTTCTAATTGCTATTCACAGAATCATAAAACTTCAAAATTGAAAAGAAACTCAGACACAATCTAGTCCAAAGAGTAACTGAATTAGAATGCAGAAGTCAAGTAGCCAGATAAACAATACCCTTATAAATAACAGATTTTTTTGTTCTCCAAGCCATCAAAACATTTCCTATCTTCTGAAATGGGCAGTAAAATGATTCAAGGTGACCAGCATGACTCTGTATTATGGGAACATACACAGAAAGAGTGTATGGTTCCATAAAAGCCTATTCCATTCAATTCAATAAATTTATTAACCAAATTTATGGAATGGAAGGCTCTGTGCTGAGTGCTGGGAAATATGCCAAGACTCAGTTGTATGACTGAGAAAATTAATGTGGCATCCCTCCTATTACTGAGGAATTCTTTTTAAAAATTATTTTCCATAAGTCCTCTGTAGATTAATCAATCCACCCATCAATAAAAATTTATTAAGTGTGCCAGTCAGTATCATAAGTTCTGGAAATACAAAGAGAGTCAAAAGACAGCCCTTCCCTCAAGAAGCCTATAATCTAACAGAGATTGAGTGTGTGTGTGCTGGAGTTCCTGTAGGTCTCTTTGAATTTCATGGATTCCCATGCAGAACTCAGGTCAACTGATAAATGTCTTTATCTTATTAGACCTTATTTTGACCATCAAAAAAAATGAATGAGTTGTACAACATGGCCTCTGAGGTTCCTTCTCACTGGAAATCAGTGATCCTAAAATTAGTTGTTTTTAGCTTTTACTTCATTGTAAATCTTTCTCTTCTGATTGTGCTTTTCTTTGATGCTATGTCCTCTCCCATTCTTTTCATTTAGGTTTTCAATGGAAATCTATTTAACACTTCTGGTGCCCACATTACAATTCTCCCTTATATGCTGAGATATTTGAAAATTTCATTTTTAGGAAATTGTGATTTTCCAACATTTAACCCACAGTTTATCATTAGCATATTAACACAAAGGATTGAACATTGTACATGAGAACTGGAGATACACGAACAAAAAACACATACATGCAATATCCTTGACTTCAAGAGACTTACAGTCTAAAAGTAGGAAATACACAGGGTACACAAAGAAAGTTGCTACAAGGTAAAATATTAAGGGGCAAAGATCCAGACAAACCATTCTACGAAAACTTGCAGAGTGAAAGGAATTAGCTGAGGGACCAAGGAAGAGATTATGGAATAGCAAACATCTGAAGTAACCTTTGAAGGAAATTAAAGATTCTCGTTGGTAGAGGCATTTGAGATGAGTGAATTCCATCTACATAGAATCACTTGTGCAAGTGTATAGTATTGGAAGATCACAGACTGAGATCAGGAAATAGCTAAAGGTGTAATTTACCTGGAATATAGAGAAAGAAGGGCATTAATATTCAAGACAGCTAAAAAGGTAGATTGCATTTCATTTCTTGGGTGTCAGGTCTAGGAAGAACGGCATTGAATATCAAGATTTTCACAAGGAGAGTGCATAATGACAATAATGATTCAATGACCTGCAATTGCATCCCATCTATGGTAAAGAAAATCAAAAATTGTTGCAATAGTAATGCCAATGAAAAATCAATCATCAATCAGTCGAGATCTCTCAAAACTTTGGTGAGCTAATCTTCAGACGACAAATAGAAAGTGTGTCACTAGACCCAACCTTTCCAGCTCTGTGAAATTGGCCAAAATCTACCTTACACTCTTTTATTATTTGAAAATCTAAAATTCCTTCCATACTACAACAAGACATCATGGTAGGACTACAATAGAACAATAATAATAGCTCACATTTATTTTACACTTTGAAGTTTTTACAACTTCATTACACAAAAACAACCTTCTTTGGTAGGTCATGAAAATATGATTTCCATTTTATAGAAGAGTAAATAGATTCTGAGAGATTAAGTACATTTCCAAATGCCATAATGTTAATGTTTGAATAGGGATTCAAATCCAATGATACCAACTCTAAGCAAGCCCCTTATTGATCAGTGCCTCAGTTTCCTTGCCTGTAAAATGAGGGTGTTGAACTTGATGACCTCCAAGGTCCATTAGTATTCTTTAACCATGATCCTATGGCTCTCAGGCTTGCACTCTTCCACAACAGCAGAATAGCCCCAATATGACGACAAATGGAAGGTAAAACCACCATGAGAGCAAAAGGACAGATTAGAAATCAAATGAAGTGGTATGAATCAAAATGATGTAAAGCTTAGAATACAAGTCAGAATAGGCTAAGAGCCAGAAGAGAAGAGGAATCAAATCAGTTTCATTAATTTCTAGTTGAGGTCAACAATGAAGCATTCTTGGATGAATGGACATGAACCAATTCTTGATAGATAGGTAAAATTTTGACAGGCATAGAGAGGAGTTATAAGGGCAAAATGAAAAAGGGAAGGGAGCAGTGGGTTTGCATTACAGGAAGATAAAACATAATAAGCAATGATATAAATGCTAAAAAGAGTCCATAGTATGTTTGTTTGGGATCAAATTGATTATCCTCTTTGACTAGTATCCAGAGGGGCCATAATGAATGATAGCTTTAGAAAGGCACCCTAGAAAGATATGTATACCAAACAGATGGCACAGATCAAATTATTTTTGTACCAGATGGTACAAGGTCTTTCAATGTGAAAAAAAGAATTCAGATTTTGTTCTCATAATTTCCTAGACTGTGGGACATTCAGGTCAGCTGGTCCAATCTCATCTTACGGATGAGGAAACAGGATTTGAAAGCTTAAGTACTTTGTCCAAGGTCACATAGTGAATACCTTGAAGGCCTAGGTCTAGGATTTGAGCCTAGGTCATTTGTCTTCCAATTCAGGGATTTTCATCCCCTTCCCTCATGCACTGTACCATGTGGAACTTTCTACTGATTCAGACGATGGACATCCAGGAGTACCTTCAGGGAATCTTTCTTCTCAACATTAGTATAAACAAGGATATTCACAAAGGAAAAGCATACTTTGAACAAAATATGACATATTTTCTTTGTTTCCAATTAACATGTCATCCCTTAACTCTGGAAAACTCTAATTGATTCTCTGGAGAATGAAGTGCGGATTTCTGAGAGATGATGTAGGAGAGGTCCCAAAGGAAGCAATAGGAGATATGCCTGAGTCCAACAGAATGCATATCAGAGCTGAAGAGCAAGAAACAAACTGACTTTTCCCACAAGCTGTCCATTGCCAGACTGAAGGTAAGTGGCTGGAAGTAGAAATTGCTATGTTGGCACAAAGTGAGCGGTATCTAATGTATCAAAGATTTTAGAGTAGGAGAGAACTTTGAGATGATTTTGCGTTACATTTTATTTTAGAGATGAAGAAACTGAATGTCAGAGAGATTAGGAAGGACCTTTCCCAAGACTACACGAGTAGAAAATAGCAGAACCAGGGTTCATAGCATAATAAGATCATCAGTAAATCAATGGCAGGGAACATAGAGGTTGCTCAGTCCTACCTCTTCATTTTACAGTTAAGGAATGAGTCCCAAAGATGTTAAATAACATATCCTAACTCACCTTGGTAGTACCAGAGTCAGGATTTAAAATGAGGTCTCATCCCTTCAAATCAAGTGCTCTTTCTACTACAGTAGACTGCATCTTTAATAATAATATACTGTTCCTGTATTATGCGACGATGGTAAGTAACATTTTTCAGCTTTCCTTTCTTACATATGGGAATTCTAATTGTAGCTCTACCAGTTCTGACAGGATTATGAAGACAAGTGCTCTCCCAACCTTAAATTGTTATTTACACACTACAATTTTTTAAATCACTTAATATCAATTTTCTGATTTATCGTAATATTGCTGCTGTTTTTCTCCTAAGTGATTGTCCTGGTTCATGTCTCTCAATCCTCACCCTCTCAGATCCATCTTCCATACTGTTGCTAAAGTGTTTGTCCTAACAGTCAGGTTTGATCATGTCAATACCTTACTTAACAAACCCCAATGCTTCCAATTACTTCTATGATCCAATATAATGTCTTCCGTATGGAATTAAAAGCACTTCATAATGTGGCCTATTATTATCTTTCCACTCCCTTAGCATATTCATCCCACATAATCTAAAACCTAGCTATCTTGGCATACTTTTTACACTCTTGTCTTCCACTTTTTTGTTTCTTTCACTGCCTGTCCCCCATATGTGCAGTGTACTTTCTCTCCTCACTTCCAGCTCTTAAGGAACAAAAAAAGTTTCTTTCAATACTCAGCTCAAATACTCCCTCTTGCATGAGCTTTCTCAGTCCTTTTAGCCAACACTGAGTTTTCTTCCAAATCTACTTTGCATCTGCTCTGTATTTATTTTGTATGGATGAATTTTCTGTTATTTCTCCCATTAGCAATGTAAGCAATTCAGGGCAAAAACCTGGTTTGTATTTTCCTTTTACTCTGTAGCTCCAGCATGTAAGACAGCACCAGTCATGTAATTAGCAATTGAAAAATGTTTGTTGAATAATTGATTTAGTAATTGATTAATTAAATGATTAATAGACAGTAATACAGTCATTTCTCCTCACTGTATCTTCAGTATATCCTGTATGCCAGAGTGGAAAAGACACTGGCTCCAGATTCACAGAATGTGACATCATATCTCATCCATGATGCTTACTGCTACTAACCTATATGACCACAAAAAAAGTTATTTCAACTTTCTGGGCCATAGTTGTCTCATCTATGAAATGAGAGAGTTAGAAATGAAGAGAACCATTAAAAAGACTTTAAAATCAAATGAAAGAGGTTGAGGAAAAACTAAAAAAAATAAGAACAATACAAGAAAAAAGAAGAAAAGTGTGAAAAGAAAGTCAACCAATTGGAAAAGGAGATCTAGAATCTTTAGGAAGAAAATAACTCCTTGGAAATCAGAATTGGATAAGGGGAAGGCAATGTAGTTATAAGAGATCAGGGAACAATAAAACCAAGTAAAAAGAATAAAAATAGAATACAATGTGAAATGTCTCAAAAGAAAAAGAACTGATATGGAGAACAGATCAAGAAGAGAAATGGACTGGAGTATACCTGAGGTAAAACCATGTAGGAACACCTAAAAAGAGTATATTTACCTTTTACAAATGAAAGGCTTAAGCAATGGGAGGGCATGGTAGGGGATAGAGGCAAAGTAGAGGAATCAGAGAGATAGAAAATAAGAGATACGCACAAACCTAAAAAGAATATCAGGAATAGAATTTGTCTATGGTAAAAGAGCCAGGATGGTAATGATGAACTTGGACAAAGTAAAAACTAAATAGATTTAATCAAAAGAGAAAAATAGGAAAGCTACAATATGTGTCAGCCATATTTATCAACATTGTTTCAGATTATTTGAAACAACTAGAGAGTGTAAGGTCAGAATATTGCTTTGATGTGTAAAATAATGAGTTGGTGGACTTGGAAAAATATGGAAAGACATTGAATTACAAAGTAAGAGATTATCCACTCTCAGAGAAACGGAGAATAAATAAGTGTAGTGTGGTCTTACATAGATGAATATGAATGTATATGTTTATATATGACTATGGTTATCGATATTTAAGTATGTTCATGTATAAGTGTATGAATGGATATATGCATGTATATGCACATACGTATATCTTTGTGTGCACATGTGTATTATGATAACACATGCATAAATATGTATGTATATGCATATATGTGTATGTGAATGTACATGTGTACATATATGCACATGGGCACATGAACTTATATGCTGCATCTATTTGAACCACACATATGTGTGTATATATGCACATGTGTGTACATATGTATGCACATGTGTATACACCTATGTGCATATATGCTCTTGAGCATATGAACATATATTATATACACACACACACATTTGAGCCTCACACATGTACATATACATATATACATTCATATACTTATACATGCACATACTTAAATATCATATTGAGACATATACATTCATATGCATCTATGTAAGACCATATTACACTTCTCCATTTTACTGAGTGTGGAAAATCTCTTCCTTCATATTTGTGCATATGTACGTGTATATACATACATACATACATACATACATACATACATATATATACACATACATACATACATACATACATACATACATACACATGCAGGTATGTGGATACATTAATTGTAGCCTTCTGGGTAAGGGGAAAAAGGGAGGGATAAGAAAAAAGTTACACTTGCAATGCAGAGAACAAAAGAAAACTTACAAGGAAGAAAAGAAAAGATAGAGACCTGAACACAATGTGTAGTATTTATTATATAGGGTTTCTTGAAATGGAAACTTATTTCTGTATATTTTGAATCCTTTCTCGTGTTCTGCTCTTCACATCGTAATGTGTTTTTTTTTTCTTTTCTTATTTTGTGCTATATTAGTATTTAATTTTGTTTGGTTTGTTTTCTTATTTTGTATATGAGCTTAGCATTAAAAATATAAAAAAAGAAAGAAAAGAAAAGATTTTTAAGGGCGTTTTCAGCTTTTCAACCATGATTCTATGATGTATAAAATGAGAATGCTTGAATACATGATATCCAAGCACCTACATCTCTCTGGCATTCTGTGTTATACTCCAAAGCCTTTTCTAATTCACACACACAATATTCTACACATAGATCTAATAGTCTCTGTTCCATATTCTAAGTGTCTTCGAGATCTGAAATTTTAGGATATCCGGGTTCCCCGTCCATGAAATGATGGGAAAAATCTAGATAGCAGTTAGATACCATTTAAATGTTGCTTTAGGTTGTAAGGGGAACTTTCCATGTTTCATCTCATCTGAGCTACACAATAATCCTATCAGATGGGTGCTGTTACTATGCTGTTTTTACAGATGAGGAATCTGAGGGACATAGAGGTTAAGTGATGAGCCCGGAGTCACACAGATGAGAAGCACCTAAGGCAGAATGTGAATTCAGTAATTTGCTGCTTCGAGTATAGAGCTCTATTCTCTGTGCCAGCAATCTGCCTCCTGGGATCACTGCACATCTAAATCGCATTAACTAATAAATTCTCTATATATCTTTTATGGTTCTAGTATTCTCTCGCGTTGCCACCACTATGTCTGTGGAAGTGGGGAATCAGACCACCTTGACTGAATTCATCTTAATTGGCTTCTCAGCTGACCCACAGATGCAACTGGTAATCTTCACAACTTTTTTGGCTCTTTATTTGGTTACATTGGCAGGGAACATGACTCTAGTTATCTTAATCAGAATTGACTCCCGTTTGCATACCCCAATGTATTTTTTCATTGGGAGTCTGTCATTCTTAGATTTCTGGTACATATCTGTGTACACCCCCAAAATCCTGGCCACCTGCATTTCAGAGGACAAACGTATGTCCTTAGCAGGATGTGGTGCCCAATTTTTCTTTTCCTGTACTGTGGTTTATACTGAGGGTTACCTCCTTGCTGCTATGGCCTATGACCGTTATGTAGCAATCTGCAACCCCCTTCTCTATTCAGCTGCCATGTCCAGGTCCGTCTGTGTTGGCCTGGTTGCTGGGTCCTATATAGGTGGGTTCTTGAATGCCATAGCCCACACTGCTAACACATTTCGCTTAAAATTTTGTGGGAAAAACATTATTGATCACTTCCTCTGTGATGCACTACCCCTGGTAAAGATGTCCTGCACTGATACACAGGTCTATGAGAAGGTGCTCCTGGGAATGAATGGTTTCACAGTTTTGTCTAGCATACTAGCCATCCTGACATCCTACTTCAATATCATCCTGGCCATCCTTCGGATCCGCTCAGCTTCAGGGAGGAGGAAGGCATTCTCCACTTGTGCTTCCCACATGATCTCTGTCATGCTTTTCTATGGGTCCCTCCTCTTCATGTACTCAAGACCCAGCTCCACCTATTCCCTGGAGAAGGACAAGTTGGCTGCTGTGTTCTACACAGTGGTGAATCCCTTGCTGAATCCCATGATCTATAGTTTTAGGAACAAGGATGTGAAGGAGGCTTTCAGGAAAGCAATACAGAGAATAAAAGTACCCAGGTGATTTTTATTGATTTCCAAGATATTTTTTATCACATCCTTAAAATAAGGGACAAATAAATCATGCGTTTCCATGTATTTTGTTACAAATAATAAAATATGATAATTCATTATGTTAATTTAGGAAATAGTTGCAAGAGGCAAAGGGGCAGCAAAATATCACTGAAGAATCATTTACTAGAAGACAAGAGAATAGAGCTCTACTCTCTACACTACCAGTATTCTAGGGAAAGTAATATAACTTTATTAGCCTTAATTTCTTTACATATATATGTATATATATATATATATATATATATATATATATATATATATATACATATTAGGAAGGCAGAATTTATGATTTCAAAGAGAATCTAATATGTGCCTAAAAGGTCTGGAACCGCAGGATATAAGGAATTCTCTAGGCAGAAGGCAGGAGAACTAAAGCATGTATTTACACTCCACAGTGACAAGCCCACAAACCAGCATCCCCATTTTGATATTTTCATCAAAAGCTTCCAGGCCCAATAATTCCGCCTCACAAGGGTAACCAGGGGGCCACAGAAAAGCAAGATGGTATAAGGCAAAATTGTATACATGCTTCCCCTCTACGGTAAGAAGATTACCCACTAGCTTCCAGTCAGCTCTGCTACCAGCAGCTCAGCTTCGGCTATAGGCATCTCTGGCTCCAAGCAGAAAAGGAAGAGAGGATCTTCAAGCTGTTCTCTCACCTGTTATAGCATTTTGGACATCATCAAGCGCCGCCTGAATGACCAGGGCCGATTGGTTCTTGACTTGGCTCCTCCTCCTAGCGTAGACCAGGTTAACACACCTCCCCTCAACCAGCCCCATGACTCATCACACAGGAAGTTCTCTGATTCCTGGCATGGTCGCTGGGCTTTCTGCCCCGGAAGAGCAAGCCCCAGTGTCCAGGGTAGCTCAATGAGGTAAGCTGAGCCATTCAAAGAAAACAAAGTCCATTCTGGTTACAATATATAAAGTGGGTGTTAAAATAAATTCCAAAGTCCTGATAAGTTCCAAAACTTAATATTATAATTCAGTTCAATTATAAAAGTATTTATCTAAGCAGTGACAAAATTTAGATGTAACATAGTGTTTGTGAAACTCTTCTTCTTGATGTTTTCTTCTTTCACACATGTTCAAAACTTTATGATCACTGTGAACTCCATACTAACCAAGGCAGCAGTGTGTTATGGTAGATTGTGCCCAGATTTTCCCATGAAGACAAATCTTTCTATACATGTAACCCTGACAAATAACTTAACTTCTGAATGCTCTTGGAAACTCTGTGAGATTTTATACACACACACACACACACACACACACACACACACACACACACACACAAATACATACATACATATACACACATGCATATGTGTGTATGTATGTGTGTATGTAATAGGTGTCCTGCAATGGTAGTGGAATGAACTTAGCTTAAAAAGGTCAAGGTCTTCCACTGCATCCTGGGACATCTCTAGTTGTCCTGATTTATAGGTACATCTGTAGATTTATCTGGCCATTGGACCCAGATTGCTCTGGAGAAATAAGCAAGACTTGTGACTTTGCACAGCCATCCCTCACTCAAATGTAATTCAATTACAAGTCATGGCATCATCTTCCTGATGTCATGGTGTTATTTGAGAATGAAGGAGAAACAATAATGAGGACATATTCTCAAGAAGGATTTCTCTAAAATAATTATATTGAAGTTCCAGTTGTTATTCTGATCACATGAAAGTAAAACATAGGAACTTTCCATAGCTTGTAGTGGTAAATCATCCATCCCATTGTCAGAGAGAGAAGATACATGGAAGGAATGGAGATTGAGGGTTCTAAGGTTTATGAGGAGAGAGAAAGAGAGAGAGAGAGAGAGAGAGAGAGAGAGAGAGAGAGAGAGAGAGAGAGACTATTGAGAATACTGTGAACAGAGGTGGATGGTGCATTTTGAAATACATATAATTTCACAAAAGGCAAACCATTTAATGAATTATTTGGTCAAGTGCTTAACATCATTTGTTCCTAATAAAATTCTTTTTTTAAAATGAACTATTTGACAATGATTTCATTTATTCTCCAATATAATAATTAAAACTCCTTTGGTATGTGCTCACTCCATGGGCTCGGCTGCTGTGAGTCCTAAAGTCTCTGCTATGAACTTCCATCACTGGGTCTTTCAGAGGTCATAATTTTGAAATTCTGCCTTAGACATTTATCATGTGTGACCTTGGAGAAATAACTTAACCTCCTCCAGCCTCAGTTTTCCCATCTGAAAAATGGAGTTAACTATAGCACCTACCTCATGAGATGGTTGTGAAGAACAAACAAGATAATATGTAAAGTATTTGGCACACACTAAAGCACTGTATAAATTAGAGGCATTATTATTATTATTAATCAGTCTATTCATTTAAACACATGCAATTTATTAATTCTAGAGACATTCAGGAGCTTACAAGCTTGATTCTCTTGTTTCACATCTTTCAACAGAATAGTAGCAGGAATTTATAAAAGGTAGTACAGAGAAGTGGGAGTGTGAAAGGAAATACGCTGAGAAGTTGTTACTAAAGGTCTAGCAGGGGTGAGGAACCTCACAAATTCTTTTATTAAGGGGATTTGTTCTGTTAAGTTTGGATTGAGTCAAAGGGCTGCACTTGAGGACCTAGAGGACCACATGTGGCCTCAAGGCTGGCAGTTCCCCATCCCTGGTCCAATGGCAGCCCGAAAAGAATGGATATAATATAGGAGCAACTATCTAATCTACCTCACTACAATATGGAAAACACAATAACTGATGTTGATAAGGACCCCAGTGTCACTAAACAAAAGTTAAATTTTATTCAATTTCACTCCTTCCTCCCTCTCTCCCCTCTTTTTTCTTTTTTGTTTCCCCTCTCTCCCTCCATTCTTTCCATTCTTATTCCCTTCTTTCTTCCCTTCCTCCTTTACTCTCCTCCTTTCCTAACACTTATTCATCACTTGGATATTTTATAAGTTTTAATTGTTGTAGAAGTGTCAGTTATGTAGATAATAACTATTCTCCACTAAAGTCATCCTCTGAAACTCGATGTTGGTGGGAAGGATACCCTGGCATGTTGAAGGCTATGCCTCTAGAGCACAAGTGATAATAGGTCCTTCCAAGCTGCAAAAGGCTTGGTCATAGAGTGTTGGTAATCTTTGGACCCCTCTAGCTAAGTTCAGAGAGGCTCATAATCAGATTTGAGGAAGGTCAATAGATTATTCAGCAAGAGAAATTCCTCAAACACCAGATTCCCAGTCATAGGGGGTTGGGTTGGAGATAGGGTTGAGGAGGGATCTGTGATCTTCATCAATAGACAAAGCTCCCACACCAACTAAATCTCTGACTCGGGAAGTGTAACTTTTCTGTGGAATGGCATTTTCAAGGTGCTGGAGGAGAAAGGAAGATGAATAAAATTTTTACTCCTTTGATGAAGGAGAAAGACAGGTAGAGGAATGCATAGATAGATAGATAGATAGATAGATAGATAGATAGATAGATAGATAGATAGATAGATATACACATTGAGATGGATGGATATATAAATAAATGCACAAAGATTTAAAGATAGATATAGATAGAAATGCTATTGTAGGAAGACACACATTTGTAAAAATCAAACAAACAAGCCTCACATACTAAGGAATTATCTGCTATGTAAGCTATACTGAAAAATATGGATAGAATCATTTCAAGTGACAAGGCAAAGAAGAATTTCAATGTGAATGATAAGAAGAAATACCCATACCCACAAGATCACAACTATTTGAAAACACTAATGTATATATCCAAGCTTGGATACTTCCATGGACCTGAGACCTCCTCAATTTGGACACTTCTTTCACCCCAACCATCTGATAATCTATCCATGCCTTATCTGTCTAAGTGAGTCTTGTACTTATATACTATAAAGTCATGACAGTAAGTTCTCTGGCTGATAGAAGGAACAATTTCACAGGTTTATAATCTATCAACATATAACCCCATTATGTTATATTCTCATTTATTAAAGTATATAAATTTTCACAGTTCAATTTCTAAACTAAAGTCTACAAAAATTGTCTATTTTATTAAGTAGTGAAAATTCATTTAACTCCGTTCATGTTCATCCACTTTGTAAAGTCTCCATAACTTGAAAACACTTAATTCAAACATCTGAGACCTCTCAGTAGTATGATTCTTTAAATGTGACGAGCTCAGTGGTATGGTGGGATTTTTCATCATGTTGTCATTTCCCACCTCACAGATCTATAACTTTTTCCCCCCTAAACATGGAGCCTATTATCATAGTCTATCTAAAGTATAAATAAATTGAAAATTTCCTTCCTAGTTCCTAACTCATATTTCTGCTTCCTTTTTCCTGCCTGCCCCATCTATTCTTTGTATTACAACTGCAAAAATAATTTTACTAAGGTAGAGATCTGAACATGTCACTACCCAGATTAAAACTCTTTGTTGTTTCCTCAAGGCTTCTAGGATAAAATAAAAATTCCTCAACTGAGACTTCAAGAATCTCTGCTTTCTCCCTACAACTTACTTTTTTCACACTAATTGTGCATTCCTTATCTTTGTCCACTATAAATTTCAGCGAGATTAGGAATGCTGACTGATCCTTAACCTCTGCCTATCTCCCTCCATCCTCTGTGTATCTGTACAAGCTGTTCCTGATGGCTGAACTACATTTTCTCATTATCTCCAACTTCAAAAATATTTCTTTTTTTTCTTCTAGAACTAACTCTTATTTCTTATAGCATTTGGTCTAGACATCTTCTTTGTCCTCATTCCATCCTACCATATACAAATCATTTTTTTCCTAAGCTCCCTGAGGATAAATATTAAGACATATACATATGGAATAGGGTGAAGGGATGCATAGCTTTGTTTTCCATTTATTTATTTTTAAGGTTTTTTAAATTGTATTTACTATTTTAGCTTTCTTGTCGCATGCAAAAACATTTTTGTTTGTTTTTGAACATCTGTTTTTAAAACTTTGAGTTCCAAATTCTCTCCCCTCTTCCCTTCCCACCCACCCTCCCTTAGAAGTCAAGCAATTCAACATAGGCCACATGTGTTTCATTCTGTATAACACTTCCACAATACTCATGTTGTGAAAGACTAACTATATTTTGCTCCTTCCCAACCCATCCCCCTTTATTGAATTTTCTCCCTTGACCCTGTCCCCTTTCCAAAGTGTTTGTTTTTGACTACCTCCACCCCTATCTGCCCTCTCCTCCATCAAACCCCCCCTTTTTTATCTTCTTCCCTCTTCTTTCCTGTGGGGTAAGATTCCCAATTGGGTATGTATGGTATTCCCTCCTTAGGCCAAATCTGATGAGAGCAATGTTCACTCATTCCCCCCTCATCTGCCCTCTCCCCTCCTCCCACAGAACTGCTTCTTCTTGCCACCTTTATGGGAGATAATCCATCCCATTCTATCTCTCCTTATCTCCCTCTCTCAGTATGTTCCTCTCTCATCCCTTAATTTGATTTTGTTTCTTTTAGATATCTTCCCTTCATCTTCAACTCACCCTGTGTCCGCTCTCTCCCTCTCTCCCCCCCCCTCTCTCTCTCTCTCTCTCTGTATATATATATATATATATATATATATATATATATATACATACACACATAGATATATACATACATAAACATTCACACACACACACACACACACACACACACATATATATATATATATATATATATATATATATATATATATACACATAAACATATATGTATGCATATTCCCTTCAGCTACCCTAATACTGAGGTCTCATGAATCATACACATCATCTTTCCATGTAGGAATGTAAACAAAACAGTTCACGTTTAGTAAGTCCCTTGCAATTTCTTTTTCTTGTTCTTTTTCTTGATTAACTTTTCATGCTTCTCTTGATTCTTGTGTTTGAAAGTCAAATTTTCTATTCAGTTCTGGTCTTTTCACTGAGAAAGCTTGAAAGTCCTCTATTTTATTGAAAGTCCATACTATTTTAGTTTTCAATATTGATTTCCACAAGATTTTGAGTTACAGTTTTTCTCCCCATTCTACCCCCCATTCCAAGATGGCATATATTCTGATTGCCTCGTTCCCCAGTCAGCTCTCCCCTCTTTCACCCCACTCCCCTCCCATCCCCCTTTCCCTTCCCTTCTTGTAGGGCAAGATAAATTTCTGAGCCCCATTGCCTGTGTATCTTATTTCCTAGTTGCATACAAAAACTTTTTTTTTGTTGTTTTTGAACATCTGTTTTTAAAACTTTGAGTTCCAAATTCTGTCCCCTCTTCCTTTCCCACCGACCCTCCCTAAGAAGGCAAGCAATTCAACATAGGCCTCATGCATATCTTTATGTATAACCCTTGCACAATACTCATGTTGTGAAAGACTAACTATATTTTTCTCCTTCCTTACCTATCCCCCTTTATTGAATTTTCTCCCTTGACCCTGTCCCTTTTCAAAAGTGTTTGTTTTTGATTACCTCCTCCCCCTATCTGCCCTCCCTTCTAACATCCCCCCTTTTTATCCCCTTTCCATTACTTTCCTGTGAAGAAAGATCCCTTATTGAGTGTTATGTTATTCCCTCTGCAAATTGAATCTGATGAGCATGATTCATTCATTCCCCCTCACCTGCCCCCTCTTCCCTTCCAACAGAACTGCTTTTCTTGCCACTTTTGTGTGAGATAATTTATCCCATTCTATCTCTCCCTTTTTCCCTCTACCCCTTAAATTTATTTCATTTTTTTAGATATCATCCCTTTATATTCAACTCATCCTGTGCCCTCTGTCTATATACCCTTCAACTCCCCTAATAATGAGAAATGTCTCCAGACTTACACACATCATCTTTCCATGTACGAATGTACACATAACAGTTCAACTTTAGTAAGTCCTTTATGAATTCTCTTTCTTGTTTGCCTTTTCATGCTTCTCTTGATTCTTGTATTTGAAAGTCAAGTTTTCTATTCAGCTCTAGTCTTTTCACTGAGAAAGCTTGAAAGTCCTTTATTTTACTGAAAATCCATATTTTGCCTTGGAGCATTATACTCGGTTTTTCTGGGTAGGTGATTCTTGGTTTTAATCCTAGCTCCTTTGACCTGTGAAATATCATATTCTAAGCCCTTCAATCCTTTAATATAGAAGGTGCTAGATCTTGTATTATCCTGATTGTGTTTCCATAATACTCAAATTGTTTCTTTCTGGCTGCTTGCAGTATTATCTCCTTGACCTGGAAATGCTGAAATTTGGTGGCAATATTCCTAGGAATTTTCTTTTTGGGATCTTTTTCAAGAGGTGATCAGTGGAGTCTTTCAATTTCTATTTCACCCTCTGGTTCTAGAATATCAGGCAAGTTTTCCTGGAAAACTTCTTGAAAGATTATGTCTACGTTCTTTTTTTGATCATGGCTTTCAGATAATTTTTAAATTATCTCTCCAAAATCTATTCTCCATGTGAGTGGTTTTGCCAATGAGATATTTCACATTGCCTTCCATTTTTTTTCATTCCTTTGGTTCTCTTTTAAAACCTTGGTTTCTCAAAAAGTCAGTAGCTTCCAACTGCTCCAATCTAATTTTTCTGCTAGTTTTGTTGTTGATATGATCAATTATGCTAATAGTTTTCCTAATATTGAACCAGCCTTGCATTCCTGGAATAAATCCTACCTGGTCATAGTGTATTATTCTCATAATGACTTGCTGCAATCTTTTTGCTAATATTTTATTTAAAATTTTTGCATCAATATTCATTAGAGAAATTGGTCTGTAATTTTCTTTCTCTGTTTTAACTCTACCTGGTTTGGGTATTAGTACCATATTTGTGTCATAAAAAGAATTTGGTAGGACTCCTTCTTCACCTATTTTCCCAAATAGTCTACAAAGTATTGGAATTAGTTGTTCTTTAAATGTTTGATAGAATTCACATGTAAAACCATCTGGCCCTGGAGATTTTTTTCCTAGGGAGTTCGTTGATGGCCTGCTCAATTTCTCTTTCTGATATGGGGTCATTAAGAAATTTCACTTCCTTCTCTGTTAGTCTGGGCAGTTTATGTTTTTGTAGATATTCATCCATATCTCTAAGGTTGTCAAATTTATGGGCATATAGTTGGGCAAAATAATTCCTAATTATTGTTTTGATTTCCTCTTCATTACAGGTGAACTCACCCTTTTCATTTTTGATACTGGTAATTTGATTTTCTTCTTTCTTTTTTTTAATCAAATTGGCCAAAGGTTTGTCAATTTTATTGGTTTTTTCATAAAACCAGCTCTTTGTTTTATTTATTAATTCAATAGTTTTCTTGGTTTCAATTTTATTAATCTCTCCTTTGATTTTCAGTATTTCTAATTTGGTATTTAATTGGGGGTTTTCAATTTGCTCTTTTTCTAGCTTTTTCAGCTGTATGCCCAGATCATTTATCTCCTCTTTCCCTATTTTATTCATGTAGGCATTTAGAGATATAAAACTCCCCCTAAGAACTGCTTTTGCTGCATCCCATAAGTTTTGGTATGTTGTTTTATTATTGTCATTCTCTTGAATGAAATTATTAATTGTTTCTCTGATTTCTTCTTTGGCCCACTCACTCTTTAGAATTAAATTATTTAGTTTCCAATTAGTTTTTAGCTTATTTTTCCATGGTACTTTATTAAAAATGATTCTTATTGCATCATGATCTGAAAAGGATGCATTGACTACTTCTGCTTTTCTGCACTGGATTGTGAGATTTTTATGCCCTAGTACATGGTCAATTTTTGAGTATGTGCCATGTACTTTTGAGAAGAAAGTATATTCCTTTTTATCCCCATTCACTTTTCTCCAGAGGTCTATCATATGTGCCTTTTCTAAAATTCTGTTTACCTCCTTAACTTTTTTCTTATTTATTTTGAGGTTAGATTTATCAAGTTCAGAAAGGGGGAGGTTGAGGTCTCCCAATATTATAGTTTTGCTGTCTATTTCTTCCTGTAACTCCCTTAACCTCTCCTCTAACAATTTGTATGCCTTACCACTTGGTGCATATATGTTAAGCAATGATATTGCTTCATTGTTTATGGTGCCTTTTAGCAGGATATAATGTCCTTCCTTATCTCTTTTAATTAGATCTATCTTTACTTTTGCTTTGTCTGAGATTAGGATTGCTACACCTGCTTTTTTTACTTTAGCTGAGGCACAATATATTTTACTCCAGCCTTTTACCTTAACCCTATGTGTATCCCCCTGTTTCAGATGCGTTTCTTGTAAACAGCATATTGTAGGATTATGGTTTTTAATCCATTCTGCTATCTGCTTCTGTTTTGTGAGAATGTTCATCCCCTGCACGTTCAGGGTTATGATTTCTATCTGTGTCTTTTTCTCCATCCTAATTCCCCCTGTTTATGCTTTTATTTCTCCCTTTCCCCTTCTCCTCCTCAACAAAGTTTTGCTTTTGACCACCGCTTTCCTCGGTTAACCCTCCCTCTTTATTCCCCTCCCTTATCTTACCGTTACCCACTTGCTACTTCTCCTCTTCCTTCTGCCCTCCCCCCTCCCTTTTTCCCCCCTTTCCCTCCCACTTCCCGTAGGACAAGTTAGATTTCTAAACTTATCAGAGTATGTTATTCCCTTCTTGAACTAGATCAGATGACAGTGAAGCTCAAATACTGCTCTTCTCCCTCCCTTCTTTCCCTCTACTATAATATGTTTTTGTGCCACTTCCTTTGGTGTAATTTACCCTTTTCTACTACCTCCTTACCACTTCCCTCATAGCCCTCCCTTTATATCTCTTATTTATTTTTTATATCTTTACATCGGTGAATTTATACAGGCATTCACAACCTATGTATATCCCTTTCATTTGTCATAATAGTTGTACCATTCACAAGAATGACTTATATATGTGTATATATATATATATATATATATATATATATATATATCCATAAAAAAACATACATAAGATGATATAATCCCACTTAAAGATGTAAACAACCAAAGCTTATTGGTTAATGAGGTTTGTGGGGTTTTTCCCCCTGGTTGCCTTTTTATGTCTCTCTTGAGTTTTGTATTTGGAGATCAAATTTTCCATTGAGTTCTGGCCTTTTCATCAGGAAGGTCTGGAATTCCCTTATTTCATTGAATGTCCATTGCCTTGCCTGGAAAATTATGCTTAGTTTTGCTGGGTAGTTGATCCTTGGTTGTATTCCCAGCTCCTTTGCCCTTCGGAACATCATATTCCAATTTCTCCTGTCTTTTAATGTGGAAGCTGAGAGATCCTGCGTGATCCTGACTGTAGTTCCACGATATTTGAATTGCTTCTTTTTGGCTGTTTGCAGTATTTTATCCTTGAGTTTATAGCTCTGAAATTTGGCTATAATATTTCTTGGTGTTTTCAGTTTGGGATCTCTTTCAGGGGGTGATTGGTGAATTCTTTCAATGACTATTTTGCCCTCTGGTTCTAGGACCTCTGGGCAGTTGTCTTTGATAATTTCTTCGAAGATACTGTCAAGGCTCCTTTTTTCATCGTGGATTTCCGGTAGACCAATAACTCTCAAATTGTCTCTCCTGGATCTATTTTCCAGGTCAGTTGTTTTGCCAATCAGATATTTCACATTTTTTTCTATTTTTTCATTCTTTACGTTTTGTTTTATTACTTCTTGATGCCTCATAGATTCATTAGCTTCCACTTGCTCAAGTCTAATTTTAAATGAGTTAGTGTTTACATTTTGCTTTTGAGCCTCCATTTTCAATTGGTTGATTTCACCTCTCAGGGTGTCATTTTCTCTCTTTAGATTCTGTATCTCCGTAGCCATTTCGCCAATCTTATTCTTTAGGGACTTTTCCATTTTTTCCATGTTTTCTTTTACCTCCCTAATTTGGTTTTTAAAATCCTCCTTTAGCTCTTCCAGCAGTGCTTTTTGGGCTGGAGACCAGTTCATATTAGCTTTTGTGGTATCTGATGTATCTACCGTGTCAATGCCGTACTCCTCCATATCGATATTTTGATCCTGCCTGTCTCCATAAAAAGAATCTATTGTCCTCGGTTTTTTTGTATTCTTCTTCATGTTTGTTGTTTTCCCTTTTCCTGGAGTTACAACGAATTTCTATCTTTGGGCTCTCTTTCCCAGCTTTCTTATTCTGGGGGTTGTGAGTCTAGAATTAAAGCCATCAGTTTCTTGAGGTGTGGGGGAGGGGTCTGGCTCCCTGGCGTCTCACTCCCTATGGGTGCTCTCCAGCACTTGCTTTTCAGCAATGGTCTCAGCTGTTTGTTGTTTGAGCTGCTGTCTGGCACTTCCCCTGGGGGAGCAAGGTTACGTCTGGGCTCCTGGCATTGACTCCTTTCTAGTATTTGTCCTGTGAGGCCCCGCTACTCTCTCCTCTGTTTCAGTTCTCTTTTTTTTTTTGCCCCGAGGAATTCTCTGGGTGGGGAGGGGAGGGATTAGAGCCTTTTACCTCACCATTGAGTCTTCCGGAAGTTCAAGAAGCCGAGTTCCTGGGTTTTGCAAGCGTCAGGAGTGTGTGTTTTCACGGCTGGTGGCGTTGTGCTGCCTCTCGTAGCTCCCACAGACTGCCGTCCTGTGTTGGGAGTCCTGGGGATCTCCGCCGGTTTCGGGCGCCCAGCTTTCTCCCAGCCCGTCTCCCACATGGATTTCCCGGCCAGCCGCTTCCGCCTTGGTCTGGAGCCGCTCCGCACCGAGCACTCTCCGAGCCTGCAGGTTCGTTCCTCCGGCCTTTCAGACTCTCCCGGCTCGGAAATTTGCCCCACGCAGACTGCTCGCGGTTTCTGACTCTCTCAAATCTGCTCAAATTCACTTTTTTATAGGAATCTGACAGACCTTGTAAGAGAGCTCCGGTAAGACGCTGCCTTCATGCGGCCATCTTGGCTCCGCCCCTCCAATCTAATTTTTAAGGTAGTATTTTCTTCAGTGGTCTTTTGGACCTTTTTTTCCATTTGATTAATTCTGCCTTTCAGGGCATTGTTCTCCTCATTGCCTTTTTGGACATTTGAGTTAGTCTAATTTTTTATTTTTATTTAATTTATTTAATATATTTAGTTTTCAGCATTGCTTTCCACAAGACTTTGAATTACGAATTTTCTCCCCATTTCTACCCTCCCCCCACTCCAAGATGTCATATATTCTGGTTGCCCCATTCCCCAGTCAACCCTCCCATCTGTCACTGCATTCCACTCCCATCCCCCTTTCCCTTCTTCCCTTGTACAGTAAGATAAATTTCTATACCCAATTGCCTGTGTATCTTATTTCTTAGTTGCATGCAATTTTTTTTGTTTTTGAAAGTCTGTTTTTAAAACTTTGAGTTCCAAATTCTCTCCCCTCTTCTCTCCCCACCCACTCTCCCTAAGAAGGCAAGCAATTCAACATAGGCCACATGCATATCATTATGTAAAATCTTTCCACCATATTCATGTTGTGAAAGATTAACTATGTTTTGCTTCTTCCTAACCTATCCCCCTTTATTGAATTTTCTCCCTTGACCCTGTCCCTTTTTGAAAGTGTTTGTTTTTGATTACCTACTTCCCCTGTCTGCCCTCCCTTCTATCATCCCCTCTTTTTTATCTTCTTCCTCCTTCTTTCCTGTGGGGTAAGATACCCAATTGAGTGTGTATGGTATTCCCTCCTCAGGTCAAATCTGATGAGAACAAGATTTACTCATTCCTCCTCACCTGCCCCCTCTTCCCTTCCTAATGAGCTGCTTTTTCTCGACACTTTTATGTGAGATAATTTACCCCATTCTATCTCTCCTTTTCTCCCTCTCTCAATATATTCCTCTCTTAGCCCTTAATTTGATTTTATTTTTTTAGATATCATCCCTTCATATTCAACTCACCCTGTTCCCTGTGTCTTTATATATATATATATATATATATATATGTATATATATATATATATACACATATATATATACATATATATATACACACACACACATACATACATACATGCATAGACACACACATATGTGTATGTATATATACATACACAAATACATGTATACATATATATGTGTGTGTATATATATACACATACACAAATACAAGTATACATATATGTGTGTGTGTGCGTATATATATTATATATATGTATATGCATATTCCTTTCAGCTACTCTGATACCGAGGTCTCATGAATCATACACATCATCTTTCCATGTAGAAATGTAAACAAAACAGTTCAACTTTAGTAAGTCCCTTATGATTCCTCTTTCTCGTTTACCTTTTCATGCTTCTCTTGATTCTTGTGTTTGAAAGTCAAATTTTCTATTCAGTTCTGGTCTTTTCACTGAGAAATCTTGAAAGTCATCTATTTTATTGAAAATCCTATTTTGCCTCGGAGCATGATACTCAGTTTTGTTGTGTAGGCGATTCTTGGTTTAATCCTAGCTACACTGACCTCCAGAATATCATATTCCAGGCCCTTCAGGCTCTTAATGTGGAAGCTTCTAGATCCTGTGTTATCCTGATTGTCTTTCCACAATACTCATATTGTTTGTTTGTGGCTGCTTGCACTATTTTCTCCTTGACCTAGCAGCTCTGGAATTTGGTGACAATATTCCTAGGATATTTCTTTTTGGGATCTTTTTGAGGAGGTGATGGGTAGATTCTTTCAATTTGTATTTTACCCTCTGGCTCTGGAATATCAGGGCAGTTCTCCTTGATAATTTCTTGAAAGATGATATCTAGGCTTTTTTTTGATCATGGCTTTCAGGTAGTCCAATAACTTTTAAGTTATCTCTCCTGGATCTATTTTCCAGGTCAGTGTTTTTTCCAATGAGATATTTCACATTGTCTTCAGCTTTTTCATTCCTTTGGTGCTGTTTTATAATATCTTGATTTCTCATCAAGTCACTAGCTTCCACTTGCTCCAGTCTAATTTTTAGGGT
Source organism: Trichosurus vulpecula (assembly GCF_011100635.1). NCBI lineage: Eukaryota > Metazoa > Chordata > Mammalia > Diprotodontia > Phalangeridae > Trichosurus > Trichosurus vulpecula. The sequence continues at coordinate 269,296,601 of NC_050578.1, forward strand.
AGTATTTTCTTCAGTGGTGTTTTGGGCCTCCTTTTCCATTTGGCTAATTCTGCCTTTCAAGGCATTCTTCTCCTCGTTGGCTTTTTGGAGCTCTTTTGCCATTTGATTTAGTCTGTTTTTTTAAGTTTTTTGTTTTCTTCAATATTTTTTTTCAGTATTTTTTGGGTCTCCTTTAGCAAGCCATTGACTTGTTTTTCATGGTTTTCTCACATCCTTCTCGTTTCTCTTCCCGATTTTTCCTCTACTTATCTAACTTGCTTTTCCAAATTCTTTGTGAGCTCTTCCATGGCTTGAGACCAGCTCATGTTTTTCTTAGAGGCTTTTGATGTAGGCTCTTTAACTTTGTTGACTTCTTCTGGCTGTATGTTTTGTCTTTTTTGTCACCAAAGAAGGATTCCAAAGTCTGAGACTGAATCTGAGTGCGTTTTCTCTGCCTGGCCATGTTCTCAGCTAACTTACTTGACCCTTGAGTTTTTTGTTGGGGTATGACTTGTTGTAGAGCAAAGAGTACTTTGTTCCAAATTTGAGGGGATGTGCCATTGATTTCAGAGATATTTCTATGCAGCCAGCTCTGCCACACCAGCAGTCCTCCTTCCCCAAAACCACCAACCAGGACCTGAGGCAAATCTTAAGTAGGCTCTGCACTTCTGCTCTGATCTGTCACTTAATTCCTCCCACCAGGTGGGCCTGGGGCCGGAAGTAATTGCAGCTGTAGTTATGTGGCTGCACCACCCCTGCTGCCCCTGGGGTCCTGGCTGAACCATGAACTCTTTTCACTCTGTCCCCTGCAGCTTTTCCCACTAACCTTCTCTGTTCTCTTTGGTGCTTGTTTGTTGAGAAATCTGGTAACTGCCGCGCCTCCCTGATTCAGGGTGCTAGGGCCTGTTCCACCCGACTCCTGGTCTGGCTGGTTCTTCTGCCCCCCATGCTGAGCTCCTCTCTGCTCCCAGCGCCGTGTGTGATAGACCTCATCCAGTGATTATCCAGGCTGTCCTGGGTTGGCACCTTGCTTCCCTCTGTTATTTTGTGGGTTCTGCAGTTCTAGAATTTGTTCAGAGCCATTTTTTATGGATTTTTGGAGGGACTCGGCAGGGAGCTCATGCAAATCCCTGATTTCCAGCCACCATCTTGGCTCCGCCCCCCAGGTTAGTCTATTTTTAAGGTGTTATTTTCTTCAGTATTTTTGGGTCCCTTTTAGCAAGTCATTGACTTGTTTTTCAGGGTCTTCTTGCAACACTCTCATTTCTCTTCCCAATTTTTCCTCTACTTTTCTCAATTACTTCTCCAAATCCTTTTTGAGCTCTTCCGTGGCCTGAGACCAATTCAAATTTTTCTTGGAAGCTTTTGCTGTAGGCTCTTTGACTTCATTGACTTCTGGCTGTATGTTCTGATCTTCTCCATCACCAAAAAGGTATCTAGAGTTTGAGTTTTAGTCTGAGTTTGAGTCTGAGTTCGTTTTCACTGCCTGTTCATGTTCCCAGGCAACTACTTGACCCTTGAGCTTTTGTCAGGGTATGACTGCTGGTAGAGTAGAGAGTACTTTGTCCCAAGATTCAGGGTCCAAGCACTGCTGTTTTCAGAGCTACTTCTACTCCACCATCACCCCAGGCCCTGTCAAAACAGCATTCTTCTTCCCCCAAGAAGTGCCAACCAGTATTGCAATACAGATCCAAGCATGGCACAGTAAGAGAATCTGCTTTTTTCCCCCAAAGCTCTCCTTGTAGTCTCTCTGCTAGATTTCTCCCACCATGTCAGCCAGGGACTAGGGAAGCAGCCCACACTGGGGCTCTGGAAGTAGTCTCAGGATCTTCCTGATGCTGCTACTGCCACTGCTGCCCTACTTCCTCCACCCCCAGAGCTGCTCTGAACTTGATCCTGCAGTTTCCCCCAACCTACTATTTGGTGTTTGTGGGTTGATAAGTCTGGTAATTGACACAGCTCACTGTTTCATGGCCCTATGACCTGTTTCGGCTGGCTGACTGAGGGTCTTGTCTGTCCCAGCACAGCCCACGCTAGGCCTCCCTCTGTTCTCAGCAACTGTGATAGACCCTTCCTGGCGACCATCCAGGCTTTCCTGGGCTGTAGATCTGTTTTCCTCTGCTATTTTGTGGGTTCTACATTTCTAGAATTTGTTCAGAGCCATTTTTTACAGGTGTTTGGAGGGATTTGGTGGAGAGCTTAAGCAAGTCCCTGCTTTCCAGCTGGCATCTTGGCTCTGTGCCATAGCTTTCTTTTCCAAACTTTTTTTATGGCCAGTACCTAGCACAGTACCTTTTATGAGCTAAGGCTATTATTAAATTTTTGGTATTCTAATATATCCAGGAAGTAAGAATGTAAGGGAAGGAGAAATTGAAGCCAGCACAGGATGAAAAGACAAATCACCTCCAAATGCTCCATATTTGTGTTATTTATGCAAGTGGCTCAGCAATCACAATATTAAACACAGAGTAATAGAAAGAATATGGGGTTTAGAGCTCCAGATCTTGGGCTGAAGTCTCAACTCTTTAATCGACTGCTGTGTAACCTCAGAACTGGTCCTCAATTAACTCATCTTTAAAATTACTGGGTGCAACATATAATCTCTAAGATTTTCTCTGGCTCAAAATCAATGTTAATAAATAAACCGTTAGGCAGAAATACTCTCTTATGATATACGAAGATTAAATATAGAATGGTTTACAGATATAAAAAGGTGGCAGCACAGGCTTAGTTTACTTTGAAATATGCTTTCTTGTTAACTTTATCAATTAATCCTCGTACTAGTTTCTAAGGTCAAATGAACAAGTTTAATACCTTTCCCTTTAATCAGTCCCTCAAACACTTGAAGACAGATATAAGATATGATGTCTTCTTTTTAGTTTTCCCCATAACAAAATTGTCTAATTCTTTCTTATTCAGTTCCTATCTGGCATAGTTTCTAGTCATCTCACCAACTTGGTTGCTTTCCTCTTGATAGCATGGTGGTTTTTCATCATTTTTTGAGCCACGGTCCCCTTTGACAGTCAGATGAAGTCTATGCATCCCATCTCAGAATAATATGATAAAATAGATGGGATTACAAAGGAAATCAATTGTGTCTAAAGAGCCATTAAAATATATTTCTTATAATTGAATAGAGCCCCTGAAATCTATTCATAGGCCCCTTGGGGGGGCATGGAACTCAGCTTAAGAACACTCATTCTAGCTGATCAGAATTTCTCTTGAAATATCGCCCAAGAATGCACCTTTACACAGAGAGTAGAAAGCATGGAGAGGTATAAGGGTATTATTAGGGTTGGTATTTCCCCAGGTAGAGCAGGCAGCTGCTTTTATTTTAAGATGTAAAAATTTTAAAAGTTATCCTACTACCTACCCCAAAGCTTTCCATCCAACCGGCCCACTGATGATGCCTAGAAATTCCACCAATGCTCTCTTAATTACTTTAGGGCAAAGAATTTTCCTTAGTTCAAATGCAAATATGCCAGGTAGGTGGATCATTATGTCATAGATTTAAAACTGTCAGGGAATTTGGAGATAATCTGGTCCAGTGCCTTTGTTTTACTGATCAGGAGACCAAGAAGAGAAATATCTTCTAAATGATCAGTCACACAAATAATAAGAAGGAATGATTTGGACAAAAGACCTCAACTTCAAATTGAAGCCTTTTAAAATTAGCGCTTCCCCTCCCATATGATACCATTATATTTTTTTTCTTTGGTCTCATTTTTAATATAGATATGCCAATTGTCTACCAAGGCATATGTAAGGTCTGTGAGGTGCTGAGGATAAAAACAAAACAAAACAAAAACAACAACAACAACAACAACAAAAACAAGGCACAACATCGCTCATGTAGAGATGACATTCTAATAGTGTATGGAGGTAGAAGGAAGAGGATACAACTTTTATACAATATGTTTATATTAAAAGACCTCTAAAAATAATAGTCAATTTTAAACACTTGAGTCTTTGCTCTGAATTTGATGGATACCTGAAACAAGCTTGGCTACCCCTGAGATCTTAGACTGAGGTCAGGAACTGTTGACCAAAGGACCTAGGATTTTTTTAACTTTGATCACTATATTTCATGGTAATTGATTTCCTTTGTAGTCCTTTATGCATTAATAAACATTATTCTTGGAAGGTTTCCATGGGCTACTCAGATTGCCAAAGGGGCCAACACACACACACACACACACACACACACACACACACACACATACACGTTAAGAAACTCCATACTATGGAAAAGATTCCAGCACATCGAGGAGATCCTTTACAAAAGATCTACATAAAGACTTAAGTAAGAAACACAGGTTGAAAAGGTGTATGGAGAGTAAAGTGTTAGCAATCTGCTCCAGTGCAAACATCCTCACCTGACAAATACATGGATCCCACAATAAATTCAAGTATTTTTTTCCCTGTCATTTTCATTATCCTTAATAAAGTTCAGGTTGAGGGTAAAGAGAAGGAGATGAGACTCCAAAAGGGAATGTCTACCTTAACACTTACCCTAAGGCTATGATTTTTAACTAGGGCTTGGCCATGGAAATATCCCAAATCCAATACGTAAGACACACAACGTCATTGAAACTCCCTTTTAACAAAGAATACAACATGGCCCTCTCAGTGGTATCCAAAGAAGCATGTCATCCAACAAAGGTGGGGAGGTGTGGAGGGCAAAGGGAATAACCAAAGCAGTTTTAAATAACAAAAACAAAAAACCTAGTATAATTTAAAATAATTCCATTGGGTCAAATTTTCACTTTTTGAAAATTTTTGTTTTGTTGTTGGAGGTGAACTAGCCTCACAGCCAAAAGATAGTCTGGGGGAAAGAAGTAAGGGCTTTAACTGTCCATTCTGGAAGCAACTGTAGGATGAAACCCATCTGGTGTAAAATGGTCAAAATAGAAACATGAAGTTTTCATGAAGGAAATATGTCTGTATATGTGTGTAAGCACAAATGTTTGTGAATGTGTGTGTGTGTATTCCACGAAATACCCAAGAGTAAGATGGATGGAATTACTATACCTCCAAAATCACGTTCCAACTTGAGAGTTTTCTTTCTTATTTTTTGAATAAGGAAGTGTAGGCATGTGACCAGGACAGTTAAGTCTCTAAGCAAGCCAAGGTTCATCACTTTAGGAGCCAGCTCCATCGGAGTGCTGAGATTCTTGAGGGATAATGTCCTAGGCCAACAATTAATCTCTAATGACTTCTGAGGTCTGGCTGTGAGGATTCCCCTCCTCCTTTTATTCTTTACATTTAATATTGTTTCATGACATTGATTTACTAATCTCCTCCTATTGTGAGTGATGTGATTTGTCCTAAATTATTCAGCTTATAATGAGTTTCAGAATCTCTTAGTGGCTTGTGTCAATGTGAGTGGCCTCATTGTGAAGGGTTTGAGCTAGTATACTTGCTATTTGATCAGTAATCAAGCATTTATTAAATACCTATGACATGCAAGGCAATATACTAGAAACTGAAGATACATGGCAAAGAATTAAACAATCCCTATCCACAAGGAGAAACTTATAACGAAAGGGAAGACACATACATGTTATATCTTCACACATACGTACATACATGCAGCATGAATATAAAGTAAATAACTATGAACACATTCGAAGAAGTTCAATGTTTGGAAGGTGGTAGGACACTATGAAACACCTTATTGAACCTTGATGTGACAGTTGGCATCACTGGCCTACATTCCATTTTCTTGGTCATTCAGAAAAAAAAAAATATTTTATTAGTGGCAATTCTTTTGGATTTAAATATCTCATTTTTTCATCAGGGAGTTAGTTTCTAATTATGGATGCATGGTTTAAACATGATGAAATTTATCTACATCATGTTTAAATTCTGGACTGATTCCTCTCTTCCACCCAACTATTGTCAAACCAATTCTTATCAGTAACAATCTTCTGTTTACTAACTGGTTGTTTCCTCTTTTGCTTTTCTAAGCATCTCACACACTAAGCCTCTCCTGTTTGTGTAGATGGCTGGACATGATGTGACCTGTATGGCTTGTCAGTGCTAGTAGGTACTGGTTTTAGTCATGTGTGTATTCGTATACATGTTATATGAAAGAATGGAGATATGTTATGTATACACACAGATATACATATATAATGTACATCTCACATAATAAGCTGCCATTCCTATCTTCTTGGACAGTTGTCTGTGTTATGAATGTGTGTACAGATACTTGCACATGTGTAGGTGTGTTTAATATATACATAGGTGTATTCATATATATGGGTGTGTGTATACCCATACATAATACATATTGTAGATATAGGCAAATACATAATCATGACTGGTCTACTAGTCTCTCTTCCATCTCTCTGTTTATACTTCTCCAATTAAAAATACAAAAGTTCTTGCATGTGGATCCAAAAATAGAGATACGTATATTTGATGAATTATGAATTATGCATAATTAGTTAATGATTGCTTATACATAGAAATGATAAGGAGAGGGAGAAAGAAATTAACCTTTATTAAGTGCTATGTGCCAAACACTGTGCTAAGTACTTTACAAATATCTCCTTTGCTCTTCAAGCAATCCTATGGGGTAGGTGCTATTATTACCCCAATTTTTACAATGGAAGAAACTGGGGCAAACATCTGTCCAATGTCACACGGGATTTTAACTCAGGTTTTCCTGACTTCTGGACCAGTGGTTCTATCCACTGTGCCCCCTACCTGGAAACTGAAATATTGAAATGAGAGCGTGACAAAGAGACAGAGACAGACAGAGAAAGAGAAAGAGACAGACCCAGAGACAGAGTTAGAGAGAGAGAAAAGGAAACAGAGATAGAAAGACAGAGACAAAGAAACAGCAAGAAAGACAAAAAGAGAAAGAGACACAGAGGCAAGAACGGAGAGAGAGGCCTAAAAGTAGGAGTAGATCTAAATATGGCATAGACATAGATATGACCATATACATAGACTCAGATGTTCTTCTTGGGATGGGAGAGATCTCGGTTCTCAAAGGTATTACAAAAACCTTGCCCACTCTTAGGAGCCTGCTTGCCTGGACACACACGGCAAAATTATAAGCTGCCTCCAACATCAGGTTACTCTATCATGGTGTAGTAGGAAGAGTTCTGGATCAGAGCCAGAAAACCTGAATTCAATCCCGTATCTATCACTTACTGTCTCTTTTTAGGCAAGTCATTTGACCTCCTTGTAACTCCATTTCCTTATCTGTGAAATCAGAGGGATTGATTACGTGACCTAGAACTTTCTGTTCTAAATAGTTGATTCTATAATCCAGCATAAAAACTAAACTATTCTCAATTTCTGGAATATGGGCTCCATCATGAACTATTTGGCTAGCTGGAGGAGAGGCTTTCTTTGTAGTTATTGACCTAAAAAATGGCTCATGCATGAAACCATCTCATGCTCTCTCTCTCTCTCTCTCTCTCTCTCTCTCTCTCTCTCTCTCTCTCTCTCCACACACACACACACATATGTGTACATTTATGTATCCCATGTGTATACATGTCCACCTAGATGTATAAATATGTATGTACATGCATATATACATATATGTATGCACAGACACACATACTTTGAGAACGCTTTTAAATGATCCCAAAGGAAACTAAAACTCTGGCACTGCATGGTTCTCTCTCTCTTACAAGTGGTGCAGATAAACTGACCTTTCTGTTCCTCAAACATCAAACCAAACCTCTCATCTCTGCACCTTTGAATGGGCTGTTCCCCATGCCAGGACTGGGCCGCTGAGGCCCTGGAATATTCTCTTTATTTTCTTCTCTGAACTCTGCTGAACCTTCTACATGAAGTCTTTCCTAATGCTCTAGGCACTATCGCCTCCTCACAAAAAGGGTTTTTCCTCATTTTTATCTTTTGTGTATTTATATATATATATATATATATATATATAATTTCTGTACATATCCTTCATCCTTCTCCCTCACAAGGGAATATAAGCTCCTTGAGAGCAGGGACAGTGACTCTGGCATCTTTATAGCCCCAACACATAACACATTATCTGAAAAGTAATATACATTTATGATATCATTTTGGATTGCTTGCCTCTCACATTGTATTTAGTGAAATGCTAAATCACACAAAAAGTTTCTTAAATATGATTTCTCATGGAAATAATTTAATTGAAAGGATAATTATTGTGAGAGGGCAAATGAAGAGGAGTAGCACCTCCCAAAAGCGAGCAAAACCTTAATTGCATTCACAGGGAGAAGAACGCGGAATCCAACGGGGAAAGATCTCAGTGTGTGATCTCCACTGTCCTCAGTCCAAGGGCAGCGCACAGTAGGGCAACTTCAGATATGAAACTGGACAACAATATTCACACTCTGGTCAAAGGCCCAGAGCCTCCCCGGGCTCATAGTTACATAAAGATTTGGCCAAGCACCCATGTCAGTAATCCTTAGGGGAAGACTGTAATTTAGTCAGACTAGTTAACTAAGAGATTTTTAATTTACTAATAAGGAGTGAGGAAAGATGGGTACAAACAAAGGGAACTTAACTCTCTGCCATCCACTAAGAATTAGCATCCAGATCTACTAGTTTTAATGTACATATATCCTGCAAGCAGATTGAGAGTGATCAGCTACTGATCGAACTTGTTTTCGTCAGCTTACAGATATAGAATCCATAAATGATTTATAGCCATTTGTGAATTGTGGTCTCTATATATGTACAGATACTTAAAATTTCAAACAGTGTGTAGAAACCACTCTATAGTCAGACATGCTTTTAATAGTCTTAGTTGTTGGGTCCTTTTGTTCAAAAGAGAAGTAATTTGAGACAGAGCTCAAGCTATGCTCATATTTTAGGACAGAGTAGTTTTAAGGAAACTAACAGTTATATGATAATTTAATCTCCCCCACCTCATGTCTTCCAACTCCAGTTCAGATCTTTCTGTACATGTAACCCTGACAAGTAACTTAACCTCTGTATGCTCTTGGAAACTGTGTAAAATTACATGTACATGTATATGTATATATACATATATAATATGTATGTATATATATGTGTGTATATACATGTATATACGTGTATGTATATATGCATGTGCATATACATGTGTATATGTATATATTTCAATATATATTCAGTATTCATATTATTATATATTCAATATGTATATTGAAAAAAATATATACATATATATTTCAATTTGGATTTTTTCCATATGGACTATCAAGGACACGAAATTTACTACTGTACCTTGTTTTTTGTAGTAATTCTGTAGTAACTAACTTGAGTGATATACATAGTGAGAAATCTCCCTCCTCCATACTTAATCAATTGAAGCCAATTTAATTGGATTTGTATGAGTCTCGGAAAATTCATTCTTGCCAGGCTATATTCAGTATATTCTATTGTTTGCCAGGATTTCTTCATCCTTATATTTTAAGCTATCATGCAAATTACATTGTCAGAAATCAGTTAGTCAATAAACATTTATTGAGCATCTACTATGTGCTGAACTCAGCATTGAATATACAAAAAAGCAAAAGACAGTCTCAATCCAGGAGGCAGAGAAGAGGAGAGGAATGTTCCAGATATAGAGACTAGCCAAGTCACAAGATGGAATTTCGTATTTGAAGAACAACAAGGAGGCCAGTGTCACTGTATCATGGAGTAAGTGTAATTGGAGATGAATAAGGTGTTAGAAGACTAGAGATGTAGGGGCCAGGTTATGAAAGGCTTTGACTACCAAATAGAAGATTTTAGAATTTCTCCTGCAGATGATAGGGAGCCTCTGGAGTTGATTGAATTTATTGAGAGGGGTGACATGGTCAGACCTGTGCTTTTAGAAAATCCATTTGACTGCTGAGTGGAGAGTGGATTTGAGTTGGAAAGACTTGTACCAGGGAGACCAATCAGCAGCCTATTGCAATACTCGAAGGATGAGATGGTGAGGGCCTGTACCAGAGCGGTGGCAGTGTTGTAGGAGAGAAGGGGGTGTATGTGAGATATAATGAAGGTAAAATTGACAGACTTTGGCAACAGATTGGATATGGGGGAATGAGAGGGAATGAGGAACCAAGGGTCACACCTGTTTTGTAAGCTTGAAAGACTTCTTAGCCAGCTCTTTGTTTCTCAAATTGATTCTTCTCTTTTCTACATTTTGATTTTATTAGGAAGGAGTGAGGAAAACAGTCTGTCCAGATGGACCCAAAATATTTGCCCAAGACTTCCTAATGAAATATCATTTGTGCCCACATGAATCATTAGAATTAGCTAGTTGTTTTCCATGTTGACAGGTCTTAGGAGATTCTTTGCTCTGCCTTGGATAAAAGCAGACTTTTCTATTGCTTTTACAAGAACAAAAATAGCTGTCTCAATGTTTTTGATAATGAATCAACAACTACTACAAAACACTCTCGAACCATTCTGTTTGCTTCTATATCTGTACAGTATCATTGTTTGGAGCACAAGCAGCTTCCTCCTCTTCTGAGCATTTTCACTCTTCCTCTTAAGGAAAAAATTAAGTATTTTTCCTCTATTTAAATCTTTTCCCATCTCTTTCTCCTCTCTGCACTATTTTTCCACTCCAACATCCAGATAATTTTAGCTTTTAAAATAATAATTTATGGATTTTTATATGTGTACCCTAGTGAATTATCATCTCTCAATAACTTCATATCCCCACTTAACTTTCTTTCTTTAGGGTCAACAACTCAGTAGCCATGCTCCATTTTTCCTTCAGCCTGGCACAAATCACAAAATTACTGATTTTCACCACTCACCAGTCCACTCCATCAATTTTAGTTTAAACTTTAACTGTTCCCATTACCTCTTATTAATTAGTTCACTTTGCCTTGTTAACTATTTTCTTTTTATTTCTTCCTTCATCTTCTGCTTCAGGTCCTGAAGTAATTTGCAATTTCCTTTTCAAAGCATTGGCCATGATTGTTCTAAGCCAGTCTTTTTTTCTCTTTCACATATAGATGGAGCCATAGCATCACAGAGCTGAAGAGTTGGAAGACATCACAGTCCCCATAAGTGATCATACAACTTCCTGAAAATGACCTTTGTCAGGGATCTTATTATATACCAAAGCAAACATTCCGTTTTGAAAAAATATTAATTCCTAGGAATTCCACAGCCCCCTTTTACACTCTTTGCAGCTATGGAGAAAGTTAATCACACTGTAACTGAGCTCATTCTGATGGGTTTTTACCACAGAACCTGTGATACAGCTGCTCCTCTTTGTTGTGTTCCTTCTAATGTATGCTGTAACTGTGGTAGGGAATATTACTCTGATTACATTAATTTGTACAGATTCACGGCTCTACATAGCCATGTGTTTCTTCATTGGGAACCTGTCTTTTCTTGATCTCTGGTATTCCACTGTTCATACCCCCCAAATCATGTTGAAATATGTCTCTGAGGACAAGAGAATTTTTTTGCTGGTTGTCTAGCTCAGTTCTCCTTCTCAGCTGTGCAGGCATGTAGTGAATGTTACCTATTGGCCACTATGGCATATGACCGCTATATGGCCATCTCTAAGCCATGGCCCCACACTCAGGCTGTCTGTCCAAGATTATCTTCCTATTTGGTAGCAGCTTCTTATATTGGAGGATTCACTAGCTCCATTATCCTCACAAGTGAAATGTTCACCTTGACTGTCTGTGGGGATAATGTTATTGATGACTTCTTTTGTGACTTGCTCCACCTCATGAAACTGGCATGTGATGTGAAGGACAGTTGCCAGGCTGTGCTCTATTTCCTCCTAGCTGCCAATGTTATTATTCCCACTGTGCTCATACTGGCCTCCTACCTCTTAATCATTGCTGCCATGTTGCAGATTCACTCCATCCAGGGCAGACTTAAAGCCTTCTCCACTTGTGGCTCTCACGTGTCAGCTGTGACAATGTACTATGGCTCCATGCTCTTCATTATTCCCATCTTAGTACTGGCTACTATCTGCAGAGGTGTAAGATTGTGTCTGTGATCTGCACTGTGGCAATACCCATGATCTACAGATTCAGGAACAAAGATGTGAAAGATGCCTTGAAGAAAGTGCTAGATCGAATATGGGTTTCCTTAATAGAAGTTACAGTGTTGAAAAGGAAGGAAAATTGTATATGTATTCTTCATTATAGTATTCTTTTCAAAAAATTAAAAAAACCCTTTTTTTCGGGGTAGATAAATCATTCTATATCTCCAGTTTTAAAACTATATGTTATATTGACATGTGGCCTGTTTAAATGCATTTATTAAATGTCTTACAATAAAAGGAGGCTCAGTTACCTCCTTTATGTTTATTGTAGTCTTTGCTATTTGAAAGCATGAAGGACCTTAGTTGTTATCTATTCCCACAAACTCATTATTTTTAATTTAATTTATTTAATATATTTAGTTTTCAACATTGATTATCACAAGAGTTTGAATTATGAATTTTCTCCCCATTTCTACCCTCCCCCCACTTCTGGTTACCCCATTCCGCAGTCAGCCCTCCCGTCTGTCACCCCACTCCCCTCCCATCCCCTTTTCCCTTACTTTCTTGTGGGGCAAGATAAATTTCTATGCCCCATTTCCTGTGTATCTGATTTCCTAGATGCATGCAAAAAGTTTTTTTTTGAACATCTGTTTTTAAAACTCAGAGGTCCAAATTCTCTCCCCACTTCCCTTCTCACCCCCCCTCCCCAAGAAGGCAAGCAATTCAAAATAGGCCACATGTGTATTATTACATAAAACCATGTTTTACGCAATACTCATGTTGTGAAAGACTAACTATATTTTGCTCCTTCCTAACCTATCCCACTTTATTGAATTTTCTCCCTTGACCCTGTCCCTTTTTGAAAGTGTTTGTTTTTTATTATCTCTTTTCCCTATCTGCCCTCCCTTCTATCATCCCCACTTTTTATCTTCTTCTTCCTTCTTTCCTGTGGGGTAACATCCCAATTGAGTGTGTATGGTATTCCCTCCTCAGGTCAAATCTGATGAGAACAAGATTAACTCATTCCCCCTCAACTACCCCCTCTTCCCTTCCTACAGAACTGCTTTTTCTTGCTACTTTTATGTAAGATAATTTACCCCATTCTATCTCTCCCTCTCTCCCTCTCTCAATATATTCCTCTCTCATCCCTTAATTTGATTTTATTTTTTTGGAAATCATCACTTCAAATTCAACTCACCCTGTGCCCTCTGCCTATATACATATACATACACACACACACACACACACACACACATACATACACACATATATACATACACACATATGTGTGTATATATACACATATATACATACACACATATGTGTGTATATATACACATATATACATACACACATATGTGTATATATACATATACACATACACATATACATATACATATATACACACACACATATATGTGTGTGTGTGTGTGTGTGTGTGTATGCATATTCCCTTCAGGTACCCTAATATTGGTGTCTCATGAATCATACACCTCATCTTTCCTTGTAGGAATGTAAACAAAACAGTTCAACTTTAGTAAGTCCCTTATGATTTCTTTTTCTTGTTTACCTTTTCACGGTTCTCTTGATTCTTGTGTTTGAAAGTGAGATTTTCTATTCAGCTCTGGTCTTTTCACTGAGAAATCTTGAAAGTCCTCTATTGTATTGAAAAGTCTGTTTTGCCTTGGAGCATGATACTCCGTTTTGCTGGGCAGGTGATTCTTGGTTTTAATCCAAGCTCCACTGGTCTAGGCAATATTGTATTCCAAGTCCTTTGATCCTTAAATGTAGAAGCTGCCAGATCTTGTGTAATTCTGATTGTGTTTCCACAATACTCAAATTGTTTCTTTCTGGCTGCTTGCAGTATTTTCTCCTTGATCTGGGAGCTCTGGAATTTAGCGACAATATTCCTAGGCATTTTCTTTTTGGGATCTTTTTGAGGAGGCGATCTGCGGATTCTTTCAATTTCTATTTTACCCTCTGGCTCTAGAATATCAGGGCAGTTCTCCTTGATAATTTCTTGAAAGATGAAATCTAGGCTCTTTTTTTAATCATGAATTTCAGGTGGTGCAATAATTTTTAAATTATCTCTCCTGGATCTATTCTGGACATCAGTGGTTTTTTCAATGAGATCATGGCTTTCAGGCAGTCCAATAAATTTTAAATTCTCATTCCTGCATCTATTTTCCAGGTCAGTGGTTTTTCCAGTGAGATATTTCACATTGTCTTCCACTTTTTCATTCCTTTGGTTTTATAATGTCTTGATTTCTCATAAAGTCTCTAGCTTCCACTTGCTCCAATCTAATTTTTAAGGTAGAATTTTCTTCAGTGGTGTTTTGGACGTCCTTTTCCATTTGTCTAATTCTGCCTTTCAAGGCATTCTTTTCCTCATCGGCTTTTGGAGCTCTTTTGCCATTTCAGTCAGTCTATTTTTTAAGGTGTTGCTTTCTTCAATATTTTTTCAGTATTTTTTGGGTCTCCTTTAGCAAGCCATTGACTTGTTTTTCATGGTTTTGTCACATCATTCTCATTTCTTTTCCCAATTTTTCCCTACTTCTCTAACTTACTTTTCCAAATCCTTTGTGAGCTCTTCCATGGCCTGAGACCAGTTCTTGTTTTTCTTGGAGGGTTTTGGTGTAAGCTCTTTGGCTTTGTTGACTTCTTCTGGCTGTATGTTTTGGTCTTGTTTGTCACCAAAGAGACCAAAACATACAGCCAATATGAATGAATATGAAAATGTTTTTACTTGATTTAGTATGTGTAGGTGGGACTAGAGGTGAGAAAGAGGGAGAGACTTAGGAACTCAAAACTTTAGAAGGAAAAAAAAATCAAAAATAGGTAACGAGGGGCAGCTAAGTGGCACATTGGAGAGCGTACCAGCTGTGGAGTCAGGAGGACCAGACTTCAAATCCAGCCTCAAACACTTGACACTTACTAGTTATGTGACTCTGTGCTTGCCACACACACACACACACACACACACACACACACACACACACACACACACAAATTTTAAAGTACTTTTGAAAATAGCATTTCTAGCACAACTCCTCTTACTATTCTTACTAGTAAGTGTTGTTGAGTTGAATGGTATTTGGCATTTTAAAAGAATCTTATTTTTTGTTTATGGAATAAACAAGCATTTCCATAACATAGTACAATAAAAAGGATGATTGCACTTGAAACTGAAAATATATTATGCACCATTTGTTATTGCTTTCAAAAATACCACAAAATTATAATGCAAATTTCTTTTTCCCTTTTTTCTTCTGTCCTTTCTGCCTTAGAGATGGCTACTATTAGACACAAAAGATACAAGTATATATATATATATAAATATATATATATATATGTATATATATATATGTATATTTATATATATAAATTGTTCTATGAATACTTCTATTTAAAGTTCCTTTCAGTGGATGCAAATACTGTCTTCGTATGTCCTTTACAGTTAATTTTGGTCTTTGTAATAGAAAAAATAACTTATTCACTCACAGTCATTCTTAAAACACTACTGCTGTTACTGTGTACAACGTTATCTTGGTTCTGCTCATTTTACTCTTTATTATTTCGTGCAAGTCTTTCCATGTTTTCTAAAATCACTGAGCTCATCATTTCTAATAGCAGAGCAAAAATCCATCAAAATCCTATACCAAGGGTTATTCAATTATTCTCCGTTTTAGGGGGATCCCCTCAGTTTCCAGTTCTTTGCCAACACAAAGAGAGCTCCTATAAATCTATTAGAAATGCAGATTCTTTATCTTTTTCCCTAATCCTTTTTGGAAATAGAACAAGTAGTGGTGTTGCTGGGTGAAAGGGTATAGGTAGTTTAATAACTCTTTGGGCATAATTCCAGACTGCTCTCCAAAATGGTTGGATCATTTTACAATTCCAGTAACAACGAATTATGGTCTCAATTTTTCCACATCCTCTCCAACTTTTGTTACTTTGCCCTTCTAACATTTTAGCCTATCTGGAAGATTCAAATGTTATCTCAAGGTTGTTTTAATCTTCATTTCAGTAATCAATAAGACTTAGAGTGTTTTACAGGACTATAAATTATTTTGATTTCTTCTTTGGAAAATTCCCTGTTCATACCCTTTGACTATTTATCACTTGAAGACTAACTCATATTCTTACAGATTTGACGAAATTCTTTAAAAACTTAGATACAAGACCTTTATGTGAGAAACCCACTATAAAACTTTTCCCCACATTTTTAGCTTTCTTTCTAATCTTAGCTATATTCATTTTATTAGTACAAAACCTTTTAATTTGATGTAATCAAAATTATCCATTTTATACCTAACTTTGCTCTCTCTCTTATCTATTCATAAATTCTTCATCTATGCATAAATCTGATAAGTAATATGTTTAATGTTCTTCTAATTTTCTTTTAAAATCTTTATATCAAGGTCATGTATCCATTTTGATCTTATCTTGGTAAGTGCTATGAGACATTGGCCAATGAGTAGTTTCTACCACACTGTTTTCCAATTTTCTCAACAATGGTTTTTTTTTTTTTTTTTTTTTTTTTTTACCAAATAGTGAATTCTCATCTCAACATGTTAAGTCTTCACACTTAGCATATACAAGGTTATTTTATTGTCTTCTGTAAATTGTATGTCTGTTCTATTCTATTGATCTATCTTTATAATTCCTAGCAGTGGCAGATAGTTTTGGTAATTACTGCCTCAAAATGCAATTTAATATCAGGTACTGTTTAACTTCCTTCCTTCACAATTTATTTTTATTATTTCCTTTGATATTGCTTTTTGTTTGTTTTTACAGGTGAATTTCATTATGTTTTCTAATTCTAATTAAAAAAATACTCTTTTTTAAGATTATTATTTTTTTATTTAATTCCTTTTTTTTAATTTAAATTTATTTAACATATTTGGTTTTCAGCATTGATTTTCACAACAGTTTGAATTACAAATTTTCTCCCCATTTCTACCCTCCCCCCCCACTCCAAGATGGCATATATTCTGGTTGCCCTGTTCTCCAGTCAGCCCTCCCCTCTATCACCCCCCTCCCCTCTCATCCCCTTTTCCCTTCCTTTCTTGTAGGGCAAGATAAATTTCTACACCACATTGCCTATGTGTCTTATTTTTTAGTTGCATGCCAAAAACTTTTTTTTGAACATCTGATTTTAAACCTTTGAGTTCCAAATTCTCTCCCCTCTTCCCTTCCCACCCACCCTCCCTAAGAAGTCAAGCAATTCAACCTAGGCCACAAATGTATCATTATGTATAACCCTTCCACAATACTCATGTTGTGAAAGGCTAACTACATTTTGCTCCTTCCCAACCCATCCTGCTTTATTGAATTTTCTCCCTTGCCCCTGTCCCCTTTCCAAAGTGTTTGTTTTGATTACCTCCACCCCCATATGCCCTCCCCTCCATCATCCCCCCCTTTTATTTTTTTTTCTTCCTCCCTCTTCTTTCCTGTGGGGTAAGATTCCCAATTGGGTATGTATGGTATTCCCTCCTTAGGCCAAATCTGATGAGAGCAAGGTTCACTCATTCCCCCTCACCTGCCCTCTCCCCTCCTCCCACAGAACTGCTTCCTCTTGCTACCTTTATGCGAGATAATCCACACCATTCTATCTCTCCCTATCTCCCTCTCTCAGTATGTTGCTCTCTCATCCCTTAATTTCATTTTATTTCTTTTAGATACCTTCCCTTCATCTTCAACTCACCCTGTGTCTACTCTCTCTCTTTTACATATATATATATACACATATACACGTATATATATATATATAAACACATATATATACACATACATACACATACATACATATACACATAGATATATACATACATACACATTCACTTACATATATACATAAACATAAACATATATATATATATGCATATTCCCTTCAACTACCCTAATACTGAGGTCTCATGAATCATACTCATCATCTTTCCATGTAGGAATGTAAACAAAACAGTTCAACTTTAGTAAGTCCCTTGCAATTTCTGTTTCTTGATTACCTTTTCATGCTTCTCGTGATTCTTGTGTTTGAAAGTCAAATTTTCTATTCAGTTCTGGTCTTTTCACTGAGAAAGCTTGAAAGTCCTCTATTTTATTGAAACTCCATATTTTGCCTTGGAACATGATACTCAGTTTTGCTGGGTAGGTGATTCTAGGTTTTAATCCTAGCTCCATTGACCTCCAGAATATCGCATTCCATGCCCTTCAATCTCTTAATGTAGAAGCTGCTAGATCTTGGGTTATTATGATTGGGTTTCCACAATACTCAAATTGTTTCTTTCTGGCTGCTTGCAGTATTTTCTCCTTGATCTGGGAGCTCTGGAATTTAGCGACAATATTCCTAGGAGATTTCTTTTTGGGATCTATTTGAGGAGGCGATCGATGGATTCTTTCCATTTCTATTTTGCCCTGTGGCTCTACAATTTCAGGGCAGTTCTCCTTGATAATTTCTTGAAAGATGGTATCTAGGCTCTTTTTTTGATCATGGCTTTCAGGTAGTCCAATAATTTTTAAATTATCTCTCCTGGATCTATTTTCCAGGTCAGTGGTTTTTCCAAGGAGATATTTCACATTGTCTTCCATTTTTTCATTCCTTTGGTTCTGTTTTATAATATCCTGATTTCTCATAAAGTCTCTAGCTTCCACTTGCTCCAATCTAATTTTTTTTTATTTTTATTTTTAGTTTACCACGGACGGTTCTACATAGATTTGAGTTCCAGTTTTTCTCCCCTCCTTCCCCCCTCCCTCCCCAAGACGGCATGAAGTCTCATATAACTGTCATGTATATCTTCGCATTGAATTAATTTATGCACTAGTCAAGTTGTGGAGAAGAATTTTGACCAATGGAATGAATCATGAGAAAGAAGAAACAGAACCAAAAAAAAAAAAAAAACAAAAAAAAAACAAACAAAAAAAACAAAACCCAAAAACAAAAACAAAAGAGAAGCAGAAAAGGTGAGCATGTAGTGTGCCTCATTCTGTATTCAAACTTCGCAGTTCTTTGTCTCGATGAAGACAGCATTCTCCATCGTGAGTCCCCTGGAGTTGTCCTTGCCCCTTAGGTTGCTGAGAAAAGCGCAGTTTGTCAGGGTTGGTCCTAACGGAATCCATATATCTGTGGCTGTGCACAACGTTCTCCTGGCTCTGCTCCGCTCACTCAGCATTATGTCGTGAAGCTTTTTCCAGGTTGTTATGAAGTCTGCATCATCCCCATTTCTTATGGCACAATAGTATTCCATTACCTTCATGTACCACAGTTTGTTCAGCCATTCCCCAATTGATGGGCATCCCTTTGATTTCCAATTCTTGGCTACCACAAAGAGAGCCGCTATAAATATTCTTGTACATATGGGTCCTTTTCCCGCTTGCGTGATTTCTTTGGGATACAACCCTAGAAGTGGTATTGCTGGGTCAAAGGGTATGAACATTTCTATAGCCCTTAGGGCATAGTTCCAAACCGCCCTCCAAAATGGCTGGATCAGCTCACAACTCCACCAGCAATGCAACAATGTTCCAATTTCCCCACATCCTTTCCAGCATTTATCATTCTCCTGATTTGTTATTTTAGCCAATCTGACAGGAGAGATGTGGTATCTAAGAGTTGTTTTGATTTGCATTTCTCTAATCAGCAGCGATCCAGAGCATTTTTCCATATGTCTGTAGATAGCTTTAATTTCTTCCTCTGAAAACTGTCTGTTCATATCCTTTGACCATTTCTCAATTGGGGAATGGCTTGTATTCCTATATATTTGGCTCAGCTCCCTGTATATTTTAGAGATGAGGCCTTTATCAGAGATACTAGTTGCAAAGATTTTCTCCCAATTTTCTGCTACCCTCCTAATTCTTGTTGCATTGGCTTTTTTTGTACAAAAACATTTCAATTTGACATAATCAAAATTATCCATTTTGCATTTTGTAATGCTCTCTATCTCTTGTTGGGTCATGAATTCTTTACTTTTCCACAAATCTGATAAGTAAACTATTCCTTGCTTTCCCAAATTACTTAGAGTATCACCTTTTACTCCTAAATCATGAACCCATTTTGACTTTATTTTGGTATATGGTGTAAGATATTGGTCTATGCCCAGTTTTTGCCCTACCATTTTCCAATTTTCCCAACAGTTTTTGTGAAATAGTGAATTATTAGCCCAGAAACTGGCCTCTTTGGGTTTATCAAAGAGTAGATTGCTAAACTTGTTGATTTCACCTATTTGTGTACCTATCCTATTCCACTGATCCACACCCCTGTTTCTTAACCAGTACCAGGCAGTTTTGATGACTGCTGCTGTGTAGTACAGTTTAATATCTGGTGTGGCTAAGCCACCATCTCTAGCATGTCTTTTCATTGATATCCTAGATACTCTAGACCTCTTGTTTTTCCAAATGAATTTTGTTATTATTTTGTCCAGCTCAGTAAAAAAATTTTTTGGTAGTTCGATTGGTATGGCACTGAATAGATAGATTAATTTAGGTAGAATTGTCATTTTTATTATATTAGCTCGGCCTAACCATGAGCAACTGATATTTATCCATTTATTTAGATCTGATTTTATTCGCGTGAAAAGTGTTTCATAGTTATGTTCATATAGGCCCTGGGTTTGTCTTGGCAAATAGACTCCCAGATATTTTATAGTGCCTTCAGTAACTTTGAATGGAATTTCTCTTTCTATCTCTTGCTGTTGGGCTTTGTCAGTAATGTATAGGAATGCTGAGGATTTATGTGGGTTTATTTTATATCCTGCAACTTTGCTAAAGTTGTTTATTATTTCAAGTAGTTTTTTACTTGATTCTCTAGGATTCTCTAGATAAATCATCATATCATCTGCAAAAAGTGATAATTTAGTTTCTTCTTTTCCTATTCTAATTCCTTCAATTTCTTTTTCTTCTCTTATTGCTACAGCTAATGCTTCCAGTACCAAATTGAATAATAGGGGTGATAATGGACATCCTTGTTTCACCCCTGATCTTATTGGGAATGCATCTAGTTTATCCCCATTACAAATAATGCTTGTTGATGGTTTTAGGTAGATGCTATTTATAATTTTGAGGAAGGTTCCACTTATTCCTATGCTTTCTAGTGTTTTTAATAGGAATGGGTGTTGTACTTTGTCAAAGGCTTTTTCTGCGTCTATTGAGATGATCATATGGTTTCTGCTAGTTTTGTTGTTGATAATAGTTTTCCTAATATTGAACCAGCCTTGCATTCCTGGAATAAATCCTACCTGGTCATAGTGTATAATTCTCGTAATGAGTTGCTGCAATCTTTTTGCTAATATTTTATTTAAAATTTTTGCATCAATATTCATTAGAGAAATTGGTCTATAATTTTCTTTCTCTGTTTTAACTCTACCTGGTTTGGGTATTAGTACCATATTTGTGTCATAAAAAGAATTTGGTAGGACTCCTTCTTCACCTATTTTCCCAAATAGTCTACAAAGTATTGGAATTAGTTGTTCTTTAAATGTTTGATAGAATTCACCTGTAAAACCATCTGGCCCTGGAGATTTTTTCCTAGGGAGTTCGTTGATGGCCTGCTCAATTTCTTTTTCTGATATGGGGTCATTAAGAAATTTCACTTCCTTCTCTGTTAGTCTGGGCAGTTTATGTTTTTGTAGATATTCATCCATATCTCTAAGGTTGTCATACAGTTGGGCAAAATAATTCCCAATTATTGTTTTGATTTCCTCTTCATTAGAGGTGACCTCACACTTTTCATTTTTTATACTGGTAATTTGATTTTCTTCTTTCTTTTTTTTAATCAAGTTGGCCAAAGGTTGTCAATTATATTGGTTTTTTCATAAAACCAGCTCTTTGTTTTATTTATTAATTCAATAGTTTTCTTGGTTTCAATTTTATTAATCTCTCCTTTGATTTTCAGTATTTCTAATTTGGTATTTAATTGGGGGTTTTCAATTTGCTCTTTTTCTAGCTTTTTCAGCTGTATGCCCAGATCATTGATCTCCTCTTTCCCTATTTTATTCATGTAGGCATTTAGAGATATAAAACTCCCCCTAAGAACCGCTTTTGCTGCATCCCATAAGTTTTGGTATGTTGTTTCAATATTGTCATTCTCTTGAATGAAATTATTAATTGTTTCTCTGATTTGTTCTTTGGCCCACTTACTCTTTAGAATTAAATTATTTAGTTTCCAATTAGTTTTTAGCTTATTTTTCCATGGTACTTTATTAAAAATGATTCTTATTGCATCATGATCTGAAAAGGATGCATTGACTACTTCTGCTTTTCTGCACTGGATTGTGAGGTTTTTATGCCCTAGTACATGGTCAATTTTTGAGTATGTGCCATGTACTTTTGAGAAGAAAGTATATTCCTTTTTATCCCCATTCAGCTTTCTCTAGAGGTCTATCATATGTGCCTTTTCTAAAATTCTGTTTACCTCCTTAACTTTTTTCTTATTTATTTTGAGGTTAGATTTATCAAGTTCAGAAAGGGGGAGGTTGAGGTCTCCCAATATTATAGTTTTGCTGTCTATTTCTTCCTGTAACTCCCTTAACCTCTCCTCTAAGAAATTGTATGCCTTACCACTTGGTGCATATATGTTAAGCAATGATATTGCTTCATTGTTTATGGTGCCTTTTGGCAGGATATAATGTCCTTCCTTATCTCTTTTAATTAGATCTATCTTTACTTTTGCTTTGTCTGAGATTAGGATTGCTACACCTGCTTTTTTTACTTTAGCTGAGGCACAATATATTTTACTCCAGCCTTTTACCTTAACCCTATGTGTATCCCCCTGTTTCAGATGTGTTTCTTGTAAACAGCATATTGTAGCATTATGGTTTTTAATCCATTCTGCTATCTGCTTCTGTTTTGTGAGAATGTTCATCCCCTGCACGTTCAGGGTTATGATTTCTATCTGTGTCTTTTTCTCCATCCTAATTCCCCCTGTTTATGCTTTTATTTCTCCCTTTCCCCTTCTCCTCCTCAACAAAGTTTTGCTTTTGACCGCCGCTTTCCTCAGTTAACCCTCCCTCTTTATTCCCCTCCCTTATCGTACCGTTACCCACTTGCTACTTCTCCTCTTCCTTCTGCCCTCCCCCCTCTCTTTTTCCCCCCTTTCCCTCCCACTTCCCGTAGGACAAGTTAGATTTCTAAACTTATCAGAGTATGTTATTCCCTTCTTGAACTAGATCAGATGACAGTAAAGCTCAAATACTGCTCTTCTCCCTCCCTTCTTTCCCTCTACTATAATATGTTTTTGTGACACTTCCTTTGGTGTAATTTACCCTTTTCTACTACCTCCTTACCACTTCCCTCATAGCCCTCCCTTTATATCTCTTATTTATATTTTATATCTTTACATCGGTTAATTTATACAGGCATTCACAACCTATGTATATCCCTTTCATTTGTCATAATAGCTGTACCATTCACAAGAATGACTTATATATGTATATATATATATATATATATATATATATATATATATCCATAAAAAACATACATAAGATGATATAATCCCACTTAAAGATGTAAACAACCTAAGCTTATTGGTTAATGAGGTTTGTGGGGTTTTTCCCCCTGGTTACCTTTTTATGTCTCTCTTGAGTTTTGTATTTGGAGATCAAATTTTCCATTGAGTTCTGGCCTTTTCATCAGGAAGGTCTGGAATTCCCTTATTTCATTGAATGTCCATCGCCTTGCCTGGAAAATTATGCTTAGTTTTGCTGGGTAGTTGATCCTTGGTTGTAGTCCCAGCTCCTTTGCCCTTCGGAATATCATATTCCAATTTCTCCTGTCTTTTAATGTGGAAGCTGAGAGATCCTGCGTGATCCTGACTGTAGTTCCACGATATTTGAATTGCTTCTTTTTGGCTGCTTGCAGTATTTTCTCCTTGAGTTTATAGCTCTGAAATTTGGCTATAATATTTCTTGGTGTTTTCAGTTTGGGATCTCTTTCAGGGGGTGATCGGTGAATTCTTTCAATGACTATTTTGCCCTCTGGTTCTAGGACCTCTGGGCAGTTGTCTTTGATAATTTCTTCGAAGATACTGTCAAGGCTCCTTTTTTCATCGTGGATTTCCGGTAGACCAATAACTCTCAAATTGTCTCTCCTGGATCTATTTTCCAGGTCAGTTGTTTTGCCAATCAGATATTTCACATTTTTTTCTATTTTTTCATTCTTTACGTTTTGTTTTATTACTTCTTGATGCCTCATAGATTCATTAGCTTCCACTTGCTCAAGTCTAATTTTAAATGAGTTAGTGTTTACATTTTGCTTTTGAACCTCCATTTTCAATTGGTTGATTTCACCTCTGAGGGTGTCATTTTCTCTCTTTAGATTCTGTATCTCTGTAGCCATTTCGCCAATCTTATTCTTTAGGGACTTTTCCATTTTTTCCATGTTTTATTTTACCTCCCTAATTTGGTTTTTAAAATCCTCCTTTAGCTCTTCCAGCAGTGCTTTTTGGGCTGGAGACCAGTTCATATTAGCTTTTGAGGTATCCGATGTATCTACCCTGTCATTGCTGTCCTCCATATCGATATTTTGATCCTGCCTGTCTCCATAAAAAGAATCTATTGTCCTCGGTTTTTTTGTATTCTTCTTCATGTTTGTTGTTTTCCCTTTTCCTGGCATTAGAACGAATTTCTATCTGTGGGTCTCAGGGCTTTCTGTCCCAGCTTACTTATTCTGGGGGTTGTGAGTCTAGAATTATAACCTTCAGTTTCCTGAGGTGTGGGGGAGGGGTCTGGCTCCCTGGCGTCTCACTCCCTGTGGGTGCTCTCCAGCACTTGCTTTTCAGCAATGGTCTCAGCTGTTTGTTGTTTGAGCTGATGACTGGTGCTTCCCCTGGGGGAGCAAGATTACGTCTGCGCTCCTGGCGTTGACCCCTGCCGACTCTTCCCCTCTGGAACTAATGAGGTTCTAGTATTTGTCCTGTGAGGCCCCGCTACTCTCTCCTCTGTTTCAGTTCTCTTTTTTTTTTTTCCCCGAGGAATTCTCTGGGTGGGAAGGGGAGGGATTAGAGCCGTTTATCTGGCCATTGAGTCTTCCAGAAGTTCAAGAAGCCGAGTTCCTGGGTTTTGCAACGTCAGGAGTGGGTGTTTTCACGGCTGGTGGCGTTGAGCTGCCTCTCGTCACTCCCACAGACTGCCGTACTGTGCTGGGAGTCCTGGGGATCTCTGCCGGTTTCGGGAGCCCAGCTTTCTCCCAGCCCGTCTCCCACGTGGATTTCTCGGCCAGCTGCTTCCGCCTTGGTCTGGAGCCGCTCTGCAGCGAGCACTCTCCGAGCCTGCAGGTTCGTTCCTCCGGCCTTTCAGACTCTCCTGGCTCAGAAATTTGCCCCACGCAGACTGCTTGCGGTTTCTGACTCTCTCAAATCTGCTCAAATTCACTTTTTTATAGGAATCTGACAGACCTTGTGAGAGCGCTCCGGTAAGAGGCTGCCTTCATGCGGCCATCTTGGCTCCGCCCCTCCAATCTAGTTTTTAAGGTAGTATTTTCTTCAGTGGTCTTTTGGACCTCCTTTTCCATTTGGCTAATTCTGCCTTTCAAGGCATTCTTCTCCTCATTGGCTTTTTGGAGCTCTTTTGCCATTTGAGTTAGTCTGTTTTTTAAGGTGTTGTTTTCTTCAGTGCATTTTTCAGTATTTTTTTGGGTCTCCTTTAGCAAGTCATTGACTTGTTTTTCATGGTTTTCTCGCATCCTTCTCATTTCTCTTCCCAATTTTTCCTCTACTTCTCTACCTTGCTTTTCCAAATCCTTTTTGAGTTCTTCTATGACCTGGGGCCAGTTCATGTTTTTCTTGGATGCTTTTGTTGTAGGCTCTATGACTTTGTTGTCTTCTTAGGCTGTATGTTTTGGTCTTCTTTGTCACCAAAGAAAGAATCCAAAGTCTGAGACTGAATCTGGGTGCGTTTTCGCTGCCTGGCCATATTCCCAACCAACTCACTTGACCCTTGACCCTTGACCTTGACCCTGCTGGTAAGCAGGGACTAGAGTGAGCTCCGTACCGAGTCCCTCCAAAAACCTATAAAAATGGCTCTGAACCAATTCTAGAATGGCAGAACCCACAGAACAGCAGAGGGAAGCAGGGCTCCAGCCCAGGACAGCCTGGATGGTCTCTGGGTGAGGTCTATTCCACACGGAGCTGGGAGCTCGGAGCTGGGATGGGAGTGGAGCAGAGCCCAGCCTGTGCAGTGTGGAACGACCAAACTTGGAGTCGGGTGGATGGGGCCCCTAGCGCCCTGAATATGTGAGCTGCGGCAGTAACCAGACCCCTCGACCCACAAACACCAAAGACTGCGGAGAAGGTTAGTGGGAAAAGCTGCAGGAGTGGAAGGAGTTCACGGTTCAGCTTCCAGCCCCGGGGGCAGCGGAGGTGGGGCAGCTACAGTTGCTGCTGCTTCTGGCCCCAGGCCCACCTGGTGGGAGGAATTAAGTGACAGATCAGAGCAGGAGTGCCACAGCCTGCTGAAGATCTAAGCCCAGCCCGGGCTGGGGGTTCTTGGGGAAGGAGGAGTGCGGGTCTGACAGAGCTGGCACCTCCCCCCCAAACATGGAACATAGAACTCGTTAGTCTACAAGCAGTCATACCCCACTAAAAAAATAATCTTTGAGAGAGAAAAGCAGGAATAGGTGTGGGTCTTTAAACTTACTGGACCAATACCATGGGCCTTTTCCCAGATAGCTTTACAAATATTGTCACATCCTGGATACAGATCAGGATTCAGAAGAGCAAAGAACTATAGTGGGCATCAATAACCCTGCAATAGAATTTTTGACTTTTTTGCATCTCATCAGTCATTTGGGTCTCCTAGCTTTTGGGACTCTGGCTTCTCTCAGAGGGACGTCTCTCATAGACTAAAAATTGGGGAATAAAAGGCAGACAATGAATGTGAATAGTGTCGATGGGGATGAGAGGCAAACTTTGCAACCTGGACCATATATCTCTTAGTCAGGAAGCTCACCAGTCCATCAACCTATATCAGAACAGCCCTGATCATGTCAGGCCATAGAAATTGACCTCCAAAGTCTGACTGAAATTTGTTATCACCCAGAAAGTTTTCCTCTTTACAATCTATCTCACTTAATTAGTTACTTCGCAACTTGTTTAGGAATGAGGAATGAAATTGGCTCCAAGTTTGGTAATTGTTTGTCTCTCAGCACTCAATCAATCTTAATAGTGCCCAGAGCAGCTTTTAGAACTGGGATCAATAGCAATTTCTGGTCCTTGGGGGCCTCAACCAACACTGGGAGAAAGAGGTCACAGGAAATCCTTAGTCTTTCATATTCCTGAGGCCAACAGAATTAAGTCTTGGTCACCTAAGGCTTCCAACCCAGTGGGCTTCAATTACTTCCCTTTGGACCTTTTATTCTCCAGTGAATAGAGAAAACTCTACATCTCTTTTGCCCCCAAGAGGCAACACACTCTTCTACCTCTGGCTTTGTTCAAACTTTTGTCTGTGCCTAGAACTGAATTCTTCTGCCTTTTGAATTCACACCCATCCTTTAAAAGCCCATCCCAAATAGCACCTCTTCCAAGAAGCCTTCGGTGATTACTCAGTCAGCAGTTGCCTTTCTGATAAAACACATAGTATTTTTAGCATCTTATTAATATATTTTATTATTCCATATTTTGCTTTGCTTTTTGCTTTCCAATTAAATTGTTTCACAAAGCCAAGATATTACCTTTTAACACTTGGTTTGTATTCCAGTGTTCAACATTGTACTCTTTTTCTATATTAGGCGAACTCCTTTCACTCTGTCCCCGCAGCTTTTCCCACTAACCTTCTCTGTTGTCTTTGGTGTTTGTGGGTTGAGAAGTCTGGTAACTGCCACAGCTCACTGATTCAGGGCACTAGGGCCTGTTCCACCTGGCTCCTAGTCTGGTTGGTCCTGCTGCCACCCACACTGGGCTCTGCTCCAGTCCACTCCCAGCAAGGTGCGGTAGACCTTACCCAGCAACTATCCAGGCAGTCCTGGGCTGGTGTTCTGCTTCCCTCTAATCTTCCTTGGGTTCTGCAGCTTTAGAATTTGTTCAGAGCCATTTTTATAGGTTTCTGGAGGGACCTGAGGAGGGAAGCTCATGCAAGCCCCTGCTTTCCAGCCACCATCTTGGCTCTGCTCCCGATAAAGAAACTTTTAACAAGGATGAAAGGTAACAGACAAGAGACCTAACCTCCAAAGGATGATCCAAGCCAATAAGCACTGGCCTCCAGAGAACCAGTTTCTGAACTGAAGTCAGAGATGAAAAAATGGGGCCTCAGAAATTTACAATATATGGAAAGTCATACACAATAGTTACAATCACAAAGTGGAACCACAATCACTGACCAGTCACAATACAAGTCCTACTAAGAATGTCCAAAATCAGGGACTAATTCTGAAAAAAAAATTTATATGACACTAAGATAACTGAGAGAACTTAGTATACAGATACAGAGAAACAAAAAGCCAAAGCAGTACAACAATAAACATAAATATTAATAAACATTAAGTCTCCTTTTGGTTTAGTAACCCCTTCCCATTGTCCATTCAGTCAACACATTTCATCTTGGTCTCAGACATGCCACGCAGTTGTCAAGTCCCTGACACATCTTTTCTTGGGGCAATCTCAAACACATTGTGTCCTCAGGAGCACCATTTCAATGGATTTCCTTTCTGGTTCCAAGTTACTTGTAAAGATTCCCTAGATGTTTCTGTTAAAATGTTTTGCAAAACAGATCTCCATGGAAGATTTTCATACATCTCAAACTTTACTTCTTCAACAACTAGTTCATGTGGTGAAAACCAGCTACAACCTTACTGTTCTGATCTCATTCATAAAAGAGCTATAAGGGAGGACACCAAACTAGGATCCTGTAGTTTACTTGAAACTTGAGAGAATTTAGGTTTTAGATACCCCTATTTTCTATCTTTATCTTCACTCTGTATCTGGCATAAACACTGCTAACAACAAGCTAAAGAAATAATCTTCTAAAAAATCTGTGCGAATCTGACTCATAAATGAGTGCTTCTCATGAAAAATTTCATATTTACTAAAGTAGACAGATAAAGTAGGGATAAGAGTGCTTTTCTAAATTAGCATTTACTCTACTATTATTTAAATTTTATGATGAAAGTGGGAAAATTGTTAAGTTGACACATTTAAGAGATTCAAATACAAACTGAAAAGTCAAAATCTAAATATTTTAAAACGCCACAGAAAGCAGAACTCAAAACTTTCTGAATTTCATATCTATATCTATGCATGTGTTTGTATATGTATCTATATATATAGATATACATACACACAGGTATGTATATGTACATTCATATGCACATGTATGTGTATGTATATATAACTCATTCGACATTGTTTTCTCAAAATTTTTATTCAAATTTTACTTTACAATTTTTACTTTGACTAGAATTTCAGACTCCACATTTAAATGCCAATACTTTATTAACTATGCCACTTAGCTGTTTTACTTATACTAGATACAATACATTCCCTTAACATTTACTGTTCTCAAATTATCAATAATGTTTGGAGACATGGTGGTTTGAATACATGACTAAATCTGAAAAATACTAATAGAAAACTAATGATTGTGCTGTTGCTACTCTCCAGAGGTTTCTCCCGTATTATTTAATTGTAGAATAAAACATGGGCCATGCCAGGCACTCATGGTCTCCAGAGTTAATCTCTCCATGACTTTCTTTCTCTTATTGAAGCCTGGAAAATTCAGAATGAAACCACTCAAGCTTTTTGTCCCACAGCCCAATAGATGTTGTGATTCTGGGGTGAGAGGATAGGATCTGTGCCCAAATGGAATTGACATAACTTCTTAAACTGGCTTAGGGTCCTGTCACTACCACCACCATCCCCAAAGTTACATCCCCACGTTACAATGGAGAAAAAATTTTCTAGGAGAAAAGAAACATGGACGGAAATGCTTCTTCATGTTTGAGATTCATTTTACCTATCTCAGATGCATTAAGTGCCCAACAGATACATAAACCAAGTCACTGAAACAATAACTTCCATTTATTTTGTTTGTTTGTTTGTTTTGGAGGGGGGAAGGCAGGGCAATTGGGGTTAAGTGAAGTTACTTATATGACTTGCCCAAGGTCACACAGCTAGTAAGTGTGTCAAGTGTGTGAGGCCAGACTTGAAATCAGGTCCTCCTGACTCCAGGGCTGGTGCTCTACTCACTGTGACACCTAGCTGCCCCACAATAGCTTCCATTTCTATAATCCTGGATGGAAGTATGCATTACCTCGAAAAGAGGATTGTGGGCACAGGATCTGAATTTGAATCTTGGCTCATTTTTTACTTGTCTGACTTGGGCTTGTTTACTACTTGGTGACTATTGTGACAGTAACTCAAGAACTCAGTCTCAGTTTCCTCACCTGTAAAGTGAGGAGGTCAGATTAGGTGGACTAAGGTACCTTTCAGCTCCATGTTTACTTTGCTGCAATGTTTGAATTTACAAAATGCTTTCAATGCAATAAGAAGCGCATATTATGGTAGAAGCATAGTGCTGGCCGTAGGAATACGGAGAAAAAAAAACAAATTAAGTTTGATCCTCAAAAAAAATCTATATTCTAAGGGAAAGTTATAACGTGCAAATGGTTGAGTAAGTTCAGTATAGATACAAATTAGCATGAAATAATTAAATAGTTTTAAGAGGGAAAGAAGAGTGGGAGTGGGGATCAGGAAAGGCCTCAAGTAAGATGTAGCATTTGAGCTATGCTTTGGAGGAATCTAAAGGTTCTATGAGATAAAGATGAGGAGGACAGTCGAGAGACATAGAGATAAAATGCTGAGGATGTGTGCGGGGAATACTTTTTCACTACTAAAGGGGATGGTGGTGGTGGTGGTGACAGGACACTAAACCAGCTTGAGAAGTTACGTCAATTCCATTTGGGCACAGAGCCCAACATCTTACCCAAGAATCACAAAATCTATTGGGCTGTGGGACAAGTGGGCTTGAGTGGCTTTATTCTGAATTCTTCAGGCTTCAGTAAGAGAAGGAAAGTGATGGAGAGATCACCTTAAGAGATCATCACTCCCTGGCATGGCCCATGATTACTTCTGCAATTAATTAATAAGGGAGAAACTTCTGGGCCAGGAAACCTGAGTTGAGTCTGATTCCCTGGGGAACCCAGAGAAAATAAAAAAGGCTCCACTATTTGGAACCTGGGACTGCATCATGATAACAGTATTGCTGTGGGTGTTGGTAAGTTGTATGTCTCAAGATTCCAGGAGCAGAAGAATTTTCTTTTTCTTGCAGTGAGGGCTAAAGGTCATATTAGGTGAAATACATAGTTGCCCATATGCTATGATGTGAGAGGCAAAGCAAGGTCTTTCTGAGCCCAAGTGTTAAAATGTCTGATTTTCCATCTTTAGAATAATTGTTTTGAGGTTAAGACACTAAATCCAGGAGTATCATAGATTTAAGTTAGAAGGGAGTTAGAAGATATCTTCTCTATCACCATTATTTTACAGACAGTGATCCTGAGGCCCAAGTAGGTTAAGTAACTTGTCCAAGGTCACACAGATAGCAGTGGCAGAGGAGGGATTCAGACCTGGGTCCTTTTACTCCAGCCCCAGGATGCTTTGCAGAGAATCAGGACGGATTCCATTGAAATGCAAAGATTGCAGTTGCTAGCTATTTTCCCAGGATCTTTGCTCCCATAGCCCTCTTGAACCTAGTCATGAAATCAGAAGGATGTAACGGGTCCTATGAAATTCTATTTCTCTTAAAACCTATGACCTAAGTTCTCCTTCTCAGAGTTGCATTTATGTACTTGACATACATTGATATCTACTCTGGTTATCTAGTTCCTGAACATATAGGTTAATGGAGAAAATTAGAAAATTAGTAAGGAGAAATAACTGCTTTTTATAGTAATAGTGCTGAGAAGTAAGAGCGAATACTAGAAAAGAAGAAAAGACAGAAAAGTACAAAACTTGCTTTTTATCTTTTGGCATTTATGATAAAGTCAATCATCCAGGCACACCTTCATAGACCCTGAGGTCTGAATTGTGTCTTATTAGGAAATAGTGATGTTTTTTTTTTATTTTTTAATGAACATGGAATGTTAAAGTTGCAGTACATGAAATACAGTCCACTTTAAGTGTGTACCAAGTTTCATACACTATACTTTGCCCTAGAGATAGAAAAGAAAAAACGTCTGTAGAGCAGGGGTTCTTAAAGTATATTGTCTCATGGACCCCATTGGAAGTCTGGTGAAATCTGTGGACTTTTTCTCAGAATAATGATTTTAAATTTGCAAAATAAAATACAAAAATTACAAAGGAAATGAATTATATTGAAATATAATTATTAAACTATTTACCAAAACAGAGGTACATGGACCCCGGTTTAAGAGTCTCCGTTATAGGAATGAATCTTGCTCTTTCCTCCAGACCAGGCTGCCCCTTCTGCCCAGGGTCAAGGGAATTGTTTGCTCCATGATCTGGAGTTTAGTCTCCCTTTACCAACTGGGAGTATCAGATAAGGCTACATGAAGGAAGGGGAGGA
The DNA here is from genome assembly GCF_011100635.1 of Trichosurus vulpecula. NCBI lineage: Eukaryota > Metazoa > Chordata > Mammalia > Diprotodontia > Phalangeridae > Trichosurus > Trichosurus vulpecula. The sequence continues at coordinate 269,329,040 of NC_050578.1, forward strand.
ATTCAACAGGAGAGAAGGAAAGAGGGAATTCCAGACTTAGGAAAGACTATAGGTAAAGCCATAGAGCAGGCAAGACTAATAATTTTTTAATTAACAGAGCTTTGATCTTACCTGGCCTCAGAAATCTGAGGCTCCCATGAGAATGGCATGAGCTTGGTGCCTCCGTTGAGTTACCTATCTCTCCTTCATGCCTAACACAGTGTGTACAGCCCCACTCATTGAGTGAATTCAAGAAGCACATAAGGCTCAAGAAAGAAAATAGAGGCTTCATTTTAAGAGTGAAAGTGCCCAAAAGCCAGAATTACTATCATTGAGTGACTTGTTTTCTCTCTTCCCAGTTGGATATCTCTTTATTATTCCCAGCTTTCTCCTTCCTTCTGACTCAGCAGAACCTGGAGGGGAATTCTCTAGGGCTACAGAAATCAGGAGAGAGTTAGACTTTCTTGTCTCGTTAATGGTGCCTACCTTTCAGGGTTCAGAACGCAAAGTGTAGACATGGAGGGAAAGAGAAGATAATCTAAACTTGTCTTTCTGGCTCAGCAAGGAATTGTATGATATTAATTCATTGCTTTATGTCTGTTTAAGGTTTAGGGGAGGGGAGGATCTTGATTTCATCAGGTAGCATGCAGATGCAGACTGGCAATTGCATTCTAACCTATATTCTTGGAGAGTTGTCTGGGTCATAGAAGATTCAAATGGTTTTCCTTTCTCATATAGCTTAGTCAAAGGTCAGCCTTCTGCCAACTGTTTCACAATACCTCTTCAGGCTCCAGTGGACCACCTTTATTTAAAATTCTGCAAATTTAATAGCAGAAACTTTTGTTATGACCCTACTAGATGAAAAGCACTGGACTAGGTACTGAGGCAATAACTCAAAAGCCCTGAAGTCAAGTTACAAGGGTATAATATAGTGATAAACATAATATGCCATGTTACATTCTAGGGGAATCAGAGAGTTGTCAAGTAAGGTGTTGAGTGAGGTTGGAGAGAGGGGTTTCAGAGAAGGCTTCATGGAAGAGATGGCATTTAAGTTGAGTGTTGAAGGTGGGGTAGGAATTCAAGAGGAGAACAGGAAGGAGGAAATTCCAGACTTAAAGAAGACTAGGAGCAAAGACACAGAGAGGGTGGGACCAGTGAGTCTTTGGTAAATAGAGCATTGTTACATCTAGATAGGTTTGGGGCATATGTAGGGGAACAATAATAGGTAAGTTTGGAAAGGTAAACTGGTGTCAAAATGTAGAAGATCTGGAAAGTTTGCAAAAAGGCAGAAAAGTTTGCAATGGACTCTCCCACTTCTGTGCCTGGTACCCTCATCCTTTTGGATACCAAGATTCATGAGCTTGATATCATTCTTGACGCCTCTTTTTCTCTCACCGTACAAATCCAATCATATAGCAAGTCTTCTCTATTCAATATCTACAAAGCTTCTTAAATCTTCCCCTTCTTTCCTCTCATTTGGTCAACATTCAAGCCCTTATTTCTTCTCACCTTGAAAATTTCAAAAGTCTCTATACTAGCCACCAATGCTCTTTCATTCCCAGTACATTCTACTCAGAGTAGCTACCATGGTGACAGTCCTCTAGCCCTTTCACAAACACACACGCACATTCATGTACATATATACACATAATGTATAAAATTATAAACATGTACATATGTGTATATATGTTTGTGTTTATACACATACACATGTTCTGATGTATGCATGTGTGTATGTAAAACAGGAAATATCTTATTTGTATCTTTGTATCTCCAAAACCTACCAAACTGTTTATCACATAACCAGATACTTAATAAATGTGTTGATGGATTTATTAAATGAATGCAAGTGTTGAATTTCTAGTAGACTTGAGATTTCAATTGAGACATGATAACTACTTAAAAACCAGGCAGAAAATAGAACAGAAGGTCCATATAGGTTTCTATATACACAAAGCCTAATATAGCCTACATCCCAGGCACAGGGTAGGTTCATGAATTTAATTAATACTGGTTGAATTAATGAATGAAAAGATAGGTAACTGGGGTACAGAATTACAAAGTTTTCATTTTTATATTGTTCTGGGTTATCTAGTGATCAACAGTATTTTTTCAACAACTTTACCAATGTATCGACCACAGTACTTCGGAAATGCACACTCTCCTTAATGAAGTGTCGATGAGATCCTCAGAAACTATGGAGAGGGTTAATCACACTGTAACTGAATTCATCCTAGTGGGTTTCACCCAGGATCCCATGATGCAGCTGGTGCTCTTTGTCCTTTTCCTCATGGTGTACTCTGTGACAGTGGTTGGGAACATCACTCTAATAATACTAATCTGTAAAGACTCCAGGCTGCACACCCCAATGTATTTCTTCATTGGGAATCTGTCTTTTCTGGATCTCTGGTATTCATCTGTTTACACTCCTAACAACCTAGTGACCTGTGTCTCTGAGGACAAGAGTATCTCCTTTGCTGGTTGCTTGGCTCAATTCTTCTTTTCAGCTGGGTTAGGATATAGTGAATGTTACTTATTGGCCGCAATGGCATATGACCGTTACATAGCCATCTCTAACCCATTGCTCTATGCTCAGGCTATGTCGTCAAAGCTTTGCACCTGTCTTGTAACAGCTTCATATCTTGGAGGCTTTGTAAACTCCACTATCATTACAAGTGAAACATTTACCCTTACTTTTTGTGGGGATAATGTAATTGATGACTTCTTCTGTGACCTACCACCCCTGGTGAAGCTGGCATGTGATGTGAAGGCCAGTTACCATATTGTGCTCTATTTCCTTTTGGCTTCCAATGTCCTCATGCCCATTGTTTTCATTCTGACCTCCTACCTCTTCATCATTGCTGCCATCTTAAGGATTCGCTCCACCCAGGGTCAACTCAAAGCCTTCTCTACTTGCTCCTCTCACTTGATCTCTGTCACTTTGTACTATGGCTCCATACTATACATTTATTATCGCCCCAGTTCTAGCTACTCCTTAGAGCAGGATAAAATTGTCTCTTTATTTTATACTGTGATTTTCCCCATGCTAAACCCTATGATCTACAGCCTAAGGAACAAAGATGTGAAAGAAGCCATGAAGAAACTGTTCAAAATGACAGCTTCTTGAAATCGAAGAAAACATTTTTCATCTTTTTTTCAATGAAATCATGGAAATATTTGATTTAACAGTCACCTGAAATATTTCATACTCAGGCAAAGAGTTTCTACCAAAAAATGTCTTGAATGTCTCCCTTTGTCTCTTTTAGTTTGCTCTAGAATGGAACTGTGATTATATGTTGTCCCATCTCTCCAATATTTTTAAGCATGCATAGATATTCTGTACCTGCCTATGAGGAGCCAGACAGAAATTTGTTCATGCAAAAATATCTTCTTCCCTACTCAAAGGGGCCACCAAGCTCCACATGTAGTGGGGATACCACAAGCCTGGCCTATATTAAGGTAAATGATTGTCTTTGCCTCTTATGTGTTTTATTATTTTAACATTGACCTAAAGAGCATTAGAAAGTCCAGAAAGGAAAATAGTATGGCAGAAACTGGATATAGGCCAATATCTTACACCGTATACCAAAATAAAGTCAAAATGGGTTCACGATTTAGGAATAAAAGCTGATAACATAAGCACTTTGGGAGAGCGAAGAATACTTTACCTATCAGATTTATGGGAAAGGGAAGAACTCGTGACACAACAAGAGACAGAGAGCATTACAAAATCCAAAATGGATAATTTTGATCCCTAAATTGAAAACTTTTTGATTAAATAAAGCCAATGCAACAAAGATTAGGAGGGAAGAAGAAAATTGGGGAAAATCTTTACAACCAGTGTCTCTGTTAAAGGCCTCATATCTAAAATATACAGGGAACTTATCCAAATTTATAGAAGTACAAGTCATTCCTCAATTGAGAAATGGTCAAAGGATATGAACAGGCAGTTTTCAGAGGAAGAAATTAAAGATATCTACAGGCATGTGAGAAAATGCTCTAAATAACTATTGGTTGGAGAAATGCAAATCGAAACGACTCTTAGATACCACATCTCTCCTGTCAGATTGGCTAACATAACAAAACAGGAAAGTGATAAATTCTGGAGAGGTTGTGGGAAAATTGGAACATTGTTAAATTGTTGGTGGAGTTATGAACAGATCGAGCCAGTCTGGAGAGCAATTTGGAACTATACCCAAGAGACTATAAAAATGTTCATACCCTTGGACCCAGCAATACCACTTCTAGGGCTGTATCCCAAAGTGTTCACAAATGGAGGAAAGGTACCAATATGTACAAAAATATTTATAGCAGCTCTTTTTGTGGTAGCAAAGAATTGGAAATCAAGGGCAAGCCCATCAATTGGGGAATGGCTAAACAAGTTGTGATATATGAACGTAATGGAATACTATTGTAATTTAACAAATGGGGATATGGACTTCATAATAACCTGGAAAGAACTACATAATATGATGCTCAGTGAGAGGAGCAGAACCAGAAGAACATTGTACAACCACAAACATATTGATTCTGTGATGACTAGCTTTGATGGACTTGGCTCTTCTCAGAAATACAAGGTTCAAAGACAGCTCCAAAGGACTCATGAAGGAAAGAGCTAGCTACATGCATAGAAAGAACTATGGAGTCTGAATGTGGATTGAGGCAAATTATCTACTCTTTTTTTTCTGTCTAATCTTTTTGGGTTCTGTTTCTTCTTTCTCACGAATCACTCCAGTGATCATGGTTCTTCTTTATGACTTGACTACTGTATAAATATATTTAATGCAAAGGTGTATGTAGAACATATATCAGATTCCAGGCCATCTTGGGGAGAGGAGGGAGGGGAGGGAGGGAAAGAAAATTTGGAACTCAAAAATTTGTTTCACTAAGTGTTGTAAACTAAAAATAAAAAAAAAAATCTTAATAAAAGAAAGTCCAGAAAGATCTGTGAGTGATAACAAGAAGCATATTCATTCATTTTTCCCCATGCCTGGAATGTTTTCCCTCCTCACCTCTGCCTTCTAGTTTCTCTGGTCTACTTAAAGTTCCAACTAAAATCTCACCTACTGGAAGCCTTTTCCAGTTTCCCTTAATTCTACTGTCTTCCTTCTCTTAATTATCTTCAATTTATTATATATACATGTATATGTGTATATATGCATGTGTATATATGTGTACATATGCATATATATATACACACACATACATATACACATATACATATATGTATACATATACGTATATTTGTATACATATCTATATCTAGATCCATATATCCATATATATCTATATCTATATATCAACATATATCTATGTATCTATCTATCTATACATCTTTCTATCTATCTATCTATCTATCTATCCATATACAGGGTATTCCTAAACCTGGACACAGGCAAAAATGCATAATTTCAAGAAAGGAAATGAATGAAATTTTCAACAACATTTTATTTCATTTGAATATTAACAGCTAACACCTCCAATATGATTTCCATCATTTGTATTGGAAAGGTTGATGCGATTTACAAGATTCACGTGAACTTGATGCAATAACTCCACATTGCTGTCAATTTTGGCATATTCACTACGCATTCAATCAAGTGTGTTGCATCTGTGATTTTCATTGAGTACACCTTCTCCTTTAGCATACCCCAGAAAAAAGAAGTCAAGGGGGCTAAAGTCTGTTAATATTTCAATTCCATAATATGTTGTTAAAAATTTCATTCATTTTATTTTTTCCTGTGTGTCACAATTTAGGGACACCCTGTATTGTTTGTTTATATGGAGTCTTCCTGAGAAGACTGAGCTTCTTGAGGGCAGGGATTATCTTGTGCCTTCTTTATATTAACAGCACTTAGTAGAGAGACTGACCCATAGTAGGTGATTAATAAATTGTTCTTGACAATAGAAGTTCCTGGAGACATTACAGGTGCATTTGTAACCATGATGGTTCCAGTAGCAGCTTTGGAAGTAGGCTAGTATCTATTATTATTACCAGTTATTAATATTTTAATTATTAATGTACATAAAATTTGATATTGTTAATTTAATGATTGATGCAGATAATATGAATATAGCAATAATTGTTAATATTAACATTTGGCATCAAGTAAAGCCTCTCCCTTAGAGAAAAAGTAAGGCAACTGGAAAGGAAATTCTCATCGATGTTTGATTGCACTGTGCTCAGTAAGGGCAAATTGTAAATTTACTAATTACCATAGTAGCCTTGCAAAGAACTGTGTCCCAACAAGTCTTGAATATTAACTTCCCATGACCTGTGCTAGTCATGATAGTAACAGGACTCTAATGTAATCATTTCATGATTTGTTATTACTTGCTCTCTTTTTTCTGTCCAGGAATGAAGACTATGCTATATATGACTCATGTTTATACACAATTATTTTTTTACTTTCCTCCTTCTGAGGAAATTCCTTAGACTTGAGAACACACAGCTACATGGCACAATGGACAGAGCACTGGACCAAGAGTCAAAAAAAGCTGAGCTTATATAGATCCTAGTCACTTACTAGCTACATGACCTTGGGCAAGTCACTTAACTTCTATCTGCCTCATCTTCTTTTACTGTAAGATAAAGATAATAGTACTTCCCATATTGTTGGGTAGGTAAATATGAGACACTATTGGCCAATCAAATTGTAAGCCTTGAAGAGCTGTATATTTGCTAATTATTAAAGTATTCTTTTACATCATACTCAATTCTATAAATAACAACTTAATTTGGGAAATTGAGGTATGAAAGGTTGAATGACGCACTTGGAAGCCTAATTCCCAAGAAGATGGTTTATCCAAGTTCATTGAATCCAGAACAAACACTGTGACAGGCAAAGCACAATCACTGGTGTGTGTCATCAGTCCTGTGACTTCAGCCAAGTGATGCTCAAGTAGGTACTACATTAGGTAAGCCTTGAAGAGATTCAGGTTACAATGTGAAGTCCCGTATCTGCAGAGTGTGAAATTAAAATTTGTAGCAAAACAGAACTGTAGAACCAAAAGTATAATTACAAATTATTTAATGCTTCCTTTTAATGCACCTCCTTATATTCACACACACACACACAGGTACACACACATGTACACACACACACACACATGTACACACACACACACAGGTACACACACACACACACACACACACACTTTCAAATTGTGTTATAAATGGGTGACTCTAGGAAAGAGTTGATTATTACTGTCAATGAAATGTTTAAATTCCTACTGGTTTCCTTGTCTGACTATATTGCCCATGCAGGCTCTTTGATAAGTATCACTGATGTACAAATCAGTCAATTAAATAGTCCCTGGCAGATTGAGTCTATCTCTGACTTTTCAATGGATTTGTCCCAGGGAGTTGCTTGAGGCCTATAGAGGGAAGATGACTTGGCCAGAGGCACATTTGAATCCATATCATTCTGGTTTCACATCTATCACATAACGCTAGCTTTACACTTTACTAAAAAGTATTTTATATTTATATAAGTTTTCAAGCATCCTCCCTAAGGCCTTTTTTTAGTCATATTTTAGATGCAATATGTATTGGTGGAAGAATTTCTTATACAAGAGCCTTCTTTAACTGGTGAAATCACAGATCTGTTTTTATTTTCATATGTAGACATATATAAATATGCATATGTAAATATTTACACATATTTCATATATAAACTCGAAGTTGTATATGCACACATATAAATATTAATATACCTGCAGAAGTGTGTATACAGAGGGGTGTGTGTGTGCATGCGCATGTGTGTGTGTGTGCGCGCGCGTGCCTGTGTATGTGTATAATGATTTCAAGTTTTACAAAATTCTTTCTTCACAACAACCTTATTGAGCACAATCAGCCCCATTTTACAGATAAGAAACCTAAAACTAGGAGAAAAAAAAGAATTCTTTGTGGTCACTCAGTTAATAAGTGTCAGAACTGAGATTTGAAACTTTTTACACAAAAGTATAGAGAATTTTCCAATATACTGTATTCTCTTCATTCTAGGTTGTCACACTGCTTTCTCCTCCTATCTCTGATGGCCACTTCCACTTTTCAGTCTGTTTTGCTGGTTCTTCATCAATGTAACACATAAAATTAATGAGTGTGATGTAAATGTGTCACTCTGAATGTCTGTCAAATCTCTGATTTGGCCTGCCTTTTCTTTTTGCTGTGTACTTGGGGATTTCAGCAGCTCTCAAGGGTTAAATCATTATCTCTACAGAAAAAAATCCTTGATGTATATATCTAGCCCTAGTTTCTCTGATGAGCTACAGTCACACACCTCTAACTGCCTCTTACAAGTTTCAAAATGGGTGTCCCAACAGGTATTTCAAACTCAACATGTACAAAATAGAACTCATTATCTTTCTGCTCCAAAAGATCCTTCTCCCTTTTGAACTTTCCCATTCTTTTTGAGGGCAAGATAATTTTCTCAGTTACCCATACTCACAACCTTGATGCCATTCAAATATTCTTACTCCTACTCACCCTGTATTTCTAACCCACTGGTAACTTGCCATTCCTACTTTTCCAACATTTCTCTCGTTTTCTCCTTTCTACTCCTACTGCTACAACATTAGTTCTGGCCCTCATCACCTCTTTCCTGGACTACTAGTTGATTTTCTAGCCTAAAATGTCACCCACTTCTTTTTCATATGGTATTTGAAATGTGTAAGAGGCATGCAATTTTCTTCTTTATACAATTCAATTTAAGAAATATTTCATTAAGAAGTCATTATTTTGGTGGTTGGTTTCTTCTATACATTAATGAAGTCATTCAAATTGGGCACTAAGGATAAAGCCTTAAACAGATTTGGTACCAAATAAAAGATTATAATTAACTATGAAGTAATAAATAAGCTATAAATAATTCAAAGCATTTCACTGAATTCACTCACTCACTCGCTCACTCATTCATTCATGAATGCTTGCACTAATTCCATAGGTAAAATCATTATAGAATCACAGAATGTTAGGGTTGAAAGGGGCCTCAGTAGCAAACCACACTGAGATCGAATCTTCACTATAATATAATTGAAGAGCAATCATCATATATGTTGGCCTCTTGAAGGCCTTCAATGAAACACTCAAATAACTGAGAGAACGTTCTTCATTACAACCTTTTCTGATCATGACCACCTTAATCAATAGCTTCTCCTAGATTTTTTTTTCATCTCTTTGAGTACTTTCTGGTTCCGTTTTTCTTCATCCTGCTCTTGTGGGTATGTACACTGAGTGTAGAAGTCCCCACTTATCCTATATCTGTATTTTTAGTTAAAGATACACATCGAAACAGAAACACTCACAATGCCTCACCAGCAGGCCTTGTGACAACATGAAGGGACCACAGGTTTTAGAAGCAAAGGTCCTACATTAAAATTCAAGCTCTGATCCTTGCTACCTATGTTCCCTTAGGAAGTGAAAGACCTGAGGGTAACTCTCTAGTTCTCATGTTCTATCTTTCAAATGAGAGTTTTGGAGTTCACTGGGTCTGGTGGTCTTTAAACAAAGGGTAGGATGTTGTGCAGGTTTGTCCACAGTGGTTGACATATCACCTTTTAGGTACATTTTCATCATTCTTATGATCTTTCTACAAAGGAAGCTAAGTAATAATGTTGAAAATAAACTAACATTTATGTAGCACTTTGAAGTTGAAAAATCCTGACGTATATTATCTAGTTTGGCCTTTCATAACAGTTCTGTGAAGTAGGTACTATTATTTTCCTCATTTTATAAATGGGAAAATTGAAGCTTAGAGAGATAAAGTAACTTACCTAGTGTCACACAATTATTACATATCTAAGATGGGACTTGTACTATTTCCCCCCTTTTTACCGATGAATATACTGAGACTTATACAGATAAAATGACTTCCCTAGGGATGTAAGAATAGCTATTTCCCATACATAAAGCAGGAATTCCATCTCTTTGTCTGTGTGCTTTTGCAAAAGCTGACCTCTTCCACTGCCCCCCTCCCAATATAGAATGTATTTCATTTTTATTTCTACCTCATACAACCCTAGCTAATTTCAAAGCACTCTTCAGGTGCCATATTCTACATCAGACATTTTCAGTGGGTTTGGGGTCCCAAAGCTTTGACCTCATGAAATGTAAGGTGATGCTGCACTATTTGGGCTTCAGTGGGAGCTTTGCTGTTTTGGTGTGTTGAGTTGGAAGTGACTATGAATATAAATGGAAGAAAGAACCTGATGAACTCTCTCTTTCTCTCCATGGTAGCTTTTGAGTGAGGAGGAAGGAGAATCATGAAAGTTTTGTTAAGGAAGCTGAATGTTACCTAGTTTGAACACACATTTTCCTTCTTTTTTGTTGTGTTTATTCTTTCTTCATCCTAGGTCAGTGATATTAGGAAATAGAACAACCTTACGATCTCTGAAGATCCAGTAATGGGAGTTCATAGCAAAGACTTTAGTAGTCACAGAAGCCAAGCCCATAGAGTGAGCATATACCCAAGGAGTAACCTGCCTAACCCATCCCAGTAATTAGTTGACCTGACAGCTGACACTCAATAACCTGACAGCAAAGGAGTGACTTGCCTATCAGCTATGCAATATTCAAAAGTGAACTTGGTGAAAGGCATGCTTTGTAGCTACTATTTAAAATTTGACCCTAGTCTCACCAAGGGCCCAGGTGATAAAGAAAAGAAATGACCCTTTGTTTGAGGGGGGTATATTAGGAAGGCAGAATTTATGATTTCAAAGAGAATCTCATATGTGCCTAAAAGGTCCGGAACCGCAGGATATAAGGAATTCTCTAGGCAGAAGGCAGGGGAACTAAAACATGTATTTACACTCCACAATAACAAGCCCACAAACCAGCACCCCCATTTTGATATTTTCATCAAAAGCTTCCAGGCCCAATAAGTCTGCCTTACAAGGGTAACCAGGAGGCCACAGAGAAGCGAGATGGTATAAGGCAAAATCGTATACATGCTTCCCCTCTACGGTAAGAAGATTACCCACTAGCCTCTAGTCAGCTCTGCTACCGGCAGCTCAGCTTCGGCTGTAGGCGTCTCTGGCTCCAACCGGAAAAGGAAAGGAGGATCTTCAAGCTGTCCTCTCCCCTCTTATAGAGTTTTTGACATCATCAAGCGCCGCCTGAACGACCAGGGCCCATTGGTTCTTGATTTGGCCCCTCCCCCTAGCGTAGACCATGTTAACACACTTCCCCTCAGCCAGCACCACGACTCATCACACAGGAAGCTCTCCGATCCCTGGCATGGTCGCTGGGCCTCCTGCCCCGGAAGAGCAAGCCCCAGCGTTCAGGGAAGCTCAACGAGGCAAGCTGAGTCATTCAAAGAAAACAAAGTCCATTCTGGCTACAGGGGGTGGTGAGATATTTTATTAAAACCATTTTAATTTTGTGCCCAATATCCTCTGGTTGTATCTACCTCCCTATTCAGGTATATAGAGAAAATGCCCTGTTGTGGGGTGGGGCAGTATTCTTGTACTTTAGTCTTTGATGTATCTTCTCATTAAGTATTCTTTTATAAAAGCTAATTGAGGTTAATCAGCTAAATTGACATTAGGGGCATTAATTACTTATTAGATGATATTGAAAAGAAAATAACAGAGTGAATGACATAAAGGAAAGTACAGCAGATGAGGGAATCATGTGTGATGGTGTTAGAAAGACAACCTAGTCTCTTGCATTTTTCCTAAAACTACAATGGGGAGGAGAATTAGCCTTTTTTCAGGGATCCAACCTGCTAATCTGAGTATAAATTCTTAGAGTAGACCAGAGCCTAACAGAGGTATCATCTGTTTATTTGCTGATGATTGATAGACCTAAAATTGCACACTCAGAGGATCTAATTGTTTTACTTACTTTTCTGAGTCCTGGTGCTCTTATGAGAGTCTGTTAGCCCATGACATGCAACTTTAATATTCCATCAATTAGACTCAAGATCCAAATAGACAACAGAAATCTAATTTTTCACATGGTCAGAGTCACAAAATATCTTCAGGCTATGTTAAAAACCATTAAATAAGGGAATGAAGAAAATGAAGTACTGTATCAGTAAGGCAAGATTAATGATCTCAAGGATGGCTATGAACTTGCCTGTATAGTTCAGAATCACAAAGTATAAAAGATTCTATAGATAGAACATAGACAAAACATAACATTTATTTAGACACCAGAGGATCCAATCCAAAGACCAATAACCCCAATTTGATATAGCAGTAATTATATTCCAAAACCAGTAAGCCCACCTTAATTCAGCAATGAGAAAATTACCACACAGTATTATAACAAGGAACAAAGTCATCCAGTAATCTGCCCCCCTGCTAGCGCCTTCCCATAGACAATCATTCATAAATACTGTCTGCTTGCCTGTGTCCTCTCCCACAGCTCTGAAAGCCCTTGAAGTTCTCAGAGTCTTTGCCGTCTCCTGGATTCTCTGCACTCTCAGCTCTTCAGTCTCTCTCAATGCTGGCTCCCTCTCAATGTCTGCTGCCTCAATGTCTTCTTGATGTCTACTTCTCAATTCTGCTTCTCTCAATTCTGCTGCTCTTAGTTCTGTTTCTCTTCAATTCTGGTTCTCTCACACTTTGGGCTCTCCTTATATACAGTCCTAGTCAGTTTCTCATTGGCTAGAACTCAGGTGTCTGATTGACTGAATTCATGATTGACTGGAACTCAGTGTACATACCATTGGCTCTGGTCTTAGCAACTCGCCTTAGGGCCCTAAGGGCTTCGTGCCCAAATTGGCTTACTACCTGGTAAGTAGAGTCTTTAGGCTTACTTTAAAACAAAGATATAATCAAGCTTTCCCAACCAGCCCCACCAGAGACCAACTGAATGGGTGGGAAGAGCTTTGATCACATTAATACTACAGGGACACGTATTCTCAATAGTGTGAAAGATGATTTTCATCAATGAAGTATAATAGTCAATCCTATATATGACAGTCTTCTTAGAGAAGACTGTCCCATGAAGCCAAGGTTTCTATAATTGCTTTGAGATCTTCAATTAGTAAAATCGCAATGGTCCCTTGTTCCTTTCCCCACCACCCAACTTTCCCACACTTCCTAAAGAACAGATTCTCTGCTTCTCTTTGGATATCTTGACAATGGTTAGAGCCTCAGAATACAGCAGAACATATCTTGATATTTTAAAGCACTGAAAATTCTAGAAATGAATAAGCCCCACATGTTAGAAATATAGAATGGGTGGGAGCATGTAAATTTACTATTTATTTATCCAATCTACCCTAATATTCAGTTTTATTAGGAAATCAGATCAATATTGATAGCTTGTTATTTTGAAGAATAAATGAAATCATTGCCATTGAGGGCTCAACATGGGGGTTTTAAAAAGCAGTGTTTTAAAAAGTTCAGTTTTTTAAAAAAGAGAATTTCATAAGGCACAAATACTCTTAAGCACTTGAATAAATCAATTCATTAATCACCCAATAAATCCAAGTGATACAGTGGATAGGATTTTGAACCTGGAGTCAAGCAGACCTAAATTCAAATCTAGCCTCACTAAATACTTAACTCTGGGCAAGGCACTAAAAATCTTTCCCAAGTTTTTCATTGGTAGGAGGTAATAATTTTTATAGAATAATGACAATACCAGGACCTACCACTCAGGGTTGCTTTGAGGCTAAACAGAGACAATTTTTCTAAAGAAATTTGCAAGCCATAAAGTGTTATATAAAAACTAATAACTAACTATGATATGGACAGCTAGGAGGCACAGTGGATAGAGTTTTGGGCAAAGAGTCAGAAGATCTGGGTTCAAATCTAGCTTCAGACACTTACTATCTGTAATCCTTGACAAGTCATTTAATCCTGTATGTCTCCATTTCTTCATCTGTAAAATGAGGTAAAAATGAGCTGGAGAAGGAAATGGCAACCATTCTGGTATTCTTGCCAAGAAAACCCCAAATGGTATCGTAAAGAGACAGACATGACTCAAACAACTGAACAACAAACTACTATCATCAGATCTAGAGTGAGAACTTTCAGCCTGAGGCTAGATTACCCCCAGACAGAGGTAGGATTTCTGAAATAATGAGACAATAATGAGAAACATATTGCACATGTTTCTATATTAGGTCATATATGGATTATATTGCTGATATCAGCTATCAAGCTCCTCATTCTCAAACTATTCATAGCATGGAGGGGACCCTGGGTTCCCATGGGAAATAGATTCTGGAAGATCCTAACAAGTTGGAAAGACTTTGAAGGCAGGCCAAAGGGGGGACTCCATGTGTGTCATCTAAGGACCAGCCTCATTTAATACAGAGAAACAACTCACTAGGGGAAGAGCTCTTAATGTATGTGCATATGTGTGTGTGTCTGTTTGTCTGTCATTATATGTATGTATTGGACTTTTTGGCAGTCAAGGGAAGCGTATGGACTTTTTCTCAAAAAATAACCTTACCAAATTCATTAAGTAAAATACATATGATTATAAATGAAATATTTGTTTTGAAATAGTATGTAATTTTCTCCATGCAAGTTCATGTAGCTCATGAAATCTATCATTGAGTCTCTTGGGGATCCATGACCCAAGGTTAAGAACCCCTGCATTAGATTGTTAAACAGTAGGGCAGGATTGTCCTTCAAAGCAAGAGAAGATCCTTTACTAAGAGGTAGAAGGGCTTAGTACCACTCTGTATTATAGAATTGCTCTATGTTAGTAGAGAGGAAATTCACTATGACAAAATCACTGGTCTCTTAGTGAATTCAACAACAACAACAACAACAAAAACCCAGTGTACATATAAAAAGATGACAGAAAGGCCAAAAAATCAAGATTGGTCCATTGATTTGATATATGGATAACGAAGAGTATGGTGTTCAAGATCATGTTTTGGTTACAAATCTGGGGTAAGAGAAGGATGTTGGTGCCTTGAAGAGAAAGAAGGAAGTTTAGGAGGGAGGTAGATTTAGAAAGAAAGATGATGATTTCAGGTTTTAGAAATGTTGAGTATAAGATGTCTCTGGGTTATGCAATTTGAAATGACCAATAAGCAACTGATGGTCCAGAGGAAACCTGAAGAGAGAAGTTGGGAGAATATTTCCACTATCACCGTTTTCCTAGTTAACTAATTTTGTGTCCTGGAGTCTTTATTTATTTATGTCCCTGATAACCAATCAGTTCCCAAATCTTATTGATTCTGCTTCCACAACAGTTTTCACATCATTCTCTTCTCTCCACTCCTAAATTCTACTGTCTCATCTTCTCTTACCTAGACCATGGTGATAGTCTCCTAAATTGTCTCTCTCCTTCTAGTTTCCTCTTTCACTACATCCTGAACAAAGCCATAGGTATGAACAGGTCCCTCCCATGCCAAAAACCTTCAATGTCATCCCAGTGCTTCTAGGATAAAATCAGAGATTTGTTAAAGTCTACTATAACCAAAATGATGCTTGTCCTTCCAGTCATTTTTTTCTTTTTATTTTTTTTAAACAAAGTCTATACTTTGTCAAGTAAGACTACTCCTCATTGCCTTAAATTATATATTCAATTTCCTGGAAAAGACCTTCATCTTGTATTGTTATTTTTTTTAAATTAAGACTATTTTTAGTTCACAACACTCACCTCTGCATGACCTTGAGTTCCAGATTCTCATCCCTCCCCACCTCGGCATGGAATCTGACATATCCTCTACATACAACCACACACCAAACCCATCCACATGAAAGTCAAGCCACAAAGAAGAATCATGACCAGTGGAATGAATCATCAGAGAGAAGAAAAACAAAACAAAAAAAGAAAGAAAAAAAGGAGAACAAACAGTTTGTCTCAATCTGCATTCATACTCCATCCACAGATCTTTCTCTGGATGTAGATAGCTCTCTCCATCATGAGTGCCCCAGAGTTGTCTCTGAACCTTGCATTACCGAGAAGAGTGAGATCCATCAAGTTTAGTCATCACAGAGTCAATATATCTCTGGTTGTGTACAATGTTCTGCTAGTACCTCTCTGCTCACTCAGCATCACATCACGTAAGTCCTTCCAAACCATTATGAAGTCTGTATCCTCCCCGTTTCCTACAGCACAACAATATTCCACTACATTCATATACCACTACTTGTTCAGCCATTCCCCAATTGATGGGCATTGCCCCGATTTCCAACTCTTCACTACCTCAAAATGAACCGCCATAAATATCTTTGTACATATGGGTCCCCTTCCCACCCATGTGATCTCCTTGGAATACAGCCCCAGAAGTGGCACTTCTGGGCCAAATGGCCCGAACACCACTATAACCCTTTGGGCACAGCTCCAAATTGCTCTCCAGAATGACTGAATCTGTTCACAACTCCACCAACAATGTAACAGTGTTCCAGTTTTCCCACATCCTCTCCAGCCTTTATCATTTTCCTATATTGTCATGTTAGCCAATGAAACAGGAGAGATGTGGTACCTAAGAGGTGTTTTCATTTGTATTTTTGTATTCGATAGTGGTTCAGAACATTTTGTCATATGCCTATAGATATCTTTAATTTCTTCCTCTAAAAACTTGCCTGTTCATATCCTTTGACCATTTCTCAATTGGGAATGATTTGTATTCCTATAAATTTGGCTCAGTTCCCTGTATATTTTAGAGATGAGGCCTTTTTCAGAGACACTGGTTGTAAAGATTTTATCCCAGTTTTCTACTTCCCTTCTAATCTTTGTTGCATTGGCTTTTATACAAAACTTTTCAGTTTAACATAGCCAAAATTATCCATTTTGCATTTTGTAATGCTGTCTTTCTCTTGTTGTGTCATGAATTATTCCCTTTCCCATAAATCTGACAGGTAAACTATTCCTTGCTCTCCCAGATTGCTTTTAGTATCAGCCTTTATTCCTAAATCATAAACCCATTTTGACTTTATTTTGGTATATGGTGTAAGATATTGGTCTATGCCCAGTTTCTGCTATATCATTTTTCAAGTTTCTCAGCAATTTTTGTGAAATATTGAATTCTTAGCCCAAAAGCTGGATTCTTTGGGTTTATCAAAGAATAGATTGTTATAGTCATTGACTACTGTGTCTTCTGTATCTAACCTTTTCCACTGATCCATCATTCTGTTTCTTAGCCAGTACCAAGTAGTTTTGATGACTGCTGCTTTATAGGATAGTTTAATATCTGAGATGGCTAGGCCACCTTCCCTAGCATTTCTTTTCATTAATTCCTTAGATATTCTAGACTTCTCATCTTCCTGGTGAATTTTGTTGTTATTTTATTCAACTCTGTAAAATAATTTTTTGGTAGTTTGATTATTATGGTGCTGAATAAATAAATTAACTTAGGGAAAATTGTCTTTTTTGTTATATTAGCTTGGCCTAAACATGAGCAACTGGTATTTTTCCATTTATTTAGATCTGACTATATTCATGTGAAAAGTGTTTCATAATTATGTTCATATAGGCCCTGGGTTTGCCTTGGCAGATAGGCTGCCATATATTTCATAGTGTCTACAGTACTTTTAAATGGAATTTCTCTTTCTATCTCTTGCTATTGGGCTTTGTTAGTAATGTATAGGAATGCCTAGGATTTATGTGGGTTCATTTCATATCCTGCAACTTTTCTAAAGTTGTTTATTATTTCAAGTAGTTTTTTTCCTTGATTTTCTAGGATTCTCTAAGTAAATCATCATATCATTTGCAAAAAGTCATAATTTAGTTTCCTCTTTGCTTATTCTAATTCCTTAAGTTTCTTTTTCTTTTCTTATTGCTACAGCTAACGTTTCTAGTACCAAATTGAATAATAGAGGTGATAACGGACATCCTTACTTCACTCCTGATCTTATTGAGAATGCATCTGGCTTATTCCCATTACAAATGATGATGTTTGTTGATGGTTTTATGTGAAACATATATAAAACAAAATAATCATATATAAGAATGCAAATAAATGGCCTTATTGATTAACGAGGGTTTTTTCCCTCCATTTATCTTTTTATGTCTTTCTGGAGTTTTGTATTTTGAGATCAAATTTTCCATTGATCTCTGGCGTTTTCATCAGAAAGGTCTGGAATTCCCTTTTTCCATTGAATGTCCATATCCTTGCCTGGAAAATTATGCTCAATTTTTCTGGGTAGTTGATCCTTGCTTATAGTCCAAGCTCCTTTGCTTTTCAGAATATCATATTCCAATTTCTCCTGTCATTCAATGTAGAAGCTGAAAGATCCTGCATTATCCTGACTGTATTTCCGTGATGTTTAAATTCTTTCTTTCTAGCTGCTTGCAGTATTTTCTCCTTGACCTGGTAATTCTGCAATTTGATTATAATGTTTCTTGGAGTTTTCAATTTGGCATTTCTTTCAGGGGGTGATCTGTGGATTCTTTCAATGTCAATTTTACCCTCTGGTTCTAAGACCTCTGGGCAATTTTCCTTAAGGGTTTCATGGAAGATATTGTCCAGGCTTTTTTTTTTTTTTCATCATAGCTTTCAGGTTGGCCAACAATTCTTAGATTGTCTCTCCTAGACCTGTTTTCCAGGTCAGTTATTTTTCCAGTCAGATATTCCCCATTTTTCTCTATTTTTTTATTCTTTAGATTTTGTTTGACTAATTCTTGATGTCTCATGGAGTCATTATCTTCTACTTGCCCAATTCTAATTTTTAGTGCTTTGTTTTCTTCCTTTATCTTCTCTATCTCCTTTTCCATTTGGTTGATTTTTCTTTCCAATGAGACATTTTCTCCATTTATATTCTGATTCTTCTGAATTATTTCACCAATTTTACTTTTTAAAGATTTGTTTTCCTCAGTGAATTTTTTCCCATTTTTTTCTTTTACCTCCCTAATTTGGTTTATAAAGTCCTCCTTGAGTTCTTCCAGGAATGCTTTTAGGTCTGGAGACCAGTTCCCTTTCCCTTTTGAGGTTTCAGATGTGGGTATAATGTCCATGCTGTCCTCTTCTGAAATGGTGTTTTGATCTTCCCTGTCTCCATAATATGAATCAATGGTCTTTGGGTTTTTAGCGTGCTTTTTCATGGTGTGGTTTTTTCTTCCTGGCTTCTCTTGTGGATCTCTGTTTTTATGGCTCAGGGGGCTCTGTCCCAACTTTCTCCTGTTGGAATCTGTGGGCCTCATCACTAGCTTTATGTTCTATGGCTTCTGACTGTGTGAGGTGTGGGGGAGGGGTGGTCTGACTGCTACGAGTCTCCTCTTCCCCCAGACTGTTCTACAGTAGGGGTGGTCTCAGCTGTTGTCTGTGTTGGTGTCTGCCACTTCCCCTGGTTGTTCAAAGCCAAGTCTGTGGTCCTGGCATTGACGTTAGTTAGCTCCTCCCCCTGTGGCTCAGTTACTCTCATTCTGCTGAGGTGAGTGCTGATGGAACACCTCTCTTTCTGCACTACTCTCCTTCCACCACCACCACAGGAACGGCCCTCTCCCCAACTTCGCTCACTACTGAAGCCCCACTTCTGCCTCCTCTGTTTCTCCTGAGGTAATGTTCTCTGGGTTTATTCAAGGGAGGGTTAAGTATCTTTTCACCCTGACATTATGGCTCCTGGAAGTTCAAGAAGGCAAGTTTCAAACTTTTAGACTGTGGATTGGAGGCCTCTGGGCTAGCTGCTCCTGCAGCCACAGGCTATATGCTTTGACAGACTCCTGTCCTGGGCTGAGAGGCCAGGGGGTTGATCAGGTCAGTAGCTAGTTCTTCTGCCCCAGGCCTGTTCCTGCTCCAGCATTTCACTCACCCCAAGACCTCCCAGATGGGCCCACTGGCTGGATTCCTCTGCTGTTCCCAGTTGGTTTGGTCTGGTGCTGATCCGCGTTCCCAGCACTCCTACCCTTCTCAGTCTACTAGTGGCCTTTAACTCTCTCAAATCTGCTCAGATTCACATTTTAGATGTATCTGACTGAATTTGTGAGAGAGCTCTCGTAGTTCCTTACTTTCACAGTGCCATCTTGGCTCTGCCCCACCTTTTATTGTTATTGTGTGTGTGTGTGTGTATGTGTGTGTGTGTGTGTGTGTGTGTGTGTGTGAAAGAGGAGACATACACAGAGAGAGAGAGAGACAGAGAGACAGAGAGACAGAGACAGAGAGACAGAGAGACATGGAGAGAGAAACAGAGAGACTGAGAGAGAGTTTTCTAGAGACTTTAAGCTCCATGAAAATAGGAAAAGTCACTGACAGGCTACTTGCTGGAGTGTTATGGAAGATACATTCAAGTCATACAAATGGTTCTCTATGCCATAGATGAATATTAAATATGGACCAGGTGAGTGCACAGGGGCAGTGAGAATAATTAAAAATCTTCCCCAAGGATGTAGTGAAAGGATTTCTTTATAGGTCTTGTTGGTTTTGTTCTCCCTTCCCCTTAAATCAAGCTGATGGCTTGACTGCAGAGTCTGATAAATTGGGATCTAAACTTTACCAAAAATTAAAGCAGTTTATAAGAACCATAGGGCAGGGAGATTACTGCAGAAAATTATATAATTTCCATACCAAAACTCCTTATAATCCTAGAAATTTGAGAGTTGAGAGGAACTTTGGTGGTGTTTACCTAGGATCCAACTATTTCAATACATATGTGAAAGTAATCTCTACTATAATATATCCAATAAATGGTCAACCAACCTCACTTGAAGACCTATAAGGAGGAGGAATCCGGTGTCTCTTGAGACATCCCATTCCACTTTGAGGGAGTTTTTGTTGTTAGGACATTTTTTCCTTGATATTGAGTCTAATTTTGATGCTTTACGTGTTTTACCATTCCATAAGCATCTGCATTGTGGACCCAAATAGACCATGTCCAATTCCTCTTTGAATTTCCTTTGACAACCCCTCAAATGCTATAGGGCAGCTTTTATGCCACCTTCAGCCCTGAGCACTCTGTTCTCTAGGTTACACATCCCCAGTTCTTTCAACCAATCATCTTAGGAACTTCCTACCTCCCTCATTCTTTTGCTTCCTTCCTTCCTTCTTTGCTCCCTTCCTTCCCTCTTTCTTTTTCTCTTTCTTTTACCTTACTCTTTTGCCCTTCCTTTCCCCCTTCTCTTTTGCTTCCTGCCTTTTGATGTATTTTAAAACACTCTAGCAAAAACAGCCCAAAAGAACTCAAGAAATGATATCTGTATAGTGTAATTTAAATTCATACCAATCAACAAGAAGATTGGAGTTTTATATCAGAAAGATATTTATTCAATATGACTATTAGAAGAGGTTATAATATAATGCTGACTGAATTGGGACACATACTGATGTCAAGCAGTGCAAAAGGAATTATATCCCACCCCATACTTACTATTTTTTGTATGAAGGAGTCTAAAGAGGGGTCCTACCAAGATATAGAAGTATGGATGTGGGGAGTTCAGTGAGAAGTCCCCTCCGCCCACCCAATACAGTCAATAGAATATATTTTTAATATATAAAGGTATGCATTTTTTTATTTTACTCTAATCCATAGTGTTATTGTAAATAGAAAAAAGTGACTTATTTACTCTAAAGTTATCCTTGTAAAAGAGGAAAACAATTTTTTTCCCATTAGAACCATTTGGGACAATAAATGCGCTTAGTCTTACATAGAAAATTAGACTAATGGTAAGCTCTGCTACAGGAACCTTAAAATAATAATAATAATAATAATAATAATGATGATGATTATGATGATGATGATGATGATGATAAAAATAATGATAGAATTTATATAGCACTTTAAATTTTGCACAGTGCTATGCAAATACTGAGGCAGCTAGATTGATCAGGGGATAGAACATTGGACCTGGAGTCAGAATGTCTTGAGTTCAAATCCAGTCTCAGACACTTGCTATGTGAAATTGGGCAAATCACTTTGCTGCTTTTAGTCTTAATTCAGTGGATAGGGAAATGGCAAATCAATATGGTGTTTCTGCCAAGAAAACCTCATGGATCTTCATGACACTGTCATGAAGAGTTGTCATGACTAAATGTCTAAATAGCAACAATGAAAATACTTCATTTTATTCTCAAAATAACTCTGGGGCATAGATGCTCTCACTATCCCTATTTTTACAAGTGGGAAAACTTAGGCAGGGAGAAGTAAAGTTACTTCCCCAGAGTCACACAGCGAGTAAGTATCAAAGACAGATTTGAACACAGATCTGTCCAGACTTCTCATCCAGCATTCTCTGTGCTGCACTGCTGAGTCGCCTCTGAAATTCTACCCTAAAATGAAGCTAATTTTATAATGCATCCACTCATTACAATAGAGAAAAACATAAAGCCACATTCTTTTTGCCTTCACAATTGTTTTGTTTTTCCTGAAGTTGCTTCTATTTCAAAATGCACCATCCACTTCTGTTCCAAATAGCGCTCTCTCTCTCTCTCCCTCTTCTTTTTCTTCTCATGAACCTTAGTCTTCTCAGTCTCCCTTAAATCCATGTGTCTTTTCTATCTGGCCATGTTTTGTGATTTATAACTAGAAGGGATGGAAAGTTCCTACTCAAAGTTCCTAATAAAAAGTCATTATTGGGGTAACTTTTATTTTGATTTTTAAATAATTTCAAGATATGTATGAGTGAGATAAGATTTACCCAGCAAGATAGCAAGATCAATGTACATTTTAGTTTCATGTGATCAGGATAAGGTTTGGAACTTCAATTGCATTATTTTACAGAACTCTTTCTTGTGGATATTTCCTTTAACACTGAAGGGCATCTTTCTTTTCAATTTATACTCTTACAGAATTTCCAAGAGCACTCAGAGGTCAAGTTACTGGTCAGGATCACATGGCCAGAAAGATCTGTCTTCATGTGAAAAACTGGTGAGAATCTACATACTGCTACAATAGCTAGTATGGAGTTCAGGGTGCTCATGGACTTTTCAATATGTGTAAAAGAAAAAATCATTAAGAAGAGAAGTTTCACAAACACCATATTATGTCCAAACTTTGTTACTGCTTTAATGAATACTTTTTGGATTCAGGACTTCAGAATTCATTTCAACACCCCATTTAATGGATAAAAAAATGAGGCTAATAAAGTTATGTTACTTGCCCTAGATTACCCAGGGATCTGAGTAGACATAGAAGAGTTCTCTTCTCTTGTCTTCTAGGAAATCATTCTTTGCTTGAAAATCTGTTGCCTCTTTACCTTTTGCATCCACTTCCTAAATCAATATAATAAACTACTGCATTTGAATGAATTTCAACAAGAATACACTGAGAAACACATGATTTATTTGTCCCCTATTTAAGGAGGTGATAAAAATAGCTTAGGAATCAGTAAAAATCATCTTGGTATTTTAATTCTCTGTATTGCTTTCCTGAAGGCCTCTTTCACATCCTTGTTCCTGAAGCTATAGATCATGGGATTGAGCAAGGGATTCACCACTGTGTAGAACAGGGCAGCCAACTTGTCCTTTTCCAGGGAATAGGTGGAGCTGGGTCTTGAATACATGAAGAGGAGGGACCCATAGAAGAGCATGACAGAGATCATGTGGGAGGCACAGGTAGAGAAAGCCTTCCACCTCCCTGAAGCTGAGCGGATCCGAAGGATGGCCAGGAGGATATTGAAGTACGATATCAGGATGGCTAGTATGCTAGACAAAACTGTGAAACCCACCACTCCCAGCAGCACCTTCTCATAGATGTGTGTGTCAGTGCAGGACATCTTTACCAGAGGTGGTGCATCACAGAAGAAGTGGTCAATGATGTTTTGCCCACAAAATTTCAGGCGAAATGTGTTAGCAGTGTGGGCTATGGCATTCAAGAACCCACCTACATAGGACCCAGCAACCAACCCAACACAAAGAGGCCTGGACATGGCAGCTGAATAGAGAAGGGGGTTGCAGATTGCTACATAACGATCATAGGCCATAGCGGCAAGGAGGTAACACTCAGTGTAGGCCACAACACAAGAAGAGAAAAGTTGGGCACCACAGCCTGCTAAGGATATACGTTTGTCCTCTGAAATGCAGATGGCCAGGATTTTGGGGGTGTACACAGATGTATACCAGAAATCTAAGAATGAGAGATTCCCAATGAAAAAGTACATTGGGGTATGCAAGCGGGAGTCAATCCTGATTAAGATAACTAGAGTCATGTTCCCTGCCAATGTTACCAAATAAAGAGCCAAAAAAGCTCCAAAGAAGACCAGTTGCATCTGGGGGTCAGCTGAGAAGCCAATTAAAATGAATTCAGTCAACGTGGTCCGATTCCCCACTTCCACAGACATAGTGGTGGTAACCTGATAGAATCCAAGAAGCATCAAAGAGAAATATAGAATTTATTAGTTCCTGTGATTCAGATCTGGAGTGACCCTGGGGGCAGATGGGTGGCACAGAGGATAGAGCTTTATACTAGGGGCTGCAAAGAATTGAGTTCACATTCTGCCTCAAGTACTCATTGTCTGTGTGACTCTGGGCATATCACTTAACTACTGTGTCCCTCAGGTTCCTCATCTGTAAAAACAGTATAATAACAGCACTCATCTCACAGGATTATTGTGAGGCTCTGAAGGGATAATGTATGTAAAGTGATTGGTAAAACATAAAGCACTGTACAAATGCTACTAGGCTTTTCACAACATTTTATGGAGGAAGAACCTGGACATTTTAAAATGTCAGACCTTGAAGAGACCTTAGAATATACAACACAGACTATTAATCTATGTATAGAATATTGAGTGTCTGAATTAGAAAGGGCTTTAGAGTATAACACAGAATGCCAGAGAGATACAGGAGCTTTGAGATCATGTACTCAAGCTTTCTCATTTTATACATCATTATGGTTGAAGACCTGGAAAAGCCCTCAAAAGTCTCTTCATTTCTTTCCTTTTTTTAATTGTTTTTTTTAATACAAAAAAGTATAATAACAGCACCTATATATATATCTATATCTATATATATATATTATATATACACACACTCACACACACATACATATATATACACATGTGTATACACGCACACACACACACATATATATACACATGTGTATACACACACACACACACACACACATATTTATACTTTCCTCTTGAACCAATTTCCAATGAAAGTGGGTTTCCAGAACTACCAGCCCTCCTATCCCACCTAATTTCTCTGTCTCAGTTCTTCTCTTACATATCATTTGTATATTATAATCAATCTTTTTAGGTGTTCCTAAACAGTTTTACCTTTAAAAAAATCATACTCAGATACACCCCAATCTTTTTCTCTTCCTGATTTGTTCTCTAGATCAGTTGTTTTCTTAAGAGATGTTTCACATTCCAATCTATTTTACATTCTTTGTATTTTATTTCATTATTTCTTGATCTCTTATAATTTCACTGGCTTCTTCTTGCCGAGTTCTGATTTTCAAGTAGTCAATTTCTTCCTTAGGATTCTGCATCTCTTTTTTTTTCTAATTAGTTGACTCCCTTTTCATAATTTTCTTTTTTTTTCTTGGATTGTTCTTCTTTTTTATGTTTTTCCTCAGCCTCTCTCATCTGATCTTTAAAGTCTTTTTAAAGGGGTCTCTTCATTCCTAATTATCTCATTTCACAAATCATAAAAACATTAATTACAAAAAGGTGAAATGACTTTTTTGGTGCTCATACAGGTGTACCAGTAAGCATTGGGGGTGAGATATGATGTCAGATGTTGAGAATCTGAAGCCAGTGTCCTTTGCACTCTGACATACTGAATATACTGGCGATGAAGTGAGGCAAAATGACTTTTTAGGTCTCAATCAATCATTCCGTTAATCAATCACTTAATTGTTCAATTAATCAACAAGCAATTTTCAATTGTTTATTACATGACAGGTGCTGTCCTAGGTGCTGGAGCTATAGAGTAAAAGCAAACTATTAAGAAAAGCAAACAAAGAAACAAAAACCTAGTCTTTGCCTTAAATTACTTACATTCATAATGAGAGAGACAAGAAATATAAAAATGCAAACATTCAAAATACAGAATGAATGGAAAGTAGCCTTAGAAGGAAAATAGCTGATAGCTGAAAGGACTGAGAAAGCTCATGTTGGAGGAAATATTTGAGCTAAGTCTTAAATGAATGTTTTTTTTTCTTCCTTAAGAGCTAGAAGTTAGAGAGAAAGTGTGTTGCAGACATGGGGGACAGAGAGTGCAAAAACACAAAGGTGGAAGACAGAGCATCTTGTGTGAGGAGTACCAAGTAGGGCAGTATGGCTAGATTTTAGATTATGGGGGATCAGTGTGCTGGGGGACTGGAAAGATAATACCAAGACACATTACGAAGTGCTTTAAAATCTATTTAGAAGATTTTATATTTAATCCTAGAAGAAATAGAGAGGCATTGGAGTTTGCTGAGTAAGGTATTGACATGATAAGACCTGATGTTAGTACAAACATTTTGGCAACACTGTGGAAGATGGATCTGAGAGGATGGGTATTGAGACATGAAGCAGAACAACCTACTAGGGAATTGTTGTAGTAGTTCTGGTGAAAAATACCAAGGACTTAAACTAAAGTAATTTGTGGATGGAGAGAAGGTGCTGAATGTGAAAAATGTTGTGGAAGTAGCAATAATTTTATTTAGTAGTTGATTGACTATGCGGAATGAATAATTAATGGGGAACTGAGGATGACAGCAACAAACATTGTGAAACTGTGTAACTGGAAGAATGATGGTGTCTGCGACAGTAATGGTGAAATTCAGAACAGGGGTGGCTTTGGGGGGAAAGAAACAATTCTCTTTTTGTATGTTGAGTTTGGAGATGCTTATGGGGAATTCAACTGGAAATGCCCAATAATTGACAATTGCCTTATGAAATTTGGGTTAGAGAAGGAGACTGGAAAAATAGATATTTGAGTAATCTGTTGTACAATGGAAACTTTCCCGTATGTTCTTTGAAGATTAGCACTGCATGTTTTTTTTTTTCTTTGTAACTGCAATAAGAAGCAAGGTGCCTTGGAACATCCAAATTATAGAGCCTACAGGAGAAATTTTACAAACTTTCCATAATCTATATCCCCAGTCCATCCCTAAGAAAGGATGTTTTCTTCAGTGAACACAGTGAAAGTAGTTGCATAATAATTGATTCCTAGAGGATTCAAGCTGGGAAGACCCTGAGAGCCTAGATTATGAGAGGTATGAGTGACAGAAAATATTATTTAGCCCAAACCTTTTATTTTATAGAAAATGAACTGAAGACCGGAATGGACATCTGACTTTCCCGTGTTCATGAATCTATCTAATGGCACAGGCAGGATTAGTAATGAGTTCTCCTGTTTTCTGGTCCAGTGCTTTTTTCAGTAATAGAATATGTTTAAAGAACAGAGAAAGGTCTTTATTGAAGCATGGAAGTCACAGATTGTTAAATAAAAGTAAAAGCACGTTTGCTACTTTAGGAAATTATTGTCTTGAGAAAGTCTCTATCCTTCTCTGGAACATTACTTCATCTGTCAAATTATATGAATGGACAAGATCATGTCTAAAACTTTTTAATCCTATAATGCATAATGAGGAAAAGATTCACATACTGGAAAGTGTACACTGTGGCCATTTGCGTGTCCACTATAGGTCAGCTTGGCTAGAGGGAATGACCGGCATCTCTCAAGTATTCAACCCTTCTCAAATGGAGGGTAATCCTTCAGACCTAATGTTCTTGTTCTCATCAGCCTTTCTCCCAACTTCTGGGGGAATACACATAACTACTGTAGTGACCAGAAAGAAGGGGAAATGCCAAACCCCAAATAAGTGATGATATCAGAAAACACAGAATCACATAAGAACATCTAGCTTTTTAAATAGTGTACAATGCTGACAAAGTAAAAACTAAAGACTTCAAAGGAAATTGCATGTAAAGGAAGAAAGGAGACACAGAGTTACATGTAATGAGAGAAGATATACTGTTAACTTCAATACTACAGTAAGAAGAAAACATGGTGGGAAGTTTCTTCACATGTCCTGAATTTAAGTGGGATAAAGCATATAGTGGAAATGACACTGGACTTTAAGCCAGAATGAACCTAGATCAAATGCTACCCAACTCATTTCATTACAATACGAGATTATTCATTTTACTTCTTTGAACCTTGATCTAGTCATCTGATAAATAGGAATACCAACTCCAATATTACCATAAATGATAAAATTCAAATTAAATTATTTAAATTATTATAGTATATAAATAACATTTAAGGTTGGGAAAGCACTTTTCTTCATAATTCTGTCAAAACCTATAGGGCTAGAATTAGTATTCCTATATCAAAGAAGGGAAAGCTGAAGAATGTTAGTTGCCATCATCACAAAGTACAGGAACAATTTATTATTTTTAAAGATGCAGTCTGTTGTAGTAAAAAGAGCCCTTTATTTGAAGGGATGAGATCTGGGTTTAAATCCTGACTCTGCTACTACCAATTTGGGATATGAGTTGGGATATGTTATTGGACCTCTTTGAGACTCATTCTTTAACTGTACAATGAGGAGATAAGACTGAGGACCCTCTAGGTTCCCCTTCAATGTATAAGCAAATGATCTTATTATTCTGTGAACCCTGGTTCTGCTATTTACTACTTATGTAGTCTTGACAAAGTTCCCTTCAAATCTCTCTGAGATTCAGTTTCTTCATCTCTAAAGTGAGAGAGAGATCTTGAAGTTTTTCTTTCCTGCTCTGAAATCTTTGATCCTATGGCCCTAAGATTAAAATTAGACACTGCTCACTTGGTGCTGCTATAGAAATTTCTAGTCCCAGCCACTTACCTTTAGTCTGGCAGAGGACAGCTTGTGGGACAAGACAGTCTGTTTCTTGCTCTTCAGCAATGAAATACCTTCTGTTTGACTCATGCATATCTCCTATTGCTTCCTTTGGTAATTCTCCTACATAGTCTCTAAGAAACCCACACTTCATTCTCCAAAGAATCAATTAGAGTTGTTTCAGAGTTTGGGGATGACATGCTAATTGGGAACTAAGGAAATGTCGTATTTTGTTCAAAGTATACTTTTCCTTTGAGAATATCCTTGTTTATTTTAATGTTGAGAAGAATTATTCCCCAAAGGCTGTCCTGAATTTCCATTATTTGATTCTGTGGAAAGCTCTACATGGTACAATGCATGAGAGAGGGTCAGGAGAAGCCCTGAGTTTGAAGGCAAATGACCTAGGCTGAAGTCCTAGACCTAGGCTTTCTAAGTATTAACTATGTGACCTTGGACCAAACACTTAACCTTTTAAATCCTGTTCCCTCACCTGTAAGATGAGAATGAACCAGCAGACCTGGAGGTCCCAGAGTCTAGGAAATTATGAGACCAAAATCTAATTTCTTTTTTTAATTGAAAGACCATTTACAATCTGGTATACACAAAAATAGATCTCTACCACCGATTTGGCATACATATCTTTCTAGGGTACCTTTCTAAAGCTATCACTCCTTATGCGCACTCTGGACTCTAGCCAAACAGGATAATCAATTTGGTCCCAAACGAATTCTACAGATATTTTTTAGCATTTATGTCATTGCTTATTATGATTTCTCTTCCTGTAATGCACACCCAGTGCTCCCTGCCCTTCTTTCATTTTGCCCTTATGCCTCCTCTATATGCCTAACAAAACTCCATTTATCTTTCAAGGATTGGGTCATGTCCATTCATCCAAGAAGGCTTCATTGTTCTCCTCAACTAGAAATTAAGGGCATTGCTTTGGTCCTCTTCCCTTCTGGCTCTTGGCATATTCTGCCTTGTATTCTGAGCTTTACATCCTTTTGAATCATACCACCTTATCTGATTTGTAATCTGTCCTTTTGCTCTCATGGTGGTTTTAATTTCCCTTTGTTATCATATTGGGGCTATTCTGGTGTTGTGGAAGAGTGCAAGCCTTAGAGTCATAGGATCATGGCTTTAGAATGGTAAGGGACCATTAAGGTCACCAAGTCCCACCCATTCATTTTATAGGTAAGGAAACTGAGGCACTGATAGATAAGGGACTTGCCCAGAGTTGTTATCCTTGGGTTTGAATCTCTGTTCAAAGATTAATTTCAAGGCCTTTGAAAGTTTAATTACTCTCTAAGTATCTATCTTATCATCTATAAAATGGAAATGGTGTTTTTATGACCTGACACAGAAGGTTTTTTGTGTAATGGAAATGTAAAAACTTCAAAGTGTAAAATAAATGGGAGATATTATTATTGCTCCATTGTAGTCCTACCATGATGTCTTGTAGTATGGAAGTAATTTTAGATTTTCAAATAATAAAGGAGTGTAAGGTAGATTTTGGCAATTTTACAGAGCTAGAAAGGCTGTGTCTGGTGACACATTTTATATTTTTCATCTGAAAATTAGCTCACCAATGTTTGGAGAGACCTCAACTGGTTAACAACTGATTTTTCATCATTACTATTGAAAAACATTTTTGATTTTCTACACCATAGATGGAATGCAATCATCAGCAGTGTAGAGGCCACCCTCACAGATGAAATTTCAGGTCATTGAATCATTATTGTCATTATACACTCTCCTTGTGAAAATCTTGGTATTCAATGTCATGATTCCTGAACGTGACATCAAATAAGTGAGCTGCAATCTACCTTTTTAGCCTTCTTCCTCATTAGTGCCCTTCTTTCTCTATATTCCAGTTAAATTCCACATTTAGCTGTTTCCTGATCTCAATCTGTGATCTTTCAATACCATACACTTGCTCAAGCTATTCCATGTGCTTGGAAGTCAATCATCTCAACTTTTTTTGCCACTTAGAATCCCTAACTTCCTTCAAAGCTCACCTGTTTCCTATTTCACAATCTCTTCCCTGGTCTCTCATTTATTTTTTTCACTTTTCAAGTTTTCCTAGGATGATTTGTCTGGATCTTTCCCCCTTGACACTTCACTTTTCAGAAATCTCATTTTTATACCTGGTGTATTACTACCATTTACGCTGTACACTTCTTGAGGTCAGGGATGCTGTATGTGTGTGTTTCATTTTGTTTGTTGCTGTATCTACTGTTCTCGCTGAGAATGTCCAGTCCTTTGAATTAGTATTTTAATTTATATACCTGAAATAAATGATACAAAGTGACAATAGATGAGACCCAGAGCTGGATAAGAAGAATAAAATGCACTAGATTGCATTTTTGTAGTTGCATTGAGGCTGAGTGCATTAAGGAAAAGCTGTTCTTTCAATCATACAATATGGGGTAAATCTTGGAAAAATCACAGTTTCCTAAAAATAAACATTTCATTTATCCCAACATATAATGGAGAAGGGTATTGTTGGCACCAAAAATCTTAAATATATTTCCATTGGTGTCCTATATGAAATAAATGGAAAAAGGCATCTGTATCAACAACGCAGGTAGCAGCTGCTGTCTGGGTGTAAAACCAACAACAACCAGCACACAGAATGCTGCAAACCTTGGTCCTTCTGATCTGCTTTATTAAAGAAAGCAAGGTTAAGGGGTTAACAATCTTGCTTTAATCCAGCATACAAATATCATTTACTTAGTTCAGGGGGAAAAAACAGCACCATGAATTACAGACCAAATACGATTCAGAGTTATACATCTGAATATTCATCCAGGGAGCTCTTTACACTGGCTGTCACAGAGTCACACGCTACTCCTGTTGTGTCTTGGAGCTCCGACAGAGAACACTAACCTCTGCACTTATATATCCTGTTGAGGGCCCCGATGTCCCCAACCTCACCCAGCCTGGGTGTGGAAAATTTCCCCACCCCCAATATCACATCAGATACAAAACAATGACTCCCAATTGTCTCAGTGCTGAGAAATACAAAAAAAAAAACAATCCACTTTATCTGCCCCATTCAAACAAAGGTCAGAATCATTAAAGATCAACAGCAAAAAGTCCCACATTAATTACTATTACAGAATATCATCAAAGAAAAGCACAATTAGAAAGAGATTTATTTACACCGAAGCAAAAGCTAAAAACAACTAATTGTGGAATCAGAGTTTTCCACTGAGAAGGGACCTCAAAGGCGACCTTGGCTTAGTCAGTCATTTTTCACATGGGTAATTCAAGGTCCAATGAAGTGACTTTACCTGAGGTCCATTTCTCACTTGACCTGAGTCCTGCATGAATACCCAAGAACTTTAAAGAGACCTAGCACATAACCTCCAGCACAAACACTCAATCTCCATTAGCTGTAAGCTCCTTGATGATAGGGACAGACTTTTGACTCTTTCTATTCCCAGCACTTAGCACAGGGA
This sequence comes from Trichosurus vulpecula, assembly GCF_011100635.1. NCBI lineage: Eukaryota > Metazoa > Chordata > Mammalia > Diprotodontia > Phalangeridae > Trichosurus > Trichosurus vulpecula. The sequence goes on from NC_050578.1 coordinate 269,361,091, forward strand.
TTGGCGCATAGCAGGGACTTAATAAATGTTTATGGATGGGTAGATCGATTGATCTATAGAGGCTTTATGGAAAAATGATAAACAAGGCATGCTTGGGTTGCAATCTGCATCTGTGGAGAGAACTGACACATTAAGTAGCTTACTAATTCAACGGAATTCTTGATATATTCCCCCAGCACCCAGAATAGAGCATTGAATTCCACAAAGCCTCAACAAATTTACTGAATTGAGTGAAATAGGTTCTTAGGTAACCTTACACTCTTTTGTGTATACTCACAAAATGCATAATCATGCTGGTCACCTTGAACCATTTTTATGCTTATATCAGAAGGTAGGAATGATTTTAATGGCTTGGAGAAAAAATGGTATTTATCAGACTATTGGTTATCTGACTAATTCACTTCTGCACACTAATTCATTTACTCTTTGGACTAGATAACCTGAGGTTGTTTTCAACTCTGAATTTCTGTGATTATGTGAATAGCAAATAATTAACTCTTCTCAAAAATATTGCATTCTAATAATAATAATAGTCAGTGTTTAAATAACACTTTAAAGTTTGCAAAATGTTTTAATTCTTCTTATTCTCACAACAATCCTGGGAGATAGGTGCTATTACTATCATGATTTTAGAGATGAGAAAACTAAAGTATACAGGAGTTAAATGACTTCCCTAAGGTCACTCAACTAATAAGTATCTGAGGCCAAATTCAAAATCTGGTCTCCCTGCTTCCAGAACCAGCAGTCCTACCACTATGCTACCTAGTTGCCCAAACTTCAAGAAAGATGTTATTAAAGGTGAAAGAGCAAAATGAATTAATGAAACTAGGAGATGTATTCATCTCCTCGATTCCTGCCTTGCTATAGCAGAGGGATTTGTGTAGCTCAATCAAACTAAGGCATGCCATACAGGGTTGCCCAAGATAGATAGGTTATAATGGAAAGTTCTGGCAATAGGTGATCCACTGGAGAAGGAATTAGCAAACTAATCTAGTATCTATGCCAAGAAAACCCATGAATAATACTAAAATGATATAAGAGATGGCATCAGATGATGAGCCCCTCCAGAGCTGGCAGGGGTCAACACCAGGAGCCCAGATGTAATCATGGTCCCCCAGGGGAAGTGCCAGACATCATCTCAAACAACAAAGAGCAGAGACCATTGCTGAAGAGCAACAGTGCTGGAGAGCACCCATAGGGAGTGAGACGTCAGGGACCCAGACCCCTCCCCCACACCTCAGGAAACTGAAGGCTGTAATTCTAGACTCACAATCCCCAGAACAAGAAAGCTGGGACAGAGAGCCCTGAGCCCCAAAGGCAGAAATTTGTTGTAAAGCCAGGAAAAGGCAAACCAACATGAAGAACACAAAAAACCCGAGGACAATATATTCTTTTTATGGAGACAGGGATGATGAAAATACCAATTTGGAAGAGGACAGCAATGACACTATAGATCCATCTGATACCTCAAAAGATAACGTGAACTGGTCTTCAGTCCAAAAAGCATTGCTGGAAGAGCTAAAGGAGGATTTTAAAAACCAAATTAGGGAGGTAAAAGAAAACATGGAAAACTGGAAAAGTCCCTAAAGAATATGAATGGTGAAATGGCCACGGAGATTCAGAATCTAAATAGAGAAAATGACACCCTGAGAGGTAAAATCAACCAATTGGAAAAGGAGACTCAAAAGCAAAATGAAAACACTAACTTATTAAAAATTAGAGTTGAGCAAGTGGAAGCTAATGAATCTATGAGGCACCAAGAAGTAGTAAAACAAAAAGTAAAGAATGAAAAAATAGAAAACAATGTGAAATATCTAATTGGGAAAACAACTGACCTGGAAAATAGATCCAGGAGAGACAATTTAAGAGTTATTGGTCTACCGGAAATCCACGATGAAAAAAAGAGCCTTGACAGTATCTTCGAAGAAATTATCAAAGACAACTGCCCAGAAGTCCTAGAACCAGAGGGCAAAATAGTCATTGAAAGAATTCATCGATCACCCCCTGAAAGAGATCCCAAACTGAAAACACCAAGAAATATTATAGCCAAATTTCAGAACTATTAACTCAAGGAGAAAATACTGCAAGCATCCAAAAAGAAGCAATTCAAATATTGTGGAACTACAGTGAGGATCACGCAGGATCTCTCAGCTTCCACCTTAAAAGACAGGAGAAATTGGAATATGATATTCCGAAGGGCAAAGGAGCTGGGACTACAACCAAGGATCAACTACCCAGCAAAACAGCAAAACTAAGCATAATTTTTCAGGCAAGGAGATGGACATTCAACGAAATAAGGGAATTCCTTACCTTCCTGATGAAAAGGCCAGAATTCAATGGAAAATTTGATCTCCAAATACAAAACTCAAGAGAGACATTAAAAATAGCACCTACCTAAAACCATGAACAAGCATTATTTGTAATGGGATAAGCTAGATGCATTCCCAATAAGACCAGGGGTGAAACAAGGATGTCCAATATCACTCCCATTATTCAATTTGGTACTAGAAATGTTAGCTGTAGCAATAAGAGAAGAAAAAGAAATTGAAGGAATTAGAATAGGCAAAGAAGAAACTAAATTATCACTTTTTGCAGATGATATGATGATTTACTTAGAGAATCCTAGAGAATCAAGGAACAAATATGTACTTGAAGTAATGTACAACTTTACCAAAGTTGCAGGATATAAAATAAACTCACATAAATCCTCGGGATTCCTGTACGTTACTAACAAAGCCCAACAGCAAGAGATAGAAAGGGAAATTCCATTCAAAGTTACTGTAGACCCTATAAAATATTTGGGAGTCTATCTGCCAAGACAAACCCAAGGAGTATATGAACGTAATTATGAAACACTTTTCACGTGAAAAAAATCGAATGTAAATAAAAGGAAAAATATCACTTGCTCATGGTTAGGCTGAGATAATATAATAAAAATGACAATTTTACCTAAATTAATTTATTTATTCAGTGCCACACCAATTGAACTACTAAAAATTATTTTATAGAACTGGTCAAAATAATAATAAAATTTATATGGAAAAACAAGAGGTCTAGAATATCTAGGGAATTAATGAAAAGAAATGATAGGGGACTTGGACTAGCCATGCCAGATATTAAACTGTACTATAAAGTAGCAGTCATCAAAACTACCTGGCACTGGCTAAGAAACAGAGTCATGGATCAGTGGAATAGGATAGGTACACAAGATGAAGTCCTCAATGATTATAGCAATGTACTCTTTGATAAACCCAAAGAATCCAGCTCCTGGGTCAAGAATTCACTACTTCACAAAAACTGCTGGGAAAATTGGAAAAAAAAAAGGTAGGGCAGAAAATGGACATAGGTCAGTATCTTACACCATATACCAAAATAAAATCAAAATGGGTTCCTGATTTAGGAGTAAAGGCTGATACTATAAGCAATTTGGGAGAGCAAGGAATAGTTAACCTCTCATATTTATGGGAAAGCAAAAGTTATTACACAGCAAGTGATAGAGAACATTACAAAATGCAAAATGGATAATTTTGATTATGTTACATTGAAATGTTTTTGGATTAAAAAAAACAATGCAGCAACGATTAGGAGGGAAGCAGAAAGTTGGGAGAAAATCTTTACAACTAATGTCTCTGACAAAGGCCTCATCTCTAAAACATAAAGGTAACTGAGCCAAATTTATAGAAATACAAGTCATTCCCCATTTGAGAAATGGTCAAAGGATATGAACAGGTAGTTTTCAGAGGAAGAAATTAAACATATCTATAGTCATATAAAAATGATCTAAATCACTACTGATTATAGAAATGCAAATCAAGACAACTCTTAGGTTCCACATCTCTCCTGTCAGTTTGGCTAAAATGACAAAATAGGAAAATGATAAATTCTGGGGAGGATGTGGGGAAATTGGAACACTGTTACATTGCTGGTGGAGTTGTGAATTGATTCAGCCATTCTGGAGAGCAATTTGGAACTATGCCCAAAGGTTTAGAAACATGTTCATACGCTTTGACCCAGCAATACCACTTCTAGGGCTGTATACCAAAGAGATCACACAAGTGGGAAAAGGACCCATATGTACAAAAATATTTATAGTGGCTCTTTTTGTAGGAGCAAAGAATTGGAAATCAAGGGGATCTCCATCAATTGGGGAATGGCTGAACAAGTTGTGGTATATGAATACAATGGCACACTATTGTGCTATAAGAAATGGGGAAGATACAAACTTCATTATAACCTGGAATATTCTACATGATATAATGCTGAGTGAGCATAGCTAAACCAAGAGAACATTATACACAACCACAGATACATGGATTCTTGATGGCTAACCCTGATAGACTTCACTCTTCTCAGCAACACGTGTTGCAAAGACAACTCCAAAGGACTCATGATGGAGAGAGCTATCTACAGTCAGAGAAAGAACTATGGAGTCTGAATGCAGATTGGGGCACCCTGTTTACTCTCCCTTTTTTCCCTTTGTTTTCTTTCTCTTTTTTCTTTGGTTTTGTTTCCTCTTTCTCATCACTCATTCCATTGGTTATAATTCTTCTTTGCTACTTGACTATTGTGTAAATAAGCTCAATGCGAATTTATATGTAGAAGATATATCAGATTCCATGCGGTCTTGGGAAGGGGGGTGGGGAGGAAAATCTGGAACTCAAAATCATGTCGAACTGAGCGTTGTAAACTGAAAATAAAATATCTTAATTAAAATAAATGAAATAAACAAGCCAGAAAGACTTCGACTATTTTTTCCTGGCTGTATATCTATTGTCCAAAGACTAACCAGCTTAAGTATAATAAGACTCATCTGCAGAAGGCCAGTGTACTCATTTATGAAAGGACAGTGATACAGGTCAGTGTGATGAACACCTCTAACCATGAAAACAATGACTTTCAGAAGATGCAGAAGATAGACTTTAGCACTGTCTATTGTCCTATGGCCCAAGTCCCTGTGTTGGCAACCAAAAATGGGCTCCTTAGCACTTAGTCAACAAGTGCCCTTGACTAGTTTGGCTTTTTCCCCTGAACTGAATACTGTTTGTATGTTGGACTGGAGTAAGCTTGTCGGCCCCTTCACCTTGCTTCCCTTGCTTAAGCTGATGGAAAGAACCTGTGCTTTCCCGGTCAACCCCTTCACCTTGCTTAAGCAGATTGAAAGAACCTGTGCTTTCCCCGGCGTACCTTACACCCCCGCAAAAGCCGGATGGTTAAAAGCAGCTCCTGTTGGAGCCAGAGGCTGCTATAGCTATAGCCACAGCCGAAGCAGGAGCTGCCAGTAGCAGAGCTGACCTACGGGAGGAAGCTGAACAAAGACTTCAGGCCAGTGGGTAATCTTTTTACCATAGAGGGGGAAGTATGATTTTGCTTTATGCAATCATGCTTCTCTGTAGCCTCCTGGTTACTCTTTCAAGGCGTACTTATTGGGCCTGGAAGCTTTTGATCAATATATCAAAATGGGGTTGCTGGTTCATGGGTTGGTTACTGTTGAGCCTAAATAAATGTTTTGATTCTTCTGCCTTCTACTTTGAGAGTTTCTTCTATCCGGCGATTCCGAACCTTTCAGACATGTTTATGATCCTCTTTGAGATTATAAACTCGGCCCTCCTGATACATTTGGCGTCACGAACAGGATAAAGGATGTAAATATGTATGTACGTGTGTTGACACCTATTCAGGTGTACTAGTGGCTTGTCCTTATAAAGACGCAACTCAGAAAAACACCTGTAAAACTCTAGATATTGTAAGTTTATATTATGGAACCCCAATGCAGATTCAAAGTGACAATGGGTCACATTTCAAGGGCAAAGAAGTGAAAAGATATTGTGTGTTGAATAATATAGAATGGATATATCATATTCCATATTACCCACAAGCATCTGGGCTAATTGAAAGAATGAATGGATTGTTGAAAGAACAGCTGAGAAAATTAAGCTCAAATAATTCATATCGACATTGGAAGGATAATTTGTCTATTGCCTTACGTAATTTGAATAATAGGCCCTTAGGGGGGAGTACACCTCTAGCCAGAATGATGACCCCAAATCTGCAGATCAGAGAACAGCAAACATGTGAGATCCAAAACATTGAATTTTGGACTGTGAGGGAAGATGTCCCACTACCAAGTCCAGGAACACCTGGTTCAGCAGGATATGATTTACATTGTATAGAGAATTTTAGGTTAAATAGGAAAGAGATAAGAAAAACCCCTACTGGAGTATGTATGAGAATCCCCAAGAATCATCTTGGATGGATATTACCTAAACCAGGATTAGCGGCTCAAGGAATACATGTATTGGCTGGAGTGATAGATTCTAATTATCAAAAAGAAATTGTTGTGACACTCCAGAATATGGGTAAAAAACCTGTACAATTTTGTAGAAATGATAGGATGGTTCAAGTGATTATTATCCCCTGTGAAAAAATACCCTTTGTGAAAACTGACCCTCCTCCCAAAATAACTACTAGAGGGGCAAAAGGGTCTTGCTCCATTGATAGAATAAAGTCAGGAGCTAAGGTATGGGTAAAACGGAAGCCAGATGATATTCCAAAGGCTGCAGAAGTTATAGCCCATGGGAAGGACAACACTGTAACAGTTGTCTATTCAGGGGAAAATAATTACCAAATCGTACCCCTGAACCATATATTTTACCGTGAATAGGTTATAATAATAGATTCACAGACTCCACAGGTATGGCTGATGCTGGTAAATGCCATAAGCCACTCAGAGGAAAGGTAACCTTGTGTGATTAACGGATGAAAACTTGTACATTTGGGGAAAGGCTGGGAGGACAATCCTAGTCTCTATCTAGGATGGGATCCTCTTAGTTTAATTTTCCCATTGTGTTTCCTTGTACATCTGGGGAAAGGCTGAGAGGACAATCTTAGTCTCTATCTAGGGTGGGATCCTCTTGGCTTCCTCATTATGTTCCTTTTGAAAAGAAACATTTCCCACCTGAGTTTGGCTCTGATGTTGGATCTTTGCATAACTGAAATCTCAACCAAACTTGAGATGATTTTATTTGAAGAATAATAGTCCATACTTGTCTACTCTTTTTGTCCTTTGTTTTGGCTAACCTTGTTGCTAGTTTTGTTTCCTTTAGGCTTAAGCACCCTGCACTTTCTGGTGACTGCCTAAGCACATAGCATTCTTGGAATTCCTGCCAGCTCCTTAAAGAACTGACCTCTGGAATGGGACTTTTTGGGGGCAGGGCCATCTCTACATCCAATTTCAGCATGAAGAAGCTATGGAAAATGAGATCTTCACCCCTTGCCCCAAGATTTTGAGCCCCAATCGTTCAAGGGGGGTGGGAATGATGAGAGTGTTCTGTTTACTTATTTTGTGTTATCCTTGCTGTGTTGTTTTATTGTTATGATATTATGGGACCTAGGGGTGGATCACATTTGAATCATAAACCAATATTTAGGAATGCCACCAAATGATATGTTTTGCTTTATTATGAATGATATGTTTTAGTTTCCTTTGTAATTGGATCACAATGTATGTTCTAGGATACATGGCTGATTAGATTATGTATCCTATAACAAGGGGTGGAGAAGTGTGTTGGCAACCAAAAATGGGCTCCTTAGCACTTAGTCAACAAGTGCCCTTGACTAGTTTGGCTTTTTCCCCTGAACTGAATACTGTTTGTATGTTGGACTGGAGTAAGCTTGTCGGCCCCTTCACCTTGCTTCCCTTGCTTAAGCTGATGGAAAGGACCTGTGCTTTCCCGGTCAACCCCTTCACCTTGCTTAAGCAGATTGAAAGAACCTGTGCTTTCCCCGGCGTACCTTACACCCCCGCAAAAGCCGGATGGTTAAAAGCAGCTCCTGTTGGAGCCAGAGGCTGCTATAGCTATAGCCACAGCCGAAGCAGGAGCTGCCAGTAGCAGAGCTGACCTACGGGAGGAAGCTGAACAAAGACTTCAGGCCAGTGGGTAATCTTTTTACCATAGAGGGGGAAGTATGATTTTGCTTTATGCAATCATGCTTCTCTGTAGCCTCCTGGTTACTCTTTCAAGGCGTACTTATTGGGCCTGGAAGCTTTTGATCAATATATCAAAATGGGGTTGCTGGTTCATGGGTTGGTTACTGTTGAGCCTAAATAAATGTTTTGATTCTTCTGCCTTCTACTTTGAGAGTTTCTTCTATCCAGCGATTCCGAACCTTTCAGACATGTTTATGATCCTCTTTGAGATTATAAACTCGGCCCTCCTGATACAGTCCCAGATTTAGATGCTTGTTAGAATTCCAGATTTGGAAATGACTTCAGAAGATATCTAGTTCAGCCCACAGAACTGAACAATGATCAACGTCCAAGTCTTTTCTTGAAGACTTCAGTGAGAGCAATTCACTAATTCTGTCCCCAACCCCACCCTTCCACTCAAATTAGCCCATTATGTTTTTTTGGAGAACTTTATAGAATGGGAAAAACTTACAGCCTCTTTCAGCGCAGTGTATATCAGCTAAGTGATACAGTGGATAAAGCAGTGGGCCTAGAGTCAGGAATACCTGAGTCAAATCCAAAATCCAGTCTCAGATACCTACTAACTATGTGGTGCTGGGCAAAGTAATCATTTCTTGCTTCAGTTTCCTTGGCTGTAAGATGGGGATCATAGTAGTCTCTACCTTGCAGGTATGGAGACTATAATAAAATTTACTTCACAAGGTTATTGTGATGATTGATTGAAATAATATCTGTAAAGTGATTAGCATAGTTCCTGGCACATTGTGGGCACTGAAATGATTATCCCCCCCCCAACTCGGCCTCTTAATTTTCATGGTTTCCTTATATAGTGCTTAGCATGTAGTAAGCCCTAATATATGTGAGGAATTGAATTGAAAATACACTAGAAACATTAAAGAGTGATAGAAATGAATATTGTTGCTTTAGCAACTCTTATGCATTAATTATGGACAATTAGTCTACCAGAGAGAGGGCATGTAGCTTTCAAATGAATCAAAATATTTCACCTTGTTCCTTCTCTTTTCTACAATTTAATTTTCCCCCTTTCTGTTAGTCATGGAAATAAATTTAGGGAATTTACAGTCCCCTACAATAGTTTGAGAAGCTGTGTCCTCTGCATTTGAGTAGAAGTCTCCCCTATCTCAAAACCAGTTTACAAATTCTATTGGGCTTTGGTGCAATGGTAGTGCATTGTTATTTTTATTTTCCTTTATTATCTAGGTCTCATTAAAGAAGAGAGTCATGGATGAATTAACTTTGGAGAGCATGATTCCCTGGTGTGAATGCCCATCTTCCTGTGGAATTAAATGAAACCAACACAATAAACAGGAAATTTGGTTTAATTGTCATATCCAGTAGCTCCCAGGCCAAGAGTGTTACTAGAGTGGGACCTGAGGGCCTAGAGAGCCCAAAAGCAGTATAAAAGATTCCATTATCAGCAGAATAAAGATCCAGTGGGTTGACACTCGGGTCAGTTTTTTGGAAAATGGTATCATCCATGGGTGGAGATGCAATAGAATTTCCTTTGTTCTTGCAACAGAACTTGATAGTCTGTTTGGTGAAGGATAAATGCAACTGCTTATGAAGTTTGACGTGATGTTCCAGCTGAGGTGTCAGCTCAGTTCCCAAACAGCTGTCTCTTGAGAAGTCCTGATACAATGCTTGAAATCCTTTAAGTACCATCTTTCCTTTTGTGTTCAGGTATCATATCTAGTAGATTCTTGAGATTCCATCTGCAAGGGAACTTGGAAGCCATCTCATCTAAGCCTTTGGTTTTACAGATAGGAAAATTGGGTCAAACAACAAGTAAGCAGCCAAGTAAGGATTCAAACTTGGTTCTTCTGATTTCAGAAGCATTATTCTTTCCATTTGTCTACTCCCAAAAGATTTGGTTGAAAAGAAAATCCTACAAGTCCATTCCTTTTTCTAGCATCAGAATTGTGGGTTGTCAAGCATGTTATAAGCTCAGGAGATTGGGGAAAGGGGGTCTTAAGGGCTGAACTATCTGCATCAACCTGTGCATTAATGCTCTCATGTCCCAGCTCTGACAGTACTTGAACCAGTTTACACCTGCTTTAAGTATTCGGTTTCACAACCCAGAGGAGGTTAAAAATAGAAAATGGAATGGTGCCAGCAAATGACAACAAGAAAGGATATTTTTTTTTACTTTACATTCACAGTGATGAGAAATAAGGAGAGCAATTAGAATACTCAGAAAATATAACAATAAAAGCTGGAAGGAAGGAAGGAAGAAAGGAAGGAACAAAGGAAGGAAAGAAGGAAGGAAGGAATGAAAGAAGGAAAAACAATAAAACTATGTGAAAGAAAGGAAACACACAAATCCTATTAATTTGGATTATTTATTCAAGGGAAAAGAAACCTTACTCAGCTTAATTGGCACCCTCCTCACAAAGTTGTATATTTATATTAATAGTGAAATTTTGTATGTATATGTATATATACATATATATATATATATATACATACATGCACAAATACATGCATGAATACATATGACACAGAATGCCGTATCTTGCTTGAATCTGAGAACACATAATATCTTACTAGGACTGGATCTGAGAACTTAAAATGCCCAAAGTAGGACCCCTACAGGGCAGCAGACAGATGTCAATAGAAACAGAAAAGAATGTTACAATTAGGAATGTCACTTAGCGTATAGAATATCGAATGTTTAAAATGGTAAGGACCTTGGAAAATAAGATGTTAGAGATTAAAGGTACCCTACACCATGTAATTTGGAGCTAGAAGGGTCTTTATATCACTAAATATTAGAAAACAAAGCTACTTTGAAGCATGTTCTTGTTGTTCAGTAGTTTCAGTCATGTCTGACTCTTCATGTCCCTATTTGGGGATTTCCTGGTAGAACATTGGAGTGGTTTGCCTTTTCCTTCTCCAGCTCATTTTACAGATGAGGAATTGAGGGGAACAGGGTTAAGTGACTTGTCCAGGGTCACCCAGGTAGTACATGTCTGAGGCTGGCTTTGAACTCAGGTCCTTCTGACTCCTGGCCCGGCCCTCTATCCACTGTCCCATAGAATACAGAATTTCATAACTAGAGGAGATCTTAGGGAACAGAAAGTTCTGTATTCTTAACTTGGTATCTGTGGAAAGATTTCAAGGTTTTATGAATTTGAATAGAAAAAAATACATATTTAGTTTCACTAACATGATACTGATTTTGCATTCCCTTCAGTTATGTCTTTAGACAACAGTATACAGTAACATTAGTAATATCTGTGATTTTGTCCCCAATGGAAATCATAGATATTTTCATATTTCATTACAGTTGTTACAAGTGCCTCAAAATACCATTTACATTCAACCTTTCCTCAAAACCATTATACTTGTTAGACTTACTGCTACATATATTAAAATATTGCTTTTAAAATCCTTTGAAAACTGTTATTTTCATATAATTTACTTCCTTTTTAATCCTATGTATTATATACATTAAAAAACCCTATGGAAGAAGGATTCAGAAGTTCCCCCTGAGCAGCAGAATTGAGGTTCCATTACACATTTCTTGTGTAAAAATTAAGAACCTCCAATCTAATCTAACTGTGTTATTTTGCACATCAGGATTCTTTGACAAAAGAGGAATAGTTACTCTTTACACATCAGGATTCTTTGACCAGAGAGGAATAGTTACTCTCTCAAGATCACACAGCCATTTAGTAGCAGACACAGAACTATAATTGTGGAATTCCATTCTTCTGTTCCTACCTTTATTCCAGACCTTTTCCTACCAGCGTTTGTATGAAGGTGAGGTTTTCATCTTAAGAGCTTGAGTTCATTTCCAAGCTAGGAAGGTCCCAAGAATGTGAAGGACTCAAAGAAAGAGGAGGACAAGCTTTGTGCCTCTCTAAGGGACTCAGTACCACTTCACAAGCTCTTAGGACTATTTCTTATTTCTTCCTTATAACTATTAAATTAAGTCAAATGAAGTCCAAGAATATTCATTAAGCACCTATACTGTTTCAGGCATTATACTAAATGCTGCCATTAAGCAGAGATTCTCTAATATGATATCTGGAAACCCGAAACAGTTTAATTTATGTGTACCTATTTAGCATTTACTATGGGCCAGGCACCATGCTAAATGCTGCTATAAAGCAGAAATCCTCTAATAAGAGAGAAGAAAATGAATCCTAGACATTTGGTCTAGTAAATAAACAAACATTTGTTAAGCAATAAAGCGCCGCTAGGTGGATTAGTGGATAGATCTCTGAACTTGGAGTCATTAAGACTTGAGTTCTAAAACAGCCTTGAGAAACTTCCTAGCTGTGTGACCTTGGGAAGTCCCTTAACGTTTGTTTGCCACTGAAGAAGTAAATGATAAACCACTTGAGTTTCTTTGCCAGGAAAATCCCATGAACAGAGGTCCATTGGGGTCACAAAGAGACACCTGAAATGACTACACAACAACAAAAGATGTTCCAGACGTGCTAAGATTTGGAGGTACAAAGAAAGAAATATAGCCTCTGCTCCCCCAGGAAGGTCATACTCCAACAAAAGAGACAGCCATAAAACTAACTGTACATAGAAGATAGATACAGTGTAAGTGGGAGGTAATTTCAGAGTGAAATCACTAATGGGGAAAGAAGGGAGTTAGAAGTGTCTAATGCAGGCGATAGGAGTTGAACTAGAACCAACTGTTGGAGGGGAGTCTCTTGAATCAAATGGCTTTGTAAAGGCTGGTCTTGAAATCATAAACCATTGCTGTCTCCATGTGTAATATGTTGTGCCCAGAACAGTTTTTCAATTTGATTCAACAAAAGCTCTGTAAAGAAAAGACAAACAAAGAGCCACATTTTAAATTGGGACAGCATATGGTGCCAGAAACAATCATACAGAATGAGTTCCTTGCCCCATTGTCCCCAAGTGGAAATGTCTGTTACTTCAGGCATCCTCCTTTTTGCCATAGCCAGAGGCAAGCAGACTCTCTTCAGAGACAATACATTTTATATGTGGCCCCACTGGGAGGGGAGGGGAATTCACCAGGTGCCCTTACATACAAAAAAGGAGAGAAAGATAGATGCTTTTCTTCTAGGCTTGTGAATGATTGCTTTTGTCTGTTCTAGGATCAGTTGGGAAGGAAAGTGATTATAGCAACTCAAACTTTTTTGCCTAAGTAAACATATTTTTAATTTGTTTTTTTAAAATTTATTTTATTTTTAATTTATGGAATACACCAAGCATTCCCATAACACTACAAAAAAGATGTTTGCACATGAGTCCTCAAGCCACCTATGCACTACTTGCTCTTTCTTTAAAATATATAATGAAATTATGAAGGAATCATCATTTCCTTTTTTACTTTTGTCGTCCCCATCAATGCCATCCCAATTAAACGACCAAAAAATTATATTACTGAATTAGAAAAAAAATAGTAACAAAATTAATTGGGAAAAAAGTCAGGAATATCAAAGGAAATAATGGAAAAAATGTATACTATAGTAAAAAATCTGTACCAGATGCCTTAACTTTGTAAGCCTTATTATTTTTTGGGGGGGGTGTGATGGGGTGGGGTGCAGGGGATGGTCTGCATCATCTTTGGTTTAATTCATTCCACAAACTCCCAGTGTGGGAACTTCCTTTCTTCATACAGATTGGCCACACTTTTAGGCCTTATAGTCTTAGATATTTGACCTAAAAGGCTAAGCAACTTGCCCAGGGTTGTACAGCTAGTATGGGTCAAAGGTGGAACCTGAATCCACATTTTTCTGACTCCAAATCCAGTCCTTGTTCATCATTTAGTATTGTCTCTCCTAGCTCCAAAGATCTGGCTATAAAATAGAACAAATGAAATATAGCCCATCGTTATTAATTCTCTATCCGCTGCGGAGCACTGGGCTAGCCACTTGGGAAGAGACATATTATAGATTAAGGCTAGGTGTTTATCTTCAGAGGACTTACAGGCTTATCTAGTAAGACAAAACACTAACACAGGTTATCATGACAGATAGTGTCACAACATCAGTATTTTAGGATATAACAAAATAAAGTGAATCCTAATAGCCTGGGATGTCAGGGAAGGATTTACGGGAAAAGGTGGCATATGAATTAGACTTTAAAGGAAGGGCAGGAATTCAGCAGGAGGTCAGAGGAAGGGAGGACATTCCAAGGACAGATAAAAAGCCAAAGACACAGGGGTGAGATGGTAGTGAGTGTTAGGGAGCAGAACTCTCCATGGCTTGTCTGTAACTTAGAGTGTAGGGGGGGAGGGAAGAGGGAAGGTCAGATGGTAAGGTCATCTCACATTGTGAAAGACTCTGAATGCCACACAGAGAAGTTTAGACATTAGAAGAAGGAAGGAGCTATGGAATATTGGTAATCAGAGGAGTCACATGACCAAGCCACTGTATGAGCAAGATTATTCTGGCTGAGAATACTGAATTAGAGGACAGATGAAGAAACATTCCAACTTTTTTCCTAACAGACAGATTATAGATAGAATCAGGCTATATGATGAGAGTTTTATATTTGGACATGACCAATGTAGAAATTGGGCAAGCTATGTTGCTCAGTGGATAGAGCACTGGGCTTGGAATCAGGAAGACTCATCTCCTTGAGTTCAAATCTGGTCTCAGACACTTAGTAGACATGTGACCCTGGGCAAGTCACTTTAGCATGTTTGCCTCAGTTTCATCATCAGTAAAATGAGCTGGAGAAGGAAAAGGAAAACTACTCTAGTATCTTTGCCAAGAAAATCCCAAAAGGGGTTGAGAAGATTTAGAAACACCTGAAAAATGACTAAACAAACAAACAAAACCCACAAAAATCTGTTTTACTTTCCTATCTATGACAAGGTCTTTTTTTTCCTTTTTTTAGTGGTAGGAGGAAGAGAAAATTGATTTTTGCTAAATATAAAAATGAAAAAGGAAAATGTATTTCAAGGGAGGGGAGAAATTCAGGCTGGCAAACCTATTAGAAGGATATTACAACAACCATCAGATCAGAGATCTATATTTGGAGGGCCTCAGAGGATATCTGAGTACTTTACAGATGAGAGAAATGATGAACAGAGAGGTTGAGTGACTTGCCGAAGTTCACCAGGGGAGCTAAGATAACTGAGTTGGGATTTGAACCCCAGCTTTCTGTCTCCATGCCCAGAATTTTTTCTACTACACAAATGGAAATATGCATTGTCCCCACTGTCCCCATTGATTCTACCTGTGTGAGACCAGGCAAGTCACTTCACTTTCAGGTGTCTGTTTCCTCATATGTTGATTGACATTCAAAACGCTAATGCTACCTACCTCATACAGTCATTGTGAAGAATAAAGGAGATTGTGGGTGTAAAACACTTTGTAATTCACTATTTACAGAAATTGTTCTGACCTTTAGAAATGTGTGCGTTAAGGTGGCAGCTGGATGGCACAGTGGATAGTGCTGGGCCTGGAGTTAGGAAGACCTTTATTCAAATTAAGCCTCAAACACTTACTATATGACCCTGGATAAGTCACATAATGCTTTTTTGCCTCAGTTTTCTGAGTCATCTGTAAAATGACCTGGAGAAGAAAATGGCAAACTGCTCTCATGTGTTTGCAAAGAAAACCCCACAATGGGATCACACAAAGTTGAACATGACTGAAATGACAGAAAAATAACAAGTTAGAATAGATAACTGGTCTAGAAGACTACACTTATTATTCTCTATTTCCTATGAGAAAGTGCAGAGTCCTGTCTCCATAATCCCTTGCATCCCTTAGAGATTGACTAGCACAGATTACTAATGAGTTTGATAATCTATCAGAAGAGAGGGGAATCCAGCTATTAACATGGGCTCTATACCTTAGTCACATGACGGCTGCATTTGTCATCTGCTTTATAGGCCCAAAGCCTGATTCATTGCCCAGTAAGAGTATGGTCTATCTGTTTATGACTTCTGCAAATTCGATGCAAAAATGCATAGGAAAACTTATACTTGGATTAAAATAGTGTCATATCTTGCTTGTGCTCCCTTGTCCAGAGCTTCCAGTACCAGGCACTTTTGTTTGCTTGTTGGAATTGCCTTTAGTTCAACCTTGTCACATACTTATAGAATCATCAAATCAAAGATTTAGATCTGAAAGGGAGCTTGAAGAACACCTCCAGGATCTCGATTGGACACTTAGTCTAATCTCTCTCATTTACAAATAAGGAGAATGAGGCAGGGAGAGAGGATAAGTCACTTACCCAAGTTCACATAGCTGTTGAGTGTCTGAGATGGAATTTGAATGTAGGGCTTATGAACTACAGTCTGCAACATATCTTCCTGAACATCTTCATGCCTGTTTAAAAGGGCCATTGGAAAGCCTGAGTAAATGCCTTTTCTTCCCCAAAAGTAGTATGTTATTTGAAACATCTCCCTGTAAATTCATCACCCCCACTGTGGAGCTGTAGTGCGGACAAAATGAAATCGCCTATGTAAAAAAACAAAAGCTTTATTTGGGAAGAGCTATTACTAAGATTGAAAATACAGGAAGGATTTCAGTAATATGTGGAACTCCTGGAATGAGAATTCCCTCTACCCATCCAGAGTTGCAATTAGCGTTGAAGCACGTTAGTTGCTACGGTAAGTGTTGAGGCTACAAAGGTAAAGACAGATCCTATCTTCAATGTGCTCATAATCTAGTGGGGGAAAAGATGTAAATAACTAGCTAAATATTTTTGTACATATGGGACCTTTTCCCGCTTGTGTGATTTCTTTGGGATACAACCCTAGAAGTGGTATTGCTGGGTCAAAGGGTATGAACATTTCTATAGCCTTTTGGGCATAGTTCCAAACTGCTCTCCAAAATGGCTGGATCAGCTCACAACTCCACCAGCAATGCAACAATGTTCCAATTTCCCCACATCCTTTCCAGCATTTATCATTTTCCTGTTTTGTTATTTTACCCAATCTGACAGGAGAGATGTGGTATCTAAGAGTTGTTTTGATTTGCATTTCTCTAATCAGTAGTGATCCAGAGCATTTTTTCATATGCCTGTAGATAGCTTTAATTTCTTCCTCTGAAAACTGCCTGTTCATATCCTTTGACCATTTCTCAATTGGGGAATGGCTTGTATTCCTATATATTTGGCTCAGCACCCTGTATATTTTAGAAATGAGGCCTTTATCAGAGATACTAGTTGCAAAGATTTTCTCCCAATTTTCTGCTTCCCTCTTAATTCTTGTTGCATTGGCTTTTTTTGTACAAAAACATTTCAATTTGACATAATCAAAATTATCCATTTTGCATTTTGTAATGCTCTCTATCTCTTGTTGAGTCATGAATTCTTCACTTTTCCACAAATCTGATAAGTAAATTATTCCTTGCTTTCCCAAATTACTTATAGTATCAGCTTTTACTCCTAAATCATGAACCCATTTTGACTTTATTTTGGTATATGGTGTAAGATATTGGTCTATGCCCAGTTTTTGCCCTACCATTTTCCAATTTTCCCAACAGTGTTTGTGAAATAGTAAATTATTAGCCCAGAAGCTGGCCTGTTTGGGTTTATCACAGAGTAGATTGCTAAACTTGTTGATTTCTCCTACTTCTGTACCTATCCTATTCCACTGATCCACACCCCTGTTTCTTAACCAGCACCAGGCAGTTTTGATGACTGCTGCTGTGTAGTACAGTTTAATATCTGGTGTGGCTAAGCCACCTTCTCTAGCATGTCTTTTCATTAATACCCTAGATATTCTAGACCTCTTGTTTTTCCAGATGAATTTTGTTATAATTTTGTCCAGTTCAGTAAAATAATTTTTTGGTAGTTCATTTGGTATGGCACTGAATAGATAGATTACTTTAGGTAAAATTGATATTTTTATTACATTAGCTCGGCCTAACCATGAGCAACTGATATTTTTCCATTTATTCAGATCTGACTTTATTCGCGTGAAAAGTGTTTCATAGTTATGTTCATATAGGCCCTGGGTTTTTCTTGGCAAATAGACTCCCAAATATTTTATAGTGTCTACAGTAACTTTGAATGGAATTTCTCTTTCTATCACTTGCTGTTGGGCTTTGTCAGCAATGTATAGGAATGCTGAGGATTTATGTGGGTTTATTTTATATCCTGCAACTTTGCTAAAGTTGTTTATTATTTCAGGTAGTTTCTTGCTTGGTTCTCTAGGATTCTCTAGATAAATCATCATATCATCTGCAAAAAGTGATAATTTAGTTTCTTCTTTTCCTATTCTAATTCCTTCAATTTCTTTTTCTTCTCTTATTGCTACAGCTAATGTTTCTAGTACCAAATTGAATAATAGGGGTGATAATGGACATCCTTATTTCACCCCTGATCTTATTGGGAATGCATCTAGTTTATCCCCATTACAAATAATGCTTGTCATTGGTTTTAGGTAGATGCTATTTATAATTCTGAGGAAGTTTCCACTTATTCCTATGCCAAGAATTGGAAATCAAAGGGATGCCCATCAATTGGGGAATGGCTGAACAAGCTGTGGTATATGAAGGTGATGGAATAGTATTGTGCCATAAGAAATGGGGATGATGCAGACTTCGTAACAACCTGAAAAAACCTACACGACATAATGCTGAGTGAGTGGAGCAGAGCCAGGAGAACGTTGTGCACAGCCACAGATATATGGATTCCGTGAGGACCAACCCTGACATACTGCGCTCTTCTCAGCAACCTAAGGGGCAAGGACAACTCCAAGGGACTCACGATGGAGAATGCTATCTTCATCCAGAGAAAGAACTGTGAAGTTTGAATGCAGATCGAGGCGCACTACATGCTCGCCTCTTTTTGCTTCTCTTTTGTTTTTGGGTTGGTTTTTTTTTTTGGTTCTGTTTCTTCTTTCTCATGATTCATTCCATTGGTCAAAATTCTTCTCCACAACTTGAGTAGTGCACAAATTAATTCAATGCGAAGTTATACATGACAGTTATATGAGATGAGATTCCATGCCGTCTTGGGGAGGGAGGGGGGAGGGAGGGGAGAAAATCTGGAACTCAAAACTATGTAGAACCGTGTGTGGTAAATGAAAAATAAATAAATAAATTAAAAAAAATAACTAGTTAAATGAAAGATCTATACAGAATGAACAGAAAGTAGCTGAGAGTAAAAGACCCTAGAAGTTGGGGGGAGGGGGGCCAGGAAAGGCTTCCTTCAAAAGTTCAGATTTGGAGTGAAAGAGGTCACAGAAACTGAGTGAGAGATGAGGAGTAGGAGCATTCACACTATATGGGAGAACAGATAAGTTCCATGTCTGATACTAGTAATGTCCCCCTGAGGCAAGTCACACACTATAAGGGACATTTCTAGTATCAGATGTGAAATGTGATCCCATTGTTGCTACAGTGTTGTTAATCACTTGTTTTATGGTTATGTCTGACTCTTCATGATTTCCTTAAGGGTTTCCTTAATGGATATACTGGAGGGATTTGCCATTTTCTGCTCCAGATCCTTTTACAGATGATAAAACTGAGACAAATATGGTTAAATTACTTATAATGGTCTGAGGCCAGATTTGAACTTAGGAAGATGAGTTTTCCTGACACCAGGCCTGAAATTCTTCCCACTCTGACACCTAGTTGGTCTACCAGCATAACAGGCCAACATTCACAATGATGATGAGGAGGATGATAGGGTGCAATTTCATTAGTTTGAATAATTTTCAATTATTGGGGGGAGGCAATAGTAATAAGATAGAAGCCTCTATTACTGAATGCAGAAGTGTCCTTCGATGAACTTAACCTCATTCATTTTATTCCTAAGTACAATAATAATGTGCACTCTGATTTAAAATAATAAAACATTTTATTTAATTATAGAGGTCATCAAGCAAAGTCTAGATAAGCACTTCTTGGATTTGTTGCAGCGAGTATTCCTTCCAGGATTGAGTAGCACGGATAATGCCTCATGAAGGCCTTTTCCACCCTTGATTCTGAGATTTTGTTATTCTTGATGATTGTAAAAATACATATATGCATCATACTAACACAACAAGAAGTCAAAAGAGGTGAGGTATTGTAGTTTGGTGCAATGAGAACTGAATTTGGAGTCACATGACCTTGGATAAATTACACCTACTCCCTGCCTTAGTTTCCTTATCTGAAAAATAAACAGGTTGGACTCAATGATGAAGCAATGGCTCCATAATTTCTTGATCCACTAGGTTAAGAGAGAGTTGATTAATTAGATCCTATTAATCATAAGCAGGAATAGTCTCATGGTCTAGTAGTGTAACTATGTATAATTAAAAATGATGCTCTATCCAATACTTCCATATTTTGTGGAGATTTCATTGTTGTTGACAATCCTGCCACCATTTCATAGAACAATTTTCAATAGATTGGTAGACATTTGTTGAACACAGCTGTGGCTGAAATATCCTTTACCCTTCAGACTGGCAGGTAGTGAGTCTCTTGAAGTTAGCTGGGCTAAGCCTTGGGTGGCAGTCATGAAGTCAGTAACTCGGCATTCACTTGAAACCTTTTCAGCCTAGTAGGCTTGATCTCTCTTTAGAGACTTTGAGAACCCAAGCCCACCTCCAATGACATAAGAACTATTCCAAATTTCTGCTGCCAGCGAGGGTTAACCAAATGACAAGCAGAGATCAACAAGATTAAGTGATAGGCACAAGTTGCCGCCTGTTGATTGTATAGTTTACCCAATAATGCAATGTTTGTTTTTCATTTGTTTTACCTAGGTATGATCAATGGTGCTTTTGAACCACTTCTCCATGGTAGATGACACCCTCTGCAGGCATGGAGAAAAACAACCATACTGTAACTGTATTCATCCTACTAGGTTTCACCCAGGACCCTATGATACAACTGATTCTCTTTGTCCTTTTTCTCATGGTATACTCCATGACAGTGGTGGGGAATATCACTTTGATAGTGTTAATCTATACAGACTCCCAGCTGCACACCTCTATGTATTTCTTCATTGGGAATCTGTCTTTTCTGGATCTCTGGTATTCCTCTGTTTATACTCCCAAAATCATGGTGACCTGTGTCTCTGAGGACAAGAGCATCTCTTTTGCTGGATGTGTGTCTCAGTTCTTCTTCTCAGCTGGACTAGCATATAGTGAATGCTACCTGTTGGCTGCCATGACATATGACCATTACATAGTTATCTCCAATCCACTGTTCTATGCTCAGGCCATGTCTCGATGGTTGTGTATATGTCTGGTTGGCATCTCCTACATCTGTGGTTTTGTTAATGCTATCATACTTACTAGCAATACATTTACTCTGAACTTCTGTGGGGATAATATCATTGATGACTTCTTCCGTGATGTCTCACCCTTGGTGAAGCTGGCATGTAATGTGAAAGACAGTTACCAGGAGGTGCTCTATTTCCTCTTGGCCTCCAATGTCATCACTCCTACTCTACTAATCCTGGCCTCCTACCTCTTCATCATTGCTGCCATCTTGAGGATTCGCTCTGCCCAGGGCCAACTCAAAGCCTTTTCTACCTGTTCTTCTCACTTGATTTCTGTTACCTTATACTATGGCTCTATTTTCTACATTTATTCTCGCCCAAGTTCCAGCTATGCCCTGGAGCGGGACAAAATTATCTCCACATTTTACACAGTGGTTTTCCTCATGTTGAACCCCATGATCTACAGCATGAGGAATAAGGATGTGAAAGAAGCCCTGAAGAACGTCTATAAAATGACTACTTCCTGAATTTGAAGAAAACATTGTGGTTTTTCCCCAAAAAACTTCATACATATATTTGATGTGACTGTCATCTAACACTCAGAGTTCCCTCAAATATTTTCTATTAAAATTGATCTCTAATGCATTTTCTTTTTTAGGTATTGAATAGACTAATAAGAAGTGAGCCATTTTAGGTTGTGCCATAAAATCCTAGTTCTACCAGAGCAAATTTGGATTAATATTTGAAGAAAAGTATGATGGTAGAATCAAATGCTTTTGATTGTTTAATTCATAGTAGAGGCAGAGTTGGTTCTAGGGACTTTTTTCTATATTTGTAATGAGGGAGATCTGTGTTCAGATCCTATTTCTGGCAATATGTGAAAATGTGCTACATGTATTTCAAACAGTCATTCAGTCCTCCAGCCAGTGAGCATTTATTAATGTCTTACTATGTACCCCAGTACTGAACTAAGTGCTAAAGATATGAAGAAACGTAAAAATACTCCCTGCCCTCAAGGATGTTACATTTTAATGGCAGTGAAAACATTTGAATATATGTATGTTTCATATATATATATATATATATATATATATATATATATATACACATATGCATGTATATATGTAGTATAAAATAATAAGTATAATATATAATAAGTATAATTATATATAATAATAAGTATAATATAATAAATAAGTACATACATAGTATAAGGAAAGTAACCATAGTGGGGAGGGCACTAGTAGTTTGGTTAACTGTCATTTTGCCATTGGTAGGATTTGAACCAAATCTTGAAGGGAGGCAGGGAAAGTAGGAGGTGAGGATGGGGGGGGAATTATTCCAGGCATGGGGGAAAGCTAGTACATAGACACAAATACAGAAAATGAAGTGTAAGTAACAGAGAGAATTCCAGTCTGTCAGAAATTTAAAGTATGTGGAGAAGAGCAAGTTATAAAAAAGAATGGAAAGGTAGAAAAGAGGCCCATTTTGAAGGACTTTAAATACCAAACAGAGGACTTTAAATTTTGCTTTGGTAATAATTGAGTCATTGGAGTGTTTTTGAGGAGGTGAAGTGACATGCTTTGGAAAACTCACTTGAGCACTCTAAGGCAACTCTTTGGGACTTACCTTTTTTCTTGCTGTTGTTGAGTTGTTTCAATTATATCCAACTCTTTGTGACCCCATTTGAGTTTTTTCTTTGCAAAGATCCTAGAGTGGTTTGCCAGTGCCTTCTCTATGTCATCTACTAAGTAATATATGGGTAATAATTATCTGTCATTTAATAAGTTCTTAATGCTGACAAAATCATAGGTCCTTTATGTAAATCTTTCTATATTTTTGCTATGATTTACACCCGAAGTCATTGTTATCCTGGGAAGTGCTTACTGTTCAAAAAAAAATTGAAAATGACATCATCATTTTGTTGTATATGGAATGAAGATAATAGAGTTTGAGTCATTTAAGTTTTAGGCAAATACCTTTTCCAGAAAGACTTTAAATTTCAACATTAAAATGGTTTTAAGGAAACACAGAAATATTACTTAACAAGATAGACGTACTTGTACAAGTACTTTTCACTTTAAAATTTTCTTACTTCATGGCTTCTTTATGTTTGGTGAGATTGGCAATGTTGATGATGCTGATTGCAACCCCTTTGCAACAAAAATTGAGAATTGATGAATAATTCATTGCTCTGAAAAGAAATTGATGTTGATTCTCTCCAAATGTTGATAGGCTTGTTCTAAGAAAATCTATTTGCAATTTATGTTAGGGCTTACATTAGGGTTTGTTACAACTTGGTAAGACTTGTTAAAATTTGTCCTTCAGAGACCTAAGGGTTATCTTTAAGGCACTGAGATGCCAGAAGAGGACTCTTAAGTTTTCAGTTACAAAAAACAAAGAAACAGACAAGTGCTCTAGCCTAATTTTAGGCAATTCTATTTGATTATATTTACTACAGCATAATCAAGAGAAACATGAATTAGCTGATGCTTCTAGAGTAGAGATGAACCTTAATAGGGACTCTGATAATTCATATTAACAAAACAATAACATTCATTTGCATTCCTGCATTTGTACATTGATGAGTCCTTGATTTGTCATTTTTATGTAACTGGAAACTGGCTAATGAAGGTTCAGCCTTTGGAGCATGCCTGGGATAGTCTTCTCGTTGTCAGTCTAAATGAAAACATGGTGAACCTGCTTCTGGTGATGCACAATGAGGGATCTCTGCCATGATTGAAAGCATGGGGACATAGTCTATGATTATATCCTTTTGCCTTATTGCATGGCGATGAAAATTCTGTAAATCAGTTATTGAGTTGGAACTGCATATGAATACAGAAAGAGCAAATTGATGAACTCTCTTTCTCTCCCTGGTAGCTTTTGAGTGCAGAAGAAGGAGAATCACAAACCTTCTGCTAAGGAAGCTGAATGTCATGTGATTTGAAAACACTTTTTCCTTCTTTTTCCATTGTATTTGTTCTTTCCTGATTTTCGGTAAGATTTGGAGATAGAACACATTTATGATCTTTGAAAGATCCGGTGATGGTGATGGGAGTTCATAGCAGAGACTTTATTACTCACAGCAGCCAAGCCCATGGAGTGAGCACATATCAAAGGAGTAACCTGTTTAGCCCATCACAGTAATGAGTTGACCTGAGAGCTGACACCCAATAACCTGCCAGCAATGGAGTGACTTGCCCATCAGTTATGCCATATTCAAAAGTGAACTTGGTGAAAGGAATATTTTGTAGCTACTAATTTAAGTTTGACCCTACTCTCCCTCAGGGGCCCAAGTGGTAAAAAAATTACCTTGTTTTTTTTGGGGGGGGATATTTTATTACAACCACTTTACATTTTCGTCCAATATACTCTGATTATGCCTACCTCCTTATTGAGGCATATAGAGAGAATGTCCCATTGTGGGGTGGGGCAATATTCTTATACTCTAGTCTTTGATGTGTCTTCTCATTAACTATCACTTTGTAAAAGCTAATTGATATTAATCAGTTAAATTGACATTGGGGATAATATTTATTAGATGATATTGAAAAGAAAATAACAGGGTGGATTATATAAAGGAAAGTGTATCAGATGGGGCAATCATGTGCGATGGTACTAGAAAGACCCTTTACCCTCTTGCATTTATCCTAGAACCATAATGGGCAGGAGAATTAGTCTTTTTTCTAGGGAACCAACCTGCTTATCTGACAATGAATTCTTAGAGTAGTTCCAGAGCCTATCTGTGTTACACTTGAATCTTCTAACACAGCTTCAGTCTGTTTATTTGCTGATGATTCATAGACCTAAAATTGCAACCTTAGAGCATCCATTTTTTTTTTTTTTACTTCTGAGTCCTGTTGCCCTGATGCGGGTCTGTTAGTACATGACATGCAACTTTAAAATCCCATAAATTAAATTCAAGACCTAAATAGAAAACAGAAATCTAATTTTCCATATAGTTAGGGTCACCAAATAATTTCGTGCTGTGTTATGAACCATTAAATAACGGAATGAAAAATAGAACTGTATGTATTCTCAAGAGCATGAAAGATGATTTTCATCAGTGAAGGGTTAGAGTCGGCCCTATGTGTGACATTCTTCTTGAAAAAGACTTTACCATAAGGATGAGGTTTCTGTAATTGCTTAGAGATCATCTTCATTTCGTAAAATTACAATGGTTACTTGTTCCTCCCTTACCACCTAACTTTCCCACATTTCCTAAAGAATAGACTCTCTGCTCCCCTTTGGCTATCTTGACAAGGGTTGGAGCCCCAGAATAGATTAGAATATGTCTTGATTTTTTAAGCAATGGAAATTTTAGAAATGAACAAGTCTCACATTTATGTAGAAATGATGGGGACATAGAATTTTACCCTTTACGTATCCACACTACCACAACATTGAGTTTTATTAGGAAGTTAGATCTATACTGATAGCTTCTTATATTGTAGAGCAAATGAAATCATTGTCATAGAAGGTTCAACACAGCAGTTTAAAGAAGTAGGTCTTCTAAAAAGTTCATTTTTAAAAAGAATTTCATAAGGCACAAATGCTGTTAAACACTTGACCAAATCAATTCATTAATTGTTTTGTCTTTTCTGAAGTTATTTATATTTCAAAATGCACCATCCACTTCGGTACCTCTGTTCACAATATTCTTATTAGTCTCTCTCTCTCTCTCTCTCTCTCTCTCTCTCTCTCTCTCTCTCTCTCTCTCCCCTCATCAACCTTAGTAGTCCCCTCAATCTCCCTTCCTTCCATGTGTCTTCCCTGTCTGACTATGGTATGAATGATTTACCACTACAAGCTATGAAAAGTTCCTAATGCAAATTCCTAATTATAATAAAGCTATCAGGCTAACTTTTATTTTGATTTTAAATTGATTTGAAAATATGTGTAAGATAATATTTACCCAGTAAGATCAGGGTACATTTTAATTTCATGTGATCAGAATAAGGATTGGAACTTCAATTTAATTATTTTAGAGAACTCTTTCTTGAGGATATTTCCTTATTATTGTTTTCCTTCATTCTCCAAGAACACCATGACATCATGAAGATAATGCCTTGAATTGCAATTCAATTAGATTTGATGGAGGGATGGCTGTGCAAAGTCACCACCCTCACTTATTCCTCCAGAGCCATCTGGGTCCAGTAGCCAGATATATCTATAGATGTACCTATAATTAAGGAATATATGTATATATATATATATAGATAGATAGATAGATAGATAGATAGATAGATATAGATAGATAGATATAGATATAGATATAAAATCTTACATAGTTTCCAAGATCATTCAGAGGTTAAGTTACTTGCCAGGGTTACATATACGGAAAGATTTGTCTTCATGTGAAAATCTGGGCAAAATCTACCATAACACATTGCTGCCATGGATAGCATGGAGTTCCTGGTGCTCATAAATTTTTGAAGGTGTGTAAAAGAAGAAAACATCAAGAAGAAGACTTTCACAAACTCTATGTTATACCTACACTTTGTTACTGCTTTAATAAATATTTTTCTAATTGAACTGAATTATAATATTAAGTTTTTGAACTCATCAGGATTTTGTTATTCACTTTGACACCGCACTTTATAGATAAAGAAATTGAGGCTAATAAAATCATATTACTTGTCCTAGAATATCCAGGGAACTGATGGTAGTATATAAAATGGAGCTCTATTCTCTTGTCTTCTAGTAAATGATTCTTCACTAGAAACTTTGCTGCCTCTTTGCCTCTTGCAACCATTTCCTAAATTAATATAATTAATTTTCATATTTGAATTAATTGTAATAAAAATGTACAGAAACCACATTATTTATTTGTCCCTTATTTTAGGGATGTGATAAAAATATCTTGGACATTAATAAAAATCACCTGTGTGGTTTGATTCTCTGTATTGCTTTCCTGAAAGCCTCCTTCACATCCTTGTTCCTGATGCTATAGATCATGGGATTGAGTAAGGGATTCACCACTGTGTAGAACAGGGAAGCCAACTTGTCCTTCTCCAGGGAATAGGTGGAGCTGGGTCTTGAGTACATGAAGAGAATGGACCCATAGAAGAGCATAACAGAGATCATGTGGGAAGCACAGGTGGAGAAAGCCTTCTGCCTCCCTGAGGCTGAGTGGATCCGAAGGATGGCCAGGACAATATTGAAGTAGGATATTAGGATGGCTAGTATGGTAGACAAAACTGTGAAACCCACCATTCCCAGGAGCACCTTCTCATAGACCTGTGTATCAGTGCAGGACATCTTTACCAGGGGTTGTACATCACAGAAGAAGTGCTCAATAATGTTTTTCCCACAAAATTTCAAGCGAAATGTGTTAGCAGTGTGGGCTATGGCATTCAGGAACCCACCCATATAGGATCCAGCAACCAGCCCAACACAAAGAGGCCTGGACATAGCAGCTGAGTAGAGGAGGGGGTTGCAGATTGCTACATAACGGTCATAGGCCATAGCAGCAAGGAGGTAACACTCAGTGTAGGCCACAACACAGGAAAAGAAAAATTGGGCACCACAGCCTGCTAAGGATATACGTTTGTCTTCTGAAATGCAGGTGGCCAGGATTTTGGGGGTGTATACAGATGTATACCAGAAATCTAAGAATGACAGACACCCAATGAAAAAATACATTGGGATATGCAAACTGGAGTCAATTTTGATTAAGATAATTAGAGTCATGTTCCCTGCCAATGTTACCAAATAAAGAACCAAAAAGGCTGTGAAGAAGACCAGTTGCATCTGGGGGTCAGTTGAGAAGCCAATTAAGATGAATTCACTCAAGGTGGTCCGATTCCCCACTTCCACAGACATAGTGGTGGCAACCTGATAGAATCCAAGAAGCATCAAAGAGAGATATAGAATTAATTAGTTCAATTGATTTGGATCTTGAGTGAACCCAGGGAGCTGATGGGTGGCACGGAGGATAGAGCTTTACACTAGGGGCCACGAAGACCTGAGTTCACATTCTGGCTCAGGTGTTTCTTGTCTGTGTGACTCTGGGCACATCACTTAACCTCTAGGTCCCTCACATTCCTCGTCTGTAAAAACAGTATAGTAACACCTATCTCACAGGGTTATTATGTAGCTCAGATGAGATGATGTATGTAAAGTTCTTTACAAAACTGAAAGCAAAATATAAATGCTATCAAACTACTCTCTAGGTTTTTCCCATCATTTCAGGGAAGAGAAACCTGGATATCCTAAAATTTCAAAATCTTGAAGAGACTTATAATATGGAACACAGAGTATTAGATCTTTGTATAGAATATTGAGTGTCTGAATTAGAAAGGGCTTTAGAGTATAACAAAGAATGCCAGAGAGATGTAGGAGCTTGGACATCATGCATTCAAGCTATCTCATTTTATACATCATAGAATCATGGTTGAAGAGCTGGAAAAGCCCTTAAAATCTTTTCATTTCTTTCTTTTTTTTGTCTTTTTTATCTCAAAGTTATACACGAAATGAGAAAAGGTAAAAAGAAAACAAATTTTAAAATGAAAACAATACAAAATAAGTAAAGAATAAAAAAGCATTACTATGTGAAGAGCAGAGCATGAAAGGGGATTCCAAATATGCAGAAATAAATTTCAATTTCAAGAAAGCCTATATAATAAATGCTACACATTGTGTTTATCTGTCTAGCTTTTATTTGCTTCCTTGTAAGTTTTATTCTTTTCTCTGCTGTGCACTTTTAACTTTGTTCTTTCCCCACTTCCTCTCCCCAGAAGCTTATATTTAATCACAGAGATACACACACAGACACACGTATTCATATATATGTGCATGTGTACTTATGTATATACACACACATATATGCATATACATACATATGTATGCATATATACTCATAATACACATGTGCACACAAAGATACACATATATGCACATACAAGCATATATCCATCCATACACTTACACATACACATACTTAAATGTCAATAACCATAGTCATATATAGACTGATGCATTGATATGCATCTATGTAAGACTATACTATACTTACTTATCCTTTTTTTGCCTGAGGGTGTACAAACTCTTCCTTCATAATTCCAAGTTTTTCCATATTTTTCCAAGTCTACTAACTCATTTTTTCCTATATCATAGCAATATTCTGACCTTATACTGTCTAGTTGTTTCAAATACTCCAAAACAACATTGATAAATATGGCTGACACTTATTGTAGTTTCCCTATTTTTGATTATATCTGTCTAGCTTTAACTTTGTCCAAGATCATGATTACCACCCTTGTTCTTTTTTCCCTAAAAAATTCTAATCCTGATCTTTATTTTATGTTTGTGCATATCTCTTATTATCTATCTCTCCTGATTACTTCTATCCATGACCTTGCCCTCCCATTCCTTAACCTACCCCCCATCCCTCTTTATTATCCCATTCTTTTTAACCTAAGCAGCCATCTATGCCCCCTTTAGCCACTTCCCTCACCCTCCCATCTAAAGATCCTACTCATCCTCTCCCCCCTCCCTATCCCCTTAATGTTTCATTTCCTTCCAAATTTACATACACACACACCCATTCCTGATGAAAGTAGATTTCCAAAACTACCAGTCTTCTTCCCCCTACTGATTCCTGTGTTGGTTTTTCCTCTCACCTCTCATTTCTGCAAGATAAGTACACTATTTTTAGCTGTTCCTAAATGGTTTTACCTCAGGTATACTCCAGTCTTTTCTCTTCTTGATCTGTTCTCCAGATAAGTTGTTTTTCTTATGAGACGTTTCACATTGTATTCTATTTTCATTCTTTATATTTTGTTTTATTGTTTCTTGATCTCTTATAACTTCACCAGCTTTCCCTTGTCAAATTCTGATTTCCAAGGAGTTATTTTCTTCTTTATGATTCTAGATCATCTTTTCTAATTGGTTGACTTTCTTTTCATACTTTTCTTGTTTTTTCTTGGATTGTACTTATTTTATTTGAGTTTTTCCTCACCCTATCTCATTTGATTTTAAAGTCTTTTTAAGGGGTCTCTTCATTTCTAACTGTCTCATTTCATAGATGAGAAAACTATGGCCCAGAAAGAGGAAATTACATTTTTGTGGTTGTATAGGTTAGTAGCAGTAAGCATCAAGGATGAGATACGATGTCAGATTCTGTGAATCTAGAGCCAGTGTCTTTTCCACTTTGGCATACAGAATATACTGAAGATACAGTGAGGAGAAATGACTGTCTTAGTGTCAATTAATCATTTAATTAATCAATTACTTAATCAATCAATTAATCAATAAACTTTTTCAATTGCTAATTACATGCCAGGTGCTGTCCTACATGCTGGAGCTACAGAGTAAAAGCAAAATAAAAACAAATAAAAACCTAGTTTTTGCCCTGACTTGCTTACATTCCTAATGGGAGAAATAACAAAAATAAAAAATCATCCATAAAAAATAAATACAGAACAGGAGCAAAGTAGACTTGCCAGAAAAGTCAGTGTTAGTTAAAAGGACTGAGAAAGCTCATGCAGGAGAGAGTATTTGAGCCGAGTTTTAAAAGACGCTCTTTTTTTCATTAAGAGCTGGAAGTGAGGAGAGAATGTCCACTGCAGATATGGGAGACAGAGTAAAAGAAACAAAAAAGTGGAAGACAGAGAATCGTATACGAGGAGTAGAAAGTATGCGAAGATGGCTAGGTTTTAGATTATGTGGGATCAATGTGCTAAGGGATTGGAAAGATAATAATAGGCCACATTATGAAGTGATTTAAATTCCATACAGAAGACTTTATATTTGATCCAGGAAGTAATAGGAAGGCATTAGGGTTTGTTGAGTAAGGTATTGACATGATCAAACCTGACTGTTAGGACAAACACTTTAGCAACAGTATAGAAGATGGATCTGAGAGGGTGACGATTGAGAGACATGAATCAGGACAACCAGTTAGGGGAATAACAACATCTAGATTACATAAATGAGAAAATTGATTTTAAATGATTTAAATAATTATAGTATGTAAATAACAATTTGAAGTTGGGAAAGCACTTTTCTTCATAATCCTGTCAGAACAGGTAGGGCTAGAATTAGTATTCCCAGTTTTAAGACAGGGAAGTTGAAAAATGTTCGTTACCATCATAACATAATACAGGAACAGTCTACTATTGTTAAAGATGCAGTCTACTGTAGTAGAAAGAGCACTTGATTTGAAGGGATGAGACCTGGGTTTAAATCCTGACTCCGCTACTACCAAGGTGAGTTAGGATATATTATTTAACATCTTTGGGACTCATTCTTTAACTGTAAAATGAAGAGGTAGGACTGAACAACCTCTAAGTTCCCTGCCATTGATTAACTGATGATCTTATTATACTATGAACCCTGGTTCTGCTATTTACTACTCGTGTAGTCTTGAGAAAGGTCCTTTCTAACCTCTCTGACATTCAGTTTCTTCATCTCTAAAGTAAAATGTAAGGCAACATAATTTCAAAGTTCCTCTTTCCTGCTTTGAAATCTTTGATGAATTAGACACTGCTCACTTTGTGCCAACATACCAATTTTTAGTCTCAGCCACTTACCTTCAGTCTGGTAATGGACAGCTTCTGGGACAAGACAGTTTGTTTCTTGCTCTTCAGCTCTGGCATACCTTCTGTTGGACTCAGGTATATCTCTTATTGTTTCCTTTGGGACCTCTCCTACATCATCTCTCAGGAATCCACATTTCATATCTCCAAAGAATCAATTAGAGTTTTTTTTTTCCAGAGTTAAAGGATGACATGTTAATTGAGAACAAAGAAAATATGTCACATTTTGTTAAAATTATGATTTTCCTTTGTGAATATCCTGGTTTCTATTAATGTTGTGAAAAATGGTTCCCCAAAGGTACTCCTGGATCTCCATTATTTGATTCAGTAGAAAGCTCCACATGGCACAGTGTATGAGATGGAAGAAAGAGAAGCCCCTGGACAAAGCACTTAAGCTTTCAAATCCTGTTTCCTCATCTGTAAGATGAGATAGGACCAGCT
The DNA here is from genome assembly GCF_011100635.1 of Trichosurus vulpecula. Classification (NCBI taxonomy): domain Eukaryota; kingdom Metazoa; phylum Chordata; class Mammalia; order Diprotodontia; family Phalangeridae; genus Trichosurus; species Trichosurus vulpecula. The sequence goes on from NC_050578.1 coordinate 269,393,173, forward strand.
TACCTGAATGTCCCACAGTCTAGGAAATTATGAGGCCTAAACCTGAATTCTTTTTTTTTAACATTGAAAGAACTTTTAAACTCTGGTACACAAATAAATTGAACTGTGCCAACTGTTTGGCACACATACCTTTCTAGGGTGCCTTTCTAAAGCTATCATTCATAATGCCCTCTCTGGACTCTAGTTAAACAGGATAATCAATTTGAACCCAAACACTCTAAGGACAGTTTTTAGAATTTATATCATTGCTTATTATATTTTATCTTCATGTAATGCACACCCACTGCTCCCTACCCTTCTTTCTTTTTGCCCTTGTGCATCCTCTCTATGCCTGTCAAAACTTTACCTATCAAGAATTGGTTGATGTCCATTCATCCAAGACTGCTTCATTGTTGTCCTCAACTAGAAATTAATTAAACTGATTTGGTTCCTCTTCTTTTCTGGCTCTTAGTCTATTCTGCCCTGTATTCTGAGCTTTACATCATTTTGATTCATACCACCATTTGAATTCTAACCTGTCCTTTTGCTCTTATGGTGGTTTTACCTGCCATTTGTCATGATATTGGGGCTCTTCTGGTGTTGTGTAAGAGTGCAAACCTGAGAGCCAAAGGATTACGGTTTTAGAATGGTAATGGACCTTGGAGGTCACCATATTCAACACCCTCATTTTACAGGTAAGGAAACTGAGGCACTGATACATAAGGGACTTGCTTAGAGTTGGTATCATTGGATGTGAATCCCCATTCAAACATTAATTTTATGGCATTTGGAAATGTACTTAATCTCTCAACATCTATTTACTCCTCTACAAAATAGAAATGGTATTTTCATGACCTGCCACCGAAGGTTGTTTTTGTGTAATGAATACGTAAAAACTATAAAGTGTAAAATAAATGTGACATATTATTATTGCTCCATTGTAGTCCTACCATGATGTCTTGTTGTAGTATGGAAGTAATTTTAGATTTTCAAATAATAAAAGAGAGTAAGGTAGATTTTGGCCAATTTCACAGAGCTAGAAAGGCTGGGTCTGGTGACTCACTGTCTATCTGTCATCTGAAGATTAGCTCACCAATGTTTTGAGAGACCTCGACTGATTGGTGATTGATTTTTCATCATCATTACTATTGCAACAATTTTTGATTTTCTATACCATAGATGGGATGCAACCATCAGCAGTGTAGGGGCCACCCGCGTGGATGAAACTGCAGGACATTGAATCTTTATTGCCATTATGCACTCTCCTTGTGAAAATCTTGGCATTCAGTGCCATGCTCCCTGAACCTGACGTCCAACAAATGAGATGCAATCTACCTTTTTAGCTTTCGTGAACATTAATACCCTTCTTTCTCTATATTCCAGCTAAATTACAGCTTTAGCTATTTCCTCATCAGGGTGTGTGATCTTCCAATACCATATACTTGCAGAAGTTATTCCATGTAGTTGGAATTTACTCATCTCAAATTTCTCTACCACCAAGAATCTTTAATTTACTTCAAAGGTCACTTCACATGTTCCTATTCCATAATCTCTTCCCTGGTCCCTCAGCTGATTTCTTTTCAGTCTTCAAATTTTCCCAGAAAGGTTTGTCTGGATCTTTCCCCCTTAGTACTTTACCTTGTAGCAACTTTATTTGTGTACCCTGTGTATTCACTCCTTTTAGACTGTAAGTCTCTTGAGGTCAGGGATTTTGCATGTATGTGTTTTTTGTTCCTGTATCCCCAGTTCTCATGCAGAATGTTCAGTCCTTTGAGTTAATATGTTATTGATAAACTATGGGTTAAATGTTGGAAAATCACAGTTTCCTAAAAATAAAATTTTCAAATATCCCAGGATATAATGGAGAATTGTAATGTGGGAACCAGAAGTCTTAATTATATTGCCATTGAAAACCTAAATGAAAAAATAAATGGGAAAGGGCATATAATCAAAGAAAACCACAATCAGAAGAGAATGATTTATACTGAAGTAATAGCTAAAAATGACTAATTGTAGGATCATAGATTTCCATTGAGAGGGAACCTCAGAGGCCATGTTGTCCTGCTCATTTTTTTTGATGGGCAAATTAACGTCTAATAAGATAAAGACATTTATCAGTTGACCTGAGTTCTTCATGGGAACCCAGGAAATTCAAGGAGACCTTGAGAAACACTTCTAGCACACACATTCAATCTCAGATTATAAGCGTCTTGAGTGGAAATGCTGTCTTTTGAATCTCTTTGTATTTCCAGAAGTTATCATACCGACTGGCACACTTAATAAATTTTTCTTGACAAGTAGATTGATTAATCTATAGAGGACTTATGGAAAATGATTTTAAAAAGGTATTTCTCAGCAATAGAAGGTATGCCACCTTAATTTGCTCACTCATACTACTGAGTCTTGGCATATTCCCCAGCACTCAGCACAGAGCCTTGCATTCCATAAAGGGTTAATAAATTTATTGAATTGAATGGAATAGGCTTTTATGGAGCCATACACTCTTTTTGTATATGTTTTCATAATACAGGGTCATGCTGGTCACCTTGAATCATCTTTTGCCTATTTCAGAAGATAGCAAATGTTTTGATGGCTTAGAGAAAAAAAAATTGTTATTTATAAGGGTATTTATTATCAGGATAATTGACTTCTGCATTCTAATTCAGTTACTCTTTGGACTAGATTTTGTCTGAGGTTCTTTTGAATTTTGAACTTCTATGATTCTGTGAATAGCATATTAGAAAGCAATATTAAATACATGAGATAATGACATTCTGTCTGGTATTGATCTCTCTCAGTTTTTCATCATTTTAGAACAATATTTCTCTGGTAGACTCATGGGGACTCAGCAACAATGATGACTTTCAACTTTCTTTTTTTATTAAGAAAATTCCCATCTCTAACCTGGTTTGTCAGTGAAGTTTCACCACTATCCCTTCCCCTGGACTATCAACAGTCATATCCTTTCCCTCAGGGAAATGAGAAGCAAAACCCTAGAAGTGGTATTGCTGGGTCAAAGGGTATGAACATTTTTATAGCCATTTGGGCATAGTTCCAAATTGCTCTCCAAAATGGCTGGATCAGCTCACAACTCCACCAGCAATGTAAAAATGTTCCAATTTCCCCACATCCTTTCCAGCATTTATCATTTTCCTGTTTGGTTATTTTAGCCAATCTGATAGGAGAGATGTGATATCTAAGACTTGTTTTGATTTGCATTTCTCTAATCAGTAGTGATTCAGAGCATTTTTTCATATGCCTATAGATAGCTTTAATTTCTTCCTCTGAAAACTGCCTGTTCATATCCTTTGACCATTTCTCAATTGGGGAATGGCTTGTATTCCTATATGTTTGGCTCAGTTCCCTGTATATTTTAGAAATGAGGCCTTCATCAGAGACATTAGTTGCAAAGATTTTCTCCCAGTTTTCTGCTTCCCTCCTAATCTTTTTTTGCATTGGCTTTTTGTACAAAAACCTTTCAATTTCACATAATCAAAATTATCCATTTTGCATTTTGTAATGCTCTCTGTCTCTTGTTGGGTCATGAATTCTTTTCTTTTCCATAAATCTGATAAGTAAACTATTCCTTGCTCTCCCAAATTACTTATAGTATCAGCTTTTACTCCTAAATCATGAACCCATTTTGACTTTATTTTGGTATATGGTGTAAGATATTGGTCTATGCCCAGTTTCTGTCCTACCATTTTCCAATTTTCCCAACAGTTTTTGTGAAATAGTGAATTATTAGCCCAGAAGCTGGCCTCTTTGGGTTTATCAAAGAGTAGACTGCTATAGTTGTTGACTTCTCCATCTTGCCTTCCTATCCTATTCCACTGATCCACACCCCTGTTTCTTAGCCAGTACCAGGTAGTTTTGATGACTGCTGCTCTGTAGTACAGTTTAATATCTGATATGCCTAGGCCACCTTCTCTAGCACATCTTTTCATTAATACCCTAGATATTCTAGACCTCTTGTTTTTCCAGATGAATTTTGTTATAATTTTGTCCAGTTCAGTAAAATAATTTTTTGGTAGTTCATTTGGTATGGCACTGAATAGATAGATTACTTTAGGTAAAATTGATATTTTTATTACATTAGCTCGGCCTAACCATGAGCAACTGATATTTTTCCATTTATTCAGATCTGACTTTATTCGCGTGAAAAGTGTTTCATAGTTATGTTCATATAGGCCCTGGGTTTTTCTTGGCAAATAGACTCCCAAATATTTTATAGTGTCTACAGTAACTTTGAATGGAATTTCTCTTTCTATCACTTGCTGTTGGGCTTTGTCAGCAATGTATAGGAATGCTGAGGATTTATGTGGGTTTATTTTATATCCTGCAACTTTGCTAAAGTTGTTTATTATTTCAGGTAGTTTCTTGCTTGGTTCTCTAGGATTCTTTAAATAAATCATCATCTCATCTGCAAAAAGTGATAATTTAGTTTCTTCTTTTCCTAATCTAATTCCTTCAATTTCTTTTTCTTCTCTTATTGCTACAGGTAACATTTCTAGTACCAAATTGAATAATAAGGGTGATAATGGACATCCTTGTTTCACCCCTGATCTTATTGGGCATGCATCTAGCTTATCCCCATTACAAATAATGCTTGTTGATGGTTTTAGGTAGATGCTATTTATAATTTTATGGAAGGCTCCATTTATTCCTACGCTTTCTAGTGTTTTTAATAGGAATGGGTGTTGTATTTTGTCAAAGGCTTTTTCTGCATCTATTAAGATGATCATATGGTTTCTGCTAGTTTTGTTGTTGATATGGTCAATTATGCTAATAGTTTTCCTAATATTGAACCAGTCTTGCATTCCTGGAATAAATCCTACCTGGTCATAATGTATTATTCTAGTGATGAGTTGCTGCAGTCTTTTTGCTAATATTTTATTTAAAATTTTAGCAGCAATACCCATTAGGGAAATTGGTTTATAATTTTCTTTCTCTGTTTTGACTCTACCTCGTTTGGGTATTAGTAGCATATTTGTGTCATAAAAAGAATTTGATAGGACTCCTTCTTCCCCTATTTTCCCATATAGTCTACAAAGTATTGGAATTAGTTGTTCTTTAAATGTTTGATAGAATTCACATGTAAAACAATCTGGCCCTGAGATTTTTTCCTAGGGAGTTCATTGATGGCATGCTGAATTTCTTTTTCTGAGATGGCGTTATTTAGAAATTTTACTTCTTTTTCTGTGAACCTGGGCAGTTTATGTTTTTGTAGATATTCATTCATATCTCTAAGGTTGTCACATTTATGGGAATGCAATTGGGCAAAATACTTCCTAATTATTGTTTTGATTTCCTCTTCATTAGAGGTGAGCTCACCCTTTTCATTTTTGATACTGGTAATTTGATTTTCTTCTTTCTTTTTTTTAATTAAATTGAGCAAAGTTTTATCAATTTTATTGGTTTTTTCATAAAACCAGCTCTTTGTTTTATTTATTAATTCAATAGTTTTCTTGGTTTGTTGGTTTTTATTAAGAAAACCTCCATCTCTAACCTGATTTGTCAGTGAAGTTTCACCACTATCACTTCCCCTGCACTATCAACAGCCACATTGCTTACCTCTGGGAAATGAGAAGCCAAATAAATGCTATGGGAGGGGCAGAGGCTTGGCCAATGACACCTCAGATCTTAGAGGAGGAATTATTAACATTTTGATGACATGAACGTCTTTGAAATTCTGAGCAATTCTATTGACCATTTCTTACAATGAATCTGTGAGCCTTGCCATACACAGTTGCCCAAGGCGGACAAGACATAGTGGAGAGTTCTGACAAAAGTTGGTTCACTGGAGAAGGAACTGGCTAAGCACTCTAGTATTTTGTCAAGAAAACCCTATAGACAATACCAAAGTGATAAATTGAAAATGACATGATCTCTTTGTTTTATATGAAAGGGAGATTATGAAGTTTGAGCCATTGAATTTTTAGGCAAATACCTTTTCCAGAAAGGCTTTAATTTCAAAGTTAATATGGTTTTGAGGAAACACATAAATGTAAGGGAACCTATGATTACAAAGGTATTTCTACAAGTAGATTTTACTTTAAAGTTTTCTTACTTCAAGACTTCCTACTTTATGGTTTGGTGAGTTTGGCAATGTTAATGATGCCAATTGCAACTCCTTTACCCAAAATAATGATCATAGAGAACTAATGAATTCATTGCCCTGAAAAGAAAGAGACAAAATACTCTAACCTAATTTGAGGCTATTCTAAATTATTATACTGACTATAGCATAGTCAAGAACAAGATGAATTACCTGGTGCATCTAGTGTAGAGATGAAAGTTAGTAGGGGCTCTGATCATTAATATTAACAAAACAATATAATTCATTTGCATTTCCTGAATTTGTACATTGATGAGTCCATGATTTGTCATTTGTATGTAATTAGAAACTGACTAATGAAGGTTCCGCATTTGGAGCATGCCTGGGAAAGTCTTCCTGTTGGCAATCTAAATGGAGATATGATGAACCTGCTTCTGATGATGCGCAATGAGACCTCTCTGCCATGACTGAAAGCATTGGCACATTTTCTATGATTATATCCTTTTCCCTTATTGAATGGAGATGGAAATTCTGCAAATCGGCTATTGCATTGGAACTGAATATGAATACAAAAAGTACAAATGGACGAAATCTCTCTTCCTCTCCATGCTTGATTTTGCCTGAAGAAGGAGAAACATGAAACTGCAGTTAAGGGAACTGAATATCATGTGGTTTGACCATACTTTTTCCTTTTTTTCTGTTGTGTTTATTCTTTCCTGGTCTTTGCTTGGTATGATTTGGAGATAAAACAATATTATGACCTCTGAAAAACCCTATGATGGAAGTTTATAGCAGAGATTTTAGGGTTCACAGCAGCCTAGCCCATGGAGTGAGCACATACTCAAGGAGTTACCTGCTCAGCCCATCACAGCAATGACTTGACTTGACAGCTAATGCTCAATAACCTGCCAGCAATGGAGTGACTGGCCTATCAGTTATGCCATATTAAAAGAATGAAATGGGTGAAAGAAATGCTTTGAAGCTACTACTTTAGGTTTGACCCTACACTCCCCTGGGGCCCAGGTGGTAACAAATGACCTTGATTTTCTGGGGAGCATATTTTATTACAACCATTTTACATTTTAATTTAATATACTCTGAAAATATCTACCTCATTATTGAGGAATATAGAGAGAATGCCCTGTTGTGGGGTGGGGCAGTATTCTTATACCCTAGTCTTTAGTGTGTCCTCTCATTAAATATCACTTGATAAAAGCTAATTGATATTGATCCCTTAAATTGACATTGGGGGTAATAATTACTTGTTAGTTGATATTGAAAAGAAAATAACAGGGGGAATTATATAAAGGAAAGTATATCAGATTGGGGATTCATATGCGATGGTAGCAGAAAGACCCTCTAGCCTCTTGCATTGATCCTAGAACCATAATGGGGAGGAGAATTACTCTTTTGTCGAGCGATTCAACCTGTTTATCTGAGGTTGAATTGTTAGAGTATTACCAGAACCCATCTGTGTTGAATTTACATTTTCTAACACAGGTTAAATCTGCTTATTCGCTGATGATTAATAGACCTAAAATTGAAAACTCATAGGTTTAAATTTTTCTTTTACTTCTGAGCCCTGGTGCCCTGATGAGGGCCTGTTAGTATATGGCATTCACTTTTAAAATCCTACCAATTAAATTCAAGACCTAAATAGAAAACAGAAATCTAATTTTCCCCATAATTAGGGTCCCCAAATACCTTCATGCTATATTTTGAAATATTTTATGAGGGAACGAAAAATAGAATTGTATGTATTCTCAATAGTTTGAAAAATGGTTTTCCTCAGTGAAGTATTATAGTCAACTCTATGTGTGACACTTTTCATGGAAAAGACTTTACCATGAGGCCAAGTTTTCTGAAATTGCTTAGAGACCTTCTTCAATTGGTGAAATTTCAATGTTTGCTTCTTCCTCCCTTACCACCCAACCTTCCAAGATTTCCTAAAGTGCAGTCTTTCTGCTTCTCTCTGTGGCTATCTTGACAGGAACTGGAACCTCAGAATAGATTAGAATATATGTTGATTTTTTTAAGCAATGGAAATTTTAGAAATGAATAAGTCTCACATTTATGCAGAAATGGTCAGTACATAGTATTTCACTTTTTATTTGTCCATACTACCATGAGATTCAGTTTTATTAGGAAGTTAGATCTATACTGATATCTTCTTATATTGGAGAATAAATGAAATCATTGTCATTGTGTGTTCCACCTGGGGGTTTCAAGAAGTCATCTTCTAAAAAGTTCATTTTTTAAAAAAAATTATTAGGCACAAATGATCTCAAGCACTTGACCAAATCAATTCATTAAAAGGTTTGCCTTTTCTGAAATTCTTTCTATTTTAAAATGCACCATCCACTTCTGTTCCCAGTATTCTCAATAGTCTCTCTCTCTCTCCCTCTCTCTCTCTCTCTCTCTCTCTCTCTCTCTCTCTCTCTCTCTCTCTCTTCTCTCCACTCATAAATCTTAGACCCCCCAATCTCCACTCCTTCCATGTATTTTCTCTGCCTGACTTTGGGATGGATGATTTACCACTATAAGGTATGAAAAATTTCCTCTGTTTTATTTTCATGTAACCAGAATAAGAATTAGAATTTCAATATTATTATTTCAGAGAACTCCTTCTTGAGGATATTTCCTCATCATTGTTTCTCCTTCATCATCAAAGAACACCATGAGATCAGGAAGATCTCAGATCTTGCCCTAAGGGCTATAGAAATGTTCATACCCTTTGACCCAGTAATACCACTTCTAGGGTTGTATCCCAAAGAAATCACGCAAGCGGGAAAAGGACCCATATGTACAAGAATATTTATAGCAGCTCTCTTTGTGGTAGCCAAGAATTGGAAAGCAAAGGGATGCCCATCAATTGGGGAATGGCTGAACAAGCTGTGGTATATGAAGGTGATGGAATACTATTGTGCCATAAGAAATGGGGATGATGCAGACTTCATAACAACCTGGAAAAACCTACACGACATAATGCTGAGTGAGCGGAGCAGAGCCAGGAGAACGTTGTGCACAGCCACAGATATGTGGATTCCTTGAGGACCAACCCTGACATACTGCGCTTCTCTCAGCAACCTAAAGGGGCAAGGACAACTCCAGGGGACTCACCATGGAGAATGCTATCTTCATTCAGAGAAAGAACTGCGAAGTTTGAATACAGACTGAGGCACACTACTACATGCTCGCCTTTTCTGCTTCTCTTTTGTTTTTGGTTTTGGGGTTTTTTTTTTGTTTTTTTTTTTTTTTGGTTCTGTTTCTTCTTTCTCAGGATTCATTCCATTGGTCAAAATTCTTCTCCACGACTTGACTAGAGCATAAATTAATTCAATGCGAAGTTATACATGACAGTTATATGAGACTTCATGCCGTCTTGGGGAGGGAGGGGGGAGGGAAGGGAGAAAAACTGGAACTCAAAACTATGTAGAACCGTGTGTGGTAAACTAAAAATAAATAAAAAATAAATTAAAAAAAAAATTGTAGTGTGTAAATAACAATTTAAGGTTGGGAAAGCACTTTTCTTCATAATCCTATCAGAAAGGTAGGGCTAGAATTAGTATTCCAATTTGTAAGAAAGGAAAGCTGAAAAATGTTAGTTACCATCATCGCATAATACAGGAACAGTCTATTATTGTTAAAGATGCAGTCTACTGTAGTAGAAAGAGCATTTGATTTGAAGGGATGAGACCTGGGTTTAAATCCTGACCCTGCTACTTCCAAGGTGAGTTAGGATATGTTATTTAACACCTTTGGGACTCATTCCTTAACTGTAAAATGAAGAGGTAGGAATGAACAACCTCTAAGTTCTTTGCCATTGATTAACTGATGATCTTATTATACTATGAACCCTGGTTGTGCTATTTACTACTCGTGGAGTCTTGAGAAAGGTCCTTCCTAATCTCTCTGACATTCACTTTCTTCCTCTCTCAAGTAAAATGTAAGACAACATCATCTCAAAGTTCTTTCCTACTCTAAAATCTTTGATAAATTAGATACCGTTCACATTGTGCCAACATAGCAATTTCTAGTCCCAGCCACTAACCTTCAGGCTGACAATGGACAGCTTGTGGGCAAAGTCAGTTTGTTTCTTGCTCTTCAGCTCTGAGACACATTCTGTTGGACTCAGGCATATCTCTTATTGCTTCCTTTGGGACCTCTCCTACATAATCTCTCAGAATTCCATACTTCACTCTCCAGGGAATCAATTAGAGTTTTTCCAGAGTTAAGGGATGACATGTTAATTGGAAACAAAGAAAATAGGTCATATTTTGTTCAATGTATGCTTTTCCTTTGTGAATATCCTTGTTTATATTAACGTTGAGAAGAAAGATTCCCTGAAGGTACTCTTGGATCTCCATTGTCTGAATCAGTAGAAAGTTCCACATGGTACAGTGCATGAGGGAAGGGGATGAAAATCCCTGAATTGGAAGACAAATGACCTACGCTCAAATCCCAGACCTAGGCCTTCAAGGTATTCACTATGTGAGCTTGGACAAAGCACTTAAGCTCTCAAATCCTGCGTCTTCATCTGTAAGATGAGGTTGAACCAGCTGACCTGAATGTCCCACAGTCTAGGAAATTATGAGATCAAAATCTGAATACTTTTTTTTTCACATTGAAAGACCTTTTACAATCTGTTACAAAAATTAATTGAGCTGTGCCATCTCTTTGGCACACATATCTTTCTAGGGTGCCTTTCTAAAACTATCATTCCTCATGCCCACTCTGGACACTACTCAAAGAGGATAATCAATTTGATCGTAAACAAACGTTCTATGGACAGTTTTAAGCATTTACATCATTGCTTATTATATTTTATCTTCCTGTAATGCACATTCACTGCTCCCTACCCTTCTTTCATTTTGCCTTTATGCCTCCTATCTATGCCTATCAAAACTTTACCCATCTATCAAGAATTGGTTGATGTCCATTCATCTAAGAATGCTTCATTGTTGTCCTCAACTAGAAATTAATGAAACTGATTTGGTTCCTCTTCTTTTCTGGCTCTTATCCTATTCTGCCTTGTATTCTAAGGTTTACATCATTTTGATTCATACCACCTCGTTTGATTTCTGATCTGTCCTTTTGCTCTCATGGTGGTTTTACCTGCCATTTGTTATCATATTGGGGCTATTCTGGTGTTGTGGAAGAGTGCAAGAATGAGAGCCATAGGATCATGGTTTTAGAATGCTAACAGACCTTGGAGGTCACAAGTTCAACACCCTCATTTAACAGGCAAGGAAAGTGAGGCATTGATAGATAAGGGACTTGCTTAGAGTTGGTATCATTTGATTTGAATCCCTATTCAAACATCAACTCTATGGCATTTGGAAATGTACTTAATCTCTCAGCATCTATTTACTCATCTATAAAATGGAAATCGTATTTTCATGACCTGCCACCGAATTTGGTTTTTGTTTAATGAATACGTAAAAACTATAAAGTGTAAAATAACTGTGACATATTATTATTGCTCCATTGTAGTCCTACCATGATGTCTTGTTGTAGTATGGAAGTAATTTTAGATTTTCAAATAATAAAAGAGAGTAAGGTAGATTTTGGACAATTTCACATAGCTAGAAAGGCTGCGTCTAGTGACTCACTGTCTATTTGTCGTCTGAAGATTAGCTCACCAATGTTTGGAGAGACCTTGACTGATTGATGATTGATTTTTCATCATCATTACTATTGCAACAATTTTTTATTTCTTATACCATAGATGGGATGCAACCATCAGCAGCGTAGGGGCCACCCACATAGATGAAATTGCAGGTCATTGAATCATTGTTATCATCATGCACTCTCCTTGTAAAATCTAGACATTCAATGTCATGCTTCCTGGACCAGACATCCAACAAATGAGATGCAATCTACCTTTTTTAGCTTTCTTGAATATTAATGCCCTTCTTTCTCTACACTCCAGGTAAATTCCACTTTTAGCTATTTCCTGATCTCAGTCTGTGATCTTCCAATACCATACAGTTGCACAAGTGATTTCATGTAGTTAGAATTCACTCATCTCAAATTTCTCTACCAATGAGAATCTTTAATTGCCTTCAAAGGTCACTTCAGATGTTTCTTATTCCATAATCGCTTCCCTGGTCCCTCAGCTAATTTCTTTTCACTCTGCAAGTTTTCCTAGAATGGTTTGTCTGGATCTCTCCCCCTTAAAACTTTGTTTAATACTTAATTGTAGTTTGAAAGATGGTTTTCCTCAGTGAAGTGTTATAGTCAACTCTGTGTGTGACATTCTTCATGGAAAAGACTTTACCATTAGCCCAAGGTTTCTGTAATTCCTTAGAGACCTTCTTCATTTGGTAAAATCACAATGTTTGCTTCTTCCTCCGTGTGTTAATACGATTTAATGAGGTTCGGATTCGCTCCTATAAATGTCACTCCCCAACGCACCAGGAAAATAGAAAATAGAAATTTATTAGAAAAGGCAAGGCAAAGATAGCTTAAATTTGCATAGAAAACATACAATAATGAGAATAACCAATAACATAACACCAATCAAGATAATCGGTAAAGGAAGAGAACACATCGCCAATTCAAGGGAACCTCCAGAGTAGATCAGCGGCTGGGAGCCCCGTTACAGCCCATGCAGACTTGAATTGTGTAAAGTGTTTTCCTGGGCGAAGCGTCCTTCCCGAGGGTGAGGCTCAGCCGGCTTACAGGACGTAAATTTTTTTATACTGTTCTAAACAAAGACGGCTTAGAGCCAAGAGGTTTTTGGCGCCTGCGCTTATTCATGGTTTGTCCAATACACATCTGGCCCAGCCGTGTCCCATCCGCCTGAGGCTTGGTATTTATTTTCTTTAATAACATCACGTTTCACAGGGAGGGAAGCCAACCCTGCGGGTCAACGTGACCTAGGAATGGCTAGTTCCTGGAATACTAAGCCAAGAACACTCAGGGGTTATGGAATGGTTATGGCCGAGAATTGAACTGAACCTATTTATTTGAATGATCTTATTAATTTAAAGGGAAATGTTCAATTTCCATTTCACTCCGCTACCACCAAACTTTCCCAGATGTCCTAAACAACAGTCCCTCTCTGCTTCTCTTTGGCTATCTTGACAAGGACTGGAGCCTCAGAATAGATTAGAATATATGTTGATTTTTTTAAGCAATGGAAATTTTAGACATAAATAAGTCTCACATTTATGCAGAAATGGTCAGTACATAGTATTTCACTTTTTATTTGTCCACACTACCATGACATTCAGTTTTATTAGGAAGTTAGTTCTATAGTGACAGTTTCTTATATTGGAGAATAAATGAAATCATTGTCATTGAGGTTTCCACCTAGGGGGTTTCAAGAAGAGGTCTTCTAAAACGTTCATTTTTAAAAAAGAATTTTATTAGGCACAAATGATCTCAGCCACTTGACCAAATCAATTCATTAAAAGGTTTGCCTTTTCTCGAAATTATTTATATTTTAAAATGCACCATCCACCTCTGTTCCCAGTATTCTCAATAGTCTCTCTCTCTCTCTCTCTCTCTCTCTCTCTCTCTCTCTCTCTCTCTCTCTCTCTCTCTCTCTCTCTCTCTCTCTCTCTCTTCTCTCCACTCATAAATCTTAGACCCCCCAATCTCCACTCCTTCCATGTATTTTCTCTGCCTGACTTTGGGATGGATGATTTACCACTAAAAGGTATGAAAAATTTCCTCTGTTTTATTTTCATGTAACTAGAATAAGAATTAGAATTTCAATATCATTATTTCAGAGAACTCCTTCTTGAGGATATTTCCTCATTACTGTTTCTCCTTCATCATCAAAGAACACCATGAGATCAGGAAGATGATACTATGACTTGCAAGTGAATTAGATTTGAATGTGGGCTAGCTGTGCAAAGTCACCAGCCATGCTTATTCCTCCAGAGTCATCTGGGTCTAGTGGCCAGGTATATCTATACATATACCTGTAGATCAGGACAATTAGAGATGTCTTAGGATGCAGTGGAAGACCTTGACCTTTTTAAGCTAAGTTCATAACTCTACCATTGAAGGACACCTTTAACATACATACATACATACATACATACATATGCACACACATATATGCATGTGTGTACGTATATGTATGTATATGTATATATGTATGTATATGTATATGTGAGTGTTTATATATGTGTGTGTTTATATTTGTATAAGTGTGTGTGCATATATATATGTGTGTGTGTATGTTTATATTTGTATATATATATGTGTGTGTGTGTGTCTGTGCATATATATATGTATGTGTGTATATATATATATATGTATGTATATGTATATATATATGTCAAACGTCACAGAGTTTCCAACGGCATTCAGAAGTTAGGTTACTTGTTTACTTGTCAGGGTCACATGTACACAAAGATCTGTCTTCATGGGAAAATCTGGGCACAATCTACCATAACGCACTGCTGCCTTGGCTAGTATGGTGTGCACATGGCTCATAAAATTTTGAACATGTGTGAAAGAAGAAAACATCAAGAAGAAGACTTTCACAAACACCGTGTTATATCTAAACTTTGTCACTGCTTTAATAAATACTTTTGCAGGTGAACTGAATTATGATATTAAGTTTGGGAACTTAGCAAGACTTCAGAATTTATTTTAATACCCACTTCATATATACATAAATTAAGGCTAATAAAGTTATATTCCTTTTCCTTGAATACTCAGGGAACTGATAGTAGCATACAGAGTAGAACTCTATTCTCATGTCTTACAGTAAATGATTCTTCAGAAGATACTTTGTGGCCTCTTTGCCTCTTCCAACCAGTTCTTAAATTAATGTAATGAAACATCATATTTTATTATTTGTAACAAAATACACAGAAACCCATGATTTATTTGTCCCGTATTTTAGGGATGTGATAAACAATATCTTGGACATTAATAAAAATCACCTGGGTACTTTTATTCTCTGTATTGCTTTCCTGAAAGCCTCCTTCACATCCTTGTTCCTAAAACTATAGAACATGGGATTGAGCAAGGGATTCACCACTGTGTAGAACAGTTCAACGAACTTGTCCTTCTCCCGGGAATAGGTGGAGCTGGGTCTTGAGTACATGAAGAGGAGGGAGCCATAGAAAAGCATGACAGAGATCATGTGGGAAGCACAGGTGGAGAAAGCCTTCCGCCTCCCTGAAGCTGAGCGGATCCGAAGGATGGCCCGGAGGATATTGAAGTAGGAAATCAGGATGGCTAGTATGTTAGCCAAAACTGTGAAACCATTCATTCCCAGGAGCACCTTCTCATAGACCTGTGTATCAGTGCAGGACATCTTTGCCAGGGGCAGTGCATCACAGAGGAAGTGGTCAATAATGTTTTTCCCACAAAATTTTAAGCGAAATGTGTTAGCAGTGTGGGCTGTGGCATTCAAGATCCCAGCTAGATAGGACCCAGCAACCAGCCCAACGCAGAGAGACCTGGACATGGCAGCTGCATAGAGAAGGGGTTGCAGATTGCTACATAACGGTCATAGGCCATAGAAGCAAGGAGGTGACACTCACTATAAGCCATAGCACAGGAAAAGTATAATTGGGCACCACAGCCTGCTAAGGATATACGGTTGTCCTGTGAAATGCAGATGGCCAGGATTTTGGGGGTGTACACAGATGTATACCAGAAATCTAAGAATGACAGACATGCAATGAAAAAATACATTGGTGTATGCAAACGGGAGTCAATTCTGATTAAGATAATTAGAGTCATGTTCCCTGCCAATGTTACCAAATAAAGAGCCAGAAAAGCTGTGAAGATTACCAGTTGCATCTGTGGGTCAGCTGAGAAGCCAATTAAGATGAATTCAGTCAAGGTGGTCTGATTCCCCAGTTCCACAGACATAGTGGTGGCAACCTGATAGAGTACTAGAACCATCAAATAGAGATATAGAATTGATTAGTTCACGCGATTTAGATCTGGAGTGACCCCAGGAGGCAGATGGCTGGCACAGAGTATAGACCTTTATACTAGAAGCTACAAAGAACTGAATTCACATTCTGCCTTAGGTGCTTCTCATCTGTGTGACTCCGGGCACATCACTTAACCTCTCTGTTCCTCAGATTCCTCATCTGTAAAAACAGCGTAATAACAGCACCCATCTCATAAGATTATTGTGTGACTCAGATGAGATAGTGTATGGAAAGGTACCATGAAACTGAAAGCAACATATAAATGGCATCTAACTACTGTCTAGGTTTTTCCCATCATTTCACGGAGGGGGAACTGGAATATCCTAAAATTTCAGATCTTGAAGACACTTAGAATATAGAACACAGGCTATTAGATCTATGTATGGAATATTGAGTGTCTGAGTTAGAAAAGGCTTTAGAGTATAACACAGAATGCCAGACAGATGTAGAAGCTTAGACATCATGTATTCAAACTTTCTCATTTTATACATCATAGAATCATGGTTGAAGAGCTGGAAAGGCCCTTAAAAATCTGTTCATTTCTTTCCTATTTTTGTATTTTTTCATCTTAAAATCGTATACAAAATAAGAAAAGCAAAACAAACAAAATTAAATACTAAAATAACACAAAATAATTAAAGAAATAAAACCATTATGATGTGAAAGCAGAACATGAGAGTGGATTCAAACTATACAGAAATAAATTTCCATTTCAAGAAAGCCAATATAGTAAATACTAAACACTGTGTTCAGCTCTCTATCCTTTCTTTTCTTCCTTGTAAGTTTTCTTTTCCTCTCTGCTGTGCATGTTTGAATTTGTTCTTATCTCCTCTTCTTCCCCCTACCCACAAGGTATAATTGAACACAGGGATACACTTTCACACACACACGCGCGCACGCACGCACACACGTATGTGTGTATCTATATATGAAGGAAGAGATTATGCACCCTCAGAGAAATGGAGAATAAATAAGTGCAGTATGGTCTTACGTAGATGTACATGAACGTATATGTCCATATATGACTATGGTTAGCGGTAATTAAGTATGTGCATGTATAAGCGTATGAATGGATATATGCGTGTATATGTATAGGTATATGTGTGTGGCTCAAATGTGTAGGTTTGTATATAATTTATGTCTGTATGCTCATGTGCATATATGTATCTACGTGTATACACATGCCCATACATATGCATACTTATGTATATGTATATATGTGTGGTGAAAATAGATGCATTTTATATGTGCATGTGCACAAGTGCATATATGTACACAAGTTCATACACATACATATATGCATATCCATACATAGGTGTGCATGTATACTCATAATACACATGTGCACCCAAAGATACAAGTATATGCATATAACACGCATATATCCATTCCTACACTTATACATACACATGCTTAAATATTGATAACCATAGTCATATATAAACATATACATTCATATTCATCTATATAAGACCATACTACACTTATTTATTCTCCATTTCTCTGAGAGTGGATAATCTCTTACTTCATAATTCCATGTCTCTCCATATTTTTCCAAGTCTACCAACTCATTATTTCCTACATCAAAGCAATATTCTGACCTTACACTGTCTAGTTGTTTCAAATACTATAAAACAATGTTGATAAATATGGCTGACACATTTTGTAGCTTCCCTATTTTTCTCTTTGGGTTAAATCTGTTTAGCTTTTACTTTGTCCAAGATCATCATTAACACACGGGCTCTTTTTCCCCTGACAAATTCTACTCCTGATACTTATTTTATGTTTGTGCATATCTCTTATTTTCTCTCTCTCTGATTCTTCTACTTTACCTCTATCCCCTACCACGCCCTCACATTCCTTAAGCTACCCCCAGTATCCCTCGTTATTCTCTTATTCTCACTAATCAAAATACCCATCCATTCCCCCGTTAGCCACTTCCTTCATCCTCCCATTTAAAGATCCTTGTTTTGTCCTCTCCCCCACTCCCCGTCCCCTTAATGTTTTACTTTTTCCTATACACACACACACACACACACACACACACACACACACACACACGTATTCCTGGTGAAAGTAGGTTTCCAAAACTACCATTCTTCCTCCCCCTGCTAATTCCTCTGTTCGATTGTCCTCTCACCTTTCATTTGTATAAGACAAATATACTCTTTTTAGCTGTTCCTACATGGTTTTACCTCTGGTATTCTCCAGTCTTTTTCTCCTCTTGATCTGTTCTCCACATCACTTCTTTTTCTTTTGAGACGTTTCACATTGTGTTCTATTTTTATTCCTTTTATTTTGTTTTATTGTTCCCTGATCTAATATAATTTCATTGCCTTCGCATTATCTAATTCTGATTTCCAAGGAATTATTTTATTCCTAAGGATTCTAGACCTCCTTTTCGAATTGGTTGACTTTCTTTTTCACACTTTTCTTGTTTTTTCTTGGATTGTTCTTATTTTTTTTAATTTTTCCTCAACCTCTTTCATTTGATGTTAAAGTCTTTTTAATGGTTCTCTTCATTTCTAACTCTCTCATTTCATAGATGAGAAAACTATGGCCCAGAAAGTTAAAACAACTTTTTTGTGGTCCTATACACTAGTAGTACTAAGCATTAAGGATGAGATATGATGTCAGATTCTGTGAATCTGGAGCCAGTGTCTTTTGCACTCTGGCATACAGAATATACTGAAGATACAGTGAGGAGAAATGATGGTCTTAGTGCCAATTAGTCATTTAATTAATCAATTACTTAATCAATTATTCTACAAACATTTTTCAATTGCTAATTACATGACTGGGGCTGTCTTACATGATGGAGGTACAGAGTAAAAGCGAAATAAAAACCTAGTTTTTGCCCTGACTTGCTTACATTGCTAATGGGAGAAGTAACAGAAAAATTCATCCACACAAAAGAAATACAGAGCAGATGTAAAGTAGATTTGGAAGAAAAGTCAGTGTTTGCTAAAAGGACTGAGAAAACTCATGCAGAAGGGAGTATTTCAGCTAAGTATTGAAAGAAACTCTTTTTTTTTCCCTTAAGACCTGGAATTGAGGAGAGAAAGTACACTGCAGATAAGGGGGACAGAGAGTGAAAGAAACAAAAAGGTGGAAGACAAGGGAGTAAAAAGTATGCCAAGATGGCTAGGTTTTAGACTATGTGGGATCAATGTGCTAAGGGACTGAAAAGATAATAATAGGCTACATTATGAAGTGCTTTTAATTCAATGCAGAAGACGTTATACTGGATCTTAGAAGTAGTTGGAAGGCATTGGGGTTGGTTAAGTAAGCTATTGACATGATCAAACCAAAGTGTTAGGACAAACACTTTAGCAACATTATGGAAGATGGATCTGAGAGGGTGACGATTGAGAGACACGAATCAGGACAACCGCTTAGGGGAACAACACCACCAATATTGCGATAATTGAGAAAATTGATATTAAGTGATTTAAAAAATTGTAGTGTGTAAATAACAATTTAAGGTTGGGAAAGCACTTTTCTTCATAATCCTGTCAGAAAAGGTAGGGCTAGAATTAGTATTCCCATTTGTAAGAAAGGAAAGCTGAAAAATGTTAGTTACCATCATCGCATAATACAGGAACAGTCTATTATTGTTAAAGATGCAGTCTACTGTAGTAGAAAGAGCATTTCATTTGAAGGGATGAGACCTGGGTTTAAATCCTGACCTTGCTACTTCCAGGGGGAGTTAGGATATGTTATTTAACATCTTTGGGACTCATTCCTTAACTGTAAAATGAAGAGGTAGGAATGAACAACCTCTAAGTTCTTTGCCATTGATTAACTGATGATCTTATTATACTATGAACCCTGGTTGTGCTATTTACTACTCATGTAGTCTTGAGAAAGGTCCTTCCTAATCTCTCTGATATTCAGTTTCCTCCTCTCTCAAGTAAAATGTAAGACAACATCATCTCAAAGTTCTTTCCTACTCTAAAATCTTTGATAAAT
The DNA here is from genome assembly GCF_011100635.1 of Trichosurus vulpecula. Lineage (NCBI taxonomy): Eukaryota > Metazoa > Chordata > Mammalia > Diprotodontia > Phalangeridae > Trichosurus > Trichosurus vulpecula. The sequence continues at coordinate 269,413,099 of NC_050578.1, forward strand.
TAGATACCGTTCACATTGTGCCAACATAGCAATTTCTAGTCCCAGCCACTAACCTTCAGGCTGGCAATGGACAGCTTGTGGGCAAAGTCAGTTTGTTTCTTGCTCTTCAGCTCTGAGATGCATTCTGTTGGACTCAGGCATATCTCTTATTGCTTCCTTTGGGAACTCTCCTACATAATCTCTCAGAAATCCATACTTCATTCTCCGAAGAATCAATTAGAGTTTTTCCAGAGCTAAGAGATGACATGTTAATTGGAAACAAAGAAAATAGCTCATATTTTGTTCAAAGTATGCTTTTCCTTTTTGAATATCCTTGTTTATATTAACGTTGAGAAGAAAGATTCCCTGAAGGTACTCTTGGATCTCCATTGTCTGAATCAGTAGAAAGTTCCACATGGTACAATGCATGAGGGAAGGGGACGAAAATCCCTGAACTGGAAGACAAATGACCTAGGCTCAAATCCCAGACCTAGGCCTTCAAGGTATTCACTATATGAGCTTGGACAAAGCACTTAAGCTTTCAAATCCTGCGTCCTCATCTGTAAGATGAGGTTGGACCAGCTGACCTGAATGTCCAACGGTCTAGGAAATTATGAGATCAAAATCTGAATACTTTTTTTTTCACATTAAAAGACCTTTTACAATCTGGTACAAAAATTAATTGAGCTGTGCCATCTCTTTGGTACACATATCTTTCTAGGGTGCCTTTCTAAAACTATCATTTCTTATGCCCACTCTGGACACTAGTCAAAGAGGATAATCAATTTGATCGTAAACAAACATTCTATGGACAGTTTTAAGCATTTACATCATTGCTTATTATATTTTATCTTCCTGTAATGCACACTCACTGCTCCCTACCCTTCTTTCATTTTGCCCTTATGCCTCCTATCTATGCCTATCAAAACTTTACCCATCTATCAAGAATTGGTTGATGTCCATTCATCTAAGAATGTTTCATTGTTGTCCTCAACTAGAAATTAATGAAACTGATTTGGTTCCTCTTCTCTTCTGGCTCTTAACGTATTCTGCCTTGTATTCTAAGTTTACATCATTTTGATTCATACCACCTCGTTTGATTTCTGATCTATCCTTTTGCTCTCATGGTGGTTTTACCTGCCATTTGTTATCTTATTGGGGCTATTCTGGTGTTGTGGAAGAGTGCAAGAATGAGAGCCATAGATCATGGTTTTAGAATGCTAACAGACCTTGGAGGTCACAAGTTCAACACCCTCTTTTTACAGGCAAAAAAGTGAGGCACTGATAGATACGGGACTTGCTTAGAGTAGTTATCATTGGATTTGAATCCCTATTCAAATATCAACTTTATGGCATTTGGAAATGTACTTAATCTCTCAGCATCTATTTACTCATCTATAAAATGGAAATCGTATTTTCATGACCTGCCACCGAAGGTGGTTTTTGTTTAATGAATACGTAAAAACTATAAAGTGTAAAATAACTGTGACATATTATTATTGCTCCATTGTAGTCCTACCATGATGTCTTGTTGTAGTATGGAAGTAATTTTAGATTTTCAAATAATAAAAGAGAGTAAGGTAGATTTTGGACAATTTCACATAGCTAGAAAGGCTGCGTCTAGTGACTCACTGTCTATTTGTCGTCTGAAGATTAGCTCACCAATGTTTGGAGAGACCTCGACTGATTGATGATTGATTTTTCATTGTCATTACTATTGCAACAATTTTTTATTACTTATACCGTAGATGGGATGCAACCATCAGCAGCATAGGGGCCACCCACATAGATGAAATTGCAGGTCATTGAATCATTGTTATCATCATGCACTCTCCTTGTAAAATCTAGACATTCAATGTCATGCTTCCTGGACCTGACATACAACAAATGAGATGCAATCTACCTTTTTTAGCTTTCTTGAATATTAATGCCCTTCTTTCTCTACACTCCAGGTAAATTCCACTTTTAGCTATTTCCTGATCTCAGTCTGTGATCTTCCAGTACCATACAGTTGCACAAGCGATTTCATGTAGTTGGAATTCAATCATCTCAAATTTCTCTACCAACAAGTATCTTTAATTGCCTTCAAAGGTCACTTCAGATGTTTCTTATTCCATAATCGCTTCCCTGGTCCCTCAGCTAATTTCTTTTCACTCTGCAAGTTTTCCTAGAATGGTTTGTCTGGATCTTTCCCCCTTAATACTTTACCTTGTAGCAACTTTGTTTGTGTACCCTGTGTATTCGCTCCTTTCAGACTGTAAGTCTCTTGAGGTCTGGGATTTTGCATGTATGCGTTTTTTTTTTCCTGTATCTCCAGTTCTCTTGACCAATGAGTCCTTTGTGTTAATATTTTAATGATAAACTATGTGTTAAATGTAGGAAAATCACAATTTCCTAAAAATAAAATTTTCTGGTATCCCAGGAAATTATAGAGAATTGTAATGGGGCACCAGAAGTCTTAAATAGATTTCCATTGAAAACCTAAATTAAAAAAAAAATGGGAAAGGGCATATCATCAAAGAAAAGCACAATCAGAAGAGAATGATTTATACTGAAGTAGAAGCTAAAAACAAGTGATTGTAGGATCACAGATTTCCATTGAGGACGAAACTCAGAGACCATGTTGTCCAACTCATTCATTTTTTTTTTTTGATGGTCAAAATAAGGTCTACTAAGATAAATACATTTATCAGTTGACCTGAGTTCTGTATGGGAATCTGTGAAATTCAAAGAGACCTACAGGAACACTTCTAGCACACACCCTCAATCTCTGTTAGATTATAAGCGTCTTGAGGGGAAGGGCTGTCTTTTGACTCTCTTTGTATTTCCGGAACTTATCATACAGACTGGCACACTTAATAAAATTTTTTGAGGGGGCGGAGCCAAGATGCCCGCATGAAGGCAGCGTCTTACCGGAGCTCTCTCACAAGGTCTGTCAGATTCCTATAAAAAAAATTGAATTTGAGCAGATTTGAGAGAGTTAGAAACCGGGAGTAGTCTGAGTGGGGCAAATTTCCAAGCCGGGAGAGTCTGAAAGACTGAAGGCACGAATCTGTAGGCTTGGATAGCACTCGGCTGTGAAGCTGCTCCAGACCAAAGCGGAAACGGTCGGCCGGGAAATCCACATGGGAGACAGGCTGGGAGAAAGCTGGGCGCCTGAAACCAGCGGAGATCCCCAGGTCTCCCAACACAGGACACAGGACGGCAGTCTGTGGAAGCGACAAGAGGCAGCGCAATGCCACCAGCCGAGAAATACCAACTCCTGATGCTTGCAGCCCAGAAACTCGGTTTCTTGAACTTCCGGGAGACATAATGGCGGGGTAAACGGCTCTAATCCCTCCCCTCCCCACCCTGAGAATTCCTGGGGAGAAAAAAAAAGAACGCTGGAACTGAGCAGAAAGTAGTGAGGCGTCAGTGGTCAAATAGTAGAAGTTCATTAGTCCCAGACGGGCAGAGTCGACAGGGGTCAATGCCAGGATCCCAGACATAAACTTGCTCCCCCAGGGGAAGTGCCAGACATCAGCCCAAACAACAAACAGCTGAGACCATTGATGAAGAGCAACATTGCTGGAGAGTAACCATAGGAAGTGAGACGTCAGGGAGCCAGACCACTCCCCCACAACTCAGGAAATTGAAGGCTATAATTCTAGACTCACAACCCCCAGAATAAGAAAGCCAGAATTAGCCAAATGGAAAAGGAGGTCCAAAAGACCACTGAAGAAAATACTACTTTAAAAATTAGATTAGAGCAAGTGGAAGCTAGTGACTTTGTGAGAAATCAAGATAGTATAAAACAGAACCAAAGGAATGAAAAAATGGAAGACAATGTCAAATATCTCATTGGAAAAACCACTTACCTGGAAAAGAGATCCAGGAGAGATAATTTAAAAATTATTGGACTACCTGAAAGCCATGTTCAAAAAAAGAGCCTAGATATCATCTTTCAAGAAATTATCAAGGAGAACTGCCCTAATATGCTAGAGCAACAGGGCAAAATAGAAATTGAAAGAATCCATCAATTGCCTCCTCAAATAGGTCCCAAAAAGAAATCTCCCAGGAATATTGTCGCCAAATTCCAGAGCTCCCAGATCAAGGAGAAAATATTGCAAGCAGCCAGAAAGAAACAATTTGAGTATTGTGGAAACACAATCAGAATAATCCAAGATCTGGCAGCCTCTACATTAAGAGATCGAAGGGCTTGGAATGCGATATTCTGGAGGTCAATGGAGATAGGATTAAAACCTAGAATCACCTACACAGCAAAACTGAGTATCATGCTCCAAGGCAAAATATGGACTTTCAATAAAATAGAGGAATTTCAAGCTTTCTCAACGAAAAGACCAGAACTGAATAGAAAATTTGACTTTCAAACACAAGAATCAAGAGAAGCATGAAAAGGTAATCAAGAAAAAGAACAAGAAAAAGAAATTGCAAGGGACTTACTAAAGATGAACTGTTTTGTTGACATTCCTACATGGAAAGATGACATGTATGATTCATGAGACCTCAGTATTAGGGTAGCTGAAGGGAATATGCACACATATAAGGGAGGGAGGGAGAGAGAGAGAGAAAGAGAGAGAGAGAGAGAGAGAGAGAGAGAGAGAGAGAGAGAGAGAGAGAGGACACAGGGTGAGTTGAAGACGAAGGAAAGATATCTAAAAGAAATAAAATCAAACTAAGAGATGAGAGAGGAACACACTGAGAGAGGGAGATAAGGAGAGATAGAATGGGGTGGATTATCTCGCGTAAAGGTGGCAAGAGGAAGCAGTTCTGTGGGAGGAGGGGAGAGGGCAGGTGAGGAGGGAATGAGTGAACCTTGCTCTCATCAGATTTGGCCTAAGGAGGGAATACCATACATACCCAATTGGGAATCTTACCCCACAGGAAAGAAGAAGGAAGAAGATAAAAAAGGGGGGGATGATAGAGGGGAGGGCTGATGGGGGTGGAGGTAGTCAAAAACAAATACCATCGAAAGGGGACAGGGTCAAGGGAGAAAATTCAATAAAGAGGGATGGGTTGGGAAGGAGCAAAATATAGTTAGTCTTTCACAACATGAGTATTGTGGAAGGATTATACATAATGATACACATGTGGCCTATGTTGAATTGCTTGACTTCTTAGGGAGGGTGGGTGGGAAGGGAAGAGGGGAGAGAATTTGGAACTCAAAATTTTAAAAACATATGTTCAAAAACAAAAAAATAGTTTTTGCATGCAACTAGAAAATAAGATACCCAGGCAATGGGGTGTAGAAATTTATCTTGCCCTACAAGAAAGGAAGGTAAAAAGGCATGGGAGGGGAGTGGGGTGACAGAGGGGAGGACTGATTGGGGAAAAGGGCGAGAAAAATTTACGCCATCTTGGAGTGGGGGGAAGGGTAGAAATGGGAAGAAAATTTGTAATTCAAACTCTTGTGAAAATCAATGCCGAAAACTAAATATGTTAAATAAGTTAAAAAAAGAATGTTCATACCCTTTGATCCAGCAATACCACTTCTAGGGTTGTATCCCAAAGAAATCACACAAGTGGGAAAAGGACCCATATGTACAAGGACATTTATAGCGGCTCTTTTTGTGGTAGGCAAGAATTGGAAATCAAAGGGATGCCCATCAATTGGGGAATGGCTGAACAAGCTATGGTATATGAAGGTAATGGAATACTATTGTGCCATAAGAATTGGGGATGATATGGACTTCATAACAACCTGGAAAAACCTACACGACATACTACTGAGTGAGTGGAGCAGAACCAGGAGAACACTGTACACAACCACAGATATTTGGATTCTGTGAGGACCAACCCTGACAGACTTCACTCCTCTCAGTAACACAAGGTGCAGGCACAACTCCAAAGGACTCATGATGGAGAATGCTATCTACATCCAGAGAAAGAACTATGAAGTTTGAATGCAGATTGAGGCACACTTCATGTTCGCCTTTTTCTCTTCTCTTTTGTTTTTGGGTTTTTTTGAGGGGGGGGTTCTGTTTCTTCTTTCTCATTATTCATTCCATTGGTCATAATTCTTCTCCGCAACTTGACTAGTGTATAAATTAATTCAATGTGAAGTCATTCATGGTAGTTACACGAGATTCCATGCCATCTTGGGGAGGAAGGGTGGAGGGAGGGGAGAAAATCTGGAACTCAAAATTATGTAGAACCAACTGTTGTAAACTAAAAATAAAAATTAATTCAAGAAAAAGAAAAAAAGGAAAAAAAAACAAAAAAAATAAATAAATTTTTTATTGATGGGTGGATTGATTAATCTATAGAGGGCTTATGGAAAATGATTTTAAAAAGGAATTTCTCAGCAATAGAAGGTATGCCACCTTAATTTGCTCACTCATACTACTGAGTCTTGGCATATTCCCCAGCACTCAGCACAGAGCCTTGCATTCCATAAAGGGTTAATAAATTTATTGAATTGAATGGAATAGGCTTTTATGGAGCCATACACTCTTTTTGTATATGTTTTCATAATACAGGGTCATGCTGGTCACCTTGAATCATCTTTTGCCTATTTCAGAAGATAGTAAATGTTTTGATGGCTTGGAGAAAAAAAATCTGTTATTTATAATGGTATTGATTATGTGGCTAATATCTTCTGCATTCTAATTCAGTTACTCCTTGGACTGGATCATGTCTGAGGTTCTTTTCAATTTTGAAGTTTTATGAATCTGTGAATAGCATATTAGAAAGCAATATTAAATACATGAGGCAATGACATTCTGTCTGGTATTGATCTCTCTCAGTTTTTCATCATATTAAAACAATATTTCTCTGATAGACTCATGGGGATGCAACAACAAGCATGACTTTCAACTTTCCTATTTTATTAAGAAAACTTCCATCTCTAATCCAGTTTGTCAGTGAAGTTTCACCACTATCACTTCCCCTGGCCTATCAACAGTCACATCGTTTACCTCTGGGAAATGAGAAGCAAAATAAATGCTATGAGATGGGGAGAGGGTTGGCCAATGACTCCTCAGATCGTAGAGGAGGAATTATTAACATTTTGATGACATGAACGTCTTTGAAATTCTGAGGAATTCTATTGACCATTGCTCACAATGAATCTATGAGTTATGCCATACACAGTTGCCCAAGACGGACAAGTCATAGTGGAGAGTTCTGAGAAAAGGTGATTCACTGGAGAAGGAATTGGCTAAGCAGTCTAGTATCTTTGTCAAGAAAACCCTATGGACAACACCAAAGTGACAAATTGAAAATGACATGATCTCTTGGTTTTATATGAAAGGGAGATTATGAAGTTTGAGCCACTGAAATTTTAGGCAAATACTTTTTCCAGAAAGGCTTTAATTTCAACATTAATGTGGTTTTGAGGAAACACAGAAATGTAAGGGAACCTATGATTACAAAGGTACTTGTACAAGTACATTTTACTTTAAAGTTTTCTTACTTCAAGACTACCTACTTTATGGTTTGGTGAGTTTGGTAATGTTGATGAGGCCAATTGCAACTCCTTTACCAAAAATAATGATCATAGAGAACTGATGAATTCATTGCTCTGAAAAGAAACAGACAAAATGCTCTAACCTAACTTGAGGCAATTCTAAGTTATTATACTGACTATAGCATAGTCAAGAACAAGATGAATTACCTGGTGCATCTAGTGTAGAGATGAAAGTTAGTAGGTGCTCTGATCATTAATATTAACAAAACAATATGATTCATTTGCATTTCCTGAATTTGTACATTGATGAGTCCATGATTTGTCATTTTTATGTAATTGAAAACTGGCTAATGAAGGTTCAGCCTTTGGACCATGCCTGGGAGAGACTTCCTGTTGGCAATCGAAGTGGAGATATGATGAACCTGCTTCTGGTGATGCTCAATGAGGCATCTCTGCCATGATTGAAAGCATTGGCACATATTCTATGATTATATCCTTTTCCCTTATTGAATGGAGATGGAAATTCTACAAATCGGCTATGGCGTTGGAACTGAATATGAATACAAAAAGTACAAATTGATAAACTCTCTCTTTCTCTCCATGGTTGATTTTGCGTGAATAAGGAGAAACATGAAACGTCAGTTATAGGAGCTGAATATCATGTGTTTTGAACACACTTTTTCCTTTTTTTTCTGTTGTGTTTACTATTTCTTGGTCTTTGGTTGGTATGATTTGGAGATAGAACAAAATTATGACCTCTGAAAGACCCTATGATGGAAGTTCATAGCAGAGACTTTAGGGCTCACAGCAGCCAAGCCCATGGAGTGAGCACATACCCAAGGAGTTACCTGCTTAGCCCATCACAGCAATGACTTGACTTGACAGCTAACGCTCAATAACCTGCCAGCAATGAAGTGACTGGCCTATCAGTTATGCCATATTAAAAGAATGAAATGGGTGAAAGAAATGTTTTGAAGCTACTACTTTAGGTTTGACCCTACTGTCTCCTGGGGCCCAGGTGGTAACAAATGACCTTGATTTTCTGGGGGGCCATATTTTATTACAACCATTTTAAATTTTAATTTAATATACTCTGAAAATATCTACCTCATTATTGAGGTATATAGAGAGAATGCCCTGTTGTGGGGTGAGGCAGTATTCTTATACCCTAGTCTTTAGTGTGTCCTCTCATTAAATATCACTTGATAAAAGCTAATTGATGTTAATCCTTTAAATTGACATTGGGGGTACTAATTACTTGTTAGATGATATTGAAAAGAAAATAACAGGGTAAATTATATAAAGGAAAGTATATCAGATGGGGGATTCATATGCGATGGTAGCAGAAAGACCCTCTAGCCTCTTGCATGGATCCTAGAACCATAATGGGGAGGAGAAATACACTTTTGTCGAGGGATCCAACTTGTTTATCTGAGGTTGAATTGTTTGAGCATTACCAAAGCCCATCTGTGTTACATTTACATTTTCTAATACAGGTTAAATCTGCTTATTCGCTGATGATTAATAGACCTAAAATTAAACACTCAGAGGGTTAAATTTTTCTTTTACTTCTGAGCCCTGGTGCCCTGATGAGGGCCGGTTAGTACATGACATGCACCTTTAAAATCCTATCAACTAAATTCAAGACCTAAATTGAAAACAGAAATCTAATTTTCCCCATAATCAGGGTCCCCAAATACCGTCATGCTACATTTTGAACTATTTTATAAGGGAATGAAAAATAAAATTGCATGTATCCTCAATAGTTTGAAAGATGGTTTCCCTCAGTGAAGTGTTATAGTCAACTATATATGTGACATTCTTCATGGAAAAGACTTTACCATGAGGCCAAGGACTCTTAAATTGCTTAGAGACCTTCTTCATTTGGTAAAATCTCTATGTTTGCTTTTTCCTCCCTTACCACCCAACCTTCCCAGATACCCTAAAGAACAGTCCTTCTGCTTCTCTTTGTGGCTATCTTGACAAGGACTGGAGCCTCAGAATAGATTAGAATACATCTTGATTTTTTTAAGCATTGGAAATTTTAGAAATGAATAAGTCTCACATTTATGCAGAAGTGGTCGGTACATAGTATTTGACGTTTCATTTGTCCACACTACCATGACATTCAGTTTTATTATGAAGTTAGATCTATACTGATAGCTTCTTATAAGAATGAATGAAATCATTGTCATTGAGTGTTCCACCTGGGGGTTTCAAGAAGACATCTTCTAAAAAGTTCATTTTTAAAAAGGAATTTTATTAGTCCCAAATGATCTTAAGCACTTGACCAAATCAATTCATTAAAAGGTTTGCCTTTTCTGAAATTATTTATATTTCAAAATACACCATCGACCTCTGTTCCCAGTATTCTCAATAGTCTCTCTCTCTCTCTCTCTCTCTCTCTCTCTCTCTCTCTCTCTCTCTCTCTCTCTCTCTCTGTCTTTCTCTCTTCCCATAAACCTTAGACCTCTCAATCTCCATTCCTTCCATGTATCTTCTCTGTCTGACTATGGGATGGATGATTTACCACTACAAGCTATGAACACTTACTACGTTTTGTTTTCATGTGATCAGAATAAGAATTGGAATTTCAATACTATTATTTCAGAGAACTCCTTCTTGAGGATATTTCCTCATTATTGTTTCTCCTTCATTCTCACAAAAAACCATGACATGAGGAAGAAGATGCCATGACTTGCAATTGAATTAGATTTGAGTGAGGGATGGCTGTGCAAAGTCACCAGCCTTGCTTATTCCTCCAGAGTCACCTGGGTCCAGTGGCCAGATATATCTATAGATATACCTATAGATCAGGACACCTAGAGATGTCCCAGGATGCAGTTTAAGACCTTGACCTTTTTAAGCCAAGTTCATTGCTCTACCAGGGAAGGACACCTTTAACATACATACATACATAGATACATACATACATACATATACATAGATAGATATAGGTTGAAAGATATATGCATGTGCGTATGTATATGTATATATGAATATATGTGTATATATGTATCTAAATGCATATGTGTGTATGTGTGTATATGTCTATCTATATTTATATATATGTATGTGTATATATATATATATGTATGTGTGTATATATATATCTATGTGTATATATATATATATATATATCACAAAATTTCCATGAGAATTCAGAAGTTAAGTTACTTCTCAGGGTTAAATGTACAGAACGATCTGTCTTCATGGGAAAATCTGGGCAAAATCTACCATAACATACTGCTCCCTTGGCTAGTATGGTGTTCACGGTGCTCGTAAAGATTTGAACATGTGTGAAAGAAGAAAACATCAAGAAGAATATTTTCACAAGCGGTATGTTATATCTAAACTTTGTCACTGCTTAAATAAATACTTTTATAGTTGAACTGAATTATAATATTAAGTTTGGGAACTTACCAGGACTTCGGAATTTATTTTAACACCCACTATATATATGTGTGTGTGTGTGTGTGTGTGTGTGTGTGTGTATATGGCCCTAGAATACTCAGGGAACAGATGGTTGTGTACAGAGTACAGCTGTATTCTCTTGTCTTCTAGTAAATGATTCTTCAGTGGTTACTTTGCTGTCTCTTTGCATCTTGCAACAATTTCCTAAATTAATATAATGAATTATCATATCATATTATTTGTACCAAAATACACAGAAACACATGATTTGTTTGTCCCTTATTTTACGGATGTGATTAAAACATGTTGGACATTAATAAAAATCACCTGGGTACTTTTATTCTCTGTATTGCTTTCCTGAAAGCCTCCTTCACATCCTTGTTCCTAAAACTATAGATCATGGGATTGAGCAAGGAATTCACCACTGTGTAGAACAGTTCAACGAACTTGTCCTTCTCCCGGGAAGAGGTGGAGCTGGGTCTTGAGTACATGAAGAGGAGGGAGCCATAGAAAAGCATGACAGAGATCATGTGGGAAGCACAGGTGGAGAAAGCCTTCCGCCTTCCTGAGGCTGAGCGGATCCGAAGGATGGCCAGGAGGATGTTGAAGTAGGAAATCAGGATGGCTAGTGTGTTAGCCAAAATTGTGAAACCATTCATTCCCAGGAGCACCTTCTCATAGACCTGTGTATCAGTGCAGGACATCTTTGCCAGGGGCAGTGCATCACAGAGGAAGTGGTCAATAATGTTTTTCCCACAAAATTTTAAGCGAAATGTGTTAGCAGTGTGGGCTGTGGCATTCAAGATCCCAGCTAGATAGGACCCAGCAACCAGCCCAACACAGAGAGACCTGGACATGGCGGCTGCATAGAGAAGGGGGTTGCAGATTGCTACATAACGGTCATAGGCCATAGAAGCAAGGAGGTGACACTCACTATAAGCCATAGCACAGGAAAAGAATAATTGGGCACCACAGCCTGCTAAGGATATACGGTTGTCCTGTGAAATGCAGATGGCCAGGATTTTGGGGGTGTACACAGATGTATACCAGAAATCTAAGAATGACAGACATGCAATGAAAAAATACATTGGGGTATGCAAACGGGAGTCAATTCTGATTAAGATAATTAGAGTCATGTTCCCTGCCAATGTTACCAAATAAAGAGCCAAAAAAGCTGTGAAGATTACCAGTTGCATCTGTGGGTCAGCTGAGAAGCCCATTAAGATGAATTCAGTCAAGGTGGTCCGATTCCCCACTTCCACAGACATAGTGGTGGCAACCTGATAGAGTACTAGAACCATCAAATAGAGATATAGAATTTATTAGTTCATGCAATTTAGATCTGGAGTGACCCCAGGAGGCAGATGGGTGACACAGAGTATACACCTTTATACTAGAAGGTACAAAGAACTGAATTCACATTCTGCCTTAGGTGCTTCTCGTCTGTGTGACTCCGGGCACATCACTTAACCTCTCTGTTCCTCAGATTCCTCATTTGTAAAAACAGTGTAATAACGGAACCCATCTCATAGGTTATTGTGTGGCTCAGATGAGATAGTATATGGAAAGGTACCATGAAACTTGAAGCAACATATAAATGGTATCTTACTACTATCTAGGTTTTTCCCATCATTACATGGAGGGTGAACCGGGATATCCTAAAATTTCAGATCTTGAAGACACTTAGAATATAGAACACAGACTATTAGATCTATGTCTGGAATACTGAGTGTCTGAATTAGAAAAGGCTTTACAGTATAACAGAGACTGCCAGAGAGATGTAGGAGTTTAGACATCATGTATTCAAGCTTTCTCATTTTATACATCATAGAATCATGGTTGAAGAGCTGGAAAGGCCCTTAAAAATCTTTTCATTTCTTTCCTTTTTTTGTATTTTTTCATCTTAAAATCGTATACAAAATAAGAAAAGCAAAACAAACAAAATTAAATACTAAAATAACAGAAAATAATTAAAGAAAAAAAACCATTATGATGTGAAAGCAGAACATGAGAGTGGATTCAAAATATACATAAATAAATTTCCATTTCCAGAAAGCCTATATGGTAAATACTAAACATTGTTTTCAGCTTTCTATCTATCTTTTCTTCCTTGTAGGTTTTCTTTTCCTGTCTGTGGTGCATGTTTGAATTTGTGGCTATCTCCTCTTTTCCCCCATACCCATAAGGCTATAATTAATCACAGGGATACACTCTCACACACACACGGGCACGTGCACACACAAACGTATACATATATCTCTGTATGTCTGTATGTATGTTTGTATGGATGTATACATGTGTGTGTATGTGTGTGTGTGTGTGCGTATAGTAAGAGATTATGCACCCTCAGAGAAATGGAGAATAAATAAGTGCAGTATGTTCTTACGTAGATGTATGTGAACATATATGTCCATATATGACTATGGTTAGAAGTAATTAAGTGTGTGCATGTATAAGTGCATGAATGGATATATTTGTGTATATGTATATGTGTGTGGCTCAAATGTGTAGGTGTCTATATAATTTATGTCTATATTCTCCTGTGCACATATGCATATACGTGTATACACATGCCCATACGTATGCATACTTGTGTACTTGTATATATGTTTGGTTCAAATAGATGCATTTTATATGTGCATGTGCGCAAGTGCATATATGTACACAAGTACATACACATACATATATGCATATCCATACATAATTGTGCATGTATACTCATAATACACATGTGCACACAAAGATGTACATATACGCATATGCACTTATAATTCCATTCATACACTTATACATACACATACTTAAATATCGATAACCATAGTCATAGATAAACATATACATTCATATTCATCTATGTAAGACCATACTACACTTATTTATTCTCCATTTCTCTGAGAGTGGATAATTTCTTACTTCACAGTTCCATGTCTTTCCATATTTTTCGAAGCCTACCAACTCATTATTTTCTACATCAAAGCAATATTCTGACCTTACACTCTCTAGTTGTTTCAAATACTCTAAAACAATGTTGATAAATATGGCTGACACATATTGTAGCTTCCCTATTTTTCTCTTTTGATTAAATCTATTTAGTTTTTACTTTGTCCAAGATCATCATTACCACCCCTGCTTTTTTTTCCAGGTAAATTCTATTCCTGATATTCATTTGAGGTTTGTGCATATCTCTTATTTTCTACCTCTCTGATTCCTCTACTTTACCTCTATCCCCCAACATGCCCTCCCATTGCTTAAGCTAATCCCCCAGGATCCTGCCTAATTTTCCTATTCTCATTAATCTAAACACCAATCCATTCCCCCTTTAGCCACTTCCCTCATCTTCCTGTTTAAAGACCTCTGTTTTGTCCTCTCCCCACCTCCCTATCCCCTTAATGTTTTATTTCTTTCTAAATTCACATACACACAGACACACTGACACACACACAGACACACACAGAAACACACACGCACACACACACACACACACACACACACACACCACCTATTCTTGGTGAAAGTAGGTTTCCAAAACTACCAGTCTTCCTCCCACTGCTAATTCCTCTGTTGGATTTTCCATTCACCTTTCATTTGTATAAGACAAATATACTCTTTTAGGTGTTCCTACATGGTTTTACCTCTGGTATACTCCAGTCTTTTTCTCTTCTTGATCTGTTCTCCAGATCAGTTCTTTTTCTTTTGAGACGTTTCACATTGTATTCTATTTTTATTCCTTTTATTTAGTTTTATTGTTTATTTAGTTTATTATAACTACATTGCCTTCCCCTTATCCAATTCTGATTTCCAAGGAGTTATTTTCTTCCTAAAGATTCTAGATATCCTTTTCTAATTGGTTGACTTTCTTTTTCACACTTTTCTTGTTTTTTCTTGGATTGTTCTTATTTTTTTTAGTTTTTCCTCAATGTCTTTCATTTGATTTTAAAGTCTTTTTAATGGTTCTCTTCGTTTCTAACTCTCTCATTTCATAAATGAGAAAACTATGGCCCAGAAATTTGAAACAACTTTTTGTGGTCCTATAGGTTAGTAGCACTAAGCATTAAGAATGAGATATGATGTCAGATTCTGTGAATCTGGAGCCAGTGTCTTTTCCACTCTGGCATACAGAATATGCTGAAGATACAGTGAGGAGAAATGACTGCTTTAGTGTCAATTAATCATTTAATTAATCAATTACTTAATCAATTATTCAACAAACATTTTTCAATTGCTAATTACATGACTGGGGCTGTCTTACATGTTGGAGGTATAGAGTAAAAGCAAACGAAAAACCTGGTTTTTGCCCTGACTTGCTTACATTGCTAATGGGAGAAGTAACAGAAAAATTCATCCATACAAAACAAATACAGAGCAGATGTAAAGTAGATTTGGAAGAACATCAGTGTTGGCCAAAATGACTGAGAAATCTCATGCAGGAGGGAGTATATGAGCTAAGTATTGAAAGAAACTCTTTTTTTTTTTCCCTTAAGACCTGCAATTGAGGAGAGAAAGTACACTGCAGATATGGGGGACAGAGAGTGAAAGAAACAAAAAAGTGAAGACAAGGGAATTAAAAATATGCCTAGATGACTAGATTTTAGATTATGTGGGATCAGTGTGCTTAGGGACTGAAAAGATAATAATAGCCTACATTATGAAGTGCATTAAATTCCATATAGAAGACGTTATACTGGATCCTAGAAGTAGTTGGAAGGCTTTGGGGTTTGTTAAGTAAGCTATTGACATGATCAAACAAAGTGTTAGGACAAACACTTAACCAACATTATAGAAGATGGATCTGAGAGGGTGAGGGTTGAGAGACATGAATCAGGAAAACTGCTTAGGGGAATAACAACACCAGTATTGTGATAATTGAGAAAATTGATATTAAGTGATTTAAAAAATTGTAGTGTGTAAATAACAATTTAAGGTTGGGAAAGCTCTTTTCTTCATAATCCTGTCAGAAAAGGTAGGGCTAGAATTAGTTTTCCCACTTCTAAGAAAGGAAAGCTGAATACTGTTAGTTACCATCATCGCATAATACAGGAACAGTCTATTATTGTTAAAGATGCAGTCTACTGTAGTAGAAAGAGCATTTCATTTGAAGGGATGAGACCTGGGTTTAAATCCTGACCCTGCTACTTCCAAGGGGAGTTAGGATATGTTATTTAACATCTTTGGGAATCATTCCCTAACTGTAAAATGAAGAGGTAGGACTGAACAACCTCTAAGTTCCCTTCCATTGATTAACTGATGGTCTTATTATGCTATGAACCCTGGTTCTGCTATTTACTACTCGTGTAGTCTTGAGAAAGGTCCTTCCTAATCTCTCTGATATTCAGTTTCTTCATCTTTAAAGTAAAATGTAAGACAACATCATCTCAAAGTTCTTTCCTACTCTAAAATCTTTGATAAATTAGATACCTCTCACTTTGTGCCAACATAGCAATTTCTAGTCCCAGCCACTAACCTTCAGGCTGACAATGGACAGCTTGTGGGAAAAATCAGTTTGTTTCTTGCTCTTCAGCTCTGAGATGCATTCTGTTGGACTCAGGCATATCTCTGATTGCTTCCTTTGGGAACTCTCCTACATAATCTCTCAGAAATCCATACTTCATTCTCCAGGGAATCAATTAGAGTTTTTCCAGAGTTAAGGGATGACATGTTAATTGGAAACAAAGAAAATAGGTCATATTTTGTTTAAAGTATACTTTTCCTCTGTGAATATCCTTGTTTATACTAATTTTGAGAAGAAAGATTCCCTGAAGGTACTCTTGGATCTCCATTGTCTGAATCAGTAGAAAGTTCCACATGGTACAATGCATGAGGGAAGGGGACGAAAATCCCTGAACTGGAAGACAAATGACCTAGGCTCAAATCCCAGACCTAGGCCTTCAAGGTATTCACTATGTGAGCTTGGACAAAGCACTTAAGCTTTCAAATCCTGCGTCCTCATCTGTAAGATGAGGTTGGACCAGCTGACCTGAATGTTCCACAGTCTAGGAAACTATGAGACCAAAATCTGAATTCTTTTTTTTTCACATTAAAAGACCTTTTACAATCTGGTACAAAAATTAATTGAGCTGTGCCATCTGTTCGGCACACATATCTTTCTAGGGTGCCTTTCTAAAACTATCATTTCTTATGCCCACTCCGGACACTAGTCAAAGAAGATAATCAATTTGATCTCAAACAAACATTCTATGGACAGTTTTAAGCATGTATATCATTGCTTACTATATTTTATCTTCCTGTAATGCACACTCACTGCTCCCTACCCTTCTTTCATTCTGCCCGTATGCCTCCTCTCTATGCCTGTCAAAACTTTACCTATCTATCAAGAATTGGTTGATGTCCATTCATCCAAGAATGCTTCATTGTTGTCCTCAACTAGAAATTAATGAAACTGATTTGGTTCCTCTTCTCTTCTGGCTCTTAGCCTATTTTGCCTTGTATTCCAAGCTTTACATCATTTTTGATTCATACCACCTCGTTTAATTTTTAATCTGTCCTTTTGCTCTCATGGTGGTTTTACCTGCCATTTGTTATCATATTGGAACAATTCTGGTGTTGTGGAAGAGTGCAAGAATGAGAGCCATAGGATCATGGTTTTAGAATGTTAACAGACCTTGAAGGTCACAAGTTCAACACCCTCATTTTACAGGCAAGGAAAGTGAGGCACTGATAGATAACAGACTTGATTAGAGTTGGTAACATTGGATTTGAATCCCTATGCAAACATTAACTTTATAGCATTTGGAAATGTACTTAATCTCTCAGCATCTATTTACTCATCTATAAAATGGAAATCGTATTTTCCTGACCTGCCACCGAAGGTGGTTTTTGTTTAATGAATACGTAAAAACTATAAAGTGTAAAATAAATGTGACATATTATTATTGCTCCATTGTAGTCCTACCATGATGTCTTGTTGTAGTATGGAATTATTTTTAGATTTTCAAATAATAAAAGAGAGTAAGGTAGATTTTGGCCAATTTCACATAGCTAGAAAGGCTGCGTCTAGTGACTCACTGTCTATTTGTTGTCTGAAGATTAGCTCACCAATGTTTGGAGAGACCTCGACTGATTGATGATTGATTTTTCATTGTCATTACTATTGCAACAATTTTTTATTTCTTATACCGTAGATGGGATACAACCATCAGCAGCATAGGGGCCACCCACATAGATGAAATTGCAGGTCATTGAATCATTGTTATCATCATGCACTCTCCTTGTAAAATCTAGACATTCAATGTCATGCTTCCTGGACCTGACATACAACAAATGAGATAAAATCTATCTTTTTAGCTTTCTTGAATATTAATGCCCTTCTTTCTCTACATTCCAGATAATTTCCACCTTTAGCTATTTCCTGATCTCAGTCTGTGATCTTCCAATACCATACACTTGCACAAGCGATTCCATGTAGTTGAAATTCACTCATCTCAAATTTCTCTACCAATGAGAATCTTTAATTTCCTTCAAAGGTCACTTCAGATGATTCCTATTCCATAATCTCTTCCCTGGTCCCTCAGCTAATTTCTTTTCACTTTGCAAGTTTTCCTAGAATGGTTTGTCTGGATCTTTCCCCCTTAAACCTTTACCTTGTAGCCACTTTGTTTGTCTACCCTGTAAATTCGCTCCTTTTAGACTGTAAGTCACTTGAGGTCAGGGATTTTGCATGTATGTGTCTTTTTTCCTGTATCTCCAGTTCTCATGCAGAATGGTCAGTCCTTTGAGTTAACATTTTAATGGTAAACTACGGGTTAAATGTTGGAAAATCACAATTTCCTAAAAATAAAATTTTCAGATATCCCAGCAAATAATGGAGAATTGTCATGTGGGCCCAAGAAGTTTTAAAGAGATTTCCATTGAAAACCTAAATGAAAAAAAATGTAAAAGGGCATATCATCAAAGAAAAGCACAATCAGAAGAGAATGATTTATTCTGAAGTAAAAGGTAAAAATGACTAATTGTAGGGTCATAGATTTCCATTGAGAGGGAACTTCAGAGGCCAAGCTGTCCAACTCATTCATTTTTTTGAAGGTCAAAATAAGGTCTAATAAGATAAAGACATTTTTCAGTTGACCTGAGTTCTGCATGGGAATCCGTGAAATTCAAAGAGACCTACAGGAACACCTCTAGCACACACACTCAATCTCTGTGAGATTATAAGCGTCTTGAGGGGAAGGGCTGTCTTTTGACTCTCTTTGTATTTCCAAAACTTATCATACTGACTGACACACTTAATAAATTTTTTTGATGGGTGGATTGATTAATCTATAGAGGACTTATGGAAAATGATTTTAAAAAAGAATTCCTCAGCAATAAGATGGATGCCACCTTAATTTGCTCACTCATACAACTGAGTCTTGGCATATTTCCCATCACTCAGCACAGAGCCTTGCATTCTATAAAGGGTTAATAAATTCATTGAATTGAATGGAATAGGCTTTTATGGAACCGTGTACTCTTTTGTGTATGTTCCCATAATACAGTGTCATGCTGGTCACCTCAAATCATCTTTCTGCCTCTTTCAGAAGATAGGAAATGTTTTGATGCCTTGGAGAAAAAAATGTGTTATTTATAAGTGTATAAATTATCTGGTTAGTTGACCTCTGCATTCTAATTCAGTTACTCTTTGGACTACATTATGTCTGAGGTTCTTTTCAAATTTGAAGTGTTATGATTCTGTGAATAGCATATTAGAAAACAATATTAAATAAATGAGACAATGACATTCTGTCTGGTATTGATCTCTCTCTCAGTATTTCATCATTTTAAAACAATATTTCACTGGTAGACTCATGGGGACTCAACAACAAACGTGACTTTCAACTTCCTTTTTTTATTGAGAAAACTCCCATCTCTAACCTGGTTTGTCAGTGAAGTTTCACCACTATCCCTTCCTCTGGCCTATCAACAGTCACATCCTTTACCTCAGGAAAATGTCAGGCAAAAAAAAATGCTATGGGAAGGGGAGAAGGTTGGCCAATGACTCCTCAGATCTTACAGAAGGAATTATTAGCATTTGGATGACATGAACATCTTTGAAATTCTGAGAAATTCTATTGCCCATTTCTCACAATTAAACTATGAGCTATGCCATACATAGCTGCCCTGGATGGACAACTCATAGTGGAGGGTTCTGATAAAAATTTATCCACTGGAGAAGGAATTGGCTAAACACTCTAGTATCTTTGTCAAGAAAACCCCATGGAGGGTACCAAAGGGATAAATTGAAAAGACATGATCTCTTTGTTTTATATGGAATGGAGAAAATGAAGTTTGAGCCATGTAGTATTTAGTCAAAAACCCTTTTCCAGAAAGGCTTAAATTTCAACATTAATATAGGTTTGAGGAAACACAGAAATGTAAGGGAACCTATGAGTATAAAGGTACTTCTACAAGTACATTTTACTTTAAAGTTTTCTTACTTCAAGACTTCCTACTTTATGGTTTGGTGAGTTTGGAAATGTTGATGATGCCAATTGCAACTCCTTTACCCAAAATAATGATCAGCTGGCACTCAATAATCTGCCAGCAATGGAGTGACTGGCCTATCAGTTATGCCATATTAAACAAAAATTAACTGGGTGAAAGGAATGTTTTGTAGCTACTACATTAAGTTTCACCCTACTCTACCCTGGGGCCTAGGTGGTAAAAAATGACCTTGATTTTCTGAGGGGGTTATATTTTATTACAACCATTTTATGTTTTAATTTAATATATTCTGATAATATCTGCCTCATTATTGAGGTATATAGAGAGAATGCCCTGTTGTGGGGTGGGGCAGTATTCTTATACCCTAGTCTGATGTGTCCTCTCACTAAATATCACCTGATAAAAGCAAATTGATATTAATCAGTTAAATTGACATTGGGGGTACTAATTACTTATCAGATGATATTGAAAAGAAAATATCAGGGTGAATTATATAAAGGAAAATATATCAGATGGGGGATTCATATGCGATGGTAGCAGAAAGACCCTCTAGCCTCTTGCATTGATCCTAGAACCATGATGGGGAGGAGAATTAGTCTTTTTTCCAGGGATCCAATGTGTTCATATGAGATTGAGTTGTTACAGCATTACCAGGGCCCATCTGTGTTACATTTACATTTTCTAATACAGGCTAAATCTTCTTTTATGCTGATGATTAATAGACCTAAAATTGAACACTCAGAGGATTGAATTTTTCTTGTACTTCTGAGCCCTGGTGCCCTGATGAGGGCCGGTTAGTACATGACATGCACCTTTAAAATCCTATCAATTAAATTCAAGACCTAAATAGAAAACAGAAATCTAATTTTACCCACAGTTAGGGTCCCCAAATACCTTCATGCTATGTTATGGACTATTTGCTAAGGGAATGTAAAATAGAATTGTATGTATTCTCAATAGTTTGAACGATGGTTTGCCTCAGTGAAGTGTTATAGTCAACACTATGTGTGACATTCTTCATGGAAAAGACTTTACCATAAGGCCAAGGTTTCCATAATTGCTTAGAGACCTTCTTCATTTGGTAAAATCTCAATGTTTGCTTCTTCCTCCATTACCACCCAACCTTCCCAGATTTCCTAAAGAAAAGGCTCTTTGCTTCCCTTTGGCTATCTTGACAAGGTCTGGAGCTTCAGAGTAGATTAGAATATATCTTGATTTTTTTAAGTAATAGAACTTTTAGAAATGAATAAGTCTCACATTTATACAGAAATGGTCGGTACATAGTATTGCACTTTCTATTTGTCCACACTACCATGACATTCAGTTTATTAGCAAGTTAGATCTATACTGATAGCTTCTTATATTGTAGAATAAATGAAATCATTGTCATTGAGGTTTCCACCTGGGGGTTTAAAGAAGAGGTCTTCTAAAAATTTCATTTTTAAAAAAGAATTTTATTAGGCACAGATGAAATTAAGCACTTGATCAAATCAATTCATTAATTGTTTTGTTTTGTCTTTTCTGAAATTATTTATATTTCAAAATACACCATCCACCTCTGTTCACAGTATTCTCAATAGTCTCTCTCTCTCTCTCTCTCTCTCTCTCTCTCTCTCTCTCTCTCCCTCTCTCTCTCTTTCTCTCTCTCTCTTTCTCTCTCCTTGTAAATCTTAGACCCCTCAATCTCCATTCCTTCCACATATCTTCTCTGTCTGACTATGGGATGGATGATTTACCACTACAAGGTATGAAAAATTTCCTCTGTTTTATTTTCATGTAATCAGAATAAGAATTGGAACTTCAATATTATTATTTCAGAGAACTCCTTCTTTAGGATATTTCCTCATTATTGTTTCTCCTTCATTATCAAAGAACACCGTGATATCAGGAAGATGATGCCATGGCTTGCAATTGAATTAGATTTGAGTGAGGGATGGCTGTGCAAAGTCACCAGCCTTGCTTATTCCTCCAGAGTCATCTGAGTCCAGTGGCCAGATATATCTATAGATACACCT
Organism: Trichosurus vulpecula; assembly: GCF_011100635.1. Taxonomy (NCBI): domain Eukaryota; kingdom Metazoa; phylum Chordata; class Mammalia; order Diprotodontia; family Phalangeridae; genus Trichosurus; species Trichosurus vulpecula. Next base: position 269,435,353 of record NC_050578.1, read on the forward strand.
ATAGATCAAGACATCTAGAGATGTCCCAGGATGCAGTGGAAGACCTTGACTTTCAATCTAAGTTCATTACTCTACCATTGCAGGACACCTTTAATACATACACACACACAGACAGATATATATATATATATATATATATATATATATATATATATATATATATATATATATATATATACAATATCACAGAGTTTCCAAGAGCATTCAGAAGTTAAGTTACTTGTCAGAGTTACATGTACCGAAAGATCTGTCTTCATGGGAAAATCTGGGCACAATCTACCATAACACACTGCTGCCTTGGCTAGTATGGCGTTCACGGTGCTCATAAAGATTTGAACATGTGTGAAAGAAGAAAACATCAAGAAGAAGAGTTTCACAAACACTATGTTATATCTAAATTTTTCCACTTCTTAAATAAATATTTTTATAATTGAACTGAATTATAATATTATGTTTTGGAACTTATCAGGTCTTCAGAATTTATTTTAACACCCAATTTATATATAAATAAATTAAGGCTAATAAATTTATATTGCTTGCCCTAAAAGAATCAGGGAACTGATGGTAGTGCAGAGTAGAGCTCTATCCTCTTGTCTTCTAGTAAATGATTCATCAGTAGACACTTTGCTGCCTCTTGCCTCTTGCAACCACTTCCTAAACTAATAAAATGAATTATCATATTTTATTAATTGTACCAAAATACACAGAAAACACAGGATTTATTTGTCCCTTATTTTAGGGATGTGATAAAAAATATCTTGGACATGAATTAAAATCACCTGGGTGATTTTATTCTCTGTATAGCTTTCTTGAAACCTTCCTTCACGTCCTTGTTCCTAAAACTATAGATCATGGGATTCACCAAGAGATTCTCCACTTGTCCTTCTCCAGAGAATAGGTGGAGCTGGGTCTTGAGTATATGAAGAGGAGGGACCCATAGAAAAGCGTGACAGAGATCACATGGGAAGCACAGGTGGATTAAGCCTTCTTCCTCCCTGAGGCTGAGCGAATCTGAAGGATGGCCAGGATGGCATTGAACTATAACATCAGAATGGCTAGTATGCTAGACAAAACTGTGAAACCAACCATTCCCAGGAGCACCTTCTCATAGACCTGTGTATCAGTGCAGGACATCTTTGCCATGGGCAGTGCATCACAGAGGAAGTGGTCAATAATGTTTTTCCCACAAAATTTTAAGCGAAATGTGTTAGCAGTGTGGGCTGTGGCATTCAAGATCCCAGCTAGATAGGACCCAGCAACCAGCCCAACACAGAGAGACCTGGACATGGCAGCTGCATAGAGAAGGGGGTTGCAGATTGCTACATAACGGTCATAGGCCATAGAAGCAAGGAGGTGACACTCACTATAAGACATAGAACAGGAAAAGAATAATTGGGCGGCACAGCCTGCTAAGGATATACAGTTGTCCTGTGAAATGCAGATGGCCAGGATTTTGGGGGTGTACACAGATGTATACCAGAAATCTAAGAATGACAGACATGCAATGAAAAAATACATTGGGGTATGCAAATGGGAGTCAATTCTGATTAAGATAATTAGAGTCATGTTCCCTGCCAATGTTACCAGATAAAGAGCCAGAAAAGCTGTGAAGATTACCAGTTGCATCTGCGGGTCAGTTGAGAAGCCAATTAAGATGAATTCAGTCAAGGTGGTCCAATTCCCCACTTCCACAGACATAGTGGTGACAACCTAATAGAATACTAGAACCATAAAAGAGATATATAGCATTTATTAGTTCATGTGATTTAGATCTGGAGTGATCCCAGGAGGTAGATGGGTGGCACAGAGAACACAGCTTTGTACTAGAAATAACAAAGAACTGATTCACATTCTGCCTTAGGTTCTTCTTGTCTGTGCGAATCCAGGCACATCGCATAACCACTATGTCCCTCAGATTCATCATCTGTAAAAACAGGATAGTAACAGCACCCATCTAACAGGATTATTGTTTGGCTTAGATGAGATAATATATGGAAAGTTCCCCTTAAAACTTAAAGCAACATTTAAATGGTATCTAACCACTGTCTTGGTTTTTCACATCATTTCACAGATGGGGAACCCGGATATCCTAAAATTTCAAGTCTTGAAGACAGTTAGAATATAGAGCACAGACTATTAGACCTATGTATGGAATAGTGAGTGTCTGAATTAGAAAACACTTTAGAGCATAACACAGAATTCCGAGAGATGTAGGAGCTTAGACATCATGTATTCAAGCTTTCTTATTTTATACATCATAGAATCATGGTTGAAGAGCTGGAAAGGCCCTTAAAAATCTGTTCATTTATTTCCTTTCATATATATATATATATATATATATATATATATATATATATATATAATGTTAAACTCATAAAAATAAGAAAAGCAAAACAAATAAAATTAAATACTAAAATAGCACAAAATAACAAAAGAAATAAAAAGCAGTATGAGGTAAAGAGCAGAACATGAGAAAGGATTCAAAATACACAGAAATAAATTTCCATTTCAAGAAAGCCTACATAGTAAATACTACACATTGTGTTCAGCATTCTATCTTTTCTTTTGTCCCTTCTAAGTTTTCTTTTGTTCTCTGCTGTGCATGTTTAACTTTGTTCTTATCCCTGATTCTTCCCCCCTACCCAGAAGGCTACAACTAATGACAGGGATACACACACACACACACACACACACACACTTCTGCATGCATGCATGTATGTATATGTATGTATGTACATATGTGTATATATACATACACACAGACACACAGACACACACATATGTGTGTGTATATTTATATATATATATATATATATATATATATATATATATATATATATATATATATGTATGTATATGAAGGAAAAGATTATGCACCCTCATAGAAATTGAGAATAAATAAGTGTAGTATGCTCTTACATAGATGTATACAAATGTATATGTCTATATATGACTGTTGTTATCAATATTTAAGCAGGTGCATGTGTAAGTGTATGAATGGATATATGCAGATATATGTATATGTGTGGTTCAAATAGATACGTTATATACGTTCATGTGTCCATGTGCATATATGTACACATATACATGCTTATATTCATACACATACATATGTATGCATATATACACACAATACACAGGTGCACACAAAGATATACATATATGCATATACGTGCATATATCCATTCATGCACTTATACATGAACATACTTAAATATCGGTAACCACAATTCATATATAGACATATACATTCATATGCATCTATGTAAGACCCTACTACACTTATTTATATTCCTTTTCTCAGAGAGTGGATCTCTTACTTGATAATTCCAAGTCTTTCCATATTTTTCCAGGTCTACCAACTCATTATTTCCTACACCAAAGCAATATTCTGACCTTACACGCTCTAGTTGTTTCAAATATTCTAAAACAACATCGATAAATATGGCTAACACATATTGTAGCTTCCCTATTTTTCTCTTTTCATTAAATCTATTTACTTTTTACTTTGTCCAAGATCATCATTACCACCCCTGTCTTTTTTCCCTGACAAATTCTACTCCTGATATTTATTTTATGTTTGTGCTTACCTCTTATTTTCTATCTCTCTGATTCATCTACTTTACCTTTATACCCTACAATGCCCTCCCATTGCTAAAGCTCCCCACAGTATCCCTCCTTATTCTCCTATTCACATTAATCTAAATACCCATCTATTCCCCCTTTAGAAACTTCCCCCACCCTCCCATTTAAAAATCCTTCTTTTGTCTTCTCCCACCCCTCCCTATCACCTTAATGTTTTATTTCTTTCTAAATTTACAAACACACACACCCATTCCTGATGAAAGTAGGTTTCCAAAACTACCAGTCCTCCTCCCCATTCTGATTCCTGTGTTGGATTTTCCTCTCACCTTTCATTTCTATAAGATAAGTATACTCTTTAGCTGTACCTAAATGGTTTTACCTCAGGTATACTCCAGTCCTTTTCTCTTCTTGATCTGTTCTCCAGATCAGTTCTTTTTTCTTTTGAGACATTTCATACTGTATTCTGTTTTTATTCTTTTTACTTTGTTTTATTGTTCCCTGATCTCTTCCAACTTTACTGCCTTCCCCTTATCCAATTCTGCTTTTCCAGGAGTTATTTTTTTCCTAAAGGCTCTAGATCTCCTTTTGTAATTGCTTGACTTTCTTTTCCCATTTTTCTTGTTTTTTCTTGGATTGTTCTTATTTTTTTAGCTTTTGCTCAACCTCTTTCACTTGATTTTAAGGTCTTTTTAATGGTTCTCGTCATTTCTAACTCTCTCATTTCATACATGAGAAAACTATGGCCCAGAAAGTTGAAATAACTTTTTTGTGGTCATATAGGTCAGTAGCAGTAAGCATCAAGGAGGATGTATGACGTCGGTTTTCGTCAATCTTGAGCCAGTGTCTTTTCCACTCTGGCACACAGAATATACTGAAGATACAGTGAGGAGGAATGACTGTCTTAGTGTCCATTAATCATTTAATTAATCAATTACTTAATCAGTTAATCAACAAATATTTTTCAATTTCTAATTACATGCCAGGTGTTGTCCTACATGCTGGAGCTACAGATTAAAAGCAAAATGAAAACAAATAAAAACCTGGTTTTTGCCCTGACTTGCTTACATTGCTAATGGGAGAAATAACAAAAAAATTCATCCATACAAAATAAATACAGAGCAGATGCAAAGTAGACTTAGAAGAAAAGTCAGTGTTGGCTGAAAGGACTGAGAAAGCTCATGCTGTAGGGAGTGTTTGAGCTGAGTCTTGAAAGCAACTCTTTTTTTTTTTCCTTAAGAGCTGGAAGTGAGGAGAGAAAGTACACTGCAGATATGGGGGACAGAGAGTGAAAGAAATAAAAAAGTGGAAGACAGAGGAGTAACAAGTGTGCCAAGGTGGCTAAGTTTCAGATTATGTGGGATCAATGTGCTAAGGGACTGGAAACATAATACTAGGCCGCATTATGAAGTGCTTTAAATTCCATACAGAAGACATTGTATTGGATCCTAGAAGTAATAGGAAGGCATTGGGGTTTGTTCACCAAAGTGTTAGGACGAACACTTTAGCAACACTATGGAAGATGGAGCTGAGAGGATGAGGTCTGAGAGACATAAATCAGGATGACCAGTTAGGGGAATAAAACACCAATATTACCATAAATAAGAAAATTGATATGAAGTGATTTAAATACTTATAGTGTGTAAATAACAATTTAAGGTTTGGAAAGCACTTTTCTTCATAATCCTGTCAGAAAAGGTAGGGCTAGAATTAGTATTCCCATTTCTAAGAAAGGAAAGCTGAAAAATGTTAGTTACCATCATCGCATAATACAGGAAGAGTTTATTATTGTTAAAGATGCAGTCTACTGTAGTAGAAAGAGCACTTGATTTGAAGGGATGAGACCTGGGTTTAAATCCTGACTCTACTACTACCAAGGTGAGTTAGGATATGTTATTTAACATCTTTGGGACTCATTCCTTAATTGTAAAATGAAGAGGTAGGACTGAAAAACCTCTAAGTTCCTTTCTATTGATAAACTGATGATCTTATTATATTATCAACCCTGGTTCTGCTATTTACTCCTCGTGTAGTCTCGAGAAAGGTCCTTCCTAATCTCTCTGAAATTTAGTTTCTTCATCTCTAAAGTAAAATGTAAGACAACATCATCTCAAAGTTCTTCTTTCCTGCTCTAAAATCTTTGATAAATCAGACACTGCGCACTTTATGGCAACATAGCAATTTCTAGTCCCAGCCACTTACCTTCAGTCTGGCAATGGACAGCTTGTGGAACAAGATAGTTTGTTTCTTGCTCTTCAGTTCTGAGATGCATTCTGTTGGACTCAGGCATATCTCTTGCTTCCTTTGGGACCTCTCCTACATCATCTCTCAGAAATCTACACTTCATTCTTCAAAGAATCAATTAGCCATTTTCCAGAGCTAAGGGATGACATGTTAATTGGAAACAAAGAAAATAGGTCATATTTTGTTCAAAGTATGTTTTTCCTTTGTGAATATCTTTGTTTATAGTAATGTAGATAAGAATGATTCCCTGAAGATACTCCTATTTCTCCATTATTTGATTCAGTAGAAAGTTCCACATGGTACAGTGCATGAGGGAAGGGGAGGAAAAGCCCTGAGCTGGAAGACAAATGACCTAGGCTCAAATCCTAGACCAAGGCCTTCAAGATATTCACTATGTGACCTTGGACAAAGAACTTAAGATTTCAAATCCTGTTTTCTCATCTGTAAGATGAGATTGGAGCAGGAAATTATGAGACCAAAATCTGAATTCTTTTTTTTTTTTGCATTTAAAGACCTTTTACCATCTGGTACACACATAATTCAATCTGTGCCACCTACCTGGCAAACATATCTTTCTAGGGTACCTTTCTAAAGCTATCATTCATTATGACCACTCTGGATTCTAGTCAAACAGGATAATCAATTTGGTGGTAAACACACACTCTATGGACATTTTTAGCAATTATCTCATTGCTTATTAGGTTTTCTCTTCCTGTAATGCATACCCACTGCTCCGTACCCTTCTTTCATTTTGCCCTTATGCTTCCTCTCTATGCCTATCAAAACTCCACCTATCTTTCAAGGATTGGTTCATGCCCATTCATCCAAGAAGGCTTCATTGTTTTCCTCAACTGGAAATTAAGAACATTGATTTGCCCCCTGTACTCTTCTGGCTCTTAACCTATTCTGCCTCGTATTCTGAGCTTTACATCATTTTGATTCAAAGTGCCTTGTTTGATTTCTAATATGTCCTTTAGCTCTCATGGTGGTTTCACTTTCCATTTGTTATCATATGGGGGCTATTCTTGTGTTGTGGAAGACTGCAAGCCTAAGAGTCATAGGATCATGGTTTTAGAATGGTAAGGGACCTTGGAGGTCACCAAGTTCAACACCCTCATTTTACAGGTAAGGAAACTGAGGCACTGACAGATAAGGGGCTTGCTTAGAGTTGGTATCACTGGATTTGAATCCTTATTCAAACATAAATTTTGCGGCATTTGGAAATGTACTTAGTCTCTCAGCGTCTATTTCCTCATCTTTAAAATGGACATGGTATTTGCATGACCTTTCTTAGAAGGTGTTTGTTGCATAATGAATGTAATAACTTGAAAGTGTAAAATACATGTGAAATATTATTATTCCTCCATTGTAGTCCTACCATCATGTCTTGTAGTAGTATGGAAGTAGTTTTAGGTTTTCAAATAATAATGGAGTGTAAGGTAGATTTTGGCCAATTTCACAGAGCTGGAAAGGCTGCGTCTGGTGACTCACTGTCTATTTGTCATCTGAAGATTATTTCATCTATGATTTCAGAGACCTCAACTGATTGATGATTGATTTTTCATTGTCATTACTATTGCAACAATTTTTGATTTTCTATACCATAGATGGGATGCAACCATCAGCAGTGTAGATGCCACCCTCATGGATGAAATTGCCGGTCATTGAATCTTTATTGTCATTATGTGCTCTCCTTGTGAAAATCTTGGTATTCAATGCCATGCTTCCTGAATGTGACATACAACTGCAATCTACCTTTTTAGTCTTCTTGCTCATTACTTGCCCTCCTTTCTCTATATTCCAACTAAATTACACCTTTATCTGTTTCCTTATCTCAGTCTGTGATCTCCCAATACCATACACTTGCCCAAGCTATTCCATGTACTTGGAATTGATTCATCTCAACTTTCTCTACCACTTAGAATCCTGAATTTCCTTCAAAGGTCACCTCAGTTATTTGCTATTCCATAATCTCTTCCCTGGTCTCTCAATTAATTTTTTTTAACTTTTCAAGTTTTCCCAGGATGGTTTGTCTACATCTTTCCCCCCCAACACTTTTCTTTGTAGAAACTTTAATTTTGTACCTGGTGTATTACCACCTTTTAGACTGTACACTTCTTGAAGTCAGGGATTCTGTATGCGTTTTTTTTGTTTTGTTTTTGTTGTTGATCCTGTATCTCCTGTTCTCACTGAGAATGTCCAGTCCTTTGAGTTAATATGTTCATTCATATACCTGAAACAAATGATGCAAAGTGACAATAGATGAGGCCCAGAGCTGGATATGAAGAATAAAATGCACTGGATTACATTTTTGACAGCTGCATTGAGGCTGAGTGGGTTAAGGAAAAACTGTTCTTTCTAGAATACACTATGGGTAAATATTGGAAAAATCACAATTTTCTAAAAATAAACTTTTCAAATATCCCAACATATAATGGAGAAGTGTATGGTTGCCACCAAAAATCTTAACTATAACTCCATTGATCTCCTACATGAAAGAAATGGGAAAGGGCATACCATCAAAGAAAAGCGTAAACAGAAAGAGATTGATTTACACTGAAACAAAAGCTAAAAACAACTAATTGTAGAATCAGAGTTTCCCATTGAGAAGGGAACTCAAAGGACATCTTGTCTAATTCATTCATTTTTCAGATGGGTAATTCAAGGTCCAATGAAGTCACTTTACCTGAGGTCCCTTTGCCACTTGACCTGAGTTCTGCATGAGTACGCAAGAACTTTAAAGAGACTTAGCGGATAATCTGCAGCACAAACACTCAATCTCTATTAGGTTGTAAACTGCTTGATGATAGGGACAGATTTTTGACTCTTTGTATTCCCAGCAATTAGCACAGTGACTGGCACATAGCAGGCACTTTATAAATGTTTATGGATGGGTGGATTGATTGTTCTATAGAGGCTTTATGGAAAATGATAAACAAGAATTCCTCAAGAATAGAAGGCATGTTGGAGTTGCAATCTGCATCTGTGGAGAGGACTGACACATGAATTTGCTCACTAATACAACAGAAGTCTTGATACATTCCCCCAACACTCAGCATAGAGCTTTGCGTTCAATAGAGCCTCAATAAATTTGTTGAATTGAATGGAATAGGTTCTTACAGAACCTTAGACTCTTTCTGTGTATAGTCACATAATGCATGTTCATGCTGGTCACCTTGAACCATTTTTCTTCCTACATCAGAAGCTAGGAGGGGTTTTAATGGCTTGGAAAAAGAACCTATTGTATTTATAAGCATATTGGTTATCTGGCTAATTCACTTCTGTATTCGAATTCAGTTACTCTTTGGACTAGATAATCTCTGAAGTTGTTTTCAACTCTGAATTTCTGTGATTCTGTGAATAGCAAACTATTAATGGTTCTCAAAAAGCTTGCATAATAGTCAGGGTTTATATAGAACTTTAAAGTTTGCAAAGTGTTTTAATTTGTCTCATTCTCACAACAATCCTGGAAGATAAATGCTGTTATTACCATGAGTTTAGAGATGAGAAAACTAAAGTATGCAGGAGTTAAATGACTTCCCTAAGGTCACACAACTAATAAGTATCTGAGGCCAAATTCAAACTCTGCTCTTCCTGTCTCCAGAACCAGCAGTCCTACCACTATGTTAAATAGTTTCCCTCACTTCAAGAAGGGTATTATTAAAGGTGGAACAACAAAATGAATTAAATTCAATGAATTAAATGCAAATAAGATCTGTATTCACCTCCTTGACTCCTGCCTTGCTGTAGCAGAGGGATTTGTGTAGCTCAATCAAACTGAGCCATACCATGCAGTGTTGCCCAAAGTAAACAGGTTATAATTGAAAGTTCTGACCAAAGGTGACAGAAGGAAGTGGCAAAACACTCTAGTATCTTTGCCAAGAAACCCCATGAATAACACTAAAATGGTATAGGAGATGACATCAGAAGATGAGCCCCTCATGTCAGAAGGTATACAACATGTTACTGGGAAAGAGTTGAGGACAACTACCAGTAGCTATAGAAATATCAAAGTGACTAGGCATAAGGTAAAATAAATTCTGCTGTGAATGTGTTTGGTGACTAAAGGAAATTCTGATGCTGTAAAGATCAATATTGCATAGGAACCTAGAATTTAAGGTCTATGAACCAGGGTAAACTGGATGTGGTTAAGTGGGAGATGGAAAGTTTAAACATCAACATCTTGGGTGTCCAAGAACTTAAATGGCAGTACAGGATGAATTTAATTAGTGTGATCATTACATATATTTCTGTGGGCAAGAAGCCCTTAGAAGAAGTAGAGTATTCTTCATATTTAATAAAAGAAGTGTAGAATGCTATAGTAGGAAATGAAAAGACAACTGCAAAACAGGTAGGTTTAGCTTTGGAGTATACAATGAAGAAGGCCAGAGAATAATACAGTTTTGTCAAGACAACTTGCTAGTCATAACAAACATTCTTCTTTTTTTGAAGGGTGAAAACTGTTATTTTTGTGACACCCTTGAAGCTAATTCTCATCCCTTCATTAGGGAAAGTCTAGTATTAATTAACCTCAAAATATTTCTATTTTCATTAGGACACCATTATCATTTAATACTTTTTTAGTTGTCAGCATTGATTTCCACAAGATTTTGAGTTACAAACTTTGTCCCAATTTCTAACCTCCCACCCCACTCCAAGATGGCATATGTTCTGATTGCCCATTCCCCAGCCAGCCTTCCCTCCTGTCACCACACTCACCACTGCCCCAGCCCCTTTCCCCTTACTTCCTTGTAGGGCAAGATAGATTTCTAAACAACTTTTTTTTTGAACATCTGTGTTGGTAAGCAAAATGGCCACTGTATTTTTTGAGTAATTCAGTGTATTTCATTGAGCCTTACTAGGTGCTAAGCCCCAGGCCCAAACCCCTATCAGGTGTGGAACCTACGTGGGTGTGGATTGGTGACTGGGGTGGGGCCCAAGGTGGGGCTGGCTTAGGGGAGGTGCTAACTCCAGTGCCATGCCCTATTAGGTGTTAACCTAATCCATGTGGATGTGAACCTCCCAGGTTCCTAAAGGGAGGGGCCCACTCAAGAACCAATCATCAGAGTCTAAGCTCTGGTCATTCAGATGACATTTGATGATGTCTGAAGCCCTATAAGAAGGGAGGACAGAGCCATTTGTGCAGGGCTCTCGAGATGGTGTTGATGAGGAGACTCCAGGCAGCTGTAGCTAAGGAGCCCTCCAGCTTGTAAACCCAGATGCTGAGACTTTGTTGAACTCTGGTAACTATGTATTGGGATTTGAATCAGACAAGGTCTGTCTGTTGATCTTTGTAATTTGTTTGTATTTCATTGTGAAGTTCAGGGTGCTGGATTTTTCCTCTGAACTAAGTGAAAGATATTTGTATGCTGAATTAAAGTAAGCTTGCCAATCTCTTAACCTTGCTTTCCTTAGTTAAGCAGATCAAAAGAACCTGCACTGTTGGCAGCTTTCTGGGTGCTGGCTGTGGGTGGATCTTACACCCCCACAGAAGCTGCTAGCCAGATTGTTGAAACAATATCTGCTTTTAAAACTGTGAGTTCCAAATTCTCTCCCCGCTTCCTTCCCCACCTACCTTCCCTAAGAAGGCAAGCAATTCAACATAGGCCACACATGTATGATTATGTAAAACACTTCCACAATACTCATGTTGTGAAAGACTAACTATATTTCACTCTATCATATCCTGTCCCCCTGTGTTCAATTTTCTTCCTTGCCCTTGTCCCTTTTCAAAAGTGTTTGCTTTCAATTACCTCCTCCCCATATCTGGCTTCCTCTCTATCATCACCTCATTTTTATCCCAATCCCCCTACTTTTCTATGGGGTAAGATACCCAATTGAGTGTGTATGTTATTACCAGCTCAAGTCAAATCCGATGAGAGCAAGATTCACTCATTCCCCCTCATCTGCCCCCTTGTCCCTTCCAACCAACTGCTTTTTTTTCCACTTTTATGTGAGACAATTTTCCCCATTCTGTCTTTATCCCTCTCTCAATATACTCTTCTCTCATCACTTAATTTAATTTTATTTTTTTAGATATCATCCCTTCATATTCAACTCACCCTTTGCTCTCTGTCTACACATATGTATATTCCCTTCAACTACCTTAATACCGAGTAAGGCCTCATGAATTATACACATCATCTTTCCATGTAGGAATGTAAACAAAACAGTTCAACTTTAGTAAGTACCTTGTGATTTCTCTTTCTTGTTTACCTTCTCATGGTTCTTTTGATTCTTGTGTTTGAAAGTCAAATTTTCTGTTCGGCTCTGGTCTTTTCACTGAGAAAGCTTGAAAGTCCTCTATTTTATTGAAAATCCATATTTAGCCATGGAGCATTACAGTCAGTTTTGCTGGGTAGGTGATTCTTGCTTTTAATCCTAACTCCTTTGACCTCCGGAATATCATATTCCAAGCCCTTCTGTCCCTTAATGTGGAAACTGTTGATCTTGTGTTATCATGATTGTGTTTCCACAATAATCAAATTGTTTCTTTCTGGCTGCTAGAAAAATTTTCTTCTTTGTCTGGGAACTCTGGAATTTGGTGACAAAATTCCTAGGAGTTTTCTTTTTAGGATCTCTTTCAAGAGGCTATCAGCGGATTCTTTCAATTTCTATTTTACCCTCTGGCTCTAGAATACGAGGGCAATTTTCTTTGATAACTTCTTGAAAGATGATATCTAAGCTCTTTTTTTGATCGTGGCTTTCAGGTAGTCCAATAATTTTCAAATTATCTCTCCTGGATCTATTCTGCAGATCAATGGTTTTTCCAATGAGATATTTGACATTGTCTTCCATTTTTTTTCATTCCTTTGGTTTTGTTTTATAATATCTTGATATCCCATAAAGTAATTAGCTTTCACTTGCTCCAATCTAATTTTTAGGGTAGTATTTTCTTCAGTGGTCTTTTGGACTGCTTTTTCCATTTGGCTAATTCTACATTTAAAGGCATTCTTCTCATTGACTTTTTGGAGCTCTTTTGCCATTTGAGTTAGTCTATTTTTAGGGTTTCTTCAGTATTTTTTGGGTCTCCTTTAGCAAGTCATTGACTTGTTTTTCATGTTTTTCTTGCATCACTCTCATTTCTGTTCCCAATTTTCCCTCTACTTCTCTTACTTGCTTTTCCAAATCCTTTTTACACTCTTCCATGGCCTGAGACCAGTTCATATTTTTCTTGGAGGCTTTTGATGTAGACTCTTTAATTTTGTCGACATCTTCTGGCTGTATGTTTTGATCTTTGTCACCACAAAAAGATTCCAAAGTCTGAGACTCAATCTGAGTCCATTCACGCTGCCTATTCATCTTCCCAGCCAGCTACTTGACCCTTGAGTTTTTTTGTCAGTTTATGACTGCTTGTAGAGTAGAGAGTTCTTTGTCCCAAGCTTTAGTGGCTGTGCTGATGTTTTCAGAGCTTCTTCTACACAGTAAGCTGTGCTACACCTGCTCTTCTTTTCCAGCAAGAACTGCCAAGTTGCACTGTGACCCAGATCCAAGCAGGCCTTGCTCTCCCACTCTGATCTGCTGCTTAATTCCTCCCATCTGGTGGGCCTGGGTCCAGAAGCAACTACAGCTGGATGTCTGGAAGCAGCCCCAGAGCTGCAACACCTCTGCTGCCCAAGGGACTGGGGCCAACTGCACACTCCTTTCACTCTGATCCAGCAGTATTCCACCAACCTGCTCTGTTGTCTTTGTTGTTTGTGGTTTGAGAAGTCTGGTAATTTCCACAGCTCAATGATTCAAGGCCCTATGGCCTGCTCTGGCTGGCTCCTGGTCTGGTTGATCCTAGCGTGTCCCACATTGGGCTATGCTGTGCTCTGCTCCCAGCTCCATGTGATAGACCCTTCCCAGAGACCATCCAAGCTGCCTTGGGCTGGAGACCTGTTTTCTGTTGCTATTTTGTGGGTTGTGCAGCTTGAGAATTTGTTCATAGCCATTTTTTACAGGGTTTTGCAGGGACCTGTGGGATAGCTTATGCCATTCCCTGCTTTTCAGCTACCATCTTGGCTCCACCCCCCCCAACACTCTTTTTCAACAACCTGAAGTAAAAATGGCTGCCTGAAGAGACTTTAAAAGTAGCTGAGGAAAAAAGGAAAGGGAAAGATAAAGAAGAAAGGGAAAGTTTTACCCAAATGAATGCAGAATTCCCAAGACTACCTAAGAGATTATAGAAAGTATTCTTACATGAGCAATTCGAAGGAACAGAAGGAAAAAAATAGTATCAGAAAGACAGGTCTCTTCAAGAAAATTAGAGATATCCAAAGAATGTTTCATGCCAAAATGAGCATGTTATATGACAAAAATGGTAGGGATTTAACAGAAACAGAAGTGATTAAGAAGTGAAAAGAATACATAAAAATTACATTTTGGAGCTACATGATGGATTTCCAGCTAAGTTATTAAAAATCTTAAATTATGATGCTGTTAAATTGCTACAATCAATAGGCCAGAAAACTTGGAAAACTTGATAGTCACCACTGGATGTTAAAGGATCAGTTTACACCCCAATCCTAAAGAAGGACAATGTCAAAGATCATTCAAATTACTGAACAATTATGTTTATTTCATATGCTAACAGGGTTATGCTTAAAATTCTGAAAACTAAGCTTCATCAGTGTGTGAAATGAGAATTACCAGAAGTGCAGGCTGGTGTCCAGAGGCAGAGGAACTACATTTTCTCAATTATGGAGAAAGCAAGAGAGTTCTAGCAGAAAAAAAAGTCTACTTCACTTCCTTGACTAGACTAAAGCTTTTCAAAGGGTGGATCACAACAAAATGTGTCAAGTATTCAAAAAGATGGGATACCAAAAGATTTTATGTATCTGCCTAGGAATCTGTATGTGGGTCAAGAAGCAAAAATTAGAATGGAACATGCAACAGCTGACTGGTTTAAGGTTGAAAGAGAAGTATGACAAGTCCGTATATTGTCACCTAACTTGTTTAACTTATATACAGATTATATTATGTGAAATGTCAGACTGGCAGAATCAAAAGCCAGCATTAAGGTTGTCAGGAGGAATAGTAACAGTCATATGCAGACGGTATCACTCTGATAAAAATGAATGATTAAGAAGCCTTTTGATAAGAAGTGCATAAAATAGACTTGAAACTTTACATAAAAAATTGAAATCATGGCAACTCTCATCCCTTGATGGTAAATAGAGGGAGAAGAAATGAAATCAATGTCAGATTTTATTTTCTTGGGCTTAACGATCACTGCAAATGGCTACTGCAGCCATGAAATTAAAAGACACTTGCTCTTTGGAAGGAAAGTGATGGCAAATCTGGATAGCATACTACAAAGCAGATACATCACCTTGTTGACAAAATTTCATATAATTGAAAGTATAGGTTTTCTAGTAGTAATGTATGGCTGTGAGAGTTGGAATATAAGTAAAGCTGAGTGCTACAAAATTGATGATTTTAAGTTGCATTGCTGAAGAAGACTTTTGAGAGTACTTTCAAAGCAAGAATATCAATAAATAGAGGAATCAATTTAGGCTGCTCGTTGGAAGAACAAATACTGAAGCTGGGACTCAAAGACTTTGGCCACATAATGAGAAGACAGGACCCATTGGAAAAGACCCTGATTGTGGGAAAGACTGAAGGCAAAAGGAAAAGGGGATGGTAGAGGATGAGATGAATAGATAGTGTCATGGGAAGAATAGATATGAGCTTGGACAGCCTTCAAGAGATAGTGGAGGATAGAAGAGCCTAGTGTTCTATGGCCCTTTGCATTATGAAGAGTCAGACATGACTAAAAAAATGAACAAAAACAAGGAGCAGCATTTTTCTAATCCAACAAAATAGATACACCATTAGTATTTGTTATGAGTAAAAAATGAAAACTAAATTAGTAGCATCAAAAATAAAAATAATTCACAACATCGGAAGAAAAAGGACATAATTATAAAATATTTTATGAACTATATGACAATAACAAAAATGACATTAAATGGATGAAGATTTACAAAAAAAATACATAAAATGACTAAATTAATAGAAAAAAATAATTAAAAACCCAAATAAAAAAAGAAATGATACAAGTTACAGGTGAAGCTTCAAAGGTTGGGAAAAAACATACCAGATGGATCCGCAGGCAAATTTTATCCAATGCTTATAGAAGAATTCATTCTGATGTTTAATAAAACATTTGAAAAAATAGTAACATATTTTACCAGTTTCCTTCTAGGATACAAATGGTCTTGACACTGAAATTAAAGACAATCAAAAGTCAGCAACTCAAAATTCAACAACTCAAGGAACAATTATTAATTGCTAATTTTTGGTCAGATAATATGCATTGTTCTCAGAATATGAGTAAAACAAAAAAGAAAGATACTTCTTGCCCTCAGGTAACTTATATTTGAATGGGAGAAAAAACACATAGGAGGGAGCTGTAAAAATCAGCATTTGCATCAAAAATCAAATACCAACATCAGGGCTTAGTGAAGACGTTGTCAGTCAAGAGTGGAGTCAGGAGGGGCGGAGCCAAGATGGCGGCTGGTAAGCAGGGAATAGTTTGAGCTCCGTACAGAGACCCTCCAAAAACTTATAAAAAAATGGCTCTGAACCAATTCTAGAACAGCAGAACCCACAAAACAGCAGAGGGAAGCAGGGCCCCAGCCCAGGACAGCCTGGGTGGTCTCTGGGTGAGGTCTATCCCACACGGAGCTCGGAGCTCAGAGCTGGGAGCTGGGAACGGAGTGGAGCAGAGCCCACCCGGAGCAGCGTGGGCCATCCAGACCAGAAGCCGGGCGGAGGGGGCCCTAGCACCCTGATTCAGTGAGCTGCGGCAGTTACAAGACTTCTCAACCCACAAACACCAAAGACTGTGGAGAAGGTTAGTGGGAAAAGCTGCGGGAGTGGAAGGAGTTCGCGGTTCGGCTTCCAGCCCCGGGGGCAGTGGAGGTGGGGCAGCTACAGCTGTTGTTACTTCCGGCTCCAGGCCCACCTGGTGGGAGGAATTAAGTGGCAGATCAGAGCAGGGGTGCACAGCCTGCCGAAGATCTAAGCCCAGTTCGGGTTGGGGGTCCTTGGGGAAGGAGCAGTGCTGGTGCGGCAGAGCTGGCACCTCCCCCCCAAACGTGGAACATAGAACTCTGTAATCTACAAGCAGTCATACCCCACTGAAAAACTCAAGGGTCAAGTTAGTTGGCTGGGAATATGGCCAGGCAGCGAAAACGCACCAAGATTCAGTCTCAGACTATGCATTCTTTCCTTGCTGACAAAGAAGACCAAAACATACAGAAAGAAGAAATTACTAAAGTCAAAGAGGCTACAACAGAAACCTCCAAGAAAAACAGGAACTGGTCCCAGGCCATGGAAGAGCTCAAAAAAGAGTTGGAAAAGCAAGTTAGAGAAGTAGAGGAAAAATTGGGAAGAGAAATGAGAAGGATGCGAGAAAACCATGAAAAACAAGTCAATGACTTGCTAAAGGAGACCCAAAAAAATACTGAAAAATACACTGAAAAAAACAACACCTTAAAAAACAGACTAACTCAAATGGCAAAAGAGCTCCAAAAAGCTAATGAGGAGAAGAATGCCTTGAAAGGCAGAATTAGTCAAATGGAAAAGGAGGTCCAAAAGACCACTGAAGAAAATACTACCTTAAAAATGAGATTGGAGCAAGTGGAAGCTAGTGACTTGTTGAGAAATCAAGATATTATAAAACAGAAACAAAGGAAAATAGATCCAGGAGAGATAATTTAAAAATTATTGGACTACCTGAAAGCCATGATCAAAAAAAGAGCCTAGATACCATCTTTCAGGAAATTATCAAGGAGAACTGCCCTGATATTCTAGAGCCACAGGGCAAAATAGAAATTGAAAGAATCCATCGATCACCTCCTCAAATAGATCCCAAAAAGAAATCTCCTAGGAATATTGTCACCAAATTCCAGAGCTCCCAGATCAAGGAGAAAATACTGCAAGCAGCCAGAAAGAAACAATTTGAGTATTGTGGAAACCCAATCAGAACAACCCAAGATCTGGCAGCTTCTACATTAAGAGATCGAAGGGCTTGGAATGCAATATTCTGGAGGTCAATGGACCTAGGATTAAAACCTAGAATCACCTACCCAGCAAAACTGAGTATCATGTTCCAAGGCAAAATATGGAGTTTCAATAAAATAGAGGACTTTCAAGCTTTCTCAGTGAAAAGACCAGAACTGAATAGAAAATTTGACTTTCAAACACAGGAATCAAGAGAAGCATGAAAAGGTAATCAAGAAACGGAAATTGCAAGGGACTTCTAAAGTTGAACTGTTTTGTTTACATGCCTACACGGAAAGATGATGTGTATGATTCATGAGACCTCAGTATTAGGGTAGTTGAAGGGAATATGCATATATATATGTTTATGTATATATATAAGTGAATGTGTATTTATGTATGTATCTATGTGTATATGTATGCATGTGTATGTATGTATGTATATGTGTGTGTTTTTATGTATATATATATATATATATATATATATGTAAAAGAGAGAGAGCAGACACAGGGTGAGTTAAAGATGAAGGGAAGATATCTAAAAGAAATAAAATCAAATTAAGGGACGAGAGAGGAACATACCGAGAAAGAGAGATAGGGAGACATAGAATGGGGTGGATTATCTCGCATAAAGGTGGCAAGAGGAAGCAGTTCTGTGGGAGGAGGGGAGAGGGCAGGTGAGGGGGGAATGAGTGAACCTTGCTCTCATCAGATTTGGCCTGAGGAGGTAATACCATACATACTCAGTTGGGTATCTTACCCCACAGGAAAGAAGAGGGAGGAAGATTAAAAAAAAATAAAAGGGGGGCATGATGGAGGGGAGGGCAGATGGGGGTGGAGGTAATCAAAACAAATACTTTGGAAAGGGGACAGGGTCAAGGGAGAAAATTCAATAAAGCGGAATGGGTTGGGAAGGAGCAAAATGTAGTTAACCTTTCACAACATGAGTATTGTGGAAGGGTTATACATAATGATACATGCGTGGCTTAGGTTGAAGTGCTCGACTTCTTAGGGAGGGTGGGTGGGAAGGGAAGAAGAGAGAGAATTTGGAACTCAAAGTTTTAAAAACAGATGTTCAAAAACAAAAAAAAAGTTTTTGCATGCAACTAAAAAATAAGATACACAGGCAATGGGGCATAGAAATTTATCTTGCCCTACAAAAAAGGAAGCTAAAAGGGGATGAGAGGGGAGGCGGGTGATAGAGGGGAGGGCTGACTGGGGAACAGGGCAACCAGAATATATGCCATCTTGGAGTGGGGGGGAGGGTAGAAATGGGAGAAAATTTGTAATTCAAAGTGTTGTGAAAATCAATGCTGAAAACCAAATATGTTAAATAAATAAATTTAAAAAAAAATATAAAAAAAAAAGAGTGGAGTCAGGAGCATAGAAATGAGCATGGCTGATCTGGCTCTTTGTCTAAATAGATGCCCCAGAAGAAAGTTACCAATGAAGAGAGGACTATTGAGGCAGATATATCCTTCATATGAGAAGATTCCTGGGGAAAGGTAAAGAAAGGAATTAGGAAAATTAGGAGCAGAACTGGGAAAAGAGTGAAGTGAGAAAGGAAACTACAAATATCTAATGAACATTGGTGCGAAAGTTTTTAAATGTTAGGAAAGAGGATATAGCTTTGCATCACAAACGTTATACAACATGACCAAGTTGAAGTTATGCTGGAAGTGTAAGGTTGCTTTGTTATTAGGAAAACTATAAAATAATCTACCATATGAATAAAAAGAATATCAAAAATTACATGATTAAATGGGTTTATTACAGAGAAACTTTGACTAACACACACATTTCTATTTTAAAAAACACATTAAGAAATAAAAATAAATGATATGTCCTTAGCAATTTAAATAGCATGCAACTCAAGGAAGTAGTCAGCATCATCTGTAAGGAAAATTAACTAGAATTTTCTACAATAAGATCAAGAGTGAAGCAAGGATCTACATTCTCAACACTTCTCTTTGATATGGGGCTAGAGATGTTAGCTAAAGCAATAAAACAAGGCACAAAGCTAAAACACTGGCAAAGAGCAAAAAATATTTCTTTTTTTCAGTTTATTTGATGTTTTACTTAGAGAATTCTAGAGAATCAATTAAAATTATTCAAAATAACTTTAGTAAAGTTACAGTATTTAAAATTAAATCACAAAAAAATCAACATCCTACTATATTGCCAACAAAATTCAATGTGGAAAAATGGAGAAATTCCACGAAAACAATGACTGAATACATAAATTTTTAGGAGTCTATATGAAAATAAATGTAAGAGCTACATGAACACAATTACAAAACAAAGTTTAAAGGATAAAGTGAAATATAAATAAATAGAAAATTCTTAATTCTTCTTGGGTAGAAGCATAAAATAAAATAAAAATATTAATACTACATAAATTGATTGTTATTAAGTGCTACACTAATCACATTATCTACGAATTACTTTATAGAGCTAGAAAACACAATAACAAACATTACTACTTAGATACCATTACAAGGCTTTTGCTTCAAAGAGATCAGAACAAAAATACATACATCTATATTTGAAAAATATGAAAGCTCTTTTTCAAAGAGTGGAAAAGATCTGGAAAGCAATGTAGCCTGGAAATGTAATCTAGGAAGTAATGTAACTGGAAAGGGCATAATCATCATTTGGGAAATAGCCAAAGAAATGATGGTGTGTTAATATGATGGGATACACTTTTGCTGTGAGAAATGAAGAGATGGTTTCAGAGAACCCTGGTTAACATTTACAAGAACAGAAGTAGATTTAGCAGAAGAAAGAAAACAATTTGTACTTTAACATCAATATTATGAAAATGAATAATTGAGAAAAACTTAAAAATTTCGATCAAGGAAATTATCAACCACAATTCCAGAGGACTGATGATACAGAATTCTGTCTGAGAACAAGCTGATGGATTATTATGCAACAGAAGAAACACTTGTTGGATATAAAGATGGTGGGTATTTGTTTTGTTTGGTTATACTTATTCTTTTATTTTCAATTATTCACTTAGTATTTTATTTTCCCAAATTACATGTAAAAACATTTTTTAACATTCATTTTTAAAAATTTTGAGTTCCAAATTCTCTCCCTCCTCCCCCACAGAGGAGTCAAGTAATTTCATATAGGTTATACAGGTGTAATCATGTAAAACATGTTTTCATATTAGTCATGTTGTAAAAAAAATAGACAAAACACCAAGAAAAATAAAGATGAAAATAAGTGTGTTTTGATCTGTATTCTAACTACATCAGTCTTCCTCTGGGGTTGGATAATATTTTTCATCATAAATCCTTCAGAGTTTTTTTTTGGATCATTTTATTGCTTAGAATAGCAAAGTCTTTGTGAAATAGCGAATTATTAGCACAGAAGCTGGCCTCTTTGGGTTTATCAAAGAGTAGATTGCTAAACTTTTGGATTTCTCCTACTTGTGTACCTATCCTATTCCACTGATCCACACCCCTGTTTCTCAACCAGTACCAGGCAGTTTTGATGACTGCTGCTTTGTAGTACAGTTTAATATCTGTTGGGAAAATTGGAAAATGGTGGGGCAGAAACTGGGCATAGACCAATATCTTACACCATATACCAAAATAAAGTCAAAATGGGTTCATGATTTAGGAGTAAAAGCTGATACTATAAGTAATTTGGGAAAGCAAGCAATAGTTTACTTATCAGATTTATCGAAAAGTAAAGAATTCATGACCCAACAAGAGAGAGAGAGCATTACAAAATGCAAAATGGATAATTTTGATTATGTCAAATTGAGATGTTTTGTACAAAAAAAGCCAATGCAACAAAATTAGGAGGGAAGCAGAAAATTGGGAGAAAATCTTTGCAACTAGTATCTCTGATAAAGGCCTCATTTCTAAAATATACAGGGAACTGAGCCAAATATATAGGAATACAAGGCATTCCCCAATTGAGAAATGGTCAAAGGATATGAACAGGCAGTTTTCAGAGGAAGAAATTAAAGCTACCTGTAGGCACATGAAAAAATGCTCTGGATCACTACTGATTAGAGAAATGCAAATCAAAACAACTCTTAGATACCACATCTCTCCTATCAGATTGACTAAAATAACAAAACAGGAAAATGATAAATGCTGGAAAGGATGTGGGGAAATGGGAACATTGTTACATTGCTGGTGGAGTTGTGAACTGATCCAGCCATTTTGGAGAGCAATTTGGAACTATGCCCGAAAGACTATAAAAATGTTCATACCCTTTGACTCAGCAATACCACTTCTAGGGTTGTATCCCAAAGAAATCACACAATAGGGAAAGGGACCCATATGTACAAGGATATTTATAACGGCTCTTTTTGTGGTAGCCAAGAATTGGAAATCAAAGGGATGCCCATCAATTGGGGAATGGCTGAACAAGCTGTGGTATATGAAGGTAATGGAATACTATTGTGCCATAAAAAATGGGGACGATACGGACTTCGTAACAACCTGGAAAAACCTACACGACATAATGCTGAGTGATCGGAGCACAGCCAGGAGAACATTGTACACAACCACAGATATATGGATTCCATGAGGACCAACCCTGACATACTTCACTCTTCTCAGCAACGTAAGGTGCAAGGACAACTCCAGGGGGCTCATGATGGAGAATACTATTTTCATCCAGAGAAAGAACTGTGAAGTTTCAATACAGATTGAGGCACACTACATGCTCACCTTTTTTCTTCTCTTTTGTTTTTGTTTTTGGTTTTTTTTTTTTTTGGTTCTTTCTCTTCTTTCTCATGATTCATTCCATTGGTCATAATTCTTCTCCACAACTTGACTAGTGTATAAATTAATTCAATGTGAAGTTATACATTGTAGTTATATGAGATTCCATGCTGTCTTGGGGAGAGAGGGGGGAGGGAGGGGAGAAAATCTGGAACTCAAAATTATGTAGAACTGTGTGTGGTAAACTAAAAATAAATTTAAAAAATCCAAAAAAAAGAATAGCAAAGTCATTCATAGTTGATCATCTTACAATATTGCTGTTACTGTGTACAATCTTGTCTTGGTTTACTTTGCAATAGTTCAAGCAAGTCTTACCCATTTTCTTTTTCCTGAGAGTATCCTGCTCATCGTTTTTTATAGCACACTAGTATTCCATCACAGATGCTATAAATATTTTTGTACATATACCACCTGTTACATACATACATACATATATATATATGTGCATATACATATGTGTGTGTGTGTGTGTGTGTACATATATACAATCTCTTTTGGGATATCGACTTAGTAGTGGAATTGTTGGGTCAAAAGATATGCATAGTTTTATAGGCCTTTGGGCATAGTTCCAAATCTTTCTCCAGAATGGTTGGATCAGTTCACAACTCCATGAACACTGCATTAGTGTGTCAACTTTCCTACATCCCCTCCAACGTTTGTCATTTTCCTTTTTCTGACCTATTAGCCAATCTAATAGGTATGAAGTAGAAGCTCAGGATTTTTTAATTTGCATTTATGCAGTCAATACTGATGTAGAGGGATGTGTCCTGTTTAAAAGGAAGGCTGGCTAGAAGACCTTCTGGAAGCCAAGATGGTGGAGTAAAAAGTAAGCCACTGTTGTTCTCCCTCACTGACCTCTGAAAACCCTCATAATATCACTCCAGGAAAAATTCTGGAATACCGGAGTCAGCAGAAAGGCAGGGTGGAGAAGCTGTGTAACCCTGGAAGCCTGGGAGATTGGTGGAATAGGCATATGTCTCCCTGTTGGAGGGGGAGCAGTGCAGAACAGGAGCCATCCCAGCAAGTTAACCACAAGTCTCACCTCAGAAACTGGAAGGAGATCCTGAGCCCCATGATGATGGAGCACAGAAGCTTAAACAACAAAGCCCCTCGAGTGCTTCAACACAGACAGGGGAACTGATAGACACCAGCTTGGAAAACCACCATGTACTCTGGTGGGCAGACATCCTCCAGCAGCCAAAACTCCAAGTGCTTCAGCACAACTCCAGGAAGCACAATTGCAGGAGGCACAGATGCAGGCTGGCAGGAATCCTCTAGCAGCCAAACGTTCCAGTGCTTTAAAGAAGCCCAGATGAGCAGGTGGCCAGGCTCCCCATCCCCACTCCAAGAGCTTCAGTGTTACTGACCCCAGCTAGCATCAGCTAAGCTACCAGACCCCTATAGCATCCAGCTGCCAACACCTGAGGCCACAGAACACAAAGCCAGTGACCAGACCCTAGGATCCCAGCACAAGAAGCTTGGGTCAGTGCGCCCTGTGCTCCAGTAGGAGGGCTCAGCTTTAAAAGCCAGGAAATAGGCAAACAACAAGAGCAAAAAGCAGAAACAGACAGTGACCATAGATTCTTTTTACGTGCACAGGGAAGATCAAGGCACAAAATCAAAAGAGGACAGCATTATCAATATATTTAATATGCCAAAAGGTATAAAAGGTTAAGGGAGAAAGGAGAGAGAAAAGCATAAATGAGGGGATAGGATGGAGAGAAAGACACAGATTGTACTCATAACTGTAAATGTGAATGGGATGAATTGTTTCATAAAGTGGAATTGGATAGCAGAATGGATTAAGAACCATACTCCTACAATGTGTTGCTTATAAGAAATATATTTGAAACAGGACCACACTCAGAGTAAAGGTAAAAGGCAGGAGAAGAATATATTATGCTTCAGCTTAAGGAAAAAAAAAAGCAGGGGTACCAACCTTGATCTCAGACAAAACAAAAGCAAAAGTAGATCTAATTAAAAGAGTGAAGGAAGGAAACTACATCCTGCTAGAAGATATCACTGATAATGGAGTAATGTTATTATGAAACATGTATGCAACAAGTGGTATAGCATCCAAATTCTTAGAAGAGAAGTTAAGGGAATTACAGGAAAAAATAGACAACGAAATTATATTCATGAAGGACCTCAACCTGTCCCCCTCAGTACTAGATAAATATAACCCCAGAATAAACAAGAAATAAATTAAGGAGATCAATATAATTTTAGAAATGTTAGATATGGTTGACCTCTAGAGAAACCTGAATGGGGGTAGAAAGGAATATACCATTTCTTCATCGTACACCAAAAAATCAACCATATATTAGGTCATAAAAACCTCACAGCTCTTTTCAGATCTTGATGCAATATAAATTACATGCAATAAAGGGCCATGGAAAAGTAGACTAAACTTAATTGGAAACTAAAAAATGTAATTATAAAGAATGAGTGAGTCAAACAACAAATCATAGAAATAATCAGTAGCTTCATCCAAGACAATGACAACAATGAGACAACACACTAATACTTACAGGATGAAGCAAAAGTGGCTCTTAGGGGAAGTTTTATATCTCTGAATGCTTACAGGAAGAAAGTAAAAAAAAAAGAAATCAATTAATTCCGCGTGCAACTAAAAAAAAATGAGAAAAAAAAAACAAATTAAAAATCTCCAATTAATTGGCAAATTAGAGATTCGGAAAACCAAAAACAGGTTTAATAAAATTGAAATTAAGAAAACTATTGAACTAACAAATAAAAGTAGGAGCTGGCTTTATTGCCATGATGGAGGCTGGAAAACAGGGACCTGCATGAGATGCCCCCCCCCATCCGTCCAAAACCTATAAAAAATGGCTCTGAACAAATTCTAGAACTTCAGAACCCACAAAGTAGCAGAGGGAAGCAGGGCTCCAGCCCAAGACAGTTTGGATTGTTGCTAGGTAAGATCTATCATGCATGGAGCTGGGAGTGGAGTGGAGCAGAGCCCAGTGTGAGCTGTGCGTGGACCTATCAGACCCGGAGCTGGGCAGTACAGGACCTAGTGCCATGAATCAGTGAACTGTGGCAGTTACCAGACTTCTCGACGCACAAACACCAAAGACAACAGAGAAGACCTGCAGAACCCATGAAATAGCAGAGGGAAACAGGGCCCAGGATAGCTTGGATGATTGCTGGGTAAGGTCTATTGCACACGGAGCTGGGAGCATAAGGGAGCAGAGCTGGGCTGCACCCAGAACAACCAGACCAGGAACCAGGTGGTACAGGCCCTAGCACCCTGAATCAGTGAGCTGCGGCACTTACCAGACTTCTCAACCCACAAACACCAAAGACAACAGAGAAGGTTAGCAGGAAAAGCTGTGGGGACAGAGGGAAGGAGTTCAGGGCTCGGCCACCACCCAGGGGTCAGCGGGGATGGTGCAGCTACAGAACTACAGCTGCAGTTGCTTCCGGCTCCAGGCCCACCTGGTGGGAGGAATTAAGTGGCAGATCAGAGCAGGAGTCCAGTCCAGGTTGGTGGTTCTTGGGGGAGGAGGAGTGCTGGAGTGGCAGAGCTGTCTGCATGGAAATAGCTCTGAAAACAACAACGCATCCCCTCAAGCTTGGAAAAAAGTACTCTTTACTCTACAAGCGATCATACACCCACGAAAAACTCAAGGGCCAAGTAGTTGGCTGGGAACACTGCCAGGCAGCGAAACGGACTCAGATTCAGTCTCAGACTTTGCATTCTTTCTTTGCTGACAAAGAAGACCAAAACATACAGAAAGAAGAAATGAACAAAGTCCAAGAGCCTACATCAAAAGCCTCCAAGAAAAATGTGAACTGGTCTCAGTCCATGGAAGTGCTCAAAAAGGATTTAGAAAAGCAAGTTAGAGAAGCAGAGGAAAAATTGGGAAGAGAAATGAGTATGATGTGAGAAAATCATGAAAAACAAGTCAATGGCTTGCTAAAGGAGAACCAAAAAAATACAGAAAAAAATACTGAAGAAAACAATACCTTAAAAAATAGGCTAACTCAAATGGCCAAAGAGATCCAGAAAGCCAATGAGGAGAAGAATGCCTTGAAAGGCAGAATTAGGCAAATGGAAAAGGAGGTCCAAAAGATCACTGAAGAAAATACTACCTTAAAAATTAGGTTGTAGCAAGTGGAAGCTAATTACTTTATGAGAAATGAAGATATTATAAAACAGTACCAAAGGAATGAAAAAGTGGAAGACAATGTGAACTATCTCATTGAAAAAACCACTTATTTCCAGAACAGATCCAGGAGAGATAATTTAAAAATTATTGCACCACCTGAAATTCATGATTAAAAAAAGAGCCTAGATTTCATCTTTCAAGTAATTATCAAGGAGAACTGCCCTGATATTCTAGAGCCAGAGGGTAAAATAGAACTTGAAAGAATCCACAGATCACCTCCTCAAATAGGTCCCAAAAAGAAAACTCCTAGGAAAACTCTTGCCAAATTCTGGAGCTCCCAGATCAAGGAGAAAATACTTCAAGCAACCAGCGAGAAACAATTTGAGTACTGTGGAAATACAATCAGAATAATACAAAATCTAGCAGCTTCTACATTAAGGGATCACAGCGCTTGGAATATGATATTCAGCAGGTCAATGGAGCTAGGATTAAAACCAAGAATCATCTACCCAGCAAAACTGAGTATCATGCTCCAAGGCAAAATAAGGATTTTCAATAAAATAGAGGACTTTCAAGCTTTCTCAGTGAAAAGACCAGAGCTGAATACAAAATTTGTATATATATATATATATACATATATATATACATATGTGTGTGTGTGTGTGTGTGTGTGTGTGTGTGTATGTATATATGTATATATATATATATATATATATGTGTATATATATATATATATATATATATATATATATACACACAGAGGGCACAGGGTGAGTTGAATATGAAGGGACGATATCAAAAAAATCAAGTTAATGGATGAGAGAGGAATATATTGAGAGAAGAGGGATAATGGGAGAGATAGAATGGGGTAAATTATCTCGCATAAAAGTGGCAAGCAAAAGCAGTTCTGTTGGGAGGGAAGAGGGGCCAGGTGGGGGCAGAGGGAATTATTGAATCTTGCTCTCATCGAATTTGACCTGAGGAGGGAATAACGTACACACTCAATTGCATTTTTTACCCCACAGGAAAGAAGGAGGAACAAGATAAAAAAGGGGGATGATAGAAGGAATGGCAGATAGGGGGAGGAGGTAACCAAAAACAAACACTTTCAAAAAGGGACAGGGTAAAGGCAGAAAACTGAACAAAGGGGGATAGGTTAGGAAGGAGCAAAATCTAGTTAGTCTTTCACAACATGATTATTGTGGAAGGGTTTTACATAATGATACACATGTGGCCTATGCTGAATTGCTTGCCTTCTTAGGGAGGGTTGGTGGGGAGGGAAGATGGGAGAGAATTTGGAACTCAAAGTTTTAAAAACAGATGTTCAAAAAAAAAAGTTCTTTTATGCAACTAGAAAATAAGATACACAGGCAACGGGGCATAGAAATTTATCTTGCCCTACAAGAAAGTAAGGGAAAAGGGGAGGGGAGGGGAGTGGGGTGACAGAAGGGAGGGCTGACTGGAGAATGGGGCAACCAGAATATATGCCATCTTGGAGTGGGTGGGAGGGTAGAAATGGGGAGAAAATTTGTAATTCAAGCTCTTGTTAAAATCAATGCTGAAAACTTAATTTATTAAATAAATTTAAAAGAAAAAATAAAGAAAACTATTGAACTAATAAATTAAATTATGAGCTGGCTTTATCAAAAAAAACAATAAAATAGATCAACCTTTGGTTAATTTGGTTTAAGAAAAGAAGAAAACAAAATTACTAGAATAAAAAATGAAAAGGGTGAATTCACCAGTAATGTAGAGGAAATCAAAATGATAATTAGGAGCTATTTTCCCCAACTTCATGCCAATAAATTTGACAATCTTAGGGAAATTGGTGAAGATTTACAAAAAAAAAATAAATTGCCCACATTAATGGAAGAGGAAATAAAATACTTTAATAACTTCATTCCAGAAAAAGAAATTGAACAAGCCTTTAATGAACTCTCTAAGAAAAAAATCTCTGGGGCCAGATGGATTTACAAGTGAATTCTCTCAAACATTTAATGAACAATTAATTCCAATACTATAAAAACTATTTGTATAAATAGATGTAAAATGAGTTCTACCAAATTCTTTTTATGATACAAATGTCATGCTGATACCTACACTAAGAAAAATCAAAAAAGAGAAAAGAAAATTATACACCAGTTGCCCTAATGAATATAGATGCAAAAATTTTAAATAAAATACCAGCAAAGAGATTAGAGCAACTTATCTTGAGGATAAGACACTATGACAAAGTAGCATTTATAGCAAGAATACGGGGCTGGTTCTGTACTAGGAAAACTGTCAACAGAATTGACCATATCAGCAACAAAACTAACAGAAGTCATATGATTATCTCAACAGACGAAGAAAAAGCTCTTGACAAAATACAACACTCATTCCAGGATATAAAATAAATCCATACAAATCACTTTCATTTCTATAGATTACTAACAAAGTCCAACAGCAAGAGCAAGAGGTACACACACACACACACACACACACACACACACACACACATACATATATACATATATATATATATATGTGTGTGTGTGTGTGTATATGTATACATATACATATGACTTTCAATGTTTATGCAGTATTTCCTTCTGAACAATCTTATAAGTTAGGTAGCATGATCATTATTATTCCTACTATATTTACAAATGAGGTAACTAGAGCTCAGAACAAGGTGACTTCTTCATGGTCACTCAATTAATATGTTTCAGATTTGGGATTTTGGCTTCAGGCCTTTGACCCAGGCCTTTTAACTTCAACTCCAATGTGCTTTCTAAAACAACTAAAGTGAAAACCATACTCCCTTTGAACAAGCACTTTGCTGATATGCCATGAGGCCATAATGGAAAAGAATAAGTAACAACTATTCATTCTGAGAGAGTGGAAATAATCAAGTGCCAGCTGGTCAGGTAGAGTTGCCAATTATAAATACCTCTGTTATTATTCTTGAAGACACACTCAAAGGGTCAAAGGCTCCCCAACTTATCTGAGACCTGCTTTAACTGACAAAACTAATATGTCATTTGTTCTTTCATCATTGATCAAATTTCTGTGTCTCTCAGATACACATTCTTTTTATTTTTCTCTTTGGTCATGTTCATATAAGAAGGTTGTGTTTTTGTGTCATGTTTCAGTTGTGTCTGCCTCTCCATGAGTGCAGTTGGGATTTCTTGGAAAAGAGACTGGGGTGGCTCACCATTTCCTTCTCCAGTTCATTTTATAGATTAAGAAGCTGAGGCAGAGTTAAGTGACTTCACCAGGGTCACACAACTAATAAGTATCTGAGGCCAGATTGAACTCATGAAGATGAGTCTTCCTAACTCCAGGCCTGATATTCTATCCACTGTGCCATGTAGCTGCCTAATGGCAAATTTACTTATAAATAAAAATATTTTTAAAATAAATGGAAATTCTGGAGATAATTTCAGTTTTGAGAGACAGAAGTTTCACCTTCTTTTTGTGAATTTCACCTGTGAGAGTCGGTGTCATTAAAGAGACCAGATTACTTCTGATGACTGATTACATGTTTCTTTCAATGAGGTAATTGTCATTGGCCACTAAGTGTAGAGTCTCACAAAGGGTTTCATTTCTTATAAATTATTAGCTTTATTTTGATGTATTTAAGTTCATAATAATAATTGAAGTATTTACATGAATTTATTTTTAGTTAACTTTTAGTTTTCAACATTCACTTTTATAAGATTTTGAGTTCTGAGTTTCCCCCTCTCTCCCCTACCCCCTCCTTAAGATAACATATAATCAGATATATGTATATACATATATGCATAATACAATCATATTAAAATATTTTTGTATTAGTCATATTGTGAAAGTAGAATCAGAACAAAAGGGAAAAATCACAAGAAAGAAAAAAAAACGACAAAAAAGAAAATAGTATGCTTTGATCTATATTCAGCATGCATTTATTCGTGGTCACATTTATTTAAACTGTTTGATAATCACAGAATTACAGAATCACAGATGAATGCCCCATAACTCCTGCCTTCTTGCCTACACTTATGAAGGCTTCCTGGACTACTCCTCTTTTTTAGTCATGTCATTCCATTCAGTTTCGAGGGTCAAAGGTCATTGCAACTTGCAGCATTCTGAGCAAAAGCCTCTTGATTGACAGGTCAATCTTCTCTTCTAAATCTCAACTTGTCAACTCTCAGTCTCTTGGATTGAGACCCAGGAAACCTTTTGTGGAGTTACCTAATAGGAATGTATGCCATCAATATTGTAGTCAGATATTTCCTTATGGAATGGAGATCATGTGGACTTTTGAATGTTGTAGCACTTTTGCACAAGCTCTGGAAGAAAGAAACAAGCCAGAAATACTTTGATTATTTTTTCCATGCTGTATATGTATTGTCCAAAAACCAACCTGCTTAAGTATGATAAGATTCATCTCCAGAAGGCCGGTCTACTCAGGTATAAAAGAGCAGTGATAGAGGTCAGTGTAATGAACACCTCTAACCATTAAAACAATGACTCTCTGAAGATGCAGAAGATACACGCTAGCACTTTCGATTGTCCTATTGCCGAGCCTTGGATTTAGATGCTAGTTAGAATTCCAGAGTTGGAAATGACTTCAGAACACATCTAGTTTAACCCACAGAACAGAACAATGATCAACTTTCATATCTTTGCTTGAAGTGAGAGAAATAACTTAAATAACTTCATTCAGAAAAAAAAAAATTGAACAAGCCATTAATGAACTCTCTAAGAAATCCACTAATTCTGCCCCCAACCCCACCCTTCCACTCAAATTAGCTCATTATATTTTTATGGAGAACTTTATAGAATGGGAAGAACTTACAGCCTCTTTCAGCACAGTGTATATCAGCTAGGTGGTACAGTGGATAAAGCAGTGGGCCTAGAATCAAGAATATCTGAGTCAAATCCAGTCTCAGACACTTACTAACTGTGTGACACTGGGCAAAATAATCATTGTTTGCCTCAGTTTCCTTGGCTGTAAAATAGGGATCATAATAGTCTCTACCTTACAGGTATGGAGACTATAATAAAACTTACTTCACAGGGTTATTGTGAGGAGTGATTGAAATAGTATCTGTAAAGTGATTAGCATAGTTCCTGACACGTTGTAGGCACTAAAATGATTATTTCTTCCCCCCACCCCCAAACTCTGCCTCTTAATTTTCAAGGTTTCCTGACATAGGGCTTAACACATACTAAGCCCTAATACATGTGAGGAATTGAATTGAAAATACCCTAGAAACTTTAAAGAGCAGTAGAAATGGACATCATTGCTTTAGCAACTTTTCTTATACATTAATTATGGACAATTAGTCTACCAGAGAGAGGCCATATAGCGTTCAAGTGAATTAAAATATTTTACCTTGATCCTTCTCTTTTCTACAATTTAATTTTCCCCCTTTCTGTTAGTCATGGAAATAAATTTAGGGAATTTATGGGCCCCTAAAATAATTTAAGAAGCTGTGTCCCTTGCATTTGAGTAAAAGTCTCCCCTATCTCAACCCCAATTCATAGATTCTATTGGGCTTTGGTGCAATGGGAGCTCATTGTTATTCCTATTTTCTTTTATTGTCTAGTTCTCATTAAAGAAGAGAGCCACAGATGAATTAACTTTGGAGAGCATGATTCCCTGGTGTGAGCCACCATCTTCTCGTGGAATTAAATGAAACCAACACGATTAACAGGAAATTTGGATTAATTGTCATATCCAGTAGCTCCCAGGCCAATAGTGTTACTAGAGTGGGACCTGAGGGCTTAGAGAGCCCAAAGACAGTATAAAAGATTTAATTATCAGCAGAATAAAGTTCCAGTGGGTTGATACTCTGGTCAGTTGTTTCTTTTTTTTTTTTTGAGAATTGTATCACCCAGGGGTGGGGATGCAGTAGAATTTCCTTTGTTCTTGCAACAGAACTTGATAGTCTGTTTGGTGAAGGATAAATGCAACTGCCTATGAAGTGTGATTCGAGGTGCCAGCTGAGATGCCAACTCAGTTCCCACACAGCTATCTCTTAAGAAGGCCTCATACAATGCTTGAAATCCTGTAAGTACCATCTTTCCTTTTGTGTTCAGGTATCATCTGCAAGGGAACTTGGAAGCCATCTCATCTAAGATAAGAAAACTGGGTCAAACAACAAGTAAGCGGCCAAGTAAGGATTCAAACTTGGTTGTTTTGATTTCAGATGCATTATACTTTTCACTTGGCTACCTCAAGAGCTTCATTTGAAAGGAAAATCCTATGTCTATTCCTTTTTCTAGCATCAGAATTTTGGGTTGTCAAGCACATTATAAGCTCAAGAGATTAGGGAAAGGGGGTATTAAGGGCTGAACTATCTGCATCAACCTATGCATTAATGCTCTCAGGTCCCAGCTCCAACAGTACTTGATCTACTTTACATCTGATTTAGACATTTGGTTTCCCAACCCACAGGAAGTTAAAAATAGAAAATAGGATGGTGCCAGCAAATGACAACAAGAAAGGACATTTCTTTACATTCACAGTGATGTGAAATAAGGAGAGCAATTAGAATACCCAGAAAATATAAGAAAAAAGGAAGGAAGGAAGGAAAAACAGTAAAACTATGTGAAAGCAAGGAAACTCACAAATCCTATTAATTTAGATTATTTATTCAAGGGAAAAGAAACCCTATTCAGCTTAATTGGTCCCTGCCCCACAAGGTTGTATGTTTATACTAATTGTCAGTGAAATTTTGTATATATACACACAAATACATACATAAATACATATCACACAGAATGCCGTATCTGGCTTGAATCTGAGAACATATAATATCTGATTGGACCTGAATCTGAGACCTTAAAATGCCCAAAATAGGACCCCTAAGGACAACACACAGACGTTGACGGAAACAGAAAAGAATGCTACAGTTAAGAGTGTCACTTAGATTATAGAATATCAAATGTTTGAAATAGTAAGGGCCTTGGAAAACAAAGTGTTCGAGATTAAAGGCACCGTGCAATGTGGAATTTGGAGCTAGAAGGGTCTTTATAACACTAAACATTAGGAAACAAAGAGACTTTAAAACATGCTGTTGCTGTTGTTCTGTAGTTTCAGTCATGTCTGACTCTTCATGACCCCATTCGGGGTTTTCCTGGCAGAGATATTGGAGTGGTTTGCCCTTTCCTTCTCTAGCCCATTTTACAAATGAGGAATTTAGGTAAACAGGGTTCAGTGACTTGTCCAGGGTCACACAGCTAATAAGTGTCTGAGGCTGCATTTGTACTCAGGTCCTCCTGACTCCTAGCCCAGCACTCTATCCACTGTCCTATAGAACATAGAATTTTATAACTAGAAGAGATCTTAGGGACTTGAAAGTTCTAGATTCTTAACCGGGTATCTGTGGAAAGATTTCAAAGGTTCTATGAATTTGAACAGGAAAAAAATACATCTTTATTTTCACTAACATGATACTGAAATTTCATTTCCTTCAGGTATGTCTTTGGACAACAGAACACAGTAACATTGGTAATATCTGTGATTTTGTCCCCAATGGAAATCATAGATATTTTCATATTGCAATATAGTTGTTACTAGTGTCTCAAAATACCATTTACATTCAACCTTTCCTTGAAATCATTATACTTATTAGACATACTGCTAGACACATTAAAATACCACTTTTAAAATACTTTGACAACTGTTATTTTCATATAATTTACTTCCTTTTTAATCCTATGTATTACATACATTAAAAAACCCTATGAGAGGGGGATTCAGAAGTTCCCCCAGAGCAGCAGAATTGAGGTTCCATTACACATTTCTTGTGTTAAAATGAAGAACCTCCAATCTAATCTAACTGTGTTACTTTACACATCAGGATTCTTTGACCAGAGAGGAATAGTTACTCTACACATTAGGATTCTTTGACCAGAGATGAATAGTTACTCTCTCAAGATCACACAGCCATTTAGTAGCAGACACAGAACTATAACTGTGGAATTCCATTCTTCTGTTCCTAACTTTATTCCAGACGTTTTCTCCTCCCAGGGTTTGGATGAAGGTGAGGTTTTCATCTTAAGAACTTGAGTTCATTTTCAAGCCAGGATGGTCCCAAGAATCTGAAGAAGGCCCCAAGAGACAGGAGGGCAAGTTTTATGCCTCTCTAAGGGACTCAGTACCACTTTGCCAGCTCTTAGGACCATTTCTTATTTCTTCTTTATAACTATCAAATTAAGTCAAATGAAGTCCAAGAATGTTAATTATGCACCTATGATGTTTCAGGCATTGTACTAAATGCTGCCATTAAGCAGAGATTCTCTAATATGATATCTGGAAATCTGAAACAGTTTAATTTAAACGTACTCATTTAGCATTTATTATGGGCCAGGCACCATGCTAAATACTGCTATAAAACAGAAATCCTCTCGTAAGAGAGACAAAGATGAATCCTAGATACTTGGTCTAGTAAATGAAAAAAAAAAACATTTATTAAGCAATAAAGTGCAGCTAGGTGGATTAGTGGATAGAGCTCTGAGTTTGGAGTCAGGAACACCTGAGCTGAAATCTAGCTTGAGAAACCTCCTAGCTGTGTGAGCTTGGGCAAGTCACTTAACCTTTGTTTGCCACTGAAGAAATAAATGATAAACCACTTGAGTTTCTTTGCCAGGAAAATCCCATGAACAGAGGTCCATTGGGGTCACAAAGAGACATCTGAAATGACTACACAATAACAACAGATGTCCCAGATGTGCTAAAATTTGGAGATACAAAGAAAAAAAATAGTCTCTGCTCCCCCAGGAAGGTCACACTCCAACAAAACAGACAGCCATAAAACTAACTGTACGTAGAAGATAGGTACAGTGTAAGTGCGATGTAATTTCAGAGTGAAAGCACTAATGGGGAAAGGGTGGTGTGAGAAGTGTCTCATGCAAGCGATGGGAGCTGAACTGGAACCAACTGTTGGAGGGACATCTCTTGAACAAAATGGCTTTGTAAAGAATGGTCTTGAAGTCATAAACCTTTGTTGTCTCCATGTCTAATATATTTTGCCCAGACCAGGGTTTTCAATTTGATTCAACAAAAGCTCTGTAAAGAAAAGAAAAACAAGGAACCACATTTTTAATTGGGACAGCATAGGAGGCCAGAAATAATCACAGGGAATGAATTCCTTGCCCCATTTTTCCCAAGTAGAGAAGTCTGTTACTTGAGGCATCCTCCTTTTTGCCATAGTGAGAGACAAGAAGACTCTCTTTAAAACTCCCCATGTGACAACACATTTTCCATGTGGCCCCAGTGGGAGGTGGGGGGAATTCACCAGGTGCCCTAACATACAAACAAGAAGAAAGAGATAGATGTTTTTCTTCTAGGCTTTTGAGTGATTGCTTTTGTCTGTTCTAGGATCAGTTGGCGAAGAAAGTGATTATATCAAACAAAACTTTTTTTGCCTAACTAAGCATATTTTTAATTTATTTTTTAAAATTTATTTTATTTTTAATTTATGGAATAAACCAAGAATTCCCATAAGAGTATGATAAAAAGATGTTTGCACATGAGACTTCAAATCACCTGTGCACAACTTGCACTTTCTTTAAAATATACAATGAAATTATCAAGGAATTATCATTTCCTTTTTTTTTCTTTTGTCCTCCCCATCAATGCCATCCCAATTAAATCACCAAAAAATTATATTGCTGGATTAGAAAAAATAGTAATAAAATTCATTTGGAAAAAAGTCATGAATATCAAAGGAAATAATGGAAAAATGTATATGATATTAAAAAAATCTGTACCACATGCCTTAGTTCTGTAATCCTTATTATTTTGGGGGGGAGGTGTGATGGGTGGGGTGCAAGGGATGGTCTGCATCATCTTTGGTTTCATTCATTCCAGAAACTTCCAGTGTGGGAACTTCCTTTCTTCGTACAGATTGGCAACTGTTTTAGGCCCTAGAGTCTTAGATAGTTGACCTACAAGGCTAAGCAACTTGCCCAGGGTTGTACAGCTAGTATGGGTCAAAGACAGAATCTGAATCAACATCTTTCTGACTCCAAATCCAGCCCTTGTTCATCATTTAGTACTGTCTCTCCTAGCTCCAAAGATCTGGCTATAAAATAGAACAAATGAAATATATCCTGTGGTTATTAGTTCTCTATCAGCTGCCGAGCACTGGGCTAGCCACTTGGGAAAAGACATATTGTAAATTAAGACTAGGTATTTATCTTCAGAGGACTTACAGACTAATCTAGTAACATAAAACACTAACACAGGTTATCATGACAGATGGTGTCATGACATGAGGATCTTAGGATATAACAAAATAAAGTGAGTATTTATAGCCTGGGATGACAAGGAAGGATTTGTGGGGAAAGGTGGCATGTGAATTAGACTTTAAAGAAAGGGCAGGAATTCAGCAAGAGTTCAGAGGAAGGGAGGATATTCCAGGGAGAGAGAAAAAGCCAATCAAAGACACAGGGATGAGATGGTAGTGAGTATTAGGGAGCAGATCTTTCCACGGCTTCTCTCGAACTTACAGTGTAGGAGGGAGGGAGGAGGGAAGGTCAGATGGTAAGGTCATCTCACATTGTGGAAGTTTCTGAATGCCACACAGAGAATTTTAGACATTAGCAGAAGGAAGGAGCTATGGAATATCAGTGAACAGAGGAGTCACATGACCAAACCACTGTATGAGCAAGATTATTCTGGCTGAGAATATTAAAATAGAGGACAGAGGAAGAAACATTCTACCTTTTTCTTAACACATAGGTTATATATAGAATCAGGCTATCTGATGAGAGTTTTATATTTGAACATGACTAATGTAGAAAATGGACAACTATGTTGCTCAGTGGATAGAGCACTGGATTTGGAATCAGGAAGACATCTTCCTGAGTTCATATCTGGTCTCAGACGCTTAGTAGACATGTGACCCTGGGCAAGTCACTTAACCCTGTTTGCCTTAGTTTCATCATCAGTAAAATGAGCTAGACAAGGAAATGGAAAACCACTCTAGTATCTTTGCCAAGAAAACCCCAAAAGGGGTCAAGAAGAGTTAGACACAAATAAAAAATGACTAAACAAACAAATAAAACACAAAAACTCTGTTTTATTGTCCTATCTATGACAAGGTCTTTTTTTTTCCTTTTTTCAGTGGTAGGAGGAAGAGAAAATTGATTTTTGCTAAATACAAAAATGAAAAAGCAAAATGTATTTGAAGGGAGGGTAGAAATTCAGGCTGGCAAACTTGTTATAAGGATAATACAATAACCATCAGATCACAAATCTATATTTGGAGGGCCTCAGATGGTATCTGAGTCTTTTACAGATGAGACAAATGATGAACAGAGGGGTTGAGTGACTTGCCAAAGGTCACCAGGGGAGCTAAGATAACTGAGCTGAGATTTGAACCCCAGCTCTCTGTCTCCACACCCAAAGTTTTTTCTACTATACAATTGGAAATATACATTGTCCCCGCTGTCCCCATTGATCCTACCTGTGTGAGACCAGGCAAGTCACTTCAATTTAGGTGTCTATTTCCTCATATGCTGATTGGCATTCAAAACACTAATGCTGCCTACCTCATACAGACATTGTGAGGAATAAAGGAGATTGCAGGTGTAAAACACTTTGTAATTCTCTATTTACAGAAATTGTTCTGACCTTTAGAAACGTGTGCATTAAGGTGGCACCTGGGTGGCACAGTGGATAGAGGGCTGGGCCTCGAGTCAGGAAGACCTGTATTCAAGTTCAGCCTCAGACATTTACTATATGACCCTGGGTAAATCAGTTAACCCTATCTGCCTCAGTTTCCTGAGGCATCTGTAAAATGAGCTGGAGAAGGAAATGGCAAACCGCTCTAGTGTCTTTGCCAAGAACACCCTACAATGGGATCACACAGAGTTGAACATGACTGAAATGACAGAACAATAACAAGTTAGAATAGATAACTGGTCTAGAAGACTACACTTATTATTCTCTATTTTCTATGAGAAAGTGCAGAGTCCTGTCTCCATAACCTCTTGCATCCCTTAGAGAGTGACTAACACAGATTACTAATGAGCTTGGTAAACTATCAGAAGAGAGGGGAATCCAGCTATTAACATGGGCTCTGTACCTTAGTCACATGAGGGCTGCATTTATCATCTGCTTTATAGGCCCAAAGCCTGATTCATTGCCAAGTAAGAGTATGGTCTATCTGTTTATGGCTTCTGCAAATTCAATGCAAAAGTGCATAGGAAAACTTATACTTGCATTAAAGTAGTGTCATATCTTGCTTGTGCTCCCTTGTTCAGAGCTTCCAGTACCAGGCACTTTTCTTTGTGTGTTTGAATTGCTTTTAGTTCAACCTTGTCACATACTTATAGAATCATTGAATCAAAGATTTAGATCTGGGGGGCGGGGCCAAGATCGCCACATGAAGGCAGCGTCTCACTGGAGCTCTCTCACAAGGTCTGTCAGATTCCCATAAAAAACTGAATTTGAGCAGATTTGAGAGAGTCAGAAACCGCGGGCAGTCTGCGTGGGGCAAATTTCTGAGCTGGGAGAGTCTGAAAGGCTGAAGGCAGGAATCTGTGGGCTCGGAGAGTGCTCAGTGTGGGATGTGCGGAGCTGCTCCAGACCAAAGTGGAAGCAGCTGGCTGGGAAATCCACGTGGAAGACAGGCTGGGAGAAAGCTAGGCACCCAAAACCAGCGGAGATCCCCAGGCCTCTCAACACAGGATGGCAGTCTGTGGAAGCGAGGAGAGGCAGCGCAACGCCACCAGCCTTGAAACACCAACTCCTGATGCTTGCAGCCCAGAAACTTGGCATCTCGGACTTCCGGGAGACATAATGTCCAGGTAAACGGCTCTAATCCCTCCCCCCCTCACCCAGAGAATTCCTCGGGAAAAATAAAAAACAATAAAAAAAGAATGCTGGAACAGAGGAGAAAAAAGTGGGGCTTCAGTGGTAAAATAGTACAAGTTCATTAGGCCCAGAGGGAAAGAGTTGGCAGAGGTCAACACCAGGACCCCAGATGTAATCTTGCTCCCCCAGGGGAAGAGTCAGAGATCAGCTCAAACAAGAAACAGCTGAGACCATTGCTGAAAAGCAAGTGCTGGAGAGCACCCATAGGGAGTGAGACGCCAGGGAGCCAGACCCCTTCCCCACAACTCAGGAAACTGAAGGCTATAATTCTAGACTCACAATCCCCAAAATAAGTAAGCTGGGATAGAGAGCACTGAGCCCCATAGACAGAAACTTGTTGTAAAGCCAGTAAAAGGCAAAACAACAAACATGAAGAAGAACACAAAAAAACCGAGGACAATAGATTCTTTTTATAGAGACAGACAGGATCAAAATACCAATATGGAAGAGGCCAGTAATGACACTATAGATGTGTCGGATACCTTAATAGGTAGTGTGAACTGGTCTCCAGCCCAAAAAGCATTGCTGGAAGAGCTAAAGAAGGATTTTAAAAACAAAACTAGGGAGCTAAAAGAAAACATGGAAAAAAAAATCCACTGATGAAGTCAAGTCCCTAAAGAATAAGATTGGTGAAATTGCTATGGAGATTCAGAATCTAAAGAGAGAAAATGACACCCTGAGAGGTAAAATCAACCAATTGGAAAAGGAGACTCAAAAGCAAAATGAAAACACTAACTCATTAAAAATTAGATTTGAGCAAGTGGAAGCTAATGAATCTATGAGGCACCAAGAAGTAGTAA
This sequence comes from Trichosurus vulpecula, assembly GCF_011100635.1. Taxonomy (NCBI): domain Eukaryota; kingdom Metazoa; phylum Chordata; class Mammalia; order Diprotodontia; family Phalangeridae; genus Trichosurus; species Trichosurus vulpecula. The sequence goes on from NC_050578.1 coordinate 269,475,710, forward strand.
AGCAAAACGTTAAGAATGAAAAAATAGAAAAAAAAATGTGAAATACCCAATTGGGAAAACAACTGACCTGGAAATAGATCCAGGAGAGGCAATTTAAGAATTATTGGTCTACCAGAAATCCACGATGAAAAAAGGAGCCTTGACAGTATCTTCGAAGAAATTATTAAAGACAACTGCCCAGAGGTCCTAGAACCTGAGGGCAAAATAGTCATTGAAAGAATTCACCGATCACCCCCTGAAAGAGATCCCAAACTGAAAACACCAAGAAATATTATAGCCAAATTTCAGAACTATAAACTCAAGGAGAAAATACTGCAAGCAGCCAAAAGGAAGAAATTCACATATCGTGGAACTACAGTCAGGATCACGCAGGAACTCTCAGCTTCCACATTAAAAGACAGGAGAAATTGGAATATGATATTCCGAAGGGCAAAGGAGCTGGGACTACAACCAAGGATCAACTACCCAGCAAAACTAAGCATAATTTTTCAGGCAAGGCGATGGACATTCAATGAAATAAGGGAATTCCAGACCTTCCTGAGGAAAAGTCCAGAACTCAACGGAAAATTTGATCTCCAAATACAAACCTAAGAGAGACATGAAAAGGTAACCAGGGGGGAAAACCCCACAAACTTTATTAACCAATAAGAGCAGATTGTTTGTATCTTTATGTGGGATTATATCATCTTATGTGTGTTTTGTATATATACATATATAAGTCAGTCTTGAGAATGGTACAGTTATTATGACAATTGAAAGGGATATACATAGGTTGTGAATGCCTGTATAAATTAACTGATGTAAAGATAAAAAATATAAGTAAGAGATATAAAGGGAGGGCTATGAGAGAAGAGGTAAGGAGGTAGTAGAAAAGGGTAAATTACACCAAATGAAGTCACACAAAAACATATAGTAGAGGGAAAGAAGGGAGGGAGAAGAGCAGTATCTGAGCTTTACTGTCATCTGATCTGGTTCAAGATGGTAATAACATACCCCAATAAGTTTAGAAATCTATAAATGTTAGATAGAATTCACATGTAAAACCATCTGGCCCTGGACATTTTTTTCTAGGGAGTTCATTAATGGCATGCTCAATTTCTTTTCCTGATATGGGGTTATTAAGAAATTTCACTTCCTTTTCTGTTAGCCTGGGCAGTTTATGTTTTTGTAGATATTCATCCATATGTCTAAGGTTGTCAAATTTATGGGCATACAGTTGGGCAAAATAATTCGTAATTATTGTTTTGATTTCCTCTTCATTACAGGTGAACTCAACCTTTTCATTTTTGATACTGGTAATTTGACTTTCTTCTTTCTTTTTTTTAATCAAATTGGCCAAAGGTTTATCAATTTTATTGGTTTTTTCATAAAACCAGCTCTTTGTTTTATTTATTAATTCAATAGTTTTATTGGTTCCAATTTTATTAATCTCTCCTTTGATTTTCAGTATTTCTAATTTGGTGTTTAATTGGGGGTTTTCAATTTGCTCTTTTTCTAGATTTTTCAGCTGTATGCCCAGATAATTGATCTCCTTTTTCCCTATTTTATTCATGTAGGCATTTAGGGATATAAAACTTCCCCTAAGAACTGCTTTTGCTGCATCCTATAAGTTTTGGTATGTTGTTTCATTATTGTCATTCTCTTGAATGAAGTTATTAATTGTTTCTCTGATTTGTTATTTGGCCCACTCATTCTTTAGAATTAAATTACTTGGTTTCAAATTATTTTTTAGCTTATTTTTCCATGGTACTTTATTAAAAATGATTCTTATTGCATCATGATCTGAAAAGGATGCTTTGACTACTTCTGCTTTTCTGCACTGGATTGTGAGGTTTTTATGCCCTAGTACATGGTCAATTTTTGAGTATGTGCCATGTACCACTGAGAAGAAAGTACATTCCTTTTTATCCCCATTCAGTTTTCTCCAGAGGTCTATCATATCTGCCTTTTCTAAAATTCTATTTACCTCCTTAACTTTTTTCTTATTTATTTTGAGGTTAGATTTATCAAGTTCAGAAAGGGGGAGGTTGAGGTCTCCCAATATTATACTTTTGCTGTCTATTTCTTCCTGTGACTCCCCTAATCTCTCCTCTAAGAATTTGTATGCCTTACCACTTGGTGCATATATGTTAAGCAATGATATTGCTTCATTGTTTATGGTGCCTTTTAGCAGGATGTAATGTCCTCCCTTATCTCTTTTAATTAAATCTATCTTTACTTTTTGCTTTGTCTGAAATTAGGATTGCTAGACCTGCTTTTTTTTTCTTTAGCTGAGGCACAATATATTTTACTCCAGCTTTTTACCTTTACCCTGTGTGTATCCCCCTGTTTCAAATGCGTTTCTTGTAAACAGCATATTGTAGGATTATGGTTTTTAATCCATTCTGCTATCTGCTTCTGTTTCGTGAGAATGTTCATCCCCTGCACATTCAGGGTTATGATTTCTATCTGTGTCTTTTTCCCCATTCTAATTCCCCCTGTTTATGCTTTTATTTCTCCCTTTCCCCTTTTCCTCCTCAACAAAGTTTTCCTTTGACCGCCGCCTTCCTCAGTTAACCCTCCCTCTTTCTTCCCCTCCCTTTTCATATCCATTTCCCACTTGCTACTTCTCCTCTCCCTTCTGACCACCCCCTCCCTTCCCCCCCCTTCCCCTCCTACTTCCCGTAGGACAAGTTTGATTTCTAAACTTATCAGGGTATGACAGATGACAGTAAAGCTCAAATACTGCTCTTCTCCCTCCCTTCTTTCCCTCTACTATAATATGTTTTTGTGCCACTTCATTTGGTGTAATTTACCCTTTTCTACTACCTCCTTACCGCTTCTCTCATAGCCCTCCTTTTATATCTCTTACTTATATTTTATATCTTTATATCAGTTAATTTATACAGGCATTCACAACCTATGTATATCCCTTTCAATTGTCATAATAGCTGTACCATTCTCAAGACTGACTTATATATGCATATATATATACATATATATATATATATATATATATATTTATAAAACATACATAAGATGATATAATCCCACATAAAGATGCAAACAACCTGCCCTTATTGGTTAATAAGGTTGGCGGGGTTTTCCCCCTGGTTACCTTTTTATGTCTCTCTTGAGTTTTGTATTTGGAGATCAAATTTTCCATTGAGTTCTGGACTTTTCCTCAGGAAGGTCTGGAATTCCCTTATTTCATTGAATGTCCATCGCCTTGCCTGAAAAATTATGCTTAGTTTTGCTGGGTAGTTGATCCTTGGTTGTAGTCCCAGCTCCTTTACCCTTCAGAATATCATATTCCAATTTCTCCTGTCTTTTAATGTGGAAGCTGAGAGATCCTGCGTGATCCTGACTGTAGTTCCACGATATGTGAATTTCTTCTTTTTGGCTGCTTGCAGTATTTTCTCCTTGAGTTTATAGTTCTGAAATTTGGCTATAATATTTCTTGGTGTTTTCAGTTTGGGATCTCTTTCAGGGGGTGATCGGTGAATTCTTTCAATGACTATTTTGCCCTCAGGTTCTAGGACTTCTGGGCAGTTGTCTTTGATAATTTCTTCGAAGATACTGTCAAGGATCTTTTTTTCATTGTGGATTTCCAGTAGACCAATAACTCTTAAATTGTCTCTCCTGGATCTATTTTCCAGGTCAGTTGTTTTCTCAATCAGATGTTTCACATTTTTTTCTATTTTTTTCATTCTTTACGTTTTGTTTTACTACTTCTTGCTGCCTCATAGATTCATTAGCTTCCACTTGCTCAAATCTAATTTTTAATGAGTTAGTGTTTTCATTTTGCTTTTGAGTCTCCTTTTCCAATCGGTTGATTTTGCCTCTCAGGGTGTCATTTTCTCTCTCTAGATTCTGAATCTCCGTAGCCATTTCGCCAATCGTATTCTTTAGGGACTTGATTTCATCAGTGGATTTTTTTTCCATTTTTTCCATATTTTCTTTTAGCTCCCTAATTTGGTTTTTAAAATCCTCTTTTAGCTCTTCCAGCAGTGCTTTTTGGGTTTGAGACCAGTTCATATTACCTTTGGAGGTATCTGATGTATCTGCAGTGTCATTACTGGCCTCTTCTATATTGGTATTTTGATCCTGCCTGTCTCCATAAAAAGAATCTACTGTCCTCGGTTTTTTTGTGTTCTTCTTCATGATGGTTTCACTTTTCCTGGCTTTATAACGATTTTCTACCTTTGGGCCTCAGGGCTTTCTGTCCCAGCTTTCTTATTCTGGGGGTTGTGAGTCTACAATCATAGCCTTCAGTTTCCTGAGGTGTGGGGGAGGGTTCTGGCTCCCTGGCATCTCACTCCCTGTGGGTGCTCTCCACCACTTGCTTTTCAGCAATGGTCTCAGCTGTTTGTTGTTTGAGCTGATGTCTGGCACTTCCCCTGGGGGAGCAAGGTTACCTCTGGGATCCTGGCGTTGACCCCTGCCGACTCTGCCCCTCTGGGACTGATAAACTTCTACTATTTGACCACTGAAGCCCCACTACTTTCTGCTCAGTTCCAGCGTTCTTTTTTTTTTTCCCCTCGGGGAAATTCTCTGGGTGGGGAGGGGATGGATTAGAGCCTTTTACCTGGCCGTTAGGCCTCCCTGAAGTTCAAGAAGCCGCATTTCATACGTTTGGGCTGCAAGCCTCCGGAGTCGGTGTTTCATGGCCAGTGGCTTTGTGCTGCCTCTTTTCGCTCCCACAGACTACCATCCTGTGTTGGGAGGCCTGGGGATCTCCGCCGGTTTCGGGTGCCCAGCTTTCTCCCAGCCCATCTCCCACGTGGATTTCCCGGCCAGCCGCTTCCGCCTTGGTCTGGAGTAGCTCCTCACCGAGCACTCTCCAAGCCTACAGGTTCGTGCCTCCGGCCTTTCAGACTCTCCCGGCGCGGAAATTTTCCCCACACAGACTCCTTGTAGTTTGTGACTCTCTCAAATCTGCTCAAATTGACTTTTTTATAGAAATCTGACAGACCTTGTGAGAGAGCTCTGGTAAGACGCTGCCTTCATGCGGCCATCTTGGCTCTGCCCCTCTAAGTTTGGAAATCTAACTTGTCCTACAGGAAGTAGGAGGGGAAGGAGGAAAAAGGGAGGGGGAAGTCAGAATGGAGAGCAGTAGTAGCAAGTGGGAAACCATCAGATAAGGGAGAGGAATAAAGAGGGAGGGTAAACTGAGGAAGGCGGCAGTCAAAAGCAAACTTTTGTTGAGGACGAGAAGGGGAAAGGGAGAAATAAAAGCATAAACAGGGGGAACTGGGATGGAGAAAAAGACACAGATAGAAATCATAACTCTGAATGTGAAGGGGATGAACACTCTCGTAAACAGAAGCAGATAGCAGAATGGATTAAAAACCATAATTCTACAATATGCTGTTTACAAGAAACACATTTGAAACAGAGAGATACACATAGGGTAAAGGTAAAAGGCTGGAGTAAAATATACTGTGCCTCAGCTAAAGTGAAAAAAGCAGATCTAGCAATCCTAATCTCAGACAAAGCAAAAGTAAAGATAGATTTAATTAAAAGAGATAAGGAAGGACATTACATCCTACTAAAATGCACCATAAAAAATGAAGCAATATCATTGCTTAACATATATGCACCAAGTGGTAAGGCATACAAATTCTTAGAGGAGAGATTAGGGGAGTGACAGGAAGAAATAGACAGCAAAAGTATAATATTGGGAGACCTCAACCTCCCCCTTTCTGAACTTGATAAATCTAACCTCAAAATAAAGAAGAAAAAAAGTTAAGGAGGCAAACAGAATTTTAGAAAAAGGCAGATATGACAGACCTCTGGAGAAAACTGAATGGGGATAAAAAGGAATATACTTTCTTCTCAGCGGCTCATGGCACATACTCAAAAATTGACCATGTACTAGGGCATAAAAACCTCACAATCCAGTGCAGAAAGGCAGAAGTAGTCGACGCATCCTTTTCGGATCATGATGCAATAAGAATCATTTTTAATAAAGAACCATGGAAAAATAAGCTAAAAACTTATTGGAAACTAAATAATCTAATTCTAAAGAATGAGTGGGCCAAAGAGCAAATCGGAGAGACAATTAATAACTTCATTCAAGAGAATGACAATAATGAAACAACATACCAAAACTTATGGGATGCAGCAAAAGCAGTTCTTAGGGGAGGTTTTATGTCCCTAAATGCTTACATGAATAAAATAGGGAAAAAGAAGATCAATGAACTGGGCATACAGCTGAAAAAGCTAGAAAAAGAGCAAATTGAAAACCCCCAATTAAATACCAAATTAGAAATACTGAAAATCAAAGGAGAGATTAATAAAATTGAAACCAATAAAACTATTGAATTAATAAATAAAACAAAGAGCTGGTTTTATGAAAAACAAATAAAATTGATAAACCTTTGGCCAATTTGATTAAAAAAAAGAAAGAAGAAAATCAAATTACCAGTTTCAAAAAAGAAAATGTTGAGTTCACCTGTAATGAAGAGGAAATCAAAACAATAATTAGGAATTATTTTGCCCAACTGTTGACCATAAATTTGACAACTTTCGAGATATGGATGAATATCTACAAAAACACAAACTGCCCAGGTTAACAGAAAAGGAAGTAAAATTTATAAATAACCCCATCTCAGAAAAGCAAATTGAGTCCTACCAAATTCTTTTTATGATACAAATATGGTACTAATACCCAAACCAGGTAGAGTCAAAAAAGAGAAAAAAAAAATTGTAGACCAATTTCTCTAATGAATATTGATGCAAAAATTTTAAATAAAATATTAGCAAAAAGATTGCAACAACTCATTACAAGAATAACACACTATGACCAGGTAGGATTTATTCCAGGAATGCAAGGCTGGTTCAATATTAGGAAAACTACTAGCGTAATTGACCATATCAACAACAAAACTAACAGAAACCATTTGATCATCTCAATAGATGCAGAAAAAGCCTTTGACAAAGTACAACATCCATTCCTAATAAAAACACTAGAAAGCATAGGAATAAATGGAACCTTCCTTAAAATTATAAATAGCATCTACCTAAAACCAATGACAAGCATTATTTGTAATGGTGATAAGCTAGATGCATTACCAATAACATCAGGGATGAAACAAGGATGTCCATTATCATCTCTATTATTCAATTTGGTAGTAGAAATGTTAGCTGTAGCAATAAGACAATAAAAAGAAATTGAAAGAATTCGAATAGGAAAAGAAGAAACTAAATTATCACTTTTTGCAGATGATATGATGATTTATTTAGAGAATCCTAGAGAATCAAGTAAAAAACTACTTGAAATAATAAACAACTTTAGCAAAGTTGCAGGATATAAAATAAACCCACATAAATCCTCAGCATTCCTATATGCTATTGACAAAGCCCAACAGCAAGTGATAGAGAAATTTCATTCAAAGTTACCGGAGACACTATAAAATATTTGGGAGTCTATTTGCCAAGTCAAACCCAGGGCCTATATGAACATAACTATGGAACACTTTACACGTGAATAAAGTCAGATCTAAATAAATGGAAAAATATCAGTTGCTCATGGTTAGGCCAAGGTAATATAATAGAAATGACAATTTTACCTAAATTAATCTATTTATTCAGTGCCATACCAATCGAACTACCAAAAAATTATTTTACTGAGCTGGACAAAATAATAACAAAATTCATCTGGAAAAACAAGAGGTCTAGAATATCTAGGGTATTAATGAAAAGAAATGCTAGAGAAGGTGGCCTAGCCATACCAGATATTAAACTGTACTATAGAGCAGCAGTCATCAAAACTACCTGGTACTGGCTAAGAAACAGCAGTGTGGATCAGTGGAATAGGATAGGTACTCAAAATGGAGAAGTCAACTTCTATAGTAATCTACTCTTTGATAAACCCAAAGCGGCCAGCTTCTGCACAAATAATTCACTATTTCACAAAAACTACTGGGAAAATTGGAAAATGGTAGGGCAGGAACTGGGCATAAACCAATATCTTATACCATATACCAGAATAAAGTCAAAATGGGTTCATGATCTAGGAGTAAAAGCTGATACTATAAGTAACTTGGGAGAGCAAGGAATAGTTTACTTATCAGATTTATGGAAAAGAAAAGAATTCATGACCCAACAAGAGATAGAGAGCATTACAAAATGCAAAATGGATAATTTGGATTATGTTAAATTGAAAGGTTTTTGTACAAAAAAACCCAATGCAGCAAAAATTAGGATGGAAGCAGAAAATTGGGAGAAAATCTTTGCAACTAGTATCTCTGATAAAGGCCTCATTTCTAAAATATACAGGGAACTGAGCCAAATACATAGGAAAACAAGCCATTCCCCAGTTGAGAAATGGTCAAAGGATATGAACAGGCAGTTTTCAGAGGAAGAAATTAAAGCTATCTATAGGCATATGAAAAAATGCTCTGGATCACTACTGATTAGAGAAATGCAAATCAAAACAACTCTTAGATACCACATCTCTCCTGTCAGATTGACTAAAATAACAAAGCAGGAGGATGATAAATGCTGGAGAGGATTTGGGAAAATTGGAACATTGTTACGTTGCTGGTGGAGTTGTGAGCTGATCCAGCTATTTTGGAGAGTAATTTGGAACTATGCCCAAAGGGCCATAGGAATGTTCATACCCTTTTACCCAGCAATACCACTTCTAGGGTTGTATCCCAAAGAAATCACACAATAGGGAAAGGGACCCATATGTACAAAGATATTTATAGTGGCTCTTTTTGTGGTAGCCAAGAATTGGAAATCAAAGGGATACCCATCAATTGGGAAATGGCTGCAGAAGCTGTGGTATCTGAAGGTAATGGAATACTGTTGTGCCATAAGAAATGGGAGTGATACGGACTTCGTAACAACCTGGAAAAACCTACACGACATAATGCTGAGTGATCGGAGCAGAGCCAGGAGAACATTGTACACAACCACAGATATATGAATTCCGTGGGGACCAACCCTGACAGACTTCGCTCTTCTCAGCAACACAAGGTGCAAGGACAACTCCAGGGGACTCACGATGGAGAATGCTATCTACATCCAGAGAAAGAACTGTGAAGTTTGAGTGTAGATTGAGGCACACTACATGCTCGCCTTTTTTGCTTCTCTTTTTTTTTTTTGTTTTTGGGGTTTTGTTTTTTTTTTTTTTTTGGTTCTGTCTCTTCTTTCTCATGATTTACTCCATTGGTCATAATTCTTCTCCACAACTTGACTAGTGTATAAATTAATTCAATGCGAAGTTATACATGGTAGTTATATGAGATTACATGCCGTCTTGGGGAGGGAGAGGGGAGAGAGGGGAGACAATCTGGAACTGAAAATCATGTAGAACCGTGTGTGGTAAACTAAAAACAAAAAAATATTAAAAAAAAGAAATTCACACTAAAAAAAAAATAAAGATTTACATCTGAAAGGGAGCTTGAAGACCACTTAAAGGATTTTGATTGGACACTTAGTCTAATCTCTCTCATTTACAGATGAGGAGAATGAGGCAGGAAGAGAGGATAAGTCACTTACCTAAGTTCACATAGCTGATAAGTGTCTGAGGTGGGATTTGAATGTAGGGCTTATGAACTGAGGTCTGCCACATATCTTCCTGAACATCTTCATGCCTGTTTAAAAGGACCAATGGAAAGCCTAAGTAAATGTGTTTTCTTCCCCCAAAGTAGCATGTTTCTTGCAAGGTCTCCCTGTAAATTCACCACCTCCACTATGGAGCTGTAGTGAGGACAAAATGAAATCACCTATGTAAGAAAACAAAAGCTTTATTTGGGAAGAGCTGTTACTAAGACTGAAAATAAAGGAAGTATTTCAGTAACATATGAAACTCTTTACTCTTCATGATTTCCTTCAGGGTTTTCTTAATGGATGAGTACATGTATTTGCCATTTTCTTCTCCAGCTCATTTTACAGATCATAAAACTGAGACAAATACAGTTTAATTACCTGTAAGGGTCTGAGGCCAGATTTGAAAGTAGGAAGATGAGACTTCCTGACTCCAGGCCTGGAATTCTTTCCACTCTGCCACCTAGTTGGTCTACCAGCATAACAGTCCAACAAGCATAATGATGATTAGGAGGATGATGTGGTACGATTTCACTAGTTTGAATTATTTTCAATTAGTGGGGGAGGCAATAGAAATAAGCTAGAAGTATCTATTACAGAATGCAAAAGAAGAGTTCTTTGATGAACTTAGCCTCATTCATTTTATTCCTAAATACAATAAGAGTGTGCACTCTGATTTAAAATAATAAAACAATTTTTTTGATCCTAGAAGTCATCAAGCAAAGGCTAGATAAGAACTTTTTAGATCTGTTGCAGCGAGAATTCCTTCCAGTATTGAGTTTCATGGATAATGCCTCATGAAGGCCTTTTCCACACTTGATTCTGAGATTTTGTTATTCTTGATGATTGTAAAAATACATATATGTATCATACTAACACAACAAGGAGTCAAAAGAGGTGAGGCATTGTAGTTTGGTGGAATGAGAACTGAATTTGGAGTCACATGACCTTGGATAAATTACATCTACTCCCTGTCTTAGTTTCCTTATCTGAAAAATAAAAAGGTTGGACTCAATGATGAAGCAATGGCTCCATAATTTCTTGATCCACTAGGTTAAGAGAGAGTTGATTAATGAGATCCTATTAATCATAAGCAGGAATAGCCTCATGGTCTAGCAGTGTAACTATGTGTATTTAAAAACGATACTCTATCCAATACTTCCATACTTTGTGGAGATTTCATTGTAGTTGACAATCCTGCCACCATTTCATAGAACAATTTTCAATAGATTGGCAGACATTTGTTGAACACAGCTGTGGCTGAGATATCCTTTACCCTTCAGACTGGCAGGTAGTGAGTCTCTTGAAGTTAGCTGGGCTAAGCCTTGGGTGGCAGTCATGAAGTCAGTAACTCAGCATTCACTTGAAACCTTTTCAGCCTAGTAGGCTTGATCTCTCTTTAGAGACTTTGAGAACCCAAGCCCACCTCCAATGACATAAGAACTATTCCAAACTTCTGCTGCCAGCGAGGGTTAACCAAATGACGAGCAGAGATCAACAAGATTAAGTGATAGGCACAAGTTGCCGCCTGTTGATTGTATAGTTTACCCAATAATGCAATGTTTGTTTTTCATTTGTTTTACCCAGGTATGATCAATGGTGCTTTTGAACCACTTCTCCATGGTAGATGAAACCCTCTGCAGGCATGGAGAAAAACAACCATACTGTAACTGAGTTCATCCTACTAGGTTTCACCCAGGATCCTATGATACAACTGATCCTCTTTGTCCTTTTTCTCATGGTATACTCTATGACAGTGGTGGGGAATATCACTTTGATAGTGTTAATCTATACAGACTCCCGGCTGCACACCCCTATGTATTTCTTCATTGGGAATCTGTCTTTTCTGGATCTCTGGTATTCCTCTGTTTATACTCCCAAAATCATGGTGACCTGTGTCTCTGAGGACAAGAGCATCTCCTTCGCTGGATGTGTGTCTCAGTTCTTCTTCTCAGCTGGACTAGCGTATAGTGAATGCTACCTGTTGGCTGCCATGGCATATGACCGTTACATAGCTATCTCCAATCCACTGCTCTATGCTCAGGCCATGTCTCGATGGTTGTGTATATGTCTGGTTGGCATGTCCTACATTGGTGGTTTTGTCAATGCTATCATACTTACTAGCAATACATTCACTCTGAATTTCTGTGGGGATAATATCATTGATGACTTCTTCTGTGACGTCCCACCCTTGGTGAAGCTGGCATGTAATGTGAAAGACAGTTACCAGGAGGTGCTCTATTTCCTCTTGGCCTCCAATGTCATCACTCCTACTCTACTAATCCTGGCCTCCTACCTCTTCATCATTGCTGCCATCTTGAGGATTCGCTCTGCCCAGGGCCGACTCAAAGCCTTTTCTACCTGTTCTTCTCACTTGATTTCTGTTACCTTATACTATGGCTCTATTCTCTACATTTATTCTCGCCCAAGTTCCAGCTATGCCCTGGAGCGGGACAAAATTGTCTCCACATTTTACACAGTGGTCTTCCCCATGTTGAACCCCATGATCTACAGCATGAGGAATAAGGATGTGAAAGAAGCCCTAAAGAAACTCTGCAAAATTACCCCTTCCTGAGTTTGAAGAAAACATTGTGTTTTTCCCCAAAATCTTCATACATATATTTGATGTGACTGTCATCTGACACTCAGAATTATGTCAAATGTTTTCTATTAAAAGTGATCTCGAATAGACCTTCTTTTTTGGTAGTGAATAGTGTAATAAGAGGTGAGTCATTTTAGGTTATGTCATAAAGCCCTGCGTCTAGCAGGGTGAGTTTGGATTAATATTTGAAGAAAAGTGAGATTGTAGAATCAAGCGCTGTTGATTGTTTAATTCATACTGGAGGCAGAGTTGGTTCTAGGGACTTTTTTCTATATTTGTAGTGAGGGAGATCTGTACTCAGATCCTGTTTCTGGCAATGTGTGAAAATGGGCTATATGTATTTCAAACATTCAGTCCTCCAGTCGATGAGCATATATTAATGTCTTACTATGTACCCCAGGTACTGAACTAAATGCTAAAGATATGAAGAAAGGTTAAAATAGTTCCTGCCCTCAAGGAGTTTAAGTTTTAATGGTGGTGAAAATATTTGTTAATTTTTAGGCAAATACCTTTTCCAGAAAGGCTTAAATTTCAACATTAATATGGTTTTAAGGAAACACAGAAATATTATTTAACCACCTATGATTATAGAGGTACTTTTACAAGTACATTTCACTTTAAAGTTTTCTTACTTCAAGACTTCTTACTTTATGGTTTGGTGAAAGTTGGTGATGCCGATTGCAACCCCTTTACAACAAATAATGATCTTTGAAAGCTGATGAATAATTCATTGCTCTGAAAAGAAAATGATGTTGAGTCTCTCCAAATGTAGCTGGGCTTGTTCTAAGAAAATCTATTTGCATTTCATGTTAGGGCTTACATTAGGGCTCCTTACAACTTGGTAAGACTTGTTAAAATTTGTGCTTCAGTGACTTAAGGGTTATCTTTAAAGCATTGAGATGCCAGAAGAGGACTGTAAAATTTTCAGTGAGAAAAAAAAAGAAACAGACAAAATGCTCTAACCTAATTTTAGGCAATTCTACATGATTATATTGAGTATAGCATAGTCAAGAGCAACATGAATTAGCTGGTGCTACTGGAGTAGAGATGAATGTTAATGGGGCTCTGATAATTAATATTAACAAAACAATAAAATTCATTTGCATTTCCTGCATTTGTACATTGATGAGTCCATGATTTGTCATTTTTATGTAATTGGAAACTGGCTAATGAAGGTTCAGCCTTTGGAGCATGCCTGGGATAGTCTTCCTGTTGGCATTCTAAATGGAGACAGGGTGAATCTACTTCTGGTGATGCACAGTGAGGGATCTCTGCCATTATTGAAAGGATGGGGACATATTCTATGATTATTGAATGGAGATGGAAATTCTGTAAATCAGCTATTGAGTTGGAACTGAATTTGCATACAAAAAGAACAAATTGATGAACTCTCTCTTTCTCTCCATGGTAGCTTTTGAGTGAAGGAGAGGGAGAATCATGAACCTTCTGTTGAGGAGGCTGAATGTCATGTGGTTTGAACACACTTTTTCCTTCTTTTTCTGTTGTGTTTGCTCTTTACTGGTCTTAGGTCAGTTAGATTTAGAGAAAGAACAAAATTACGATCTCTGAAATTCCGACCGATGGGAGTTCATAGCAGAGACTTTAGTGCTCACATCAGCTAAGCCCATGGAGTGAGCACACACCCAAGTAGTTACCTGCTTAGCCCATTACAGCAATGACTTGACTTGACAGTTGACACTCAATAACCTGCCAGCAATGGAGTGACTGGCCTATCAGTTATGCCATATTCAAAAGTGAACTTGATGAAAGGAATGTTTTGTAGCTACTACTTTAAGTTTGACCCCACTGTCCCCAGGGAGCCAGATGGTAAAAAAAAAATGACCTTGATTTTCTGGGGGGGGGGGATATTTTATTACAACCATTTTATGTTTTCGTCAAAGATACTCTGATTATGTCTACCTCATTATTGAGGTATATATAGAGAATGCCCTGTTGGGTGGGGCAGTATTCTTATACCTTAGTCTTTGATGTTTCTTCTCATTAAATATCACTTGATAAAAGCTAATCGATATTAATCAGTTAAATTGATATTGGGGGAACTAATTATTTATTAGATGATATTGAAAAGAAAATAACAGGGTGAATTATATAAAGGAAAGGATAACAGATGGCGGAATCATGTGCGATGGTACTAGAAAGACCCTCTGTCCTCTCGCATTTATCCGAGAACCATAACGGGGAGGAGAATTAGTCTTTTTCCAAGGATCCAATCTGCTTTTCTGAGGTTGAATTCTTAGAGTAGTTCCAGAGCCTATCTGTGTTACATTTACATCTACTAACACAGGTTTCATCTGCTTATTAGCTGATGATTAATAGACCTAATATTGCACACTCAGAGACCTGATGCCCTGCTGAGGGTCTGTTAGTGCATGAAAGGCAAGTTTAAAATCCCATTAATTAAATTCAAGACCTAAATAGAAAACAGAAATCCAATTTTCCCCATAGTTACTGTCACCAAATACTTTCATGCTTTGTTATGAACCATTTAATAAGGGAATGAAAAATAGACCTGTTTGTATTCTCAATAGAGTGAAAAATGATTTTTGTCAAAGAAGTGCTATACTCAACCCTATGTGTCACATTATTTGAAAAGACTTTACCATGAAGCCAAGGTTTCTGTAATTTGCTTAGAGATTTTCTTCATTTGGTAAAATTGCAGTGGGTATTTGTTCCTCTATTGCCACCCAACTTTCCCAGATTTTCTAAACGACAGTCTCTCTGCTTCTCTTTGCCTATTTTGACAGGGGTTGGAACATCAGAATAGATTAGAATATATCTTGAATTTTTTAAGCAATGGAAATTTTAGAAATGAATCTATGTAGAAATGTCGGGGACATAGAATTTTACTCTTTATCCACACTACCATGACATTCAGTTTTATTAGGAGGTTAGATCTATACTGATCGCTTCTTATATTGGAGAATAAATGAAATCATTGTCATTGAGGGCTCAACATGGGGGTTTAAAAAAAAAGTCTTCTAAAAAGTTCATTTTTAAAAAGAATTTTGTGAGGCACAAAAGCTCTTAAGCACTTGATCAAATCAATTCATTAATTATTTTGTCTTTTTTGTAGTTATTTATATTTCAAAATGCACCATCCACCTCTGTTCCCAATATTCTCAATAGTCTCTCTCTCTCTCTCTCTCTCTCTCTCTCTCTCTCTCTCTCTCTCTCTCTCCATCAACCTTAGTCCCCTCAATCTCCCTTCCAAGTGTCTTCTCTGTCTGACTATGGTATGAATGATTTACTACTACAAGCTATGAAAAGTTCCTAATGCAAATTTTTAACTAAAATAAAGTTATCAGGCTAAATTTTGTTTTGATTTTAAATTAATTTGAAAATACATGTGAGCTAATATTTACCCAGTAAGATCAAAAGTACATTTTAATTTAATGTGATCAGAATAAGGATTTGAACTTCAATTTAATTATTGTAGAGAAGTCTTTCTTGAAGATATTTCCTCACCATCGTTTGTCCTTCATTCTCAAAGAACACCATGACATCAGGAAGATGATGCCATGACTTGGAATTGAATTAGGTTTGAGTGAGGGCTGGCTGTGCAAAGTCACCAGCCTCGCTCATTCCTCCAGAGCCATCTGAGTCCAGTGGCCAGATATATCTAGAGATATACCTATAGATCAGGACAACTAGAGATGGCCCAGGATAGAGTAGGAGACCTTGGCCCTTTTAAGCTAAGTTCATTCCTCTACCATTGTAGGACATATTTAAACACACATACACACAGACACACAGACACAGACACACACACACACACACACATATGTGTGTGTGTATATGTATGTATGTATATATGTTTGTGTAAATACATACATATACATATATACACATATATGTGTGTATGTATGTATATATGTGTGTGTAAATATATATACATATATACACATATATGTGTGTATGTGTGTGTACATATATGTATATATATGTATATGTATGTGTGAAAATATATCTATATAATCTTACATAGTTTCCAAGAGCATTCAGAGGTGAAGTTACTTGTCAGGGTTACATATACAGAATGATTTGTCTTCATGGGAAAATCTAGCTACAAACCACCATACAACAACGCTGCCATGGCTAGTATGGAGTTCCCAGTGCTCGTAAATTTTTGAATATGTGTAAAAGAAGAAAACATCAAGAAGAAGAATTTCACAAACACAATATTATATCTAAACTTTTTTACTGCTTCAATAAATACTTTTCTAATTGAACTGAATTACAATATCAGATTTTGGAACTGATCAGGAGTTTGGAATTTACTTTAGCACCCCACTTTATAGATAAATAAATTGAGTCTAATAAAGTTATATTTCTTACCTTAGCATACCCAGAAGACTGCTACTGGTGTATGGAGTCAAGCTCTACTCTCTTGCTTTCTAGTAAACGATTCTACAATAGACATTTTGCTGCCTCTTTGCCTCTTGCAATGAACTATCATATTTGAATAAATTGTAACAAAAATACACAGAAAACATATGATTTATTTGTCCTTCATTTTAGGGATGTGATAAAAATATCTTGGATATGAATAAAAATCATCTGGGTGCTTTGATTCTCTGTATTGCTTTCTTGAAAGACTCCTTCACATCCTTGATCCTAAAACTATAGATCATGGGATTGAGCAAGGGATTCACCACTGTGTAGAACAGGGCAGCCAATTTGTTCTTCTCCAGGGAATAGGTGGAGCTGGGTCTTGAGTACCTGAAGAGGAGGGACCCATTGAAAAGCATGACAGAGATCATGTGGGAGGCACAGGTGGAGAAAGCCTTCTGCCTTCCTGAGGCTGAGCGGATCCGAAGGATGGCCAGGAGGATATTGAAGTAGGATATCAGGCTGGCTAGTTTGCTAGATAAAACTGTGAAACCCACCATTCCCAGCAGCACCTTCTCATACACCTGTGTGTCCATGCAGCACATCTGTACCAGGGGTCGTACACCACAGAAGAATTGCTCAATAATGTTTTTCCCATGAAATTTCAAGCGAAATGTGTTAGCAGTGTAGGCTATGGCATTCAAGACCCCAGCTATATAGGACCCAACAACCAGCTCAACACAGAGAGACCTGGACATGAGAAGCTGAATAGAGAGTGGGGTTGCAGTTTGCTACATAATGGTCATAGGCCATAGCAGCAAGGAGGTACCACTCAGTATAAGCCATGCCACAGGAAAAAAAACATTGGGCACCACAGACTGCTGAGGATGTACGTTTGTCCTCTGAAATGCAGGTGACCAGGATTTTGGGGGTGTACACAGATACATACCAGAAATCTAAGAATGACAGACTCCCAATGAAAAAATATATTGGTGTATACAAACAGGAGTCGATTCTGATTAAGATAATTAGAGTCAGGTTCCCTGCCAATGTTACCGAAATATGAGCAAAAAACCTGTGAAGAACACCAGATGCATCTGGACATCAGCTGAGAAGCCGATTAAGATGAATTCAGTCAAAGTGGTCTGAGTCCCCACTTCCACAGACATAGTGGTGGCAACCTGATAGAATTCAAGAACCATCAAAGAGAGATATAGAATTTAGTGGTTCATATGATTTAGATCTCGAGTGACACCAAGAGGCAGATGGGTGGCACAGAGAATAGAGTTTTATACTAGAAGCAACAAAGAACTGAGTTGACATTCTGCCTCAGGTGCTTCTTGTCTACATCACTCAGGACACAGCACTTAAGCTCTCTGTTCCTCGGATTCCTCATCTGTAAAAACAGTATAATAACAACACCCATCTCACAGGATAATTGTGTGGCTAAGAAGAGATAATGTATGTAAAGTTCTCTGTAAAACTTAAAGCAACACATAAATGCTCTCTATTATCTAGATTTTCTCTGTCATTCCACAGAGGCGGAACCTGGATATACTAAAATTTCAGATCTTGAAGAGACTTAGAATATAGAACACAGAGTATTAGATCTATGTATAGAATATTGAGTATCTGAATTAGGAAGTTCTTTAGAGTATAACACAGAATGCCAGAGAGATGTAGGAGCTTGGACATCATGTATTCAAGCATTCTCATTTTATACGTCATAGAATCATGGTTGAACAGCTGGAAAGGCCCTTAAAATTTTTCTCATTTCTTTCCTTTTTTTCTACTTTTTATCTTAAACTTATATGCAAAATAAGAAAAGGAAAACAAACAAATTTAAGTGGTAAAACAATACAAAATAATAAAAGAAAGAAAAAAGCATTACCATGTGAAGAGCAAAACATGAAAGACGAATCAAAATATACAGAAATAAATTACCATTTCAAGAAAGCCTGTATAATAAATACTACACATTGTGTTCAGCTCTCCATCTTTTCTTTGCTTCCTTGTAAGTTTTCTTTTGTTCTCTGCTATGCGTGTTTAACTTTGCTCTTTTTCCCCCTTCCTGCACCCAGAAGGCTATAATTAATCACAAGCATACACACACACACACACACACACGTGTGGGTATACATATGTATATACACATACATACATACATATACATACGTATGTATGCATATATACTCATAATGCACATGAGAGCACAAAGATATACTTACATGCATATACATGCATATGTCCATACATACACATATATACACATATGTAAATACCAATAACTATATTCATATATAGACTTATACATTCATATGCATTTATCTAAGACCACACTATACTTATTTATCCTCCATTTCTCTGAGGGTGAATAATCTCTTCCCTCATAATTCCAAGTCTTTCCATATTTTTCCAAGTCTACCAACTCATTATTTCCTACATCACAGCAATATTCTGACCCTATACTGTTGAGTTGTTTCAAATACTCCAAAACAACATTGATAAATATGGCTGACACATATTGCAGTTTCACTATTTTTCACTTTTGTTTAAATCTATTTAGCTTTAACTTTGTCCAAGATCATGTTTACCACCCATGCTCTTTGTTCCCTAACAAATTCTACTCCTGATCTTTCTTTTATGTTTGTGCACATCTCTTACTGCCTCTCTTTCCTGATTACTTTATGTCTATCCACTACCTTGTCCTCCCGTTGCTTAACCTACCCCCCACCCAAGGATCTCTCCTTATTTTCCCATTCTCATTAACTTGAACACACATCTATTCCACCATTTGGGCTCTTCCCTCACCCTCCCATATAAAGAACCCTCTCATCCTGTCCCCCATCCTTATCCCCTTAGTGTTTTATTTCTTTCTAAACTTACATACACACACACTTATTAATCATGAAAGTGTGTTTCCAAAACTACCAGTCCTCCTCCTCCTGCTAATTCCTCTGTTGGTTTTCTTTTTACCTCTCATTTCTATAAGATAAGTATACTCTTTTTGGCTGTTCCAAAATGGTATTACTTCAGGTTTCCTACAGTCTTTTTCTTGTCTTGATCTGTTCTCCAGGTCAGTTGTTTTTGTTTTTGTTTTTTTTTAATATTCTTTTTTTGAATTCTTTTTATTTATTTATTATATATTTTTAGTTTTCAGCATTGCTTTTCACGAGAGTTTGAATTACAAATTTGCTCCCCATTTCTACCCTCCCCACCCCACTCCAAGATGGCACATGTTTCGATTGCCCCATTCCCCAGTCAGCCCTCCCTTCTGTCACCCCAATCCCCCCAACCCCTTTTCACTTACTTCTTGTAGTGCAAGGTAGATTTCTATGCCCCATTGACTGTATATCTTATTTCCTAATTGCATGCAAAAACTTTTTTTTGAACATCTGTTTTTTTAAAACTTTAAGTTCCAAATTCTCTCCCCTCTTCCCTCCCCACACACTCTCCCTAAGCGGGCAAGCAATTTAACATATGCCAAATGTGCATCATTATGAAAAACCCTTCCACAATACTCATAATGACTATAATTTGCTCCTTCCTATCCTATCCACCTTTAGTCAATTGTCTTCCTTTACCATGTCGCTTTTCGAAAGTGTTTGCTTTTCATTACCTCCTCCCCTATCCGTCCTTCCTTCTGTCATCCCCCTCCCTTTTTTATTTCTTTACTCCTTTCCTGTGTGGTAAGATAGCCAATTGAATGTGTATTTTATTCCCTCCTCAGGTCAAATCCGATGAGAACAAGATTCACTCATTCCCTCTCAACTGCCCCCCTCTTCCCTTCCAATATAACTGCTCTTTCTGGCCAATTTTCTGCAAGATAATTTTACCCCATTCTATCTCTCTCTTTCTCCCTCTCTCAATATATTCCTCCCTCATCCCTTAATTTGATTTTTTAGATATCATACCTTCATATTCAACTCACATTGTGTCATCTGTCTATATATCTATATCTACATCTATCTATCTCTATATCTATCTCTATCTCTATATCTATCTATCTATCTATCTATCTATCTATCTATCTATCTATATTCCCTTCAGCTACCCTAATACTGAGGTCTCATGAATTATACACATCTTTCCATGTAGGAATGTAAACAAAACAGTTCAATTTTAGTAAGTCTCTTATGATTTCTCTTTCTTGTTTACCTTTTCATGCTTCTCTTGATTCCTGTGTTTGAAAGTCAAATTTTCTTTTCATCTCTGATCTTTTCACTGAGAAAGCTTGAAAGTCCTCTATTTTACTAAAAATCCATATTTTGCCTTGGAGCATAATACTCAGTTTTGCTGGGTAAGTGATTCTTGGTTTTAATCCTAGCTTCATTGACCTCCACAATACCATATTCCAAGCCCTGCGATCCCTTAAGGTACAAGCTGCGAGATCTTGTGTTATCCTGATTGTTTTCCCACAATAATCAAATTGTTTCTTTCTGGCTGCTTGCGGTATTTTCTCCTTCATCTGAGAGGTCTGGAATTTGGCAACAATGTTCCTAGGAATGTTCTTTATGGCACCTCTTTCAAGAGGCAATCTGTGGATTCTTTCAATTTCTATTTTCCCTTCTGGCTCTAGAATGTCAGGACAGCTCTCTTTGATAATTTCTTGAAAGATGATATCTGGGCTCTTTTTTTGATCATGGATTTCAGATAGTCCAATAATTTTTAAATTATCTCTCCTGCATCTATTTTCCACGTCAGTGGTTTTTCCAATGAGATATTTCACATTGTCTTCCATTTTTTAATTTCTTTGAATCTGTTTTATAATATCTTCATTTCTCACAAAATCACTAGCTTACACTTGCTCCAATCTAATTTTTAAGGTAGTATTTTCTTCAGTGGTCTTTGGACCTCCTTTTCCATTTGGCTAATTCTGCCTTTCAAGGCATTCTTCTCCTCGTTGGCTTTTTGGAGCTTTGTCATTTTAGTTATTCTATTTTTAAGGTGTTATTTTCTTCAGAAGTTTTTTGTGTCTCCTTTAGCAAGTCATTGACTTGTCTTTCATGGTTTTCCCGCATCACTCTCATTTCTCTTCCCAATTTTTCCTCTACTTCTCTTACTTGCTTTTTCCAAATACTTTTTGAGCTCTTCCATGGCCTGAGACCAATTCATGTTTTTCCTGGAGGCTTTTGATGTAGGCTCTTTGACTTTATTGACTTCTTCTGGCTGTACGTTTTGGTGTTCTTTGTCACCAAAGAAAGATTCCAAAGTCTGAGACTGAATCTGAGTCTGTTTTCACTGCCTGGCCATGTCCCCAGCCAACTACTTGACCCTTGAGTTTTTTGTTGGGGTATCACTACTTATAGAGTAGAGAGTACTTTGTCCAAAGCTTGAGGGGCTGCGCTGTTGTTTTCAGAGTTATTTCTACACAGCAAGCTCTGCCACACCAGTGCTTCCCCTCCCCAAGAACCACCAACCTGGATCGCAACTCAAATCTGAACAGGCTCTGCACTCTCACTCTGACCTGCCACTTAGTTCCTCCCAACTGGTGGACCTGGGGCCAGAAGCAACAGTGGCTGTAGTCCTCTGAGCTGCACCACCTCTGCTGCCCCTGGGGCAGTGGCCAAACAGCAAACTCCTTTCACTCTGTCCCCACAGATTTTTCCCGCTAACCTTCTCTGTTACCTTTGGTTTTTGTGTGTTGAGAAGTCTGGTAACTGCCACAGCTCACTGATTCAGAATGCTAGGGACTGTTCCACCCAGCTCTCAGTCTGGTTGATCTTGGCACAGCCCATGCTGGGCTCTGCCCCCAGCTCCATGTGATAGACCTTACCCAGTGACCATCCAGGCTGTTCTGGGCCGGAGCCCTGCTTCCCTCTGCTATTTCATGGGTTCTGCATTTCTAGAATTTGTTCAGAGTCATTTTTATAGGTGTATGGAAGGCCCTGGGGGAGAGCTTTAGGCAAGTCCCTGCTTTCCAGCCGATCATCTTGGCTCCCCCTCCCCAGTTGTTTTTTTTCTTATGAGATGTTTCACATTGTATTCTATTTTTATTATTGTATTTTCTTTAATTGTTTCTTGATCTCTTATAACTTCAATGGCTTTTCCTTGTCCAATTCTTATTTTCAAGTACTTATTTTCTTTAAGTTTCTAGATATCCTGTCCTAATTGTTTGACATTCTTTTCACACTTTTCTTGTTTTTCTTGGATTGTTCTTAATTTTTTTTTTAGTTTTTCCTCAATATCACTCATTTGATTTTAAAGTGTTTTCAAGGGGTCTGTTCATTTCTAACTCATTTCAAAAATGAGAAAACTATGGCCGAGAAAGTTGAAATGACTTTTGGGGGGTCATATAGGTGAGTAGCAGTAAGCATCATGGATGAGATATGATGTCAGATTCTGTGAATCTGGAGCCAGTGTCTTTTCCACTCTGACATACAGAATATACCGAAGATACAGTGAAGAGAAATGACTGTCTTAGTGTCAATTAATCATTTAATTAATCAATTACTTAATGAATTAATCAAAAAACATTTTTCAATTGCTAATTACATGCCAGGTGCTGTCCTACATGCTGGAGCTACAGATTAAAAGCAAAATAAAAACAAATAAAAACCTAGTTTTTGCCCTGACTAGCTTACATTCCTAATGTGAGAAATAACAAAAATAAAAATTCATCCATGCAAAATAAATATAGAACAGATTCAAAGAAGTCTTAGAAGAAAAGTCAATGTTGGCTGCAGGGACTGACAAAGCTCTTACAGGAGGATTTATTGGAGCTGAGTCTTAAAAGAAGCTCTTTTTTTTCCTTAAGAGCAGAAAATGAGGTGAGAAAGTACACTGTACACATGGGGGACAGAGAGTGACAAAAAACAAAAAGGTGGAGGACAGAGAACCATATACAAGGAGCACCAAGTAAGTGAATATGGCTAGACTTCAGATTATGTGGGATCAATGTGCTAAGGGACTGGAAAGATAATAACAGGCCACATTACCACGTGCTTCAAATTCCATACAGAACACTTTATATTTGATCCTAGAGGTAACAGGAAGGCATTAGGGTTTGTTGAGTAGGGAATTCACATGATCAAACCGAACTGTTAGGACAAACACTTAACAACAGTATGGAAGATGGATCTGAGAGGGTGAGGATTGAGAGACACGAATCAGGACAACCACTAAGGGGAAATAACAACACCAATATTACCATAAATGAGAAAATTGATATTAAGTGATTTAAATAATTATAGTGTGTAAATAAAAATTTAAGGCTGGGAAAGCACTTTTCTTCATAATCCTATCAGAACAGGCAGGACTAGAATTAGTATTCCCATTTGTAAGAAAGGAAAGCTGAAAAGTGTTAGTTACCATCATTGCATAATACTGGAACAGTCTATTATTGTTAAAGATGCAGTCTACTGTAGTAGAAAGAGCACTTGATTTGAAGGGATGAGACCTGGGTTTAAATCCTGACCCTGCTACTACCAAGGTGAGTTAGGATATGTTATTTAACATCCTTGGGACTCATTCCTTAAATTTAAAATGAAGAGGTAGGACTGAACAACATCTAAGTTCCCTTTCATTGGTAATCTGATTATCTTACTATGCTATGAACGTTGGTTCTGCTGTTTACTACTTGAGAAAGTCCCTTCCTAATCTCTCTGACATTCAGTTTCTTCATCTCTAAAGTAAAATGTATGATGTCATCTCTAAGTTCTTCTTTCCTGCTTTGAAATCTTTGATAAATTAAACCCTGCTCACTTTGTGCCAACCTACCAACTTGTAGTCACAGTCACTTACCTTCATTTTGGCAATGGACCGCTTCTGGGACAAGAGAGTTTGTTTCTTGCTCTTCAGCTCTGACGTACATTTGTCTGGACTCAGGCATATCTCTCATTTCTTCCTTTAGGACCTCTCATGCATATTCTCTCAGAAAGCCATACTTCATTCTCCAAAGAATCAAAAAGAGTATTTTTTCCAGAGTTTAGTGCTGACATGTCATTTGGGAACAAAGGTAATATGTCATATTTTGTTCAAAGTATGCTTTTCCTTTGTGAATATCCTTGTTTATATTAATGTCAAGAAGAATGGTTCCCCAAAGGTACTCCTGGATCTCCATTATTTGATTCAGTAGAAAGTTCCACATAGTACAGTGCATGAGGGAAGGGCAGGAGAAACCCTGAATTGGAAGACAAATGACCAAGGCTCAAATCATAGACCTAGGCCTGCTAGGTATTAGCTATGTGACCTTGTACAAAGCACTTAAGATTTCAAATCCTGCTTCCTCATCTGTAAGATGAGATTGAACCAGCTCAGCTGAAGGTCCCACAGTCTAAGAAATTATGAGACCAAAATCTGAATTCTTTTTTGTTTTTACATTGACAAAACTTTTTACAATATGATACACACATAAATCGATCTGTGCCATCTATTCGGCACACATATCTTTCTAGGGTACTTTTCTAAAGCTACCGTTCATTATGCCCACTCTGGACTCTAGCCAAAGAGGATAATCAATTTGATCCCAAACACATATTCTATGGACATTGCTTATTAGGTTTTCTCTTCCTGTAATGAACACCAACTGCTCCCTACACTTCTTTTGTTTTGCCCTCATGATTCCTCTCTATGCCTGGCAAAACTCTACCGATCTATCAAGAGTTGGTTGGTGTCCATTCATCCAAGAAGGCTTCATCGTTCTCCTCGACTAGAAATGAAGGACATTAACTTGCCTCCTCTTCTCTTCTGGCTCTTAGCACATTCTGCCCTGTATTCTGAGCTTCACATCATTTTGATTCAAAGCATCTTGTTTGATTTCTAGTCTGTCCTTTTGCTCTCATGGTGGTTTCACTTTCTGTTTGTTACCATATTTGGCTTATTATGGTGTTGGGGAAGAGTGGAAGACTAAGAACCATAGGATAATGGTTTTAGAATGGTAACAGACCTTGCTGTCACCAAGTTCAACCCCCTCATTTTATAGGTAAGGAAACTGAGGCACTGATAGATAAGGTACTGGCTTGTAGTTGGTATCATTGGATTTGAATCCCTATTCAAACATTAATTTTATGTCCTTTGGAAATGTACTTAATCTCTCAGCATTTATTCACTCATCTATAAAATGGAAATGGTATTTTCATGACCTGCCATACAAGGTTGTTTTTGTGTAATGGAAATGTAAAAACTTCAAAGTGTAAAATAAATATGAGATATTATTACTGCTCCATTGTAGTCCTACCATGATGTCTTATTGTAGTATAGAAGTACTTTTAGATTTTAAAATAATAAAGGAGTGTAAAGTAGATTTAGGCCAATTTTACAGAGCTAGAAAGGCTTGGTCTGGTGACACACTATGTATTTGTCATCTGAAGATTAGCTCACCAATGTTTTGAGAGACCTCAACTGATTGACGATGGATTTTTTCATCATCATTACTACTGCAACAATTGTTTACTTTCTATACCATAGATGGGATGCAATCATCAGCAGTGCAGATGAAATTGCAGGTCATTGAATCATTATTGTCATTATGCATTCTCCTTGTGAAATTCTTGGTATTCAATGCCATGCTTCCTGGACATGACGTCCAACAAATGAGATGCAATCTACCTTTTTAGTTTTCTTGCACATTAGTGCACTTCTTTCTCTATATTCCTGCTAAATTCCACATTTAGCCATTTCCTGATCTTAGTCTGTGATCTTCCAATACCATACACTTACACAAGCTATTCCATGTAGTTGGAATCCACTCATCTCAAATTTCTCTACCAACGAGAATCTTTAATTTCCTTCAAAGGTCACTTCAGATGTTTCCTATTCCATAGTCTCTTCCCTGGTCCCTCAGCTAATTTCTTTTCACTCTTCAAGTTTTCCTAGAATGGTTTGTCTGGATCTTTTCCCCTTAATACTTTACCTTGTAGCAACTTTATTTGCATACCCTGTGTATTCACTCCTTTTAGATGGTAAATCTCTTGAGGTCAGGGATTTTGCATGTATGTGTATTTTTTTGTTCCTGTATCTCCAGTTCTCATGCAGAATGTTCAGTCCTTTGAGTTAATATGTTAATGATAAACTATGGGTTAAATGTTGGAAAATCACAATTTCCTAAAAATAAAATTTTCAAATATCTCAGCATATAATGGACAATTGTAATGTGAGCACCAGAAGTCTTAAATAGATTTCCATTGAAAACCTACATGAAAAAAATGGGAAAGGGCATATCATCAAATAAAAGCACAATCAGAAGAGAATGATTTATACTGATTATACTGAAGCAAAAGTTAAAACAACTAATTGTAGGATAACAGATTTCCATTGAGAAGGAACGTCGGAGGCCATGTTGTCCAACTCGTTCATTTTTTTTTTTGATGGGCAAATTAAGTTCTAGTAAGATAAAGACATTTATCTGTTGACCTGAGTTCTGCATGGGAACCCATGTAATCCAAAGGGACCTAAAGGAACACCTCCAGCACACACACTCAATTTCTGTTAGATTATAAGTGTCTTGAGGAGAAGGGCTGTCTTTTGACTCTCTTTGTAATCCCAGCACTTAGCATACTGACTGGCACATTTAATAAATATTTATTGATGGGTAGATTGATTAATCTAGAGGATTTATGGAAAAATGATAAAAAAGAATTCCTCAGCAATAGAAGGGATGGCACATTAATTTGCTCCCTCATACAACTGAGTCTTGGTATATTCCCCAGCACTCAGCACAGGTCCTTGCATTCCATAAAGGGTTAATGAATTTATTGAATTTAATGGAATAGACTTTTATGGAATTGTACACTCGTTCCATATATGTTCCCATAATAAAGAGTCATACATACTTACATTGAATAATCTTTCTGCCTATTTCAGAAGATAGGAGTGTTTTCAATAGCTTGGAGAAAAAAATGTGTTATTTATAAGGGTATTGACTGACTTCTGCATTATAATTCAGTTACTCTTTCGACTAGATTATACCTGAGGTTCTTTTCAATTTTGAAGTTCTATGATTCTGTGAATAGCATATTAGAAAACAATATTAAATACATGACATAATAACATTCTGTCTGGTATTGATCTCTCTTAGTTTCTCATCATTTTAAAACAATATTTCTCTGGTAGACTCATGGGGAATCAGCAGCAAAGATGACTTTCAACTTCCTTTTTTATTAAGAATACTCCCGGTAGACCAATAACTCTCAAATTGTCTCTCCTGAATCTATTTTCCAGGTCGGTTGTTTTGCCAATCAGATATTTCACATTTTTTTCTATTTTTTCATTCTTTACATTTTGTTTTATTACTTCTTGATGCCTCATAGATTCATTAGCTTCCACTTGCTCAAGTCTAATTTTGAATGAGTTAGTGTTTACATTTTGCTTTTGAGCCTCCATTTTCAGTTGGTTGATTTTGCCTCTCAGGGTGTCCTTTTCTCTCTCTAGATTCTGAATCTCCGTAGCCATTTCGCCAATCTTATTCTTTAGGGACTTGATTTCATCAGTGGATTTTTTCTCCCTTTTTTCCATTTTTTCCATATTTTCTTTTCGCTCCCTAATTTGGTTTTTAAAATCCTCCTTTAGCTCTTCCAGCAGTGCTTTTTGGGCTGGAGACCAGTTCATATTACCTTTTGAGGTATCTGATGTATCTGCAGTGTCATTACTGGCCTCTTCCATATTGGTATTTTGAGCCTCCCTGTCTCCATAAAAAGAATCTATTGTCCTCGGTTTTTTTGTGTTCTTCTTCATGATGGTTTGCCTTTTCCTGGTTTTACAACGATTTTATACCTTTGGGCCTCCGGGCTTTCTGTCCCAGCTTTCTTATTCTGGGGGTTGTGAGTCTACAATTATAGCCTTCAGTTTCCTGAGGTGTGGGGGAGGGGTCTGGCTCCCTGGCATCTCACTCCCTGTGGGTGCTCTCCAGCACTTGCTTTTCAGCAATGGTCTCAGCTGTTTGTTGTTTGAGCTGATGTCTGGCACTTCCCTTGGGGGAGAAAGGTTACGAGAGTTATTGGTCTACCGGAAATCCACGATGAAAAAAGGAGCATTGACAGTATCTTCGAAGAAATTATCAAAGACAACTGCCCAGAGGTCCTAGAACCAGAGGGCAAAATAGGCATTGAAAGAATTCACCGATCACCCCCTGAAAGAGATCCCAAACTGAAAACACCAAGAAACATTATAGCCAAATTTCAGAGCTATAAACTCAAGGAGAAAATACTGCAAGCAGACAAAGAGAAGCAATTCAAATATCGTGGAACTACAGTCAGGATCACGCAGGATCTCTCAGCTTCCACATTAAAAGACAGGAGAAATTGGAATACGATATTCCGAAGGGCAAAGGAGCTGGGACTACAACCAAAGATCAACTACCCAGCAAAACTAAGCATAATTTTCCAGGCAAGGCGATGGTCATTCAATGAAATAAGGGAATTCCAGACCTTCCTGATGAAAAGTCCAGAACTCAATGGAAAATTTGATCTCCAAATACAAAACTCAAGAGAGACATAAAAAGGTAACCAGGGGGAAAAACCGCACAAACCTTATTAACCAATAAGGGCAGGTGGTTTACATCTTTATGTGGGATTATATCATCTTATGTATGTTTTTTATGTGTGTGTGTGTGTATATATACATATATATATACATATATATATATATATGTATATACACACATATACATATACATATATAAGTCATTCTTGTGAATGGTACAACTATTATGACAAATGAAAGGGATATACATAGGTTGTGAATGCCTGTATAAATTAACTGATGTAAAGATATAAAATATAAATAAGAGATATAAAGGGAGGGTTATGAGAGAAGTGGTAAAGAGGTAGTAGAAAAGGGTAAATTACACCAAAGGAAGTGGCACAAAAACATATTATACTAGAGGGAAAGAAGGGAGGGAGAAGAGCAGTATTTGAGCTTTACTGTCATCTGATCTAATTCAAGAAGGGAATAACATACTCTGATAAGTTTAGAAATCTAACTTGTCCTACGGGAAGTGGGAGGGTAAGGGGGGAAAAAGGGAGGGGGGGCAGAAGGAAGAGGAGAAGTAGCAAGTGGGTAATGGTAAGATAAGGGAGGGGAATAAAGAGGGAGTGGTAACTGAGGAAAGAGGCGGTCAAAAGCAAAACTTTGTTGAGGAGGAAAAGGGGAAAGGGAGAAATAAAAGCATAAACACGGGGAATTAGGATGAAGAAAAAGACACAGATAGAAATCATAACCCTGAATGTGCAGGGGATGAACATTCTCACAAAACAGAAGCAGATAGCAGAATGGATTAAAAACCATAATCCTACAATATGCTGTTTACAAGAAACGCATCTGAAACAGGGGGATACACATAGGGTAAAGGTAAAAGGCTGGAGTAAAATATATTGTGCCTCAGCTAAAGTAAAAAAAGCAGGTGTAACAATCCTAATCTCAGACAAAGCAAAAGTAAAGATAGATCTAATTAAAAGAGATAAGGAAGGACATTATATCCTGCTAAAAGGCACCATAAACAATGAAGCAATATCATTGCTTAACATATATGCACCAAGTGGTAAGGCATACAAATTCTTAGAGGAGAGGTTAAGGGAGTTACAGGAAGAAATAGACAGCAAAACTATAATATTGGGAGACCTCAACCTCCCCCTTTCTGAACTTGATAAATCTAACCTCAAAATAAATAAGAAAAAAGTTAAAGAGGTAAACAGAATTTTAGAAAAGGCACATATGATAGACCTCTGGAGAAAACTGAATGGGGATAAAAAGGAATATACTTTCTTCTCAAAAGTACATGGCACATACTCAAAAATTGACCATGTACTAGGGCATAAAAACCTCACAATCCAGTGCAGAAAAGCAGAAGTAGTCAATGCATCCTTTTCAGATCATGATGCAATAAGAATCATTTTTAATACAGTACCATGGAAAAATAAGCTAAAAACTAATTGGAAACTAAATAATTTAATTCTAAAGAGTGAGTGGGGCAAATAACAAATCAGAGAAACAATTAATAATTTAATACAAGAGAATGACAATAATGAAACAACATACCCAAAGTTATGGGATGCAGCAAAAGCAGTTCTTAGGGGAAGTTTTATATCTCTAAATGCCTACATGAATAAAATAGGGAAAGAGGAGATCAATGATCTGGGCATACAGCTGAAAAAGCTAGAAAAAGAGCAAATTGAAAACCCCCAATGAAATATGAAATTAGAAATACTGAAAATCAAAGGAGAGATTAATAAAATTGAAACCAAGAAAACTATTGAATTAATAAATAAAACAAAGAGCTGGTTTTATGAAAAAAACAATAAAATTGATAAACCTTTGGCCAATTTGATTAAAAAAAAGAAAGAAGAAAATCAAATTACCAGTATCAAAAATGAAAAGGGTGAGTTCACCTGTAATGAAGAGGAAATCAAAACAATAATTACGAATTATTTTGCCCAACTGTATGCCCGTAAATTTGACAACCTTAGAGATACGGATGAATATCTACAAAAACATAAACTGCCCAGACTAACAGAGAAGGAAGTGAAATTTCTTAATGACCCCATATCAGAAAAAGAAATTGAGCAGGCCATCAATGAACTCCCTAGGAAAAAATCTCCAGGGCCAGATGGTTTTACATGTGAATTCTATCAAACATTTAAAGAACAACTAATTCCAATACTTTGTAGACTATTTGGGAAAATAGGGGAAGAAGGAGTCCTACCAAATTCTTTTTATGACACAAATATGGTACTAATACCCAAACCAGGTAGAGTTAAAACAGAGAAAGAAAATTATAGACCAATTTCTCTAATGAATATTGATGCAAAAATTTTAAATAAAATATTAGCAAAAAGATTGCAGCAACTCATTACAAGAATAACACACTATGACCGGGTAGGATTTATTCCAGGAATGCAAGGCTGGTTCAATATTAGGAAAACTATTAGCATAATTGACCATATCAACAACAAAACTAGCAGAAACCATATGATCATCTCAATAGATGCAGAAAAAGCCTTTGACAAAGTACAACACCCATTCCTATTAAAAACACTAGAAAGTATCGGAATAAGTGGAACCTTCCTCAAAATTATAAATAGCATCTAACTAAAACCATCGACAAGCATTATTTGTAATGGGGATAAACTAGATGCATTCCCAATAAGATCAGGGGTGAAACAAGGATGTCCATTATCACCCCTATTATTCAATTTGGTACTAGAAACATTAGGTGTAGCAATAAGAGAAGAAAAAGAAATTGAAGGAATTAGAATATGAAAAGAAGAAACTAAATTATCACTTTTTGCAGATGATATGATGATTTATCTAGAGAATCCTAGAGAATCAAGTAAAAAACTACTTGAAATAATAAACAACTTTAGCAAAGTTCCAGGATATAAAAGAAACCCACATAAATCCTCAGCAGTCCTATACATTACTGACAAAGCCCAACAGCAAGAGATAGAAAGAGAAATTCCATTCAAAGTTACTGAAGGCATTATAAAATATTTGGGAATCTATTTGCCAAGACAAACCCAGGGCCTATATGAACATAACTATGAAACACTTTTCACGCGAATAAAATCAGATCTAAATAAATGGAGAAATATCAGTTGCTCATGGTTAGGCCGAACTAATATGATAAAAATGACAATTTTACCTAAATTAATCTATCTATTCAGTGCCATACCAATCGAACTACCAAAATTTTTTTTACTGAGCTGGACAAAATAATAACAAAATTCATCTGGAAAAACAAGAGGTCTAGAGTATCTAGGGTATTAATGAAAAGACATGCTAGAGATGGTGGCTTAGCCACACGAGATATTAAACTGTACTACACAGCAGCAGTCATCAAAACTGCCTGGTACTGGTTAAGAAACAGGGGTGTGGATCAGTGGAATAGGATAGGTACACAAGATGGAGAAGTCAACAAGTTTAGCAATCTACTCTTTGATAAACCCAAAGAGGCCAGTTTCTGGGCTAATAATTCACTATCTCACAAAAACTGTTGGGAAAATTGGAAAATGGTAGGGCAAAAACTGGGCATAGACCAATATCTTACACCATATACCAAAATAAAGTCAAAATGGGTTCATGATTTAGGAGTAAAAGTTGATACTCTAAGTAATTTGGGAAAGCAAGGAATAGTTTACTTATCAGATTTGTGGAAAAGTAAAGAATTCATGACCCAACAAGAGATAGAGAGCATTACAAAATGCAAAATGGATAATTTTGATTATGTCAAATTGAAATGTTTTTGCACAAAAAAGCCAATGGAACAAGAATTAGGAGGGTAGCAGAAAATTGGGAGAAAATCTTTGCAACTAGTATCTCTTATAAAGGCCTCATCTCTAAAATATACAGGGTGCTGAGCCAAATATATAGGAATACAAGCCATTCCCCAATTGAGAAATGGTCAAAGGATATGAACAGGCAGTTTTCAGAGGAAGAAATTAAAGCTATTTACAGGCATATGGAAAAATTCTCTGGATCACTACTGATTAGAGAAATGCAAATCAAAACAACTCTTAGATACCACATCTCTCCTGTCAGATTGGCTAAAATAACAAAACAGGAGAATGATAAATGCTGGAAAGGATGTGGGGAAATTGGAACATTGTTGCATTGCTGGTGGAGTTGTGAGCTGATCCAGCCATTTTGGAGAGCAGTTTGGAACTATGCCCAAAGGGCTATAGAAATGTTCATACCCTTTGACCCAGTAATACCACTTCTAGGGTTGTATCCCAAAGAAATCACACAAGCGGGAAAAGGACCCATATGTACAAAAATATTTATAGCAGCTCTCTTTGTGGTAGCCAAGAATTGGAAATCAAAGGGATGCCCATCAATTGGGGAATGGCTGAACAAGCTGTGGTATATGAAGGTGATGGAATACTATTGTGCCATAAGAAATGGGGATGATGCAGACTTCATAACAGCCTGGAAAAACCTACACGACATAATGCTGAGTGAGCGGAGCAGAGCCAGGAGAACGTTGTGCACAGCCACAGATATATGGATTCCGTGAAGACCAACCCTGACATACTGTGCTTTTCTCAGCAACCTAAGGGGCAAGGACAACTCCAGGGGACTCACGATGGAGAATGCTATCTTCATCGAGACAAAGAACTGCGAAGTTTGAATACAGACTTAGGCACACTACATGCTCACCTTTTTTGCTTCTCTTTTGTTTTTGTTTTTGGGTTTGTTTTTTTTGGTTCTGTTTCTTTTTTCTCATGATTCATTCTATTGGACTAGTGCATAAATTAATTCAATGCGAAGTTATACATGACAGTTATATGAGACTCCATGCCGTCTTGGGGAGGGAGGGTGGAAGGAGGGGAGAAAAACTGGAACTCAAAACTATGTAGAACCGTGTGTGGTAAACTAAAAATAAATAAAGAAATTTAAAAAAAAGAATACTCCCATTTCTTTTTTTTTATTTTTTATTTTTTTTATTTGTAGTTTACAACACTCAGCTCTACACAACTTTGATTTCCAGATTTTCTCCCCTCCCTCCCCCCCCCCGAAGATGGCATGGAATCCCATATAACTTCCACGTATAACTTCACATTGAATCAATTTACACACTAGTCAAGTTATGGAGAAGAATTGTGATCAATGAAATGAATAGTGAGAAAGAAGAAACAGGACCAAAAAAAAACCAACCCAAAGCAAAAACAAAAGAGAGAAAAAGAAAAAAAAAGGGGGGGGGAGGAAGACTAGCATGAAGTGTGCCTCAATCTGCATTCATATGTGATAGTTCTTTCTCTGGATGTAGATAGCATTCTCCATCATGAGTCCTTTGGAGTTGTCTCTGTACCTTGTGTTGCTGAGAAGAGTGAAGTCCATCAGGGAGTGAAGTCCATCACAGAATCCATATATCTGTGGTTGTGTATAATGTTCTCCTGGCTCTGCTCTGCTCACTCAGCACTATGTCGTGTAGGTTTTTCAAGGTTGTTATGAAGTCCGCATCACACTCATTTCTTATAGCACAATAGTATTCCATTATCTTCGTATACCACAGATTGTTCAGCCTTTCACCAATTGATGGGCATCCCTTTGACTTCCAATTCTTAGGTACTACAAAAAGAGGCGCTACAAATATTTTTGTGCATATGGGTCCTTTTCCAGCTTGTGTGATCTCTTTGGGATACAGGCCTAGAAGTAGTATTGCTGGGTCAAAGGGTATGAACATTTTTATAGTCCCTTGCGCATAGTTCCAAATTGCTCTCCAAAATGGCTGGATCAGTTCACAACTCCACCAGCAATGTAACAGTGTTCAAATTTTCCCGCATCCTCTCCAGAATTTATCATCTTCCTGTTTTGTTATTTTAGCAAACTGACAGGAGAGATGTGGTATCTAAGAGTTGTTTTGATTTGCATTTCTCTAATCAGTAGTGATCCAGAGCATTTTTTCATATGCCTATAGATAGCTTTAATTTCTTCCTCTGAAAACTGCCTGTTCACATCCTTTGACCATTTTTCAATTGGGGAATGACTTGTATTCCTATATATTTGACTCAGTTCCCTGTATATTTTTGAAATGAGGCCATTAGAAGAGACACTAGTTTTAAAGATTTTCTCCAAATTTTCTGCTTCCCTCCTAATTTTTGTTTCATTGGCTTTTTTTATACAAAAACGTTTCAATTTAACATAATCAAAATTATTCATTTTGCATTTTGTAATGCTCTCTATCTCTTATTGGGTCATGAATTATTTTCTTTCCCATAAATCTGATAAGTAAACTACTCCTTGTTCTCCCAAATTACTTATAGTATCAGATTTTACTCCTAAATCATGAACCCATTTTGACTTTATTTTGGTATATGGTGTAAGATATTGGTCTATGCCCAGTTTCTGCCCTACCATTTTTCAATTTTCCCAACAGTTTTTGTGAAATAGTGACTTATTAGCCCAGAAGCTGGCCTCTTTAGGTTTATCAAAGAGTAGATTGCTATAGTTGTTGACTTCTCCATCTTGTGTTCCTATCCTATTCCACTGATCCACAACTCTGTTTCTTAGCCAGTACCAGGTAGTTTTGATGACTACTGCTCTATAGTACAGTTTAATATCTGGTATGGCTAGGCCACCTTCTCTAGCATTTCTTTTCGTTAATATCCTAGATATTCTAGACCTCTTGTTTTTCCAGATGAATTTTGTTATTATTTTATCCAGCTTTGTAAAATAATATTTTGGTAGTTCGATTGGTATGGCACTGAATAGATAGATTAATTTAGGTAAAATTGTCATTTTTATTATTTTAGCTCGGGCTAACCATGAGCAACTGATATGTTTCCATTTATCTAGATCTGACTTTATTCGAGTGAAAACTGTTTCATAATTATGTTCATATAGGCCCTGGGTTTGTCTTGACAGAGAGACTCCCAAATATTTTATAGTGTCTACAGTAACTTTGAATGGAATTTCTCTTTCTCTCACTTGCTGTTGGGCTTTGTCAATAACGTATAGGAATGCTGAGGATTTATGTGGGTTTCTTTTATATCCTGGAACTTTGCTAAAGTTGTTTATTATTTCAAGTAGTTTTTTACTTGATTCTCTAGGATTCTCTAAGTAAATCATCATATCATCTGCAAAAAGTGATAACTTAGCTTCTTCTTTGCCTATTCTAATTCCTTCAATTTCTTTTTCTTCTCATTGCTACAGCTAATATTTCTAGTACCAAATTGAATAGTAGGAGTGATAATGGACATCCTTGTTTCACCCCTGATCTTATTGGTAATGCATCTAGCTTATCCCCAGTACAAATAATGCTTGTTAATGATTTTAGGTAGATGCTATTTATAATTTTAAGGAAGGCTCCATTTATTCCTATGCTTTCTAGTGTTTTTAATAGGAATGGGTGTTGTATTTTCTCAAAGGATTTTTCTGCATCTATTGAGATGATCATATGGTTTCTGTTAGGTTTGTTGTTGATATGGTCAATTATGCTAATAGTTTTCCTAATATTGAACCAGCCTTGTATTCCTGGATTAAATCCTGCCTGATCATAGCGTATTATTTTCATGATAGGTTGCTGCAATCTTTTTCCCAATATTTAATTTAAAATTTTTGCATAAATGTTCATTAGGGATATTCGTCTATAAATTTTTTTCTCTGTTTTGACTCTACCTGGTTTGGGTATTAGTACCATATTTGTGTCATAAAAAGAATTTGGTAGGACTCCTTCTTCCCCTATTTTCCCAAATAGTCTACAAAGTATTGGAATTAGTTGTTCTTTAAATGTTTGATAGAATTCACATGTAAAACCATCTGGTCCTGAGATCTTTTCCTAGGGAGTTCATTGATGGCTTGCTCAATTTCTTTTTCTGAGATGGGGTTATTTAGAAATTTTACTCCCTTTTCTGTTAACCTGGGCAATTTATGTTTTTTTAGATATTCATCCATATCTCTAAGGCTGTCAAATTTATGGGCATACAATTGGGCAAAATAATTCCTAGTTATTGTTTTGATTTCCTCTTCATTAGAGGTGAACTCACCCTTTTCGTTGTTGATGCTGGTAATTTGATTTTCTTCTTTCTTTTTTTAAATCCAATTGACCAGAGGTTCGTCAATTTCATTGGCTTTTTCATAAAACCAGCTCTTTGTTTTATTTATTAATTCAATAGTTTTCTTGGTTTCAATTTTATTAATCTCTCCTTTGATTTTCAGTATTTCTAATTTAGTATCTAATTGGGGATTTTCAATTTGCTCTTTTTCCTTCTTTTTCAGCTGTATGCCCAGATCATTGATCTCCTTTTTCCTTATTTTATTCATGTAAGCATTTAGGGATATAAAACTTCCCCTAAGAACTGCTTTTGCTGCATCCCATAAGTTTTGGTATGTTGTCTCATTATTGTCATTCTCTTGAATGAATTTATTAATTGTTTCTCTGATTTGTTCTTTGGTCCACTCATTCTTTAGAATTAGATTCTTTAGTTTCCTATTAATTTTTAGCTTATTTTTCCATGGTTCTTTGTTACAAATAATTTTTATTGCATCATGATCTGAAAAGTATCCCTTGATTACTTCTGTTTTTCTGCACTGGATTGTGAAGATTTTATGCCCTAGTATTTGGTCAATTTTTGACTATGTGCCATGTACCTCTGAGAAGAAAGTATATTCTTTTTTATCCCCATTCAGTTTTCTCTACAGGTCTATCATGTTTGCCTTTTCTAAAATTCTGTTTACCTCCTTAACTTCTTTCTTATTTATTTTAAGGTCAGATTTATCAAGTTCAGAAAGGGGGAGGTTGAGGTCTCCCAATATTATAGTTTCTTCCTGTAACTCCCTTAACCTCTCCTCTAAGAATTTGTATGCCATACCACTTGGTGCATATATGTTAAACAATGATATTACTTCATTGTTTATGGTGCCTTTTAGCAGGATGTAATGTCCTTCCTTATCTCTTTTAATTAAATCTATCTTTACTTTCGCTTTTTCTGAGATTAGGATTGCTACATCTGCTTTTTTTTTTTTACTTTAGCTGAGGCACAATATACTTTACTCCAGCCTTTTACCTTTACACTGTGTGTATCCCCTCTTGAACTTGTGAGAGACATGATGGCCAGGTAAAGGGCTCTAATGCCTTCCCACCTCACCCAGAGAATTCCTTAGAAAAAAATAATGCTGGAACAGAGGAGATAGAAGTGGGGCTTCAGTGGCCAAATAGTAGAAGTTCATAAGTCCTAAAGGGGCAGAGCCAGCAGGGCTCAACACCAGGAGCCCAGACTTAATCTTGCTCCCCCGGGGGAAGTGCCCACACCAGCTCAAACAATAAGGAGTTGAGCCCATTGCTGAAGAGCAACAGTGCTGGAGAACAACCCTAGGGAAAGAGACATCAGGGAGCCAGAACCCTTCCCCACACCTCAGGAAACTTAAGGCTATAATTCAAAAACTCCCATTTCTAACCTGGTTTGTCAATGAAGTTTCACCACTATCACTTCCCCCAGACTATCAACAGTCATATCCTTTACCTCAGGGAAAGGAGAAGCAAAATAAATGCTATGGGAGAGGGAGAGGGTTGGCCAATGACACCTCAGATCTTATTGCAAGAATTATTAACATTTTGATGACATGAACATCTTTGAAATTCTGAGGAATTCTGTTGACCATTTCTCACCATTAAACTATGAGCAATACCATACACAGTTGCCCAAGACAGAGAAGTCATAGTGGAGAGTTCTGACAAAAGGTGATCCACTGGAGAAGGAATTGGCTAAGCACTCTAGTATCCTTGTCAAGAAAAACCCATGGACAGTACCAAAGTGATAAATTGAAAATGGCATGATGTCTTCGTTTTATATGGAACAGAGATAATGAAGTTTGAGCCATTTAATTTTTTGGCAAATACTTTTTACAGAAAAGCTTAAATTTCAACATTAATATGGTTTTGAGGAAACACAGGAATGTAAGGGAACCGTTTGATTAAAAAGGTACTTCTACAAGTACATTTTACTTTAAAGTTTTCTTACTTCAAGACTTCCTACTTTATGGTTTGCTGAGTTTGGCAATGTTGACGATGCTTATTGCAACTCCTTTACCCAAAATAATGGTCATAGAGGATTGATGAGTAATTAATTCCTTGCTCTGAAAAGAAAAAGACAAAATGCTCTAACCTAATTTTAGGCAATTCTGAGTGACTACATTGACTACAGCATAGTCAAGAACAACATGAATTACCTGGTGCTTCTAGAGTAGAGATGAACGTTAATAGTGGCTCTGATAATTAATATCAACAAAACAAGATAATTCATTTTCATTTCCTGCATTTGTATATCGATGAGTCCATTATTTGTCATTTTTGTATAATTGGAAACTGGCTAATGAAGGTTCAGCCTTTGGAGCATGCCTGGAGAATGTCTTCCTGTTGGCAATCTAAATGGAGATATGGTGAACCTGCTTCTGGTGTTGTGCAATGAGGGATCTCTGCCATGATTGAAAGCATTGGGGCATATTCTATGATTATATCCTTTTGCCTTATTGAATGGAAATGGAAATTCTGCAAATTGTCTATTGCGTTGGAATAGAATGTCAATACAAAATGTACAAATTGATGAATTCTTTCTCTCCATAGTTGCTTTTGAGTAAAAAAGGAGAATCATTAACCTTCTGTTAAGGAAGCTGAATATCATGTGATTTGAACACACTTTTTCCTTCTTTTTTCTATTGTGTTTGTTCTTTCCTGGTCTTCAGTTGGTAAGATTTGGAGATAGAACAGAATTATGATCTCTGAAAGATCCAGTGATGGGAGTTCATAGCACCGACTTTAGTGCTCACAGCAGCCAAGCCCATGGAGCAAGAACATACCCAAGGAGTTACGTGCTTAGCCCATCAAAGCAATGACTTGACCTGACAGATGACACTCAATGATCTGCCAGCAATGGAGTGACTGGCCTATCACTTATGCCATATTCAAAAATGAACTGGATGAAAGGAGTGTTTTGTACCTACTATTTTAAGTTTAACCATACTCTACCCTGGGGCACAGGTGGTAAAAAAATGACCTTGCTTTTTTGTGGGGAGGGGATATTCTATTACAAATATTTTATTTTTTCATCTAATATACTCTGATAATATCTGTCTCATTGTTGATGTATATATAGAGAATACCCTGTTGTGGGGCGGGGCAGTATTCTTATACCCTAGTCTTTGATGTGTCCTCTCATTAAATATCACTTTATAAAAGCTAATTGATATTAATCAATTAAATTGCATTAGGTGTACTAATTACTTATTAGATGATGTTGAAAAGAAAGTAACAGGGTGAATTATATA
Organism: Trichosurus vulpecula; assembly: GCF_011100635.1. Lineage (NCBI taxonomy): Eukaryota > Metazoa > Chordata > Mammalia > Diprotodontia > Phalangeridae > Trichosurus > Trichosurus vulpecula. Next base: position 269,515,899 of record NC_050578.1, read on the forward strand.
AAGGAAAGTATATCAGATGGGGGAATCATTTGCAATGGTAGTAGAAAGTCCCTCTAACCTTTTGCATTTGTTCTAGAGCCATAATGGGGAGGAGATTTAGTCTTTTGCCCAGGGATCCAACCTGTGTATCTGACATTGAATTGTTAGAGTAGTACCAGAGCCCATCTGTGTTACGTTTACATTTTCTAAAACAGGTTAGATCTGCTTATTTGCTGATGATTAATAGACCTAAAATTGAACACTCAGAGGATCAAATTTTTCTTTTACTTCTGAGGCGTGGTGCCCTGATGAGGGCCGGTTAGTACATGACATGCACCTTTCGACTCCTATCAATTTAATTCAAGACCTAAACAGAAAAGGGAAATCTAATTTTCCCCATAGTCAGGATCACCAGAAACCTTCATGCTATGTTATGAACCATTTGATAAAGGAATGAAAAATAGAATCATATGTATTCTCAATGGTGAAAAGATGATTTTCATCACTGAAGTGTTATGGTCAACTCTATGTGTGACATTCTTCATGGAAAAGACTTTACAATGAGGCCAAGGTTTCTGTAATTGCTGAGAGATCTTCTTCATTTGGTAAAATCATAATGTTTGCTTCTTCCTCCCTTACCACCCAACTTTCCCAGATTTCCTAAGGAACAATCTCTCTGCTTCTCTTTGGCTATCTTGACAAGGACTGGAGCCTCAGAATGGATTAGAATATATCTTGATATTTTTTAAGCAATGGAAATTTTAGAAATGAATGAGTCTCACATTTATGAAGAAATGGTGTGTACATAGTATTTTACTCTTTATTTATCCACACTACGATGGCCTTCAGTTTTATTAGGAAGTTAGATCTATACTGATAGCTTCTTATATTGGAGAATAAATGAAATCATTGTCATTGAGGATTCCACCTGGGGGTTTAAAGAAGAGGTCTTTGAAAAAGTTCATTTTTTAAAAAGAATTTTATTAGGCACAAATAGTCTTAAGCATTGACCAAATAATTCATTAATCGGTTTGTCTTTTCTGATATTATTTATATTTCAAAGTACACCATCCACCTCTATTTCCAATATTCTCAACAGTCTCTCTCTCTCTCTCTCTCTCTCTCTTTCTCTCTCTCTCTCTCTGTCCTCATAAACCTTAGTCCCTTCAATCTCCATTCCTTCCATGTATCTTCTCTGTCTGACTATGGTATGTATGATTTACCACTACAAACCATGACTAATTCTTGTGTTTTACTTTCATGTGATCAGAATAACAATTGGAACTTCAATACAATTATTTTAGAGAACTCCTTCTTGAGGATATTTCCTCAATATTGTTTCTCCTTCGTTCTCAAAGAACATGATGACATCAGGAAGATGATGCTATGACTTGCAATAGAATTAGATTTCAGTGATGGATGGCTTTGCAAAGTCACCAGCTTTGCTTATTCCTCCAGAGCCATCTCGGTCCAGTGGCCAGATATATCTATTGATATACCTATAGATCAGGAAAACTAGAGTTGGCCCAGGATGCAGTGGAAGACCTTGACCTTTTTCAGCTAAGTTCATTCCTCTACCATTGGAGGACACCTTTAACACACACATGCACACATACACACACACACACATATATATACACACATATATGTATACATACATACATATATATATATAATTTCACATTGTTTCCAAGAGCATTCAGAAGTTAAGTTATTTTTCAGGGTTACATGTACAGAAAGATGTGTCTCCATGGGAAAATCTGGACACAATCTACCATAACACATTGCTGTCTTGCCTATTATGGAGTTCAAGGTGCTCATAAAGTTTTAAACATATGAGAAAGAAGAAAACATCAAGAAGAAGAGTTTCACAAACACAATATTATATCTAAACTTTGTAACTGCTTTAATAAATAATTTTATAGTTGAACTGAATTATGTCAAGTTATGGAACTTATTAGGACTTCGGAATTTGTTTTAACACCCACTTTATATATAAAGAAATTACGTCTAATAAAGTTGTATTACTTGCCCTAGAATACCAAGCAAACTGATGGTAGTGAACAGAGTAGAGCTCTATTCTCTTGTCTTCTAGTAAATGATTAGTCAGTAGACACTTTGCTGCCTCTTTGCCTCTTGCAAACATTTGCTAAATTATTCTAATGAATTATCATATTTTATTAATTGTAACAAAATACACAGAAAACACATGATTTATTTGTCCCTTATTTTAGGGACGTGATAAAAACTATCTTGCACATGAATAAAAATCACCTGGGTGCTTTTATTCTCTCTATTGCTTTCCTGAAAGCCTCCTTCACGTCCTTGTTCCTAAAACTATAGATCACGGGATTGAGCAAGGGATTCACCACTGTGTAGAACAGGGCAGCGAACTTGTCCCTCTCTGGGGAATAGCTGGAGCTGGGTCTTGAGTACATGAAGAGGAGGGACCCATAGAAAAGCGTGACAGAGATCATGTGGGAAGCACAGGTGGAGAAAGCCTTCCTCCTCCCTGAGGCTGAGTGGATCCGCAGGATGGCCAGGACGATATTGAAGTAGGATATCAGGATGGGTAGTATGCTAGACAAAACTGTGAAACCAACCATTCCCAGGAGCACCTTCTCATATACCTGTGTATCAGTGCAGGACATCTTTACCAGGGGTAGTACATCACAGAGGAAGTGATTAATAATGTTCTTCCCACAAAATTTTAAGCGAAATGTGTTAGCAGTGTGGGCTATTGCATTCAAGAATCCACCTATATAGGACCCAGCAACCAGGCCAGTACAGAGGGACCTGGACATGGCAGCTGAATAGAGAAGGGGGTTGCAGATTGCTACGTAACGGTCATAGGCCATAACAGCAAGGAGGTAACACTCAGTATAAGCAACAGTACAGGAAAAGAAAAATTGGGCACCACAGCCTGCTAAGGATATACGTTTGTCCTCTGAAATGCAGGTGGCCAGGATTTTGGGGGTGTACACAGATATATACCAGAAATCTAAGAATGACAGACACCCAATGAAAAAATACATTGGGGTATGCAAACGAGAATCAATTCTGATTAAGATAATTAGAGTCATGTTCCCTGCCAATGTTACCAAATAAAGAGCCAAAAAAGCTGTGAAGATTACCAGTTGCATCTGCGGGTCAGCTGAGAAGCCAATTAAGATGAATTCAGTCAAGGTGGTCCGATTCCCCACTTCCACAGACATACTGGTGGCAACCTGTTAGAATGCTAGAAACATCAAAGAGATATATAGAGTTTATTAGTTCATACGATTTAGATCTGTATTGACCCCAGGAGACAGATGGATGGCACAGAGAAAAGACCTTTATACTGGAAGCAACAAAGAAATGAATTCACATTCTGCCTTAAGTTCTTTTCATCTGTGTGCCTCCGGATACATCACTTAACCTCTATGTCCCTCAGATTATTTATCTGTAAAAACAATATAGTAACAGCACCCATCTCACAGGATTATTGTGTGGCTGAGAAGAGATAATATATGTAAAGTTCCCCATAAAACCTAATGCAACATTTAATTGGTATCCAACTACTATCTAGCTTTTTCCCATCATTTCACGGGTGGGGAATCTCGATATCCTGAAATTTCAGATCTCGAAGACACTTAGAATATAGAACACAAACTATTAGATCTATGTGTAGAATACTGAGTGTCTGAATTAGAAAAAGCTTTAGAGTATAACACAGTATGCCAGAGAAATAGGAGCTTACACATCACGTATTCAAGCTTTCTCATTTTTATACATCATAGAATCATGGTTGAAGAGCTGGACAGGCCGTTAAAAATCTTTTCATTTCTTCCCTTTTATTATATTTTTCATGTTAAACTCATATACAAAATAAGAAAAGCAAAACAAACAAAATTAAATATTAAATAGCACAAAATGAGAAAAGAAATAAAAAGCAGTACGATGTGAAGAGCAGAACATGAGAGAGGATTCAAAGTATACAGCAATAAATTTCCATTTCATGAAAGCCTATATTATAAATACTACACTTTGTGTTCAGCTCTGTATGTTTTCTTCTCTTCCTTGTAAATTTTCTTTTGTTCTCTGCTGTGCATGTCTAACTTTGTTCTTATCCCCCTTTCTTCCCCCCTACCCAGAAGGCTACAATTAATCACAGGGATATACACACACACGTATCCATATACCTGTATATGTATGTATGTATGTATGTATGTATGTATACACACACACAAACACACACATATATACAGGAAGAGATTATCCACTCTCAGAGAAATGAAGACGTATAGAAGTATAGTATGGTCTTACATAGATGCATATGAATGTATATGTGTATATATGACTGTGGTTATCAATATTTAAGTATGTGCATGTATAAGTGTAAGAATGGATATATGCATGTATATGAATATGCATATATGTGTGGTTAAAATAGATACATTTTATATGTTCATGTGCACATGTGCAAATATGTACACATGTACATATACATACATATACGGTTATACATACAGATGTATGCATGTGTACTCATAATACACATGTGCACACTAAGATATATGTATATGCATATACATGCATATATCCATTATACACTAATACATGAACATACTTAAATATTGATAACCATAGTCATATATAAACATCTACATTCATATGTATCTATGCGAGACCATACTACACTTATTTATTCTCCTTTTCTCTGAGAGTGGATAATCTCTTCCTTCATAATTCCAAGTCTTTCCATATTTTTCCAAGTCTACCAACTCATTATTTCCTACATCAAAACAATGTTCTGACCTTACACTCTCTAGTTATTTGAAATACTCTAAAACAACATTGATAAATATGACTGATACATAGTGTAACTTCCCTATTTTTCTCTTTTGATTAAATCTATTTGGTTTTTACTTTGTCCAAGATCATTACTACCACCCCTGCTCTTTTTTCCCTGACAAATTCTACTTCTGATATTTATTTTATGTTTGTGCTTATCTCTTATTTTCTATCTCTCTGATTCCTTTACTTTACCTCTATCCCCTACCATGCCCTCCCATTGCTTAAGCTACCCCACAGTATCCCTCCTTATTCTCCTATTCTCATTAATCTAAATACCCATCCATTCCCCCTTTAGCTACTTCCCCCACCCTCCCATTTAAAGATCCTTTTTTTGTCCTCCCCTCCCTCCCAATCCCCTAAATGTTTTATTTCTTTCTAAATTCACATACACACACACCCATTCCTGATGAAAGTAGGTTTCCAAAACTACCAGTCCTCCTCCCCCTTCTGATTCCTCTGTAGGATTTTCCTCTCACCTTTCATTTCTGTAAGATAAGTATACTCTATTTAGCTGTACCAAAATGGTTTTACCTCAGGTATACACCAGTCCTTTTCTCTTCTTGATCTGTTCTCCAGATCAGTTCTTTTTTTTCTTTTTAGACGTTTCACATTGTATTCTATTTTTATTCTTTTTATTTTGTTTTATTGTTCCCTGATCTCTTATAACTTCACTGCCTTCCCTTATCCAATTCTGATTTTCAAGGAGTTATTTTCTTCCTTAAGATTCTAGATCTCTTTTTCTAATTGGTTGGCTTTCTTTTTACACTTTTCTTGTTTTCCTTGGATTGTTCTTACTTTTTTAGTTCTTTCTCAGCCTCTCTCATTTGATTTTAAAGTCTTTATATGGGGTCTCTTCATTTCTAACTCTCTCATTTCAGGGATGAGAAACCTACGGCCAAGAAAGTTGAAATACTTTTTTTGTGGTCATAGAGGTTAGTAGCAGTACACATCAAGGATGAGATATAATGTCAGATTTTGTGAATCTGGAGCCAGTGTTTTTCCTCTCTGGCATACAGAATATACTGAAGATACAGTGAGGAGAAATGACTGTCTCAGTGTCAATTAATCATTTAATTAATCAATTACTTAGTGAATTAATCATCAAACATTTTTCAATTGCTAATTACATGCCAGGTGCTCTCCTACATGATGGAGCTACAGAGTAAAAGCAAAACAAAAACAAATGAAAACCTACTTTTGCCATGATTTCCTTACATTGCTAATGGGAGAAATAACAAAAAAAAATTCATCCATACATAATAAATACAGAACAGATGCAAAGTAGACTTAGAAGAAAAGTCAATGTTGGCTAAAAGGACTGAGAAAGCTCATGAGGGAGGGAGTATTTGAGCAGAGTCTTGAAAGAAGCTTTTTTTTTCCCTTAAGAGCTGGAAGTGAGGAGAGAAAGTGCACCGCAAATATGGGGGAAGGAGAACAAAAGAAACAAAAAGGTGGAAGACAGAGAATCATATATGAGGAGAAACAAGTATGCCAAGATGGCTATATTTTAGATTATGTACAATCAATATGCTAAGGGACTGGAAAGATAATAATAGGCCACATTATGAAGTGCTTTAAATTCCATACAGAAGACATTATATTGGATCCTAGAAGTAATAGGAAGGCATTGGGGTTTGTTGAGTAAGGTATTGACATGATCAAACCTGACTGTTAGGACAAACACTTTAGCAAAGTATGGAAGATGGAGCTGAGAGGGTGAGGATTGAGAGACATAAATCAGGACGACCAGCTAGGGGAACAACAACACCAATATAACCATAAATGAGAAAATTGATATTAAGTGATTTAAATAATTATACTGTGCAAATAACAATTAAAGGGTGGGAAAGCACTTTTCTTCATAATCCTGTCAGAACAGGTAGGGCTAGAATTAGTATTCCCATTTCTAAGAAAGGAAAGCTGAAAAATGTTAGTTACCATCATCGCATAATACAGGAACAGTTTATTATTGTTAAAGATGCAGTCTACTGTAGTAGAAAGAGCACTTGATTTGAAGGGATGAGACCTGGGTTTAAATCCTTACTCTACTACTACCAAGGTGAGTAAGGATATGTTATTTAACATCTTTGGGACTCATTCCTTAACTGTAAAATGAAGAGGTAGGACTGACAACCTCTAAGTTCCCTTCTATTGATAAACTGATGATCTTATTATACTATGAACCCTGGTTCTGCTATTTACTACTCATGGAGTCTTGAGAAAGGTCCTTCCTAATCTCTCTGACATTCACTTTCTTCATCTCTAAAGTAAAATGGAACACAACATCATATCAAACTTCTTTCCAGCTCTAAAATTTTTGATAAATTAGATACCGCTCACTTTGTGCAAACATAGGAATTTCTAGTCCCAGCCACCTTACCTTCAGGCTGGCAAGAGACAGCGTGGGACAAGACAGTTTGTTTCTTGCTCTTCAGCTCTCACATACCTTCTGTTGTACTCAGATATTTATCTTATTGCCTTCTTTGGGACCTCTCCTACATCATCTCTCAGAAATCCATACTTCATTCTCCAAAGAATCAATAAGAGTTTTTCTGGAGTTGAGGGATGACATGTTAATTGGAAACAAAGAAAATATGTCATATTTTGTTCAAAATATGCTTTTCCTTTGGGAATATCCTTGCTTATATTAATATTGAGAAGAATGATTCCCTGAAGGTACTCCTGGTTCTCCATTGTTTGATTCAGTAGAAAGTTACACATGGTACAGTGCGTGAGGGAAGGGGAGGAAAAGCCCTGAATTGGAAGACAAATGACCTAGGCACAAATGCTAGACCTAGGCCTTCAAGGTACTAGCTTTGTGACCTTATACAAAGCACTTAAGATTTTAAATCCTGTTTCCTCATCTGTACGGTGAGTTTGGACCAGCTGACCTGAATGTCCAACAGTCTAGGAAATTATGGGACCAAAATCTGAATTCTTTTTTTTTCACATTGAAAGACCTTTTACAATGTGGTACACACATAAATTGATCTGTGCCATCTGTTTGGCACATATATCTTTCTAGGGTACCTTTCTAAAGCTATCATCCATTATGCCCACTCTGGACTCCAGTCAAAGAGGATAATCAATTTGATCCCAAACAAACATTCCATGGACAGTTTTCAGTAATTATATCATTGCTTATTCTATTTTCTCTTCCTGTAATGCACACCCATGGCTTCCTACCCTTCTTTCATTTTGCCCTTATGCCTCCTCTCTATGACTGTCAAAATTTTACCTATATATCAAGGAGTGGTTCATGTCCATTCATCCAAGAATGCTTCATTGTTGTCCTCAACTAGAAATTAGTGAAACTGATTTGCCTCCTCTCTTCCTCTGGCTCTTAGCCTATTCTGCCTTGTATTCTGAGCTTTAAATCATTTTGATTCATACCACCTCCTTTGAATTCTAATCTGTTCCTTTTGCTCTTATGGTGGTTTTACCTTTCTTTGGCTACCATATTGGGGCTATTCTGGTGCTGTGGAAGAGTGCAAGAATGAGAGCCATAGGATCATGGTTTTAGAATGGTAAGGGACCTTTCAGGTCACCGAATTCAACACCCTCATTTTATGGGTAAGGAAACTGAGGCACTGATAGATAAGGGACTTGCTTAGAGTTGGTATCATTGAATTTGAATCCCTGTTCAAACACTAACTTTATGGCATATGGAAATGTACTTAATCTCTCAGAATCTATTTACTCAGCTATAAAATGGAAATGGTATTTTCATGACCTGCCATAGAAGGTTGTTTTTGTGTAATGGAAATGTAAAAACTTCAAAGTGTAAAATAAATATGAGATATTATTACTGCTCCATTGTAGTCCTACCATGATGTATTGTTGTAGTATGGAAGTAATTTTAGAATTTCTTTTATTTTTTTGAGCATATCTTTATTTTCTTTTTATTTATTTATTTGTTTATTTATTTAATGTATTTAGTTTTCAGCATTGATTTTCACAAGAGTTTGAATTACAAATTTTCTCCCCATTTCTACCCTCCCCCCCACTCCAAGATGGCTTATATTCTGGTTGCCCTCTTCCCCAGTCAGCCCTCCCTTCTGTCACCCCACTCCCCTCCCATCCCCTTTTCCCTTCCTTTCTTGTAGGGCAAGATAATTTCTATGCCCCATTGCCTGTGGATCTCATTTTCTAGTTGCATGCAAAAACTTTTTTTTTTGTTTTTGAACATCTGTTTTTAAAAATTTGAGTTCCAAATTCTCTCCCCTCTTCCCTTCCCACCCACCCTCCCTAGGAAGTCAAGCAATTCAACATAGGCCACATGTGTATCATTATGTATAACCCTTCCACAATACTCATGTTGTGAAAGACTAATTATGTTTTGCTCCTTCCCAAAAAATCCCCCTTTATTGAATTTTCTCCCTTGACCCTGTCCCCTCTCGAAAGTGTTTGTTTTTGATTAACTCCACCCCCATTTGCCCTGCCCTCCATCATCCCCCCTTTTTTATCTTCTTCCCTCTTCTTTCCTGTGGGGTAAGATACCCAACTGAGTATGTATGGTATTCCCTCCTCAGGCCCAATCTGATGAGAGCAAGATTCACTCATTCCCCCCTCACCTGCCCTCTCCCCTCCTCCCACAGAACTGCTTCCTCTTGCCACCTTTATGCAAGATAATCCACCCCATTCTTTCTCTCCCTATCTCCCTCTCTCAATATAATCCTCTCTCATCCCTTAATATGATTTTATTTCTTTTAGATATTTTCCCTTCATCTTCAACTCACCCTGTACTCACTCTCTCTCTGTGTCTCTCTCTCTCTCTCTCTCTCTGTCTCTCTCTTTCCCTCCCTCTCTCTCTCTCTCTCTCTCTCTCTCTCCCCATATATATATATATACATACATACATATATACATACATACAGATTAACATATATATTTATACATAAACATACATACATACATATATATATATATACGTATTCCCTTCAGCTACCCTAATACTGAGGTCTCATGAATCATACAGGTCATCTTTCTATGTAGTAATGTAAACAAAACAGTTCAACTTTAGTAAGTCCCTTGCATTTTCTTTTTCTTGTTCTTTTTCTTGATTACCTTTTCATGCTTCTTTTCATTCTTGTGTTTGAAAGTCAAATTTTCTATTCAGCTCTGGTCTTTTCACTGAGAAAGCTTGAAAATCCTCTATTTTCTTGAAAGTCCCTATTTTGCCTTGGAGCATGATACTCAGTTTTGCTGGGTAGGTGATTCTTGGTTTTAATCCTAGCTCCATTGACCTCCGGAATATCGTATTCCAAGCCTTTCGATCCCTTAATGTAACAGCTGCCAGATCTTGGGTTATTCTGATTTTGTTTCCACAAAACTCAAATTATTTCTTTCTGGCTGCTTGTAATATTTTCTCCTTGATCTGGGAGCTCAGATTTCTTTTTGAGATCTATTTGAGGAGGCAATTGATGGATTCTTTCAATTTCTATTTTCTCTTCTGGCTCTAGAATGTCAGGGCAGTTCTCCTTCATAATTCCTTGAAAGATGATATCTAGGGTCTTTTTTTGATCATGGCTTTCAGGTAGTCCAATAATTTTTAAATTATCTCTTCTGGATCTATTTTCCAGTTCAGTGGTTTTTCCAATGAGATATGTTACATTATCTTCCATTTTTTCATTCCTTTGGTTCTGTTTCATAATATCTTGATTTCTCATCAAGTCACTAGCTTCAACTTGCCCCAATCTAATTTTTAAGGTAGTATTTTCTTCAGTGGTCTTTTGGACCTACTTTTCCATTTGCCTAATTCAGCCTTTCAAGGCATTCTTCTCCTCATTGGCTTTTTGGAGCTCTTTTGCCATTTGAGTTAGTCTATTTTTTAAGGTCTTGTTTTCTTCAGTGTATTTTTCAGTATTTTGGGGGGCCTCATTTAGCAAGTCATTGACTTGCTTTTCATGGTTTTCTCGCATCCTTCTCATTTCTCTTCCCAATTTTTCCTCTACTTCTCTAACTTGCTTTTCCAAATACTTTTTGAACTCTTCCATGGCCTGGGACCAGTTCATATTTTTCTTGGAAGCTTTTGTTGTAGGCTCTTTGACTTTGTTAACTTCTTCTGTCTGTATGTTTTGGTCTTCTTTGTCACCAAAGAAAGAATCCAAAGTCTGATACTGAATCTGGGTGCATTTTTGCTGCCTGGCCATATTCCCAGCCAACTAGGAATACCAAATACCCTTGATTTTTTCAGTGGGGTATGACTGCTTGTAGAGTTTAGAGAACTATGTTCCATGCCTGGGGGGATGTGCCAGCTCTGCCACACCAGCACTCCTCCTTCTCCAAGAATCCCCAACCTGGACTGGAATTAGATCTTCAGCAGGCTCTTCACTCATGCTCTGATCCACCACTTATTTCCCCCACCAGGTGGGCCTGGGGCGGGAAGCAACTGCAGCTGTGCTTCTGTAGCTGCCCCACCTCCGCTGTCCCGGAGGCATTGGCCGAACCTTGAACTCCTTCCGCTCCCACAGCTTTTCCCACTAACCTTCTCTTTTGTCTTTGGTGTTTGTGGGTTGAGAAGTCTAGTAACTGCTGCAGCTCACTGATTCAGGGCGCTAAGGCATGCTCTGCCGGGCTCCTGGTCTGGTTGCTCTGAGCCGCCCATGCTAGGCTCTGCTACTCTCCTCTCTGCTCCCAGCTCCGTGTGGGATAGACCCCACCCAGAGACCATCCAGGCTGTTCTGGGCTGGAGCCCTGCTTCCCTCTGCTGTTTTGTCGGTTCTGAAGTTCTAGAATTTGTTCAGAGCCATTTTTATAGGTTTTTGGAGGGACACAGCGGGGAGCTCACACTAGTCCCTGCTTTCCAGCCGCCATCTTGGCTCCGCTCATAATTTTAGATTTTCAAATAATAAATAATGTAAGGTAGATTTTGGCCAATTTTACAGAGCTAGAAAGGCTGGGTCTGGTGATTCACTGTCTATTTGTTATCTGAAGATAAGCTCATCAATGTTTTGAGAGATCTCAACTGATTGATGATTGATTTTTCATTGTAATTGCTATTACAACAATTTTTGATTTTCTATACCATAGATGGGATGCAACCAGCAGCAGTGTAGGGGACACCCTCATGGATGAAATTGCAGGTCATTGAATCATTATTGTCATTATGCACTCTCCTTGTGACAATCTTGGCATTCAGTGCCATTCTTCCTGAACCTGACATCCAACAAATGAGATGCAATCTACCTTTTCGCTTTCTTGCACATTAATGCCCTTCTTTCTCTATATTCCAGGTAAATTACACCTTTAGCTATTTCCTGATCTCAGTCTGTGATCCTCCAATACCATATACTTGCACAAGCAATTCCATGTGGTTGGAATTCACTTATTTCAAATTTCTCTATCACTGAGAATCTTTAATTTCCTTCAAAGGGCACTTCAGATGTTTCCTATTCCATAATCTCTTCCCTGGTCCCTCAGCTAAATTCTTTTCACTCTTCAAGTTTTCCTAAAATGGTTTGTCTGAATCTTTCCCCCTTAATACTTTACCTTGTAGCAACTTTATTTGAGTATCCTGTTTATTCGCTCCTTTTAGACTGTAAGTCTCTTGAGGTCAGGGATTGTGCGTGTATGTGTTTTTTGTTCCTGTATCTCCAGTTCTCATGCAGAATGTTCAGTCCTTTGAGTTAATATGTTAATAATAAACTATGGGTTAAATGTTGGAAAATCACAATTTCCTAAAAATAAAATTTTCAAATATCTCAGCATGTAATGGAGAATTGTAATGTGGGCACCAGAAGTCTTAAATATATTGCCATTGAAAACCTAAATGAAAAAAAAAATTGTGAAAGGTCATATCATCAAAGAAAAGCACAATCAGAAGAGAATGATTTATACTGAAGCAAAAGCTAAAAACAACTAATTGTAGGATAACAGACTTCCATTGAGAAGGAACCTCAGAGGCATGTAGTCCAACTCATTTTTTTTGATGGGCAAATTAAGGTGTAATAAGATAAAGACATTTATCAGTTGACCTGTGTTCTGCATGGGAACCCATGACATTCAAAGAAACCTAGAGGAACACCTCTAGCACACACATTCAATCTCTGTCAGATTATATGCGTCTTGAGGGGAAGGGCTGTCTTTTGACTGTCTTTGTATTCCCAGAATTTAGCATACTGACTGGCACACTTAGTAAATTTTTATTGATGGGTGGATTGATTAATCTATACAGGACTTATAGAAAATGATTTTAAAAAGGAATTCCTCATCAATAGAAGGGATGCCATATTACTCTGCTCACTCATACAACTAAGTCTTGGCATATTCCCCAGCAGCACAGAGCCTTAGATTCCATAAAGGGTTAATAACTTTATTGAATTGAATGGAATAGGCTTTTATGGAACCATACACTCTTTTTATATATGTTTGTATAATACAGAGTAATGCTGGTTACCTTGAATCATCTTTTTGCCTATTTCAGAAGACAGCAAATGTTTTGATGGCTTGGAGAAAAAAAAATGTGTTTTTTATAAGGGTATTTATTATCAGGCTAATTGACATCTTCATTCTAATTCAGTTACTCTTTGGACCAGATTATGTCTGAGGTTATTTTCAATTTTAAAGTTCTATGATTCTGTGAATAGCATATTAGAAAGCAATATTAAATACATGAGACAAAGACATTCTGTCTGGTATTGATCTCTCAGTTTTTCATCATTTTAAAACAATACTTCTCTGGTAGACTCTTTGGGACTCAGCAACAAAGATGACTTTCGACTACCTTTTTTATTAAGAAAACTCCCATCTCTAACCTGGTTTGTCAGTGATGTTTCACCACTATCCCTTCTCCTGAACTATCACTTCCCCCAGACTATCAACAGTCACATCCTTTACCTCAGGGAAATGAGAAGCAAAATAAATGCTATGGGAGGGGGACAGGGTTGGCCAACGACACCTCTGATCTTAGAGGAGGAATTATTAATGTTTTGATGACATGAACGTCTTTGAAGTTCTGAGGAATTCTATTGACCCTTTCTCACAATGAATCTGTGAGCTACGCCATACAGAGTTGCCCAAGACAGACAAGTCATAATGGAGAGTTCTGACAAAAGGTGATCCACAGGAGAAGGAATTGGCTAAGCACTCTAGTATCTTTGTCAAGGAAAACCCATGGACAGTAACAAAGTGATCTCTCTGTTTTATATGGAATGGAGATAATGAAGTTTTTGCCATTTAATTTTTAGGCAAATACCTTTTCCAGAAAGGCTTAAATTTCAACATTAATATGGTTTTGAGGAAACACAGAAATGTAAGGGAGCCTATGATTATAAAGGTACTTCTAGAAGTACATTTTACTTTAAAGTTTTCTTACTTCAAGACTTCCTACTTTATGGTTTGCTGAGTTTGGCAACGTGGATGATGCCAATTGCAACTCCTTTACCCAATATAATGATCATTGAGAGTTGATGAATAATTAATTCATTCCTCTGAAAAGAAACAAACAAAATGCGCTAACCTAATTTTAGGCAATTCTAAGTGATTATATTGACTATAGCATAGTCAAGAACGACATGAATTACCTGGTGCATGTAGAGTAGAGATGAAAGTTTATATGGGCTCTGATCATCAATATTAACAAAACAATATAATTCATTTGCATTACCAGCATTTGTACATTGATGAGTCCATGAATTGTCATTTTTATTTAATTGGAAACTGGCTAATGAAGGTTTAGCATTTGGAGCATGCCTGGGAAAGTCTTCCTGTTGGCAGTCTAAATGGAGATATGATGAACCTGCTTCTGGTGATGTGCGATGAGGGATCTCTGCAATGACTAAAAGCATTGGGACATATTCTATGATTATAACCTGGTACCTTATCGAATGGAGATGGAAATTCTGCAAATCGGCTATTGCCTTGGAACTGAATATGAATACAAAAAGTAGAAATTGATGAACTCTCTCTTTCTCTCCACGGTTGATTTTTTGTGAAGAAGGAGAATCATGTACCTTATGTTAAGGAAGATGAATATCATGTGGTTTGAACACAACTTTTTCTTTTCTTTCTGTTGGGTTTATTCTTTCCTGGTCTTTAGTCGGTAAGATTCAGAGACAGAACAAAATTATGATCTCAGTAAGATCCAGTGATGGGAGTTCATAGCAGAGACTTCAGTGCTCACAGCAGCCAAGCCCATGGAGTGAGCACATACCCAAGGAGTTGCCTGCTTAGCCCATCACAGCAATGACTTGACTAGATAGCTGACACTCAATAATCTGCCAGCAATGGAGTAACTGGCCTATCAGTTATGCCATATTCAAAAAGGAACTGGATGAAAGGAGTGTTTTGTAGCTACTACTTTAAGTTTGACCCTACTCTCCCCTGGGGCCCAGGTGGTAAAAAAATGACCTTGGTTTTCTGGGAGGGGTGGGGATTTTATTACAACCATTTTACATTTTAATTTAATATTCTCCGATAATATCCACCTCATTGTTGAGGTATATAGAGAGAATGCCCTGTTGTGGGGTGGGGCAGTATTATTATACCCTAGTCTTTGATGTGTCCTCTCATTAAATATCACTTTATAAAATCTAATTGATATTAATCAATTAAAATGACTTTGAGGTTACTAATTACTTATTAGATGATATTAAAAAGAAAATAACATGGTGAATTATATAAAGTAAAGTATATCAGATGGGGAATTCATACATGATGATAGTAGAAAGATCCTCTAGCCTCTTGCATTTATCCTAGAACCACAATGGGGAGGAGAATTAGTCTTTTTATCCAGGGATCCAACCTGTTTATCTGAGGTTGAGTTGTTAGAGTATTACCAGGGCCCACCTGTGTTACATTTACATTTTCTAACACAGGTTAAATCTGCTTATTTCCTAATGATTAATAGACCTAAAATTGAACACTCAGAGGATCTAAATTTTCTTTTACTTCTGAGCCCTGGTTCCCGGATGAGGGCTGGTACCTGACATGCACCTATAAAATTCAATCAATTAAATTCAAGACCTAAATAGAAAATAGAAATTTAATTTTCCCCATTGTCAGGGTATGTCAGGCTATGTTTTCTCAATAGTGTGAAAGATGATTTTCATCACTGAAGTGTTATGGTCAACTCTATGTGTGACATTTTTCATGGAAGAGACTTTACCATGAGGCCAAGGTTTCTGTAGTTGCTTAGAGACCTTCCTCATTTCATAAAATCACAATGTTTACTTCTTCCTCCCTTACCACCCAACTTTCCCAGATTTCCTAAAGAACAGTCTCTCTGCTTCTCTTTGGCTATCTTGACAAGGACTCGAGCCTCAGAATAGATTAGAATATATCTTCATTTTTTTAAGCAACGGAAATTTTGGAAATGAATTGGTCTCACATTAATGCAGAAATGGTGGGTACATAGTATTTCACTTTTTATTTATCCACACTACCATGACATTCAGTTTTATTACGAAGGTAGATCAATACTGACAGCTTCTTATATTGGAGAATAAATGAAATCATTGTCATTGAGGGTTCCACCTGGGGGTTTAAAGAAGAGGTCTTCGAAAAAGTTCATTTTTACAAAAGAATTTTATAAAGCGTAACTGCTGTTAGGCATTTCACCAAATCAGTTCATTAATTGGTTTGTCTTTTCTGAAATCATTTCTATTTCCAAACGCACTATCCACATCTATTCCCAATATTCTTAACCGTCTCTCTCTCTCTCTCTCTCTCTCTCTCTCTCTCTCTCTCTCTCTCTCTCTCTCTGTCTCTTCATTATCTTAGTCCCCTCAATCTCCATTCCTTCCATGCATCTTCTCTGTCTGACAATGGGATGGATGATTTACTACTGCAGGCTATGAAAAGTTCCTATATTTTACTTTCATGTGATCAGAATAAGAATTAGAACTTCAATATAATT
Organism: Trichosurus vulpecula; assembly: GCF_011100635.1. Classification (NCBI taxonomy): domain Eukaryota; kingdom Metazoa; phylum Chordata; class Mammalia; order Diprotodontia; family Phalangeridae; genus Trichosurus; species Trichosurus vulpecula. The sequence goes on from NC_050578.1 coordinate 269,532,571, forward strand.
ATTTTAGAGAACTCCTTCTTGAGGATATCTCCTCATTATTGTTTCTCCTCCATTCTCAAAGAACGCCATGACATCAAGAAGATGATGCCATGGCTTGCAATTGAAGTAGATTTGAGTGAGGGATGGCTCTGCAAAGTCATCAGCCTTGCTTCTTCCTCCAGAGCCATCTGGGTCCAGTGGCCAGATATATCTATAGATATACCTATAGATCAGGACAACTAGAGATGGCTCAGGATGCAGTGGAAGACCTTGACCTTTTAAAGCTAAGTTCATGCCTCTCCCACTGCAGGACACCTTTAATACACACATACACACACACACACACATACACACACACACACACAAACATATATATATATATATATATATACATATATATATATATATATATATATATATATATATATATATATATATATATATATATATATATATATAATATCACAGGGTTTCCAAGAGCATTCAGAAGTTAGGTTACTTGTCAGGGTTACATGTACAGAAAGATCTGTCTTCGTGGGAAAATCTGGCTGCAATCTACCATAACACACTGCTGCCTTGGCTACCATGGAGTTCGCAATGCTCATAAAGTTTTGAACATGTGTGAAAGAAGAAAACATCAAGAAGAACAGTTTCACAAACACCATGTTATATCTAAACTTTGTTGCTGCTTTAATAAATACTTTTATAATTTAACTGAATTATAATATTAAGTTTTGGAATTTAATCAGGACGTCAGAATTTATTTTAACACTCACTTCACATATAAAGTAATTAAGGCTAATAAAGTTATATTTCTTGCCCTAGAATAACAAGGGAACAGATAGTAGTGTACAGAGTAGAGCTCTATTCTCTTGTCTTCTAGTAAATGATTCGTCAGTAGTCACTTTGCTGCCTCTTGCCTCTTGCAACGATTTCCTAAACTAATATAATGAATTATCATATTTTATTAATTGTAACAAAATACACAAAAAACACATGATTTATTTGTCCCTTATTTTAGGCATGTGATAAAAAATATCTTGGACATTAATAAAAATCACCTGGGTGCTTTTATTCTTTCTATTGCTTTCCTGAAAGCCTCCTTCACGTCCTTGTTTCTAAAACTATAGATCATGGGATTAAGCAAGGGATTTACCACTGTGTAGAACAGGGCAGCCAACTTGTCCTTCTCCAAGGAATAGGTGGAGCTGGGTCTTGAGTATATGAAGAGGAGGGACCCATAGAAAAGCATGACAGAGATCATGTGGGAAGCACAGGTGGAGAAAGCCTTCCTCCTCCCTGAGGCTGAGCGGATCCGAAGGATGGCCAGGATGATATTGAAGTAGGATATCAGTATGGCTAGTATGCTAGACAAAACTGTGAAACCAACCATTCCCAGGAGCACCTTCTCATAGACCTGTGTATCAGTGCAGGACATCTTTACCAGGGGTAGTACATCACAGAAGAAGTGATTAATAATGTTTTTCCCACAAAATTTTAAGCGAAATGTGTTTGCAGTGTGGGCTATTGCATTCAAGAACCCACCTATATAAGACCCAGCAACCAGCCCAATACAGAGAGACCTGGACATGGCAGCTGCGTAGAGAAGGGGGTTGCAGATTGCTACATAACGGTCATAGGCCATAGCAGCAAGGAGGTAACACTCAGTATAAGCCACAGTACAGGAAAAGAAAAATTGGGCACCACAGCCTGCTAAGGATATACGGTTGTCCTCTGAAATGCAGGTGGCCAGGATTTTGGGGGTGTACACAGATATGTACCAGAAATCTAAGAATGACAGACTCCCAATGAAAAAATACATTGGGGTATGCAAACGAGAATCAATTCTGATTAAGATAATTAGAGTCATGTTCCCTGCCAATGTTGCCAAATAAAGAGCCAAAAAAGCTGTGAAGATTACCAGTTGCATCTGTGGGTCAGCTGAGAAGCCAATTAAGATGAATTCAGTCAAGGTGGTCCAATTCCCCACTTCCACAGACATAGTGGTGACAACCTGATAGAATACTAGAACCATAAAAGAGATATATAACATTTATTAGTTCATGTGATTTAGATCTGGAGTGACCCCAGGAGGCAGATGTGTGGCACAGAGAATACAGCTTTATACTAGAAACAACAAAGAACTGATTCACATTCTGCCTTAGGTTCTTCTCCTCTGTGTGACTCTGAGCGCATCACTTAACCACTATGTCCCTCAGATTCCTCATCTGTAAAAACAGGATAGTAAAAGAACCCATCTCATAGGATTATTGTGTGGCTCAGATGAGGTAATATGTAGAAAGTTCCCCTTAACACTTAAAGCAACATTTAAATGATATCTAACTACTATCAAGTTTTTTCCCATCATTTCTTGGACTGGATCCTAGATATCCTAAAATTTCAGGTCGTGAAGACAGTTAGAATATAGAACACAGACTATTAGATCTATGTATAGAGTATTGAGTGTCTGAATTAGAAAAGGCTTTAGAGTATAACACAGAATTCCAGAGAGATTTAGGAGCTTAGACATCATGTATTCAAGCTTTCCCATTTTACACATCATAGAATCATGGTTGAAGAGCTGGAAAGGCCATTAAAAATCTTTTCCTTTCCTTTTTTTTTTATTTTTTTATCTTAAACTCGTATACAAAATAAGAAAAGCAAAACAAATAAAATTAAATACTAAAATAGCAGAAAATAAGAAAATAAATAAAAAGCAGTACGATGTGAAGAGCAGAACATGAGAAAGGATTCAAAATATACAGAAATAAATTTCCATTTCCAGAAAGCCTATATACTAAATACTACACATTGTGTTCAGCACTCTATCTTTTCTTTTGTCCCTTGTAAGTTTTCTTTTGTTCTCTGCTGTGCATGTTTAACTTTGTTCTTATCCCCTCTTCTTCCTCCCTACCCAGAAGGCTACAATTAATGACAGGGATACACACACACACACGTATACATATACCTGTGCGTGCATGCATGCATGTTGTATGTATGTATGTATGTATGTGTGTATACACACACACAAACACACACATATAAAGGAATAGATTATGCATCCTCATAGAAATGGAGAATAAAGAAGTGTTGTATGGACTTACATAGATGCATACAAATGTATATGTCTATATATGACTGTGGTTATCAATATTAAACAGGTGCATGTATAAGTGTGTGAATGGATATATGCAGATATACATATATGTATATATGTGTGGTTCAAATAGATACATTATATACGTTCTTGTGTCCATGTGCATATATGTACACATGTACATACACATATTCATATACATATGTATGCATGTATACACATAATGCACATGTGCACACTTATACATGAACAAACTTAAATATCGGTAACCACAGTTCATATATAGACATATACATTCATATGCATCTATGTGAGACCATACTACACTTATTTATTCTCCTTTTCTCTGAGAGTGGAAAATCTCTACCTTCATAATTCCAAGTCTTTCCATATTTTTCCAGGTCTACCAACTCATTTTCCTACATCAAAGCAATAGTTTGACCTTACATGCTCTAGTTGTTTCAAATATTCTAAAACAACGTTGATAAATATGGCTAATACATGTTGTAGATTCCCTATTTTTCTCTTTTCATTAAATCTATTTACTTTTTTCGTTGTCCAAGATAATCATTACAACACCTGCTCTTTTTTCCCTGACAAATTCTACTTCTGATATTTATTTTATGTTTGTGCATATCTCTTATTTTCTAACTCTCTGATTCTTCTACTTTACCTCTATCCCCTACCATGCCCTCCCATTGCTTAACCTACTCCCCCAGGATCCCTCCTTATTCTCCTATTCTCATTATTCTAAATACCCATCTATTCCCCCTTTAGAAACTTCTCCCACCCTCCCATTTAAAGATCCTTCTTTTGTCCTCTCCCCCCCTCCCTATCCCCTTAATGTTTTATTTCTTTCTAAATTTACATACACACACACCCATTCCTGATGAAAGTAGGTTTCCAAAACTACCAGTCCTCCTCCCCCTTCTGATTCCTCTGTTGGATTTTCCTCTCACCTTTCATTTCTATAAGATAAGTATACTCTTTTTAGCTGTACCTAAATGGTTTTACCTCAGGTATACACCAGTCCTTTTCTCTTCTTGATCTGTTCTCCAGATCAGTTCTTTTTTCTTTTGAGACGTTTCACATTGTATTCCATTTTTATACTTTTTATTTTGTTTTATTGTTCCCTGATCTCTTATAACTTCAGTGCCTTCCCCTTATCCAATTCTAATTTTCAAGGAGTTATTTTCTTCCTAAATATTCTAGATCTCCTTTTCTAATTGCTTAACTTTCTTTTCACACTTTTCTGGTTTTTCTTCAATTGTTCTTATTTTTTTAGTTTTTGCTCAACCTCTTTCACTTGATTTTAAGGTCTTTTTAATGGTTCTCCTCATTTCTAACTCTCTCATTTCATAGATGAGAAAACTATGGCCAAGAAAGTTGAAATAACTTTTTTGTGGTCATATAGGTTACTAGCAGTAAGCATCAAGGATGATATATGATGTCAGATTCTGTGAATCTGGAGGCAGTGTCTTTTCCACTCTGGCACACAGAATATACTGAAGATACAGTGAGGAGAAATGACTGTGTTAGTGTCAATTAATCATTTAATTAATCAATTACTTAATCAGTTAATCAAAAAACATTTTTCAATTGCTAATTACATGCCAGGTGTTGTCCTACATGCTGGAGCTACAGATTAAAAGCAAAGTAAAAAGAAATAAAAACCTGGTTTTTGCCCTGACTTGCTTACATTGCTAATGGGACAAATAACAAAAAAAATCATCCATACAAAATAAATACAGAACAGATGCAAAGTAGACTTAGAATAAAAGTCAATGTTGGCTGAAAGGACTGAGAAAGCTCATGCTGTAGGGAGTGTTTGAGCTGACTCTTAATAGAAACTCCTTTTTTTTACCTTAAGAGCTGGAAGTAAGGAGAGGAAGTACACTGCAGATACGGGAGACAGAGAGTGAAAGAAACAAAAAAGTGAAAGACAGAGGAGTAACAAGTGTGCCAAGGTGGCTAAGTTTTAGATTATGTGGAATCAATGTGCTAAGGGACTGGAAAGATAATAATAGGCCACATTATGAAGTGCTTTAAATTCCATACAGAAGACATTATATTGGATCCTAGAAGTAATAGGAAGGCATTGGAGTTTGTTCAGTAAGGTATTGACATTATCAGACCTGACTGTTAGGAAAAACATTTTAGCAACACTATGGAAGATGGAGCTGAGAGGGTGAGGACTGAGAGACATAAATCAAGATGAATAGCTAGGGGAATAAAAACACCATTATTGCCATAAATGAGAAAATTGATATTAAGTGATTTAAATAATCATACTGTGCAAATAACAATTTAAGGGTGGGAAAGCACTTTTCTTCATAATCCTGTCAGAACAGGTAGGGCTAGGATTAGTATTCCCATTCCTAAGAAAGGAAAGCTGAAAAATGGTAGTACAGGAACAGTTTATTATTGTTAAAGATGTAGTCTACTGTAGTAGAAAGAGCATATATTTGAAGGGATGACATCTGGGTTTAAATCCTGACTCTGCTACGACCAAGGTGAGTTAGGATATGTTATTTAACATCTTTGGGACTCATTCCTTAACTGTAAAATGAAGAGGTAGGACTGAACAACCTCTAAGTTCCCTTCCATTGATAAACTGATGATCTTATTATACTATGAACCCTGCTTCTCCTATTTATTACTCGGGTAGTCTTGAGAAAGGTCCTTCCTAATCTCTCTGACACTCAGTTTCTTCATCTCTAAAGTAAAATGTAACACAACGTCATGTCAAGTTCTTTCCTGTTCTAAAATCTTTGATAAATTAGATGCTGCTCACTTTGTGCAAACATAGCAATTTCTTGTCCCAGCCACTTACCTTCAGGCTGGCAATGGACAACTTGTGGGACCAGATAGTTTGTTTCTTGCTCATTGGCTCTGACGTACATTATGTTGGAGTCAGCCATATCTCTTATTGCTTCCTTTGGGACCTCTCCTACATCATCTCTCAGAAATCCGCACTTCATTCTCCGAAGAATCAATTAGAGATTTTCCAGAGTTAATGGACGACATGTTAATTGGAGATAAAGAAAATGTCATATATTGTTCAAAGTATGCTTTTCCTTTGTGAATATCCTTGTTTATATTAATGTTGAGAAGAATAATTCCCTGAAGGTACTCCTGGATCTCCATTATTTTTTTTTTGTTTTTTTTTTTCATTTTTTTTTAAATGCAATTTATTTCTTTAACATATTTGGTTTTCAGCATTGATTTTCACAACAGTTTGAATTACAAATTTTCTCCCCATTTCTGCCCTCCCCCCCCACTCCAAGATGGCGTATATTCTGGTTGCCCTGTTCCCCAGTCAGCCCTCCCCTCTATCACCCCCCTCCCCTCTCATCCCCTTTTCCCTTCCTTTCTTGTAGGGCAAGATAAATTTCTACGCCCCATTGCCTGTGTATCTTATTTTTTAGTTGCATACAAAAACTTTTTTTGTTTTTGAACATCTGATTTTAAAACTTTGAGTTCCAAATTCCCTTCCCTCTTCCCTTCCCACCCACCCTCCCTAAGAAGTTGAGCAATTCAACCTAGGCCACACATGTATTATTATGTATAACCCTTCCACAATACTCATGTTGTGAAAGGCTAACTACATTTTGCTCCTTCCCAACCCATCCCACTTTATTGAATTTTCTCCCTTGACCCTGTCCCCTTTCCAAAGTGTTTGTTTTGATTACCTCCACCCCCATCTGTCCTCCACTCCATCATCCCCCCACCTTTTATTTTTTTTTTATCTTCCTCCCTCTTCTTTCCTGTGGGGTAAGATACCCAACTGAGTATGTATGGTATTCCCCCTCAGGCCAAATCTGATGAGAGCAAGGTTCACTCATTCCCCCCTCACCTGCCCTCTCCCCTCCTCCCATAGAACTGCTTCCTCTTGCCACCTTTATGCGAGATAATCCACCCCATTCTATCTCTCCCTATCTCCCTCTCTCAGCATGTTACTCTCTCATCCCTTAATTTCATTTTATTTCTTTTAGATATCTTCCCTTCATCCTCAACTCACCCTGTGTCTGCTCTCTCTCTTTTACATATATATATATACACATACATACACATACATACATATACACATAGATACATACATACATACACATTCACTTATATATATACTTAAACATATATATATATATATATATATATGCATATATATATATATGCATATTCCCTTCAACTACCCTAATACTGAGGTCTCATGAATCATACTCATCATCTTTCCATGTAGGAATGTAAACAAAACAGTTCAACTTTAGTAAGTCCCTTGCAATTTCCGTTTCTTGATTACCTTTTCATGCTTCTCTTGATTCTTGTGTTGGAAAGTCAAATTTTCTATTCAGTTCTGGTCTTTTCACTGAGAAAGCTTGAAAGTCCTCTATTTTATTGAAACTCCATATTTTGCCTTGGAACATGATACTCAGTTTTGCTGGGTAGGTGATTCTAGGTTTTAATCCTAGCTCCATTGACCTCCGGAATATCGCATTCCAAGCCCTTCGATCTCTTAATGTAGAAGCTGCCAGATCTTGGGTTATTCTGATTATGTTTCCACAATACTCAAATTGTTTCTTTCTGGCTGCTTGCAGTATTTTCTCCTTGATCTGGGAGCTCTGGAATTTGGCAACAATATTCCTAGGAGATTTCTTTTTGGGATCTATTTGAAGAGGCGATCGATGGATTCTTTCAATTTCTATTTTGCCCTGTGGCTCTAGAATATCAGGGCAGTTCTCCTTGATAATTTCCTGTAAGATGGTATCTAGGCTCTTTTTTTGATCATGGCTTTCAGGTAGACCAATAATTTTTAAATTATCTCTCCTGGATCTATTTTCCAGGTCAGTGATTTTTCCAAGGAGATATTTCACATTGTCTTCCATTTTTTCATTCCTCTGGTTCTGTTTTATGATATCCTGATTTCTCATAAAGTCACTAGCTTCCACTTGCTCCAATCTAATTTTTAAAGTAGTATTTTCTTCAGTGGTCTTTTGGACCTCCTTTTCCATTTGGCTAATTCTGCCTTTCAAGGAATTCTTCTCCTCATTGGCTTTTTGGAGCTCTTTTGCCATTTGAGTTAGTCTATTTTGTAAGGTGTTGTTTTCTTCAGTGTATTTTTCAGTATTTTTTTGGGTCTCCTTTAGCAAGTCATTGACTTGTTTTTCATGGTTTTCTCGCATCCTTCTTATTTCTCTTCCCAATTTTTCCTCTACTTCTCTAACTTGCTTTTCCAAATCCTTTTTGAGTTCTTCTATGGTCTGGGGCCAGTTCATGTTTTTCTTGGAGGCTTTGGTTGTAGGCTCTATGACTTTGTTGTCTTCTTTAGGCTGTATGTTTTGGTCTTCTTTGTCACCAAAGAAAGAATCCAAAGTCTGAGACTGAATCTGGGCGCGTTTTCGCGTCCTGGCCATATTCCCAACTAACTAACTTGACCCTTGAATTTTTCAGTGGGGTATGACTGCTTGTGGATTACAGAGTTCTATGTTCTACGTTTGGGGGGGAGGTGCCAGCTCTGTCAGAGCCGCACTCCTCCTTCCCCAAGGACCCCCAGTCCAGACTGGGCTCAGATCTTTGGCAGGCTGTGCACCCCTGCTGCGATCCGCCACTTAATTCCTCCCACCAGGTGGGCCTGGAGCCGGAAGTAACAACAGCTGTAGCTGCCCCACCTCCGCTGCCCCCTGGGCTGGAAGCCGAACCGCGAACTCCTTCCACTCCCGCAGCTTTTCCCACTAACCTTCTCCGCAGTCTTTGGTGTTTGTGGGTCGAGGGGTCTGGTAACTGCCGCAGCTCACATATTCAGGGCGCTAGGGCCCCCTCCGCCCGGCTTCTGTTCTGGATCGTCCACGCCGCTCAGGCTGGGCTCTGCTCCACTCCGTTCCCAGCTCCCAGCTCCCAGCTCCCAGCTCCGTGTGGAATAGAGCTCACCCAGAGACCATCCGGGCTGTCCTGGGCTGGAGCCCTGCTTTCCTCTGCTGTTCTGTGGGTTCTGCCGTTCTAGAATTGGTTCAGAGCCATTTTTATAGGTTTTTGGAGGGACTTGGGTACGGAGCTCACTCTAGTCCGTGCTTACCAGCCGCCATCTTGGCTCCGCCCCCTGGATCTCCATTATTTGATTCAGTAGAATGTTCCACATGGTACGGTGCAGGATGGAAGGGGAGGAAAAGCCCTGAATTAGAAGACAAATGATCTAGGCTCAAATCCTAGACCTAGGCCTTCAAGGTATTAGCTATGCGACCTTGGACAAAGCACTTAAGATTTCAAATCCTGTTTCCTCATCTGTGTGATGAGTTTGGACCAGCTGACCTAAATGTCCCACAGTCTAGGAAATTATGAGACCAAAATCTGAATTCTTTTTTTTTTTTTCACATTGAAAGACCTTTTACAATGTGGTACACACATAAATTGATCTGTGCCATCTATTTGTCACACATATCTTTTGAGGGTACCTTTCTAAAGCTATCATTCATTATGCTCACTCTGGACTATAGCCAAAGAGGATAATGAATTTGATCCCAAACAAACATTCCATGGACAGTTTTCAGCAATTATATCATTGCTTATTATATTTTCTCTTCCTGTAATGCACACCCATGGCTTCCTACCCTTCTTTCATTTTGCCCTTATGCCTCCTCTCTATGACTGTCAAAATGTTACCTATATATCAAGAATTGGTTCATGTCCATTCATCCAAGAACGCTTCATTGTTGTCCTCAACTACAAATTAGTGAAACTGATTTGCCACCTCTTCTCACTCTTAGCCTATTCTGCCTTGTATTCTGAGCTTTACATCATTTTGATTCATACCACCTCCTTTGAATTCTAATCTGTCCTTTTGCTCTCATGGTGATTTTACCTTCCATTGGTTATCATATTGGGGCTATTCTGGTGCTGTGGAAGAGTGCAAGCCTGAGAGCCATAGGATCATGGTTTTAGAATGCTAACGTACCTTGGAGGTCACCAAGTTCAACATCCTCATTTTATAGTTAAGGAAACTGAGGCACTAATAGATAAGGGACTTGCTTAGAGTTGGTATCATTGGATTTGAATCCCTATTCAAACATTAACTTTATGGCATTTGGAAATGTACTTAATCTCTCAGCATCTATTTACTCCTCTATAGAATGGAAATGGTATTTTCCTGACCTACCACAGAAGGGTGTTTTGTGTAATGAAAATGTAAAAACTTCAAAGTGTAAAATAAATGTGAGATATTATTATTGCTGTATTGTAGTCCTACCATGGTGTCTTGTTGTAGCATGGAAGCAATTTTAGATTTTCAAATAATAAAGGAGTGTAAGGTAGATTTTGGCCAATTTCACAGAGCTAGAAAGGCTGCGTCTAGTGACTCACTGTCTATTTGTCGTCTGAAGATCAGCTCACCAATGTTTGGAGAGACCTCGACTGATTGATGATTGATTTTTCATTGTCATTACTATTGCAACAATTTTTATTTTTCTATACCATAGATGGGATGCAACCATCAGCAGTGTAGGAGCCACCCGCATATGATGTTGCAGGTCATTGAATCATTATTGTCATTATGCACTCTCCTTGTGACAATCTTGGCATTCAGTGCCATGCTTCCTGAACCTGACATCCAGCAAATGAGATGCAATCTACCTTTTCGCTTTCTTGCACATTAATGCCCTTCTTTCTCTATATTCCAGGTAAATTACACCTTTAGCTATTTCCTGATCTCAGTCTGTGATCTTCCAATAGAGATTCCATGTAGTTGGAATTCACTTATCTCAAATTTCTCTATCACCAAGAATCTTTAATTTCCTTCAAAGGTCACTTCAGATGTTTCCTATTCCATAATCTCTTCCCTGGTCCCTCAGCTAAATTCTTTTCACTCTTCAAGTTTTCCTACAATGGTTTGTCTGCATCTTTCCCCCTTAATACTTTACCTTGTAGCAACTTTATTTGTGTATCCTGTTTATTCGCTCCTTTTAGACTGTAAGTCTCTTGAGGTCAGGGATTGTGCGTGTATGTGTTTTTTGTTCCTGTATGTCCAGTTCTCATGCAGAATGTTCAGTCTTTTGAGATAATATGTTAATGATAAACTATGGGTTAAATGTTGGAAAATCACAATTTCCTAAAAATAAAATTTTAAAATATCCCAGCATATAATAGAGAATTGTAATGTGGGCACCTGAAGTCTTAAATATATTTCCATTGAAAACCTAAATGGAAAAAAAAGGGAAAGGGCACATCATCAAAGAAAATCACAATCAGAAGATACTGATTCACACTGAAGGAAAAGCTAAAAATCAACTTATTGTAGGATCACGGTTTTCCATTGAGAAGGAACCTCAGAGGACATGTTGTCTAACTCATTCATTTTTTTGTTGGACAAATTAAGGTCTAATAAGATAAAGACATTTATCTGTTGACCTGAGCTCTGCATGAGTACCCATGGAATTTAAAGGGACCTACAGGAACACCTCCAGCACACACAATCAATCTCTGTTAGATAATGAACTTCTTGAGGGTAAGGGCTGTCTTTGGGGTCTCTTCGTATTCCCAGCACTTAGCATACTGACTGCCACACTTAATAAATTTTTTTGATGGGTAGATTGAGTTATCTATAGAGTATCTATGGAAAATTATTTAGAAAAGAATTCACCATCAAGACAATGGATGCCTGGGTTACAATCTGCATCTGTGGAAAGAATTGCTACATTAATTTGCTCACTGATTCAACTGGGGCATATTACCCCAGCCCTCAGCACAGAGCCTTGCATTCCATAAAGAGTTAATAAATTTATTCAGTTGAGTGGATAGGCTTTTAGGGAACCATACACTCTTTCTGCATATGGTCCCATATTACACAGTCATGGTGGTCACCTCAAATCATCTTTCTGCCTATTTCAGAAGATAGGAGTGGTTTTGATGGCTTGGAGGAAAATATGTGTTATTTATAAGGGTACTGATTATCTGACTGATTGACTTCTGCATTCTAATTCAGTTACTCTTTGGCTAGATTATGTCTGAGGTTCTTTTCAATTTTGAAGTTCTATGATTCTGTGAATAGCATATTAGCTAACAATATTAAATACATGAGATACTAACATTCTGTCTGGTATTGATCTCTCTCTCAGTTTTTCATCATTTTAAAACAACATTTCTCTTGCAGACTCATGGGGACTCAACAACAAAGAGGACTTTCAACTTCCTTTTCTTTATTAAGAAAACTCCCATCTCTAACCTGGTTTGTCAGTGAAGCTTCACCACTACTCTTTCCCCTGGACTATCAACAGTCATATCCTTACCTCAGGGAAATTAGAAGCAAAATAACTGTTACGGGAGTGGGGAGGGTTGGCCAATGACACCTCAGCCTTCAGAGAAGAAATTATTAACATTTTGGTGACATGAACATCTTTGAAATTTTGAGGAAGTCTATTGACCATTTCTCACAATGAAACTATGAGCTATGCCATACAAGGCTGCATAGGACAGACAAGTCATAGTGGAGAGTTCTGACAAATGGTGATCCACTGGAGAAGGAATTGGTAAATCATTTTAGTATCTTTGTCAAGAAAATCCCTTGAATAGTACCAAAGTGATAAAAGTTATGACATCGGGAGATGACGCCCTCATGTTGGAAGGTATCCCACACATTTCTGGGAAAGAGTGGATGACAACTAACAGTAGAGTATAAGGGAAGGGGCATGCTTATAGAACAGAGGGCAGACTGCAGGAGGTGGACATCAGAAGCAAAACAGCTTTGAGTAGGGCAGGGTGAAAGGAGAGAGAGAATAAAATAAGCGGAGGGGGGAATAGCATGGAGGGAAATAGAGTTTGCAAGGATAACTGAAAAAAAAATTTGAAGCAATTTTCTCTAATAAAGGCCTCCAAATCTCCTTTTATTGATTATGAAGACTACTCCATTTCTTCTAAGGGATTCTTGCCCACAGAAGAATATGTAATGATAATGTTAATTAAATTTACCTATTACTGTTTATTTAAGTTCATTGACACCCAAGATATCGATGTTTAATCTTTTCATCTCCCACTTTACCACATCCGTCTTGCCTTGGTTCATAGATCTTAAATTCCAGGTCCCTATGCAATACTGATCTTCGCAGCATCAAACTTTCCTTTCATCACCAAATACCTTCACAGCTGAGTTTACTTTCAGTTTAGGTCTCACCACTTCATTATTTCTGGAGCTACTGGTAGTTGTTATTAAAGTTTTTTTTTTTATGATTTCCCTTTCCTCTTTGCCTTTTGGTGCTTCTTTTGTTTCTTGTATTTGAAAGTAAACTTTTTTTTGTTGTTGTTGTTCAGCTCTAGTCTTTTCTTCAGGAATGCTTGAAAGTCCTCTATTTCAATGAACGTCCATTCTTCCCCTGAAGAATTATACTCAGTTTTGCTGGGTAGGTGATTCTTGATTGTGATCCTAGTTCCCTTGCCCTCCAGAATATCCTATTCTAATGCCTCCAATCATTCAATGTAGAAGCTGCTAAATCTTGTGTTATCCTGACTGTGGCTACATGATACTTGATTATGCTTTTTCTTAAAATGTGTTGGAACAACTAAGTCATTTTGTCTATGATAAGTACCCCAGTTAAATGAAAAGGGCAAATAAAGGAATATGGTATCTGCCTCTTGAAAAAAGGACTGATAAATACAAGTATATATAAATTGATTTTGCACATACACACATACATTTTTGTGTCTAGTGGTAGTCATCTCTGGGGGGAGGGAAGGAAAAAAGGGAAAAAAGAAATTTTGATCATTATATATTTATTTGATTATTATATATTTAAAAGGAATAGCAAGTTGTACATTATAGATTTTCAGCTTCATGTGCAATCATTTTTAACTATGTTATGGAAATGCTTTTTTCATTAAATAAATATAAAAATAAAATAAAATTTAAAAAATGAGTGTTTTGCATTTTTTTCAGTGGTGGTGGGAGGAGGTGGAAGAGAGAAAAAATGTGATAACTGAAAAACTTAATCCAACGAGAGTATTTGTACCTAGAAGTAATAGGAAAGTATTTTAATTTATTCAGAAAAGGAATAACATGGTCAGGATTACACTTATGAAAATAACCTTCCAGCTGGGTAGATGAATTGGTGTTGGAAGACATGAGTTGGGGGGATTAAATTATCATATAACTTTTAGTTTCCTTAAAACTACTCTATTCTAAAAGATGAGCATAGCTTGATCTCTGTCTTAAGATACGCAATTTTTGAACAAACGGACCCAATGCCTTATAGTTTTAATAGCATGCCTGACAATAGAGCAGTTTCTACACACTGTTTGAAATATTAAATATCTGTGTATCTATAGAGACAACAATTCGTGAATGACTATAAATCAGTCTGTAAGCTGATGAAAATGCGTTTGATCAATAGCCGATCACTCTCAGTCTGCTTGCAGGATATATGTATGTTAAAACTAGTAGATCTGGACACTAGGTCTTACTGGATGGCAGAGAGTAAGTTTCCTTTGTTCCTACCCATCTTTACTCACTCCTTATTAGTCAATTAAAAATACTCTTATTTAACTAGTCTGACTAAACTACAATCTTCCCCTAAGGAAAAGAGGGCAATCTTTTATTAGTGACATGTTGGGTCCTTGGCCAAAACTTTATGTAAGCATGAGCCCTGAGAGGCTCTGGGCCTTTGACCAGAGTGTGA